>NC_135371.1:78922000-79610500 GCF_049243985.1 Paroedura picta | reverse complement strand
AGTTTTTCAGAGGTTCCGTCCAACCAAGCCAATGCATCTTCTCCATCAATGTTCAGAGAAATCAGGGAGGATCCTCCAGCAGCAGCAATTAGCCTCAGGCAGTCAGGTAGCCAGCAAGCAAAATCTCTGGGGGTCAGACTCAGCAAGTCAGACTCCACCAAGCAGCTGAGCAGGCAAGCAATGGAGTCAGATAAATCCCTTAACTGTATAAACTGTGGCCACACAGAGAATGTTGTTTTTTAAACCTTCTGCGATTGGCCAAGGGTTGTTTCTCTCCCAAAAACAATGCCTGTTGGCTGAAAACTGTCCCCAATGCCCATCTCTCACCTTGAAACTTGGTTTAGGCATACAAAAAATATTCCATGCTGCAAGACCTCATTGCATTTGCAAAATTTCATTGCAATGATTGGCTAAGCTGCCATTGGTCTAGAAAGCATGCTTCCCACCCCACCCTTCAGGAAAGGCAGGAAAACAAGAGCAGGAAAGGTAACAGTATTTCCCTTTATCTTCTTGCTCCCCTTTAAATTTTAAACTGCTGTGCAGTTTGTTTAACTAGTGGCAGAATGGCAATTTGGATGGCCAGTTCATGCATGAATCAGAGCTGAGTCGGGTACTTTTCAGCTGAATCAATTTGGCCATGCCTAATCCTAATATAACAATGGAGTTTTTAGCATTTGCCTTATATCCATTAGCCAGCTTGGTGTAGTGGTTAGGACTTCTCATCTGGCGAGTCGGGTTTGAATCTGCCTTTCCCCCACATGCAACCAGCTGGGTGACCTTGGGTTCACCACAGCACTGATAAAGCTGTTCTGACTGAGCAGTGATATCAGGGCTCTCTCAGCCTTACCCACCTCACAGGGTGTCTGTTGTGGGGAGACGAAAGGGAAGGTGACTGTAAACTGCTTTGAGCCTTCTTTGGGTAGAGAAAAGCAGCATATAAGAACCAACTTCTTCTTTTAAGTGTACAAAGTATGTGAGACAGTGTTCAGCACAGTACTTCTAGGTATTACCTGTGTTTTTAAAAAGACGTTAGCCATCCCACAGGGATGGGAGTCTTACAGTATCCATCTTCCCAACTTTTCTCCCATATCTACATCTTCATTTACTGGCCTTTAATACAGGAATAACAAAATCTTTATTTTTTTTAAGAAGCTAATCCAAGCTGCTTCAAGATCTTGCACGTTATCTACTTTATGATGTATGTCTGAAGAATGTACTTCAGGTTTTTCCCAACACACTGTATCAAATGTAATACTCTTTGAATGACTGCACAAAATCAGGATTCATACATTAAAAACACATGCACACTCTCCCAACCCTGATTTCCAGGAGTAAATATACGCATAGATTCAATGCATGTTTCCTCAGGTCTCCCCCCCCCCCGCACTTCCTCACATCATCATCTGTTCCACTTAATATTTCTGATAAGGCCTAGGAGGAGGAGCTGGCCCCCAGTTGTGACATATTTGCGCACTTCCCATAGTTTCCTTGACTTTTATTTGACCTTTCTCAAACTGGCCATGCTCCAAAGTTTTGGGAATGATTGTACAAAAGTCTGAATGACTACTCAGTGGTAGCTACTTTCTCTTATACTTTTCAATGAAAGCTGAGAACTCAGTTGCACATTTTGTTACCGTGGTATATCTATATAATAGCATTACAGTGTTGATTATTTTTAAAATGCAAATGCTTTTTTTAAAGAAAGAAATCCTTTTGCACATTGAGAACTAGCTGCCTTACTTTCTCCCCAAACTGGGAACTCAAACTGGCTTACTTAGAAACCAAGAAATATAGTAATATACATAGTACAATTCCAATTTCTGAGCTGGCTCTGGGTCTACTGGGCCATCTTGTTCAGGTCAACAGGTTACAAGGAATGGGTCAAGACCCCTGGCTTCAACATTTTTATCAAAGAAGGCATCTGAAATTCAGAACAATTGTCATTAAGTGGGCAGACTGGTCCTCAAGTTTGCCTGCCCTGCTAAAATAGCCTCTGGTCACACCTAGGCTAAAACATTTCTGACAGGTATTAAGGTCACTGAGGGGGTCTTGTCCTCTCTGAGGCATATACTACAAATGCTGTGGGAGAACATACAATTGTCCACCTACATTCTGAAACGTTATAGTCCATGAACAGGGTAAACTGCATGCCAACCCTCATTTGCTCAGGTTATCTACTTGGTGCTCTATTGTCCTTGTCTTTCTTTTCTTTTCTTTTTTTTGGGGGGGGGGGGAAACACCAGCATTTCATATATGCTACAATTTACCAAAAACCCCATTGAAGAATATTAGATGGACACAGATTTTGCTGTTTAGGGAATATTTCGAGTGACTCACTGCTTCACTGCAGGTATAATGCAGACAGAGATGCAGATTATCATGCTGGCAGAAAAGTAACCTGGAAGACAGGAAACAGTACAATCTGATTGCTGGTGAATAAGTAACCTGATCAGGCTGAGAACAAGGCTCACAGAGGTGGTGCTTGTAGTGCTGTTGTGAGGAAAGGCAGCTGTTCTGCCATAGCCAAACTTTTCCAGTGCAAGCAGAAGTATGACATCTGTCTAGGGAAAGGGCATAACACAGTAGAATTAGTGGTTATTAGCCAATTACATCCTCCAAGATTGTGCCAAACAACAGGGATTTCTTTGTGTGCCAATTTGATATTATTTTCTATTTGGTAACTGAATTTTAAAGAGTCATCTTGGTTCATGCCCACAACTGACTAGAGGAATGCAGGATTTGATGGGGGAATGAAATGTGTGCCTCCAGAGTAGAAACCCCAATGTCATCCCTTCAAATGCTTTGGGATGCTCCCTCCAGGAACTTTATTTGCATTGTAATAGCCTGGTGGTGGACCAGTAGCAGTGCTGTCAGCACAATGTATGACCAGGAGGACATTTCCATAGCAAAAGGATGTGGGGCTCTTTGTCATTTGCTAGGTTTGAGAAACAATGAAGCTCGGGTCATCTCTCTAAAGGCATTTGGCCCGTTAAAAAATCTTTTCTGCTCTCTTTATTTTTGTGCGTAATTGAAGGGGGGGGGATGAGAGAGGTTGTTGTCATGGTAGGCACCGGGCTTTCTACTGCAGTATTGTATTCAATATTCCAATCACCTTGCAAGTCAAGAAGGCTTGTGGAGCTTGCGGTAGTGTCAGAGTGAAAAACGAGCCATGGCGTCACGCTTGGCCAGCCGCTGGCTGTCGGTTGCAGATTGAGTGCCACGCTGCGGCGTGTTTGGTTTCATATCAACCATTTCAGTGCAGCATTTGAAAGGCGTGTTTCTTTTTTTAATCAAGGAAGAAAGAACCAGTCACAGAAGATGTGGGGACCGATGGCCGTCGCCCCTGGTTCCAACCCCTTGGCTTCTGCATGCAGGTTGTCAATCATTTGCACCGAAGCAGGAAGATGAGGTCTGAGATTGCATGGGCTATTTGCTTCCTTCTATCCCATCCCCACCACCCAATCACACCTTAGTACCGTCTTTTGTATCAAGGACATTTGAAATTTATTTCTTTTGTGGTTTTATGGCTTTGAGTTGAGGGGTTTCCTGCAACGACTGGGGGAGGGTAGAATTTTTTCCTGGTAAGATGTAGCAGAGCCATGAGGAAGCACAGACCCTTCTGTGTGCTGTTAAACAAAGCACGTTATGCGTGTTGCAGATGTACTAGTGAGATAACCATGATATTTGCCTACCGGCAAGCTCTGTATGGCTACAGGACAACATTCTCTCACCTCAGCTCCAAATGAATCAAATAAGCAACCTATTTGCATTCTCAATGGATGTTTGTTCATTATAAGGTAGGACTGGAGGGGTTTCTTTTGAATGAAGCATGCAACAGAAGAACATGGAAGAAAGAAGAATACTGCAAATTATACATTTCCATTTCAGTTGCAATGTCAACACCTATTAGTATAGTGCTCCCTAATTCTATATCTCTAGCATACATTCATCCATTAACAATTGATTTCTTTGCTTTTTCCATCTTATAATTCATGGCTGTTTCACACATTGATGTACAATGTACAAGACAACACCCCTTTCCTTCTGTTTCCTGAAGTAATTTGTATCTCTGAACATTTTGCTATCATTTCTGTTAGCTAGAGATAGACCTCCCTTACATGAACTCATCCAATGACATCTCCAGAACCCAAATTCTGCAAATTAACTATCTGTTGCATAAACGAGCACTCTGTTTAGGCTTTCCCAAACCTACTGTCAGTCAATTAAATTGAGTGGCCTGAGTTCTAATGTTACGAGACAGCAAGGACTATCTATTTTCTACTACTAAAAATCTCTAGGCTTTCCTGACAGGGTATTCAAGCCCTTGATCACTTTGATTCCCCTTTTCCAGGTTTTTTAAAACCTTTTTTGAACCAGAACTACATACATGAGATTCCAAGATGCATCACAGATTTGCAGAAAGACATTATAATAC
Source organism: Paroedura picta (assembly GCF_049243985.1). NCBI lineage: Eukaryota > Metazoa > Chordata > Lepidosauria > Squamata > Gekkonidae > Paroedura > Paroedura picta. The sequence continues at coordinate 79,606,065 of NC_135371.1, read as the reverse complement.
TAGCAATTTTATTTCCAACCCTTCTCATTCCCAAACACAGAACTGATGTTTTCATTCAGTTAATCCCACCAATTATTGTATTTTCTGGTTAATTACAACCATTTTAGACATCATCAGTGTCTGTGAGGGATGTCAACTCTTTTCCCTGGTACATCCTCCTAAACTTAGATGAACCCCATTTGCCATATTGTTGCTCTTTTACCTTTTTGGAGAAGACACTTTTGGAGCTCTTTGGAACACTTTGCTTTTCATAACAGTTTGGTGTCACCCACATATTTGATGTCAGATCATAAACAGCTCCACTCCCAGTACAGATCCTTGGATATGTCTCTAGAACTGTGGATATGTCGCAGCAAATGCACATACAATTTGTGTCCAGTGTACACTTGATTTTTTTATTTATATGTGCTCACAGTAATTTTCTTGTTATATTCAGCATACTAGGGGCAAAGCCCGCTGTCTCCGAGAATACAACGGGCGCTAGAGCTTGGCAGTGGGAAGAGAAAGGGGAGGAGTTGTCCAGTCTGTAAGGGCATGGGGTTGTCATGTGTGTTGTGTGGGAGGTTGTGGTGGCATGGTGGCAAATGAGGCCATGGGTGTGGAGATATGGGTGTCAAGAACCTGTGGTGTGGAATGTTCGTTGATTGTGGGAGAGGACTGACCTTTGGGAATTGTGGCATAGTGGTTACAGATGAGCTTTCCAGAGCCATGTCTTCAGATATGTGAAGGGAAAATCAGACTGGAGACTCTTCTTAGGGGAAGATTACATGGCAACCAATTCCCCCCAGTTCTGTGTCATTTCCCTTCTTGTGTGAATGAGGCCACATTAACCGAAATGCCCCTCTGCCCTAATACACATGGGGTAGTCACAGTACACAGGTGTCCACCCTGTTCCTTCTGTCTCCCATATTTTCACTGTTGGTAAAATGTTATGTGCCCACATGCTTCTTTCATGGTTGCTCCTTAGAAGAACGGATTTTTGCACCCTATTGCTTACTACCCAAAGGAGTCTCAAAGTGGTTTACAAACACCTTTTCCATTTGTCTCTCCACAATAGTCAACCTGTGAGGTATGTAGGGTTGTGAGAGATCTGAGAGAACTGGGAATGGGCCGCAGTGACCCAGCAGGCCTCAGGTGTCTCAAAGCATTTTCCAATCGTCTTCCCCTTCTCTCCCCATAGCAGACTCCCCATGAGGGAGGTGGGGTAGTGAGCCTCACAGGGAAGCTGGCAACCCTAAGAGGAAGACTGTCTGTGCACAGCAGTCTTGACCTTAGTAAGGTTTTTAATACTGTTTTTTTTATTTGCCAGGCCAAGGTTATTTGCCAGTTACTATTTCAGTTACGATGTGTCTCCAAACATTAACTTGTTCTCTATTTAGTTTCAGGCTGTAAATATTTATTTAGATCTTCCTGCACTTTCCAGATTCACAGGACTGATGCTGGTCTGCCTGTCTGTGCCCCAGAATACAAACAGTTGCTGGTAAGGGCTGGCCATAACCCATAGGCCAGGAGGGACACTCCTGCACCACTCCCTACCAACTGCAGGCAAAAATGGCTCATTTGAAGGCTGGACTCTGAGGCATTGTACGATTTTGAAGTCCCACCTCCAAACCACCAGGAATATTTCCAACCCAGGGGTAGCCAACCTCCAGGTGGGGCCTGGAGAGCCCCTCGAATTACAGCTCACCTGCAGAGTATAAAGATCAGCTCACCAGGCAGAAAGGGCTACTTTGGACAGGGTTGTGGTAGAGAAGAAACATTTAAGGCTTCCCACACAGGTTGTTGTTGAATTGAAAGACTTGAGGCCTACTGCACAGGGTTGTTGTGCAGATGAAACAGGAGACAAAAGAGCCAGCTTCCTCTGCAGAATTACGCTGTGCAGTGGCCTCAAATCTGCAGAGAGTTGCAAAGAAGAAAGACACATGGCTTGGCTGTGTCTAACCCCCGGCCAGAGCAGTATTTTAAGTGAGAAGGGGCTTTTCTGTGGCCTCCCTGTCAGGCAACTGTTTGGCAGAAGGGGAAAGTCCCCCCCACTCAAAAGGAATGCCCTCAGGCTCCCCTGTATTGCTCTTGGAAAGGCCTCCCTCCCCTCAGTCAGGGCCTGTCAGAGGCTCCTTCGCAGCAGGCCTGAAGGGGGGGAGGGGGAGCACTCTGCAGCCTCCTGCCAGCTCTGTCAGGGTTCTGAGACAAAGTTACAGTTGGCCATGACAGGTCAGCCTTGGGGCGAAAGGGGCTGGAGCAGCCTCTGTTCTCACCCCCCCTTGGCAGCCTTACTGACCTCCTCTCCCTGCGGTGGTCAGGAGCAGACTGGCAGCCAAACTGGGCTGGGTGAATGGAATTTTGGTCTGTCCTGGTGAGGGGCCAATAGGAAGGCACTTTGCGCACCTCCCCATTGGCTGCTTGGCCCTGGATGGACACTCAGAGGGCCCAATCAGGAGCCGCTTCGCAACTCCTGATTGGGCCCTCTGAGTTTTTATCCTGGACAGGGCCCACCCTAACTCCTCCCCAGGTGGCCTTACTCTTTTATTTAATAGGACCCTGTCCTATTTAAAGATGTATAGCTAAACTCGTGATTGATCCAGGTGCTGGTCCCCAGTTTCATTTATTTAAAAAAAACACATCTAGGCTCTTTCTTACAAACAACAGTACATGTTAATTCAGGGCAGACATGTATTCACTGTAACATGTAAGCAGGGTTACTGCTTCCTTCCTTCCATTGAATGAACAGTCCATTTGCTCTTGCTCTCACACTCTCTCTTTTAAATTTACAGGTCTAACAGGGGGCTTGTCTTATCTGTTCCACTTTCTGGTAAGGGCTTGATTAAGATGACCAGGTTGTCCCACTTTTGGAGGGACATTGGGGGGTACCTGGCAAATTGTACTTATGTTGAAATTAAAAAATATATATTACAATACCATTTTTGCATTCTATGTGTTTTATAAAACTTTTTGTTGCCCCATATAGACCAAATTGTTGATCAAGAACCCCCCCCCCCCCCCGCCGATCAATGGTGTCCCGCTTTACCAATGTTAAAATCTGGTCACTTTAGGCTTGGAGGAGGAGTGGCTTAAGTGCCACTCAGCACTTAACACCCTCTTAGGGCAGATGTCCCACCCCTGAGTGCCTCCTCCTTCAACCGGCTTGCCTGTTTGTCCAGGGGCCAGCTAATTGCCTTCCATCCCCTACCCCTAACCACCTCATCCTCCTTTCACTTCCCTCCGAGGCTTGGAGGCTGCAGATCCCTGCCACATGAGAGCTGCCCCTGCCAGTGAGTTCCCTTCCCGGAGGCATTCAGCCTGCAGCGTTTCCATCCACAGAGTTCTACTCTCCCCCCCCCCCCAATCTAGCACCTGTTGTATTCCTGAATGCTCAAAGCAAGAAGAAAAGACCTATCCTTATAGCATTAAACAATAGTAAACAATGTTTTTAAACAATGTCCTTTCTTGAGTTTACTTTCAGTTTATTTCATTAAACAATAGCATTAAACAATAGCATTAAACAATAGTAAACAATGTTTTTAAACAATGTCCTTTCTTGAGTTTACTTTCAGTTTATTTCATTCCAAGGACGTCACCCAGAACGGTTTTCCAGATAAAATCCATTTTCTATTATCTTTTCCTCAGTGGCAAGTCCTGTCTTTTTAAAAATGCAACAAATTTAAGTAGTATTTGTTCTATAACCCCAATACAAGTAATAATATAAATAGGCCAATGGCTTAAAATAGTATGGAGATCCTGGTCCAAAAAGACAAGGTCTTTATCTGAGACCATCCTGTGTTTTTCCTATTGTCACTTTGCGTATTCCTGAATACAACAGGCTTGGCCCTTAGTTATTCCATAATTGCTAAGTTTACTGAGGACACTATGGTGAGAGAATATGTCAAAGCCTTTATAGCAGTCCTACATACAGAATGCCTCCCTACATGCTTATTGACGTTCTTTAGCAACTCCAGATACTGTTAAGGGGAAGTCTTCCTTTGAAGAAGTTCTACTTATTCTTCCTCGCCAAGTTTATTCTTTATATTTTTTAATTTTCTAACTTAGTTTTGTTTCCCACCAATTTAGACAAGACAGAGATGATGCTAGCATGGCTGTAATATCTTAAGTCCCCCTCCCTTGATCCCTTTTTAAAAATTGATGTATTATTGGCTACCCCGAGGCCCTCTGTCAACATGGGAAATTGTAATGACAAGTTTCATATTTGTTCAAAGATCAACAGTTTTACATTTGAAGGCATTCAAGCATATGTACCAATCTAGCATCTTTTACAACAAAAACCAAATGCCTAGAATACATTCATTTTCTGTGCAATTTCCTTATGATATACAGCTCACTTGCTGTATATTTCCTTCAGACTCATTTATTTTATCATATAATGCCGTTGTTCCCAGCCCACCTACTCTGCCTCCTCTCTAGTTAATGTGGGATGAGGTTTCCCTCATCAGTGACCTAAGATCCTGCAAAGACCAACATTGATACACAATATATAATGCTGTTCTTTGTATTTATTTTATTTATTTTATTTATTTAGATTTCTATACCGCCCATTTCTTTGCAGCTCTGGGCGGTTTACACAGAACATTATAATTTACATGGAACATTATGCAGACTATAACATCAAAACAACTTTCAAAAAACGTCAAAAGATTACAAAACCACAATTATAATATAATAACAATTAACAGTAACTTTGGGAGAGTCATGGGGGACCATCAGGTGTTCTGAGTCAGTCGGCTTCAAGCAAATGCCTGGTGGAAGAGCTCCCTCTTGCAGGCCCTGCGGAACAGTGGAAGTTCGGGCAGGGTTCTGATCTCCTCAGGGAGCTCGTTCCACCAGGTAGGGGCCAGGACCAAGAAGGCTCTGTCCCTTGTTGAAGTCCAACACGCTTCTCTGGGGCCAGGGATCCGCAGCCAGTTGGAGGTGGTGGAGCGTAAGACTCTTTTGGGGATATAGGCAGGAAGGTGGTCTCTCAGATACACTGGGCCCAAACCGTGTATGGACTTAAAGATGATTACTAGAACCTTAAACTTAATCCGGAATTCAACTGGGAGCCAGCCAAGTTGTTGGAGTGCCGGCCGGATGTGGGATCTCCATGATGTTTTAGTGAGAATTCTGGCCGCAGCATTCTGTACCAGTTGTAGTTTCTGGATCAAGGATGAGGGTAGGCCTGCGTAGAGTGAGTTGCAGAAATCCAGCCTAGAGGTGACTGTTGCATGGATCACTGTGGCTAGGTGTTCTGGGTCCAGGTAGGGCGCTAGTAGCTTGGCGGAGGTGGTAGAATGCCAGCCCCACTACCTTTGTGACCTGGGCTTCCATTGTAAGGGAAGCATCCAGAATCATGCCTAGGTTCCTGGCGGAGTGCGTTGGTGAGAGCTGCACACCATCCAGGGTGGGCAGATGCACTTCCTCCCATGCTCCCTTCCTACCCAACCATAGGACCTCCGTCTTTGTAGGGTTGAGATTCAGGTGACTCTGCTTGATCCATTTTGTCACTGCTTCCAGACATCTGGCTAAGGATTCTGGGGGGGAGTCAGGGCGGTCATCCATCAGGAGGAAGAGCTGGGTATCATCCGCATATTGGTGGCAACCCAGCCCAAACCTCCACACCAGCTGAGCCAGAGGGTGCATGAAGATGTTAAATAAGATAGGAGAGAGGACTGCTCCTTGTGGGACTCCACATGTGAGCTGGTGTTGGTTAGATATTCTCTCTCTTATCACTACCCTCTGTCCACGGCCCTGGAGGAACGAATTCAGCCGTTTGAGGGCCGTTCCCTGTATTCTGGTGTCGGTGAGGCGGCGAGCTAGGAACTCATGGTCTACTGTGTCAAATGCTGTCGATAGGTCTAATAGTATTAGCAGCGCTGACCCGCCCTGGTCCAGCTGGCGTCAGAGGTCGTCCATCAGGGCGACTAGCGCTGTCTCCACCCCATGTCCAGGCTGAAAGCCCGACTGAAATGGGTCAAGGGCTGATGTTTCCTCCAGGAATGCTGATATTTGGTCCACAGCAGCCCTTTCAACTAACTTCCCCAAAAACGCTAAGTGCGAAACAGGGCAATAGTTGTCAGGGTCTTGTGCAGCCAGGGATGGTTTCTTGAGTAACGGGCGTACCACTGCCTCTTTTAAACCCTCCGGGAATTTTCCTGTTGAGAGGGAGAGGTTAATTATTTCCCGGAGGGGGGCTCCTATTCCTCTGCCTGTTATTTTAGGAGCCAAGATGGGCATGGGTCTAGTGGGCAAGTGGTTGGCCTCGTTGCTGCTAGCATCCTGTCCACTTCATTTAGTGAGAGTCATCTGAAGTGACTCATTGTTCTCTCCAAAGACGGCCAAGGGGCCTCTAGTTCACTTTCTGTGTCTAAAGTTGAAGGAAGGTCATGATGAAGCCTCGAGATTTTGTCTGCAAAGTGACTCGCAAATGCCTCACAGCTAATGTCCAATTGGCTATTATTTTGGCACATTTCATCGAGGGCGGTGAGAGATCGGACTATCCTAAATAATTGTGCTGGGCGTGAGTGCGCAGACGCGATGCTAGTCGAGTAAAAGTTTCGTTTCACTGACTTCACCGCCATCTTATAGGCTCTTAACTGCATTCTATACGATGCTCTAGATTCTTCGTCATGAGTCTTCCTCCAAACTCATTCTAGCCGTCTCAGTTCCCGTTTCTTCTGGCGGAGCTCCTCCGTATACCATGGAGCCCGCTTAAGACGGGGTTGGAGAGGGCGTTTGGGAGTTATCTCATCAATGGCTGCCAGCATACTGTCATGCCAGTCGCTGACCAGTCCATCTAGAAAAGTGCCGGAAGGCATTGGGTCACGCAGAGCATTCAGGAATCCAATTGGATCCATAAGTCTCCGCAGACGAGCTGAAATGTGCTCGGCACCCAATTGAGGGGGAGATGGAAACCTAAGCTGAGTCTTCAGGGTATAGTGGTCCGACCATGGCATGGCAGTAGTCGTGACCGGATCGATACTCAACCCTGCTCCGAAAATCAAGTCCAGGGTGTGACCTGCTTGGTGGGTAGGGCCAGCAACGAATTGTGAGAGCCCTAGCGTCACCATGGCTGACACCAGGTCCAGCCCGTTGCCAGAAGATGGCAATTCATTAATAGTCTGGGGAACTGTAATGTCCAGGCAGCGGCTGCCTCTAGCAGGGCAGGCAGGGCATCTGGAGGTGCATTGGGTGCGCGATACACCAGCCAGATGGCCATGCTCTCGGTTGTGCGCCACCCAAGGCCAACACACTCAATTCCTGGGATTGTCGGTGCAGGGAGAGCCCTGAAGGAGATGTTATTACGGATCAGGATTGCCACCCCTCCTCCCCGCCCCACGGTCCGCGACTGATGGAGGACAGAGAACCCAGCAGGGGCCAGCTCTTTAAGAGCGACTGTTTCGCCATTCCTGGACCAAGTTTCCGTCACGCATGCCAGGTCTACCCCCTGTTCTTCAAAGTAAGCTTGCAGAATGGAGCCTTTGTTATTAATCGACCTGGCATTGCACAGCATCAGTGTTGGAGGGGGATTGTTCACCCTTGCCTCCACCTAGTGGCTCAAGAGATGGGGCAGAGGTTAGAAGGGGTTCGAGCTTGGTCATTTCTCAAGCCCCTTCTATTGTCCAGCCTCCCCCCACTGCTGTCTCTGCCTCTTCCCCTTATTATTGGGATCCCCAACCCCCTTGGGTCCCCCTTTGGTGTTATTGTAGCCTTGGTTGAGCTCGGTATTTGGGAGCTATCCATGACTGATGTTTCCTCCCTGAGTTGTCAACTGATTGATTTCTAGGGATTTTTTTTTGCCCTGGTTCTGATTCTTATTTGGTTGCTTTGGTTCTGTTACCTTTGGCTTTTTCAATTTCTGGTGGATTGATTTGATTGTGTGTGTGGTAAAATTCAGGTGGGTTGGGGTTCCAGAGGGATGGCCCTGATTGTCTTACTACATCTCAGGGTTACACAGTCTGGAGTTGGTTTGATCAGTTGATTGGATGCTAGTACATTTTATTTGATCCCATTCAGTTTGGGGGGAGGGGGAGGGCACCTTTTTGGTTGGATTTCAATGAATTAAGTAAGTGGTACATGTGGGACTGTGGTAATTGGGTGTTGGGTTGTTAATTGTGATTTCTTCTCTCTAACTAGTTTTGAGATGTTAATACCTTTCTTTAAATATGCTACAGAGTTCATATATGGCCTCCTTAACATGACTTGAATCTCACAGTAAATTTATTCATTTAATTAATTTATTTAATTTATATACAACTCTCCTGGCAGACTGGCTCAGAGCGGTGAACCACATTATGGAAAACAACAGCATACTCAAATAATTAATAAAATATTAAAACCATTCAAAACCATATCTATAACTAACAGCAACATCATTTACAGCTATTATGTATGTATGTATGTATGTATTATGTATTAGATTTTTATACCACCCTTCCATATGGCTCAGGGCGGTTTACATATAAGTAAGTTTCTAGTCCTGTCCCTTTGAAGAGGTCTATTACCAGATTAAAATGGTGACATGGGTTTTTTTTAAAGGGAGGCATTAGAAAGAAAGGATTTCCATCATTGGTGTGCAACTTGTTAATCTTCACCCTCTCACTGCTGTCCAAAATGCTTTTCCTTGCTATTCCTGGGCACCTCCAGAAATTGTATATATGTATAAGTGTTTGTGTGTGTGTGTGTGGGGGGGGGGGTCAACAGAGGTTTGCAGTGCAAAGGTAAATCATCCCCACCATTGGATCCAACCCCTTTTGTTGTGACTTATGTACAAGTATCTCTGCTGTTGGAGTCTCTAGAGAGAATGAAAATAATTTAATCCAGTTGTTTAATTAAAATATATTTACGTTACTTAGCAGCTTCTAATTTACTGCTTAAAACTTCCACCAATGAAATTATTTGCTGTACAATAAGTCATCTTCATATATTGTTGGTAGCCAATAGGATTGTACAAAATCCTTTGGAGAAATTCCATTTGACATTCTTGAGCAGAGTTTTGCAAGAATTCTATCACCAATTTGAATTTGGTTTGATTGTAGGTTAACACAATATTATTGTTCTCACTTTAAATATGTGCCTTAAATTTTTTCAGAAAAATGAAATAATTTCCACTAACCACCCCATCAGTGTTCTCAAATCATTGACATTTGTAAAACTTTCTGCACAATTTTTGCTGCTCCAGGAGTAACTCTGAATTTTCCATGCTGTTGTCTGGTCCACTTTTCTCATGATTTTTTTTCCCCTTTGGGTATGAACTCACAATTTTCAAGTGTGGAATTTCTGAAATCTAATTTTGTTTCCTGCCACCCTTTTGTACCATCAGTTTTGCATGTACATCCCACCCCCTCCTGTTCCTCAAACAGGAATGGCCGCTTTGGTGGCTGAATCACACAACCCTAGCCAAGGCTGAGCAACACTTGACCATGGTTGAGGCCATTTGAATTTTTCTGGGGCCGTGGACTACCAAACAATTTGCTGCTGCTGAGTGAATTGCTCTCTGGGGGACATAAATGTTATTGTAGATGCACACACACAAAAAGAGGTTCTTTTGCTGACAAAGTACATTTTGCATACTTCATAATCTTTAACCGCTCCTGCGGTATTAAATAAAAGGGTAAGGCTACCTGGGGAGGAGTTAGGGTGGGCCCTGTCCAGGATAAAAACTCAGAAGGCCCAATCAGGAGCCGCAAAGCTGATTGGGCCCTCTGATTGTCCATCCAGGGCCAAGCAGTCAATGGGGAGGTGCGCAAAGCGCCTTCCTATCGGCCCCTCACCAGGACAGACCAAAATTCCATTCACCCAGCCCAGCCTGTCTGCCAATCTGCTCCTGACCACCGCAGGGAGAGGAGGTCAGTAGGGCTGCCCAGGGGGATGAGAACAGAGGCTTGGACAGGCTGCGCCAGCCCTTTTCACCCCAAGGCTGTCCTAACTGTCATGTCCATCTGTAAATTGCCTCAGAACCCTGACAGAGCTGGCAGGAGGCTGCAGAGTGCTCCCCCCCATTCAGGCCTGCTGTGAAGGAGCCTCTGACAGGCCCTGACTGAGGGGAGGAGGCCTTTCCAAGAGCAACGCAGGGAACTCTGAGGGCCTTCCTTTTGAGGGGGGGGGGGACTTTCCCTTCTGCCAAACAGTTGGCTGACAGGGAGGCCACAGAAAAGCCCCTTCTCACTTAAAATACTGCTCTGCCCGGAGGTTAGACACAGCCAAGCCATGTGTCTTTCTTCTTTGCAACTCTCTGTAGATTTGAGGCCACTGCACAGTGTTATTCTGCAGAGGAAACTGGCTCTTTTGTCTTCTGTTTCATCTGCACAAGAACCCTATGCAGTAGGCCTCAAGTCTTTCAGTTCAACAACAACCTGTGCGGGAAGCCTTAAATGTTTCTTCTCTACCACAATCCTGTCCAAAGTAGCCCTTTCTGCCTGGGGGGCTGATCTTTATACTCTTCAGGTGAGCTGTAATTCCAGGAGCTCTCCAGGCCCCACCTGTAGGTTGGATACTCCTGGGTTGGAAATATTCCTGGAGGTTTGGAGTTGGGACTTCAAAATCGTACAATGCCTCAGTCCAGCCTTCAAATGAGCCATTTTTGCCTACAGTTGGGAGAGAGTGGTGAAGGAGTGTCCCTCCTGGCCTATGGGTTATGGCCAGCCCTTACCAGCAACTGTTTGGGGCTTTCCGCACCGGGATCTTTGTAGCAAATTGGTTGCTGAATGAAAAATCGCCATTTAAAATAGTGCAATTCGTCGTTATGCATACCTGCCTTTGTAGTGGAATCCAGTTGCGTTTTGTAGCGTTTCCCACAGGCTTCCGGTCTCGGCAAAAATCGCTAGAAAGGAAGCTCTATTGCCAAGCTCGTCCTGCCCCTGGCCATCAAGCAGCCAATGGGCAGCCGTTAGCATGCTCCCAAACAGCCCCTTTCCCTTTAAGAATGTTTAAAAAAAAAAACAGACCCATTGCAACGAATCTGTGTTGATTCGTTGCAACGGAGAGACCCATCCAGCTGCCTGGTGTGTTTGAGCTGTTGTTTGATCGTTGCCACACTCCCTCCGAGTGAAAAAAAAAAATCCCCCCCCCCCTCTCACGGGCCCGATTTTTGGCTGAATGAATGTGTAAAAAATAAAGGGAAAATACATCAGCAAACGGGCTTTTCTGTTGTTTGTGCTTAGTGACTCTGTGGAAGGACTGAAGCCGGGGAAGCCTCTAAACAGAAAGAGGCTCGCTGGTGCGTTTATCCCCGCTCGCTCTGAGAAAAAAAAATGGCGATCGCTTCGCCGGAAGATCAGAGGAGAGAGCCAGGGGGAGGGACTTTGTAGAAACCACAACAATGTTAACGCACAGGTCTTTTTCGCTAGTGTTGCAGATTGGTTGCAGGAGTGTATCGCTTTCCGGAGGCTGAATCCACTTTTGGGGATTTCCCTGAAAGCGCTACAAGGAAGCGCTTTTTGCAGATCGGTTTCAGGTGTGTGGCAGATTGTCAACGACGTTGTGCATAACGGCAAATCAGTAGCGTTTTCAATTGGCAACCATTGTGCGATTTTGAAGGCGTGCGAAAAGCCCCTTTGTATTCTGGGGCGCAGACAGGCAGACCAGCATCAGTCCTGTGAGTCTGAAAAGTGCAGGAAGATCTAAATAAATATTTACAGCCTGAAACTCCAAATAGAGAACAAGTAAATGTCTGGAGACACATAGTAACTGAATGACTTATTGGCCTGGCAAATAACCTTGGCCTGGCAAATAAAAAAAAAACAGTATAAAAAACCTTACTAAGGTCAAGACTGCTGTGCACAGAGAGTCTTCCTCTTAGGATTGCCAGCTTCCATGTGAGGCTCGCTACCCCACCTCGCTCATGTGGAGTCTGCTATGGGGAGAGAAAGGGAAGACGATTGGAAAATGCTTTGAGACACCTGAAGCCTGCTGGGTCACTGCGGCCCATTCCCAGTTCTCTCAGATCTCTCACAACCCCACATACCTCACAGGTTGACTATTGTGGAGAGACGAATGGAAAAGGTGTTTGTAAACCGCTTTGAGACTCCTTTGGGTAGTAAGCAATAGGGTACAAAAATCCGTTCTTCTAAGGAGCAACCATGAAAGAAGCATATGGGCACATAACATTTTACCAACAGTGAAAATATGGGAGACAGAAGGAACAGGGTGGACACCTGTGTACTGTGACTACCCTATGTGTATTAGGGCAGAGGGGCATTTTGGTGAATGTGGCCTAATTCACACAAGAAGGGAAATGACACAGAACTGGGAGGAATTGGTTGCCATGTAATCTTCCCCTAAGAAGAGCCTCCAGTCTGATTTTCCCTTCACAAATCTGAGGGCATGGCTCTGGAAAGCTCAGCTGTAACCACTATGCCACAATTCCCAAAGGTCAGTCCTCTCCCACACTCAACCAACATTCCACACCACAGGTTCTTGACACCCATATCTCCACACCCATGCCCTCATTTGCTACCACGCCACCACAACCTCCCACACAACACACACATTCAACCCCATGCCCTTACAGACTGGACAATTCCTCCCCTTCCTCTTCCCACTGCCAAGCTCTTGGATACAACGGGCTTTGCCCCTAGTTATTGAATGTTATGAATTGATGTACCCAGTTCAATAATGTCCAGCCGTTTTCTTTGTTGTTAACTAAGTAGATGCTGGGGACCTTTGAAATGGTGGCAACCAAACAGCCTTTTTTTTGTACAATATTAAGATATGATAATGTTCCTGTACTTGTGCAAATAAAGAAGGATGATCCATCACTGATGAAGTACATCCTCTTTTCAGAGGAAGTGCAGGACACATGAGAGGGTTGGATCCAAATTCAAGAAAAAAATCCCTTATATAAATGCCCTTTTATGGAAGGGGTGCACGAAGTCTGAGCAACAACTGAGGATTCTATTTGCTGGGAAACAGTGATTGCACTGACTTGCAGAAATGGTCTAAGTTTCACTCACAGTTGTGCTTCACCATGTTTTAAGTGTATATAAACAGCCAGATTGCATATTTCTTAGTTTATCATAAGATGCTTTAAGTCTGAGTGTTAAAAATATGAGAATACCAGAGATTTTGTTCTTATGCATTTGTGTGTGTGCCCAAGACACTTGGCACAAACAGACTATGGTAAGAATGCAGATGGTTTAGTACCTAAAGTTAAAACAATGAATACAGATGGTGAATGAACAAAAGTCCCAAAATATTGCAAGGATTAATGTAAGAATAACATAATGGTAACATACTTACTTCTATAAGTATGACTTGAAAGCATGATAGATTCCAGAATGGCCACAAATGTTTAAAATCAAGTTTGGGAAGTAGTTCATGATTCAATCCAAGTTTGATTTTTTTTAAAAAATGATGCAAATCTTTCATAAGCACTTCAGTCACTCTGGTGCCTGTCCCTTCAGATGACATGATGGTGATAATGCAATTTCATGGTTCCTAATAGAAAACCTTACTTTACAGAAAGAGCTGGCATTGGAGAGGTAGAAGAGTGGCAGGGCTAAATATAGAGTAAGCAAGATCCCAGAATAAGTAAGAAAAGGTGTTCAAGAAGAAAGTGTCCAGGCATTTATAAATGGAGGGATGGCCTATATCCATGTGTAATGCAAACATTCTGTTGGTTTACCCAATCTCAGTTTCCATCCTATGATACTTTGCAAGCTTCTGTTTGACCTTCTCTCTAATCTGGTTTTACAGCCTATTTTGATTTTGATAACAGTTAAGAAAACTGGATTGTTGCCTAATTCTTTTCCAGTAAGAATTCCGTCTGACACATGGTATATCCATCATTGCAACCGGATTAAAAGTACTTAATGTCAGTTTTGTTGAATAATTCCATCTAGGTAGGGTTGTAATGTTTTCAGCTATGAATGTTCTATATTTCTGTAGTATTTTTGTGCAACCTAAAGTTAAATATACAGGGGTGGATTTGGTGTTTATAAATTCTAGATGGAGTAGAGCTATGTGGGAAATATTAGTACAAGCAGCAAAACTATGGATATTTCCACACATTGGTCTAAATAGCGAAACACAAGCTGAAAACTAATGCATGAAATTTTATTGCGCCTCACTGGTCCTCCTCACCTTATAACTGTCTCACCTTTTTCAGCTGTCTTTTTGCATGTTTTACCCTCCCGATTTGTGGCTGGAAAAGGCAGAAGAGAGAGCAACGCAGCTTAAACTTGTTGCACTTTGGCCTGTCAATCCCCTCCCTGCATATCCTTGTCCTCAGAGCATGTGGTCGCAACCATTTTTTTTTGCTATCTTGTAAACAAATGTGTGTATGCTCAGTTTGAATTGGAAAAAAAAATAAAATGGCATGTGAGACACCCTGAAATGGTTAATTAGCTAGGGTACGGGGACGATCAACCATGAACCTTGCTTCTTTTGCATGATGTTCCCATTTTAGAATCACAAAGCACTCACACTTTGGGGGGAAAAGACATTTTATATGGGTATTTTTCCAGAATACACTAAAAACATGATGCTTTATGCTGTGATAACTTTAAATCATTCATTATTTTCTCAAAAATGAACATTTGAGAAGCACGCTTTGTGTCACATCACTGAATAATATATGATTCTGTGTATTGCTAGCCTTGCCTACACATGTATCCGCATATGCATTGCTCTGCACGTTGCATTTTTTTAAAAGAATAGAATTTCCATCCCCAGGAAGAGGGGAGAAGGAGGGGGGTGCAAGGGCAGAGCTGACTATCATGCATTTCACGTTCCATACATTTCTTCTGCTGGTTGCATGCTGGTTGTCCACTGGTGGATCATGCTTTTTAGGTTGGTGAATCTACTTTTCGTGATTCCCGAAGTCACACTTTAAAATGGAGGATGTAGCAAGCTGGCTGCTGCTCAGAAGCTGGATGTAGGTGACATCATGTGGAGAGGCCGAATTATGGTGCAAATTAATAAATCTGCCAAAATTTGAATTAGTAGTTCGATTGGGTGCTTTGTTTTGTTTTGTTTTTTTAAATCTTGGCTTAATGCTTTAAAGTTTTGTGAGGCTAAAGAGAATCCCCATAAAAGAGATTTTAAAAGAAACTTAAAAAAACATAACCAGTGCATCTCACCAATGAGTTATTGGTCTCGCCAATGAGTAACTCTGAACTGTACCCAAACATCTAAGTCCAAGGAATAGGTATCTTGCATGCACTGTTTCCTTTAGAAATTAAAAGCTGCTCCACAAGAATTCCAAGTAATCAATTTGGTATTTTGAATATTCAAGAGAGATAAAGGGGGGGGGGATCACTCCTTAATGCCCCCACAGCTGTCCCTTCACTGGCTAATACCACCAACCAGAGATATAGTGCTTTACAAACAAATGTAATATTCATTAATCCATGCAGATTAGCACTTCCTTTGGTATACTTGCACTTTTCTGGGCTCAATTCTTGCTGTGAGAAGCAGCTGCTTGGTAGTATTAAGAACCCAGGGCCAATGGAGTAGCAGCTTCATGATTATCTTAGAGCAAGCACATTCATGCTTGGCAAAACTGGCACCTGTGAGAATAGGAAAGGTAATTAATATGACTGTGGATGACCTCTGAAAGGACTTAAGAACAGACTATGCTGCTATGTAACAGCGCCATCTGGTGATGCATGCTATTAGAATTATGCAGGAAGAATCACCACTATTACCATTGTAAATAGTCAGTGTTCCTGCCCTAAATACCACTGAACCTTTCATAGAAATTACTTCCTTGCATTTCTTTGCCTTATGATCCTTACTCTGCCACTGCTACAATAAAGCTATAGGACTTTAAGCTGTTGTAAGGCACTTTTTTTGTTCATGATGAACATTAGCATATATAGCTGTAAGAGGAAATTAGATTAGTGTGGGATAGGTTCCTTTTAAATTAATTAATTAACTTCTTTATACCCTGTTTTACTCCCCAATGGAGACCCAAAATGGATTACATCCTTCTCCTCCATTTTTTAATATATATATTTATTTTCATAAAGATAAAAATATAGGAACAAAATATAAGTTGTTAATACAAAGAAAGATCATAGAATCATAGAATCATAGAGTTGAAAGGGGCCATACAGGTCATCTAGTCCAACCCCCTGCTTAACGCAGGATCAGCCCTAAGCATCCTAAAGCATCCAAGAAAAGCGTGCATCCAACCTCACCACCTCCTTAGGCAGCCTATTCCACTGCTGAACTACTCTGACTGTGAAAGATTTTTTTCTGATATCTAGCCTATATCGTTGTACTTGAAGTTTAAATCCATTATTGCGTGTCCTTTCCTCTGCAGCCAACAGAAACAGCATCCTGCCCTCCTCCAAGTGACAACCTTTCAAATACTTAAAGACGGCTATCATGTCCCCTCTCAACCTCCTTTTCTCCAGGCTGAACATTCCCAAGTCCCTCAACCTATCTTCATAGGGCTTGGTCCCTTGGCCCCAGATCATCTTCGTCGCTCTCCTCTGTACCCTTTCAATTTTATCTAGGTCCTTCTTGAAGTGAGGCCTCCAGAACTGCACACAGTACTCCAGGTGTGTTCTGACCAGTCCCGTATACAATGGGACTATGACATCTTGTGATTTTGATGTGATGCCCCTGTTGATACAGCCCAAAATGGCATTCACATTTTTTACGGCTGCATCACACTGCCTGCTCATGTTTAGTTTACAATCCACAAGAACCCCAAGGTCTCGTTCACACACAGTGTTACCTAGAAGCGTATCCCCCATCCAGTAGGCATGTTTTTCATTTTTCTGACCCAGATGCAGAACTTTACATTTATCTTTATTAAATTGCATCTTGTTCTCATTTGCCCATTTTTCCATTGTGTTCAAATCTCTTGAACTCTGTCTCTATCTTCCGGAGTATTTGCCAGTCCTCCCAATTTGGTGTCATCTGCAAACTTGATGAGTAGTCCCTCCACCCCCTCATCTAGTTCATTAATAAATATGTTAAAAAGTACCGGGCCGAGCACCAAGCCCTGAGGTACCCCGCTACTCACCTCCCTCCAGTCTGATGAAACACCATTGACAACAACTCTTTGAGTGCGGTTCTCTAACCAATTCCCTATCCACCTAACTATCTGAAAATCCAGATTGCAGTCCTTCAACTTATCCATCAGAACATCATGGGGAACCTTGCTCTTCATTTGTTACACTTATGCCCCCTTTTAGTGTCCCCTTTTAGTTTATTTACTTAAATAATTCAAATAAGGGCCCCATTGTTCTTGGAACACCTATTCTGTTTTTCCATTAACTATCAGTGTCAGTTTGGCCATCTTTGCAAAGTCCGCTAGTTTGTTCAACCAGTCTTCTATCGAAGGTAGTTCTTGTGTTTTCCATTTCTTGGCCATAATTAGTCTTGCTGCCGTCGTCACATAAAAGAATAGACTTTGAGTTTGGGCTGGGGAGGCACTGTGGAGGTATACTTAATAACATAGATTCAGCTTTCATAGGAAATCTAAGTCCCCACATTTTCTGCGCAATGGTATGAATTTTTGCCCAAAACCTTTTCACATTTCTACCACATATGAAAAAAAGACCCTACTTTGTCACCACATTTCCAGCATTTGTTATCACAGTTTTTAGCAATTTTAGCAATCACTTTTGGTGTCACGTACCACCTGCAAAACATTTTATACCAGTTTTCTTTAAGTATCTGACTATTCGTATACTTAGGGATTCTAGACCATGCTAGTTCCCATTGTTCTGTTGTCACATTTGTCTCAATATTTTGCATCCATTTAATCATACATGGCTTAACCCGTTCCATTTCCGTCTCATACCTTAATAACAGTTTATATGCAAGTGAGGCTTATCTTGAATTACCAAATTTTCAAATTCTGGTGTTGGAGCCTCTGGATTTAACAGTTGCTGAAACTCTGCTTTAAATCTAGATAGTAATTGGTTATACTCTAACTATTGAATTTCTAGTCCTTCTTTCTTTATTGTTTGCATATCCTTAAACTTGCAGGTTTTGGCTATTAAGTCTTTGTACTGAAGACAAGTCAGTCTTTTCTGTTGAGCTTTGCCAAAGTATGCTTCAATTGGTGATTTCAATATTGATGGTGCTGGAGATAGTCTTTTGTTGTACCTTGATCATAGATTCAAAAGTCCACTGATCCAAGTACTTGATATTGCCTCGTGTTTTTGTTTTCCTGCTGGCCATAATCTTTGCTTGGAAACTGTTACCTATGGTTTTTCTTTCAAACACCAATTCTCTTGATTGTGGTTCCCGTATCCAATCCACTATATATGTAAGTGCTGCCACATGTTTGTATAATTTTAAATTAGAAACCTTCTCCTCCATTTTGTCCCTAAAACAACCTTATGAGGTAGGTGACACTGAGAGACTGGTTCAAAATCACCCACCAAGCTTCCATGGAAGAGTAGGAATTCAAACCTGCATCTCCCAGATCTTAGTACAACTATCTTACCACTATAAAATACTGGGTCTTCTCCAGGAGCTATTAACAGAGTCACTAAAGGAAGCTTTCACATTCAGAGGCAGTAACGCTCTGTATGCCAGTGCTAAGAAGCAACACCAGGCATTGTTTCCAGCCTTCAGGTGGGGTTGGAGTTCTCTGGGAATTAGAAGTTATTTCCAGAGATCAGTTTCCCTGGAGGAGGGAAAGGATGTGCTTATTACTGTTCCGCAAGTTTTACTCTTTTTACATTATTATCTGCTGCTACTGTAATAACTTACCAAACTTCAAGCTCCAGAGTTAATAGGACGACTGCATGTTTTAACTGCTCTTATAAGACTAGCTCATTTGCCTCACAACGAGGAGGACAGTTTTACTCCTTGTGACGATAAAGTCTACTAAGATAAAAGATAAAAATGCAATAGCTTGCCAAGCAAGTACAGAGGAGAGCAACGAGGATGATCTGGGGCCAAGGGACCAAGCCCTATGAAGATAGGTTGAGGGACTTGGGAATGTTCAGCCTGGAGAAAAGGAGGTTGAGAGGGGACATGATAAGTATTTGAAAGGTTGTCACTTGGAGGAGGGCAGGATGCTGTTACCATTGGCGGCAGAGGAAAGGACACGCAGTAATGGGTTTAAACTACAAGTACAACTATATAGGCTAGATATCAGGGGGGGGGGGAATTTCACAGTCAGAGTAGTTCAGCAGTGGAATAGGCTGCCTAAGGAGGTGGTGAGCTCCCCCTCACAGGCAGTCTACAAGCGAAGGTTGGATACACACTTTTCTTGGATGCTTTAGGATGCTTAGGGCTGATCCTGCGTTGAGCAGGGGGTTGGACTAGATGGCCTGTATGGCCCCTTCCAACTCTATGATTCTATGATTCTGAGGGTGGAAACCTGCTACGCCGCCACTTCAACCAGGTGCGGGTCCGCCTTCCTGCCCTCAACACAGCCTCACCTCTACTCACCAATGTGCCAGCTGAGCCTGATGACAGCGAGCCAGATGACAGCCCCATGGGGAGCAACCTGGAACCAGCACCAGAGACATCCCAGAAGGCACCAGAGACACCTCCTACATCACCCCAAGAAGAGACAGTTCCAATGCCTCCCCCAGCCACTCCTGAACTGAGGCGCTCTACCAGGCAACATGCTACATGCATGTTTGAAACTTGGTGGGTGCCTATCTTAGGGGGGAGGGGTGTTATGTCTGTGGGCATTTGGACACATTTGCAAATGAGGGTTCTCTGCTAGCCAAGGAACTAACCAATCAAGGAACCTGATCAAACTGTTTAGGGCCAATTGGATTGCTCTGCTGCGGGACAATTGCATTGCTCCACTTAGGGGCCAATTGGATTGCTCCTCTAGAACCAATCGGATTGCTTTGCTGCGGGACAATTAGATTGCTCCACTTAGGGGCCAATTGGATTGCTCCTCTAGAGCCAATCGGATTGCTCTGCTTAAGGGCTAATGAGATTGCTCGGATTGCTCCGCAAGGGCCAATCAGATTGCTCTACTTAGGGCCAATCAGAGGCAGTAGCTGGCTGCCTGAAAGGTATTAAACTGCATAATTTTGCTTGTTTTTCTCTGTTCAGTAGTTGTAGTCTGTTGCTGAAGTTGCTGGATAAAAAAAGCTGTTTTGAAGACTTGGAATCTGTGATCACTGAACCCGCAGACTTAATAGAAAGGACGTTCAGTAGTGGAGGTAACTGGAGGCGAAAAGACAGTCCGATGCTGTAAAGATTTTTATTCCATAGGAACCTGGAATGTCAGATCCATGAATCAAGGCAAGCTGGACGTGGTTAAACAAGTGATGACAAGACTGAACATCGACATTTTAGGAATCAGTGAACTAAAATGGACAGGAATGACCATCAGGTATCCTTCTGTGTACAAGAATCTCGCAGAAGAAATGGAGTAGCCTTCATAATCAATAAGAGAGTTTGGCCTTGGAGTACAAAATGAAGCATGGCACAGGCTGGTAGAATTTTGTCAAGAGAATACAATGGTCATAGCAAACACTCTTTTCCAGCAACCCAAGAGACGACTCTACACGTGGACATCACCAGACGGTCAACACAAAAATCAGATTGACTATGTGCTCTGCAGCCAAAGATGGGGAAGTTCTATACAATCAGTAAAAACAAGACCAGGAGCTGATTGTGGTTCAGATCATCAGCTTCTTGTTGCAAAATTTAGGCTTAAATAGAAGAAAGTAGGGAAAAGCACTAGGCCACTCAAGTATGAACTAAATCATATCCCGAACGAATATACAGTAGAGGTGACAAATAGATTTAAGGAATTAGATCTGATAGACAGAGTGCCTGAAGAACTATGGATGGAGGTTCACAACATTGTACAAGAGGTAGTAACTAAAACCATCCCAAAGAAAAAGAAATACAACAAATCAAAATGGCTGTCTGAGGAAGCTTTACAAATAGCTAAGGAGAGAAGGGAAGTGAAAGGCAAGGGAGAAAGAGAAAGACACACCCAATTGAATGCAGAATGCCAGAGAAAAGCCAGAAGAGATAAGAATGCCTTCTTAAACAAAAAGTGCAAACAAATAGAAGAAAACAATAGAATGGAAAGGACCAGAGATCTTTTCAAGAAAATTAGAGATATGAAGAGAAAGTTTCATGCAAAGATGGGTATGATAAACGACCAAAATGGTATGGTACCTCACAGAAGCAGAAGATATTTTAAAAGGTGGCAAAATTATACAGAGGAACTATGCAAGAGCGAGCTTAACATCCCTGATAACCATGATGGGGTAGTTACTGAGCTAGTGCCAGACATCCTGGAATGTGAAGTCAAATGGGCCTTAGGAAGTCTGAGCAACAATAATGGTGGTGAAAGCATTCCAGTTGAACTATTCAAAATCTTAATGCAGTAAAAGTGCTACACGCAATATGCCAGCAAATTTAGAAAACTCAACAATGGCCACAGGATTGGAAAAGGTCAGTTTACATTCCAATCCCAAAGAAGGGCAATGCCAAAGAATGTTCAAACTACCGTACGATTGCACTCATTTCTCATGCTAGCAAAGTTATGCTCAAAATCCTACAAGCTAGGCTCCAGCAATATGTGGACCGAGAACTTCCAGAAGTAGAGGCAGGATTTCGAAGAGGCAGAGGAACTAGAGATCAAATTGCCAACATATGCTGGATCATGGAGAAAGCTAGGGAGTTCCAGAAGAACATGTACTTCTGCTTCATTGACTATGCTAAATCCTTTGATTGTGTGGAGCACAACAAATTGTGGCAAGTTCTTAAAGAGATGGGAATACCAGAGCATCTTATTTGTCTCTTGAGAAACCTATATGCAAGTCAAGAATCAACAGTGAGAACCGAGCATGGAATCACTGATTGGTTCAAAATTGAGAAAGGAGTTCAGCAAGGCTGTATACTGTCGCCTTGCCTATTTAATCTGTATGCGGAGCACATCATGAGAAAGGCGGGGTTAGATGAGTCACAAATTGGGATCAAGACTGCAGGGAGAAATATCAACAACCTCAGATATGCAGATGATACCAATCTAATAGCAGAAAGCGAAGAGGAACTAATGAGCCTCTTGATGCGGGTAAAGGAGCAGAGTGCTAAAGTTGGCTTGAAACTCAACATCAAGAAAATGAAGATCATGGCATCCAGCCCTCTCAATTCCTGGCAAATAGATGGGGAAGAAATGGAGGTAGTGACAGATTTTATTTTCCTGGGCTCCAAGATCACTGCAGATGGGGACTGCAGCAAAGAAATTAAAAGACGCTTGCTCCTGGGGAGGAAAGCTATGGCAAATTTAGACAGCATCCTAAAAAGCAGAGACATCACCCTGCCAACGAAAGTGCATTTAGTCAAGGCTATGGTATTCCGAGTTGCAATGTATGGCTGTGAAAGTTGGACCATAAGGAAGACCGGGCGTCAAAGAATTGAGGCTTTTGAATTGCGAGTTCCTTGGATTGGAAGGCGAACAAACTGGTCAGTCCTAGAGGAGATCAGCACTGCCTGCTCCTTAGAAGACCAGATCCTGAAAATGAAATTCAAATACTTTGGCCACCTCAGGAGAAGGAAGGACTCCCTGGAGAAGAGCCTAATGCTGGGAGCGATTGAGGTCAAAAGAAGAAGTGGACAACAGAGAATGAGGTGACTGGATGGAGTCACTGAAGCAGTAGTTACCAACTTAAATGGACTTCGAGGAATGGTATAGGACAGGAAGTCCTGGATCATTGTCCATGGGATCGTGATAGGTCGGACACGACTTCGCACCTAACAACAACAATATTCAGCCTTCATTGATCTCAAGGCTGCTTTTGATACCATCCCAAGAAACCAATTGTGGGCCCAACTCGCCAATTCCTCCATTGATAAAAGGTTGCTACATTTGATGGTCATGTTACATAAGGATACCAGATTGCAAGTGAGACTTAGTAATTAGTGTAACCTAACAAAACCAGTGAACACTCAGAAAGGCGTGAGACAGGGTTGTATCCTAGCCCCCTTTTTATTTAACTTCTATATTGACTCCTTAATCAAACACTTTCAGAACTCTGATATCCATGCCCCTAAGCAGGACGATAAGAAAATACCAATTCTTATGTATGCGGATGACGCTGTGATCCTTTCACAAACCAAAATTAGTCTGTAATGCACTCTGCTTATTTTAAGCCAACCATGCAAAGAAGAACATCTAAATATTAACTATGAGAAAACCAAAATAATGCACTGTACCAACAGGTTTCAGAAACTTCACTGGTATATTGACAGGCACATAATTGATCAGATTAAGTGTTTTAGATATTTAGGAGTCAGCTTCCAATATAACGGTGGCCATTACGCCCATATACATTCGGTAACAGATTCTGCAAAAAAAAGTACTCTAGCCATTCTTAGATTTTTTCATACCAAAGGTGGCAAATTTATTCCAGCAGCCCTGAAGCTTTATTCTGCAAAGGTATTAACGCAAATCCTATATGGTATCCAATTGGGTCCTTACAGGAGCTATGTGCTGCTTGAAAGAGTGCAATAATATTTTTGAGAGATCTTTATAAAAGACATAACTGCACACCAAATGTTGTTCTACACCAAGAATCTGGCCTTCTGAAGGTAGAAACCTGTGCCTGGCTGACAACCATCAATTACTGGTTAAAAATTTACCTCCATCCTAAGGGACTAATCCCGAATTTTTTAGTGGTCTCCTCGCAATTCCCATGGAATAGTAAAATTATTGGAAAAATCCAAACTCTGGGCCTCGATTGAAAGCATCTTATAGAACTTGGCCTTAAAACAGCCAAAGCTGTCGTACGGCAACGTCTTTTTGATATAGATTCTCAGGAGGAATTCTCAATTCTTCCTAGAATCTATAGCACTCTGAAAGGATGGTCAGGAAATACTCCAGCTCCATATCTCACAAACATCTCAATAGTAAAATACCGTTGGGCCTTCTCAAGATCACGTTTTAACTCATTCCCCTCAGCCTCCCTTTAGGGCAGGTTTCTCAATCATCCGCTGGAGCAAAGTGTATGCCCCTGTGATAATGCCCGTCCTGAGACAATTTTACATATCTTATCATATTGTCCTTTTTATGAAATCATCCCAAAATATCTAATCCTACCTTTACTATCCCACTACACTAGACATTCATCTTTATCATTACATAATAGTGACACTCTAGTTAAATTTTTGCTAAGGGATAAAGACCCACTTATCTCTAACATGGTAGAAAAATTCCTTTACATCTGTACTAGAATTAGATAGAAAAGAATGTCTGAACGATAGCAATGGATAGGTAATGGATAGGCAATCTTATCACTTGGGTTAATGAAATGTTCTAGAAGATGTATTGATTCCTTGTCCCTGCAGTTAACTTCCTTGAGGTTTCTTCCTCCTTCTTCTTTACATGTTATAACCCTTTCCCCCCACCTACAATAACATATTATTTGTTTCAGTTTAAGGCGGATGAAACGACTGAAGATGGCGCCGTACTAGCTGGGCTTCTGTCTGGCTCTTAAGCCATGCTGAGGGTCAGGAGCAACCGCACCTGGCAGACCTGAGCAGATACGCAAATCTTGCTCGCCGGTCGCCCCAGGAACCGGGAACGGCATCCTGAGGGTCCTACAGATCCGTGGAGACTGAGTTCTCCGGATCGCCGCAGCATGTGCTCAAGGTCATGATGGCGACCTTGTCGTAAATAACTTTCTAAGCCTGAAACGACCAGCTGACCCTACATTCTTCCCAGATCATCTTTTACCAGACTGACAGAAGCTGAAGTCTACAACAGTAAAGACTGTGAGTTTTCTGGCTTTTCCTTTTCTTTCCCCACAAGCTCTTTCCCCCCTCCCCTCCTCAACCAATTTACAAGTGAATTCTTCCGTTGAGTGAGAGGCTCCCAGCTAATTACACCCACTAATCAAACAAAGAGAGAGCTTAAAGAAAAGAGAGACTTTAAAGTTTTGTTGGAGAGAGTTCAGTGGGGGACGCTGACTTGATACGGAGATCGACAAACTGATAATTTTGGATCGCTCGTGCTCCCGCGAGACCTCACGAGACTTTCTGTTTATAGTTTGTGACTGCCTAGAACTATGGAAAAATTAACTAAGGCACAGCTTTTCCATTTGTTATGCGAAGGGAACTCAAAGATACTGAAAGCAGTCAATAAGGTGGAAAAGGAAATCCGAAAGACTAAGAAAGAGCTTTTAGACAGAACCGACGGTTTGGAAAAAACAGCTGATGAAAACACAACTCAGCCAACAATACTTCAAACGAGAATTCAATGTCTGGAAGTTAATCAACAGGAGGGGGAGAGAGCTAGGGACGTAAAAATAAAAAGCACCTTGGAAGAACTTTGGAAAACAGATTTAAGGAAGGAAAGCACCGAAAACCTGGAAGTCTATTTAGAGCAGGAAGTGATTTGGATCAACAAAATAAATAGAGTCTATTCAAAGGCGACAGCATGCAGGAAGCTATCAGGAGATATCTCTGTGCGACCAGAGGAAGAGATATGGATTGATAAAGTATACAGAGCCTACTTAAAAGCGACTGCAAGCAAGAATCAAGCAAGAGACTTCTTTGGCCATGACAGAAGGACAACCAGAAATACTCTATGTAGGAATCATCAGGCGTTACTATGGAAAAAAATACAATTTCATTTTCTGCGACCACCTGAAGGATGTGATGAACAGTGGAGCATTCTCCTGGTTTCCTGTGGGAAAGACAGCAGCAGTAACTTTTAGGTCAGGACCAATATATGAAGGGAACTGACTTTATATTATCTAAGACAATAATAGAATATATTCTTATAATAGATTATACTCTCATATGTATCAACAATTACTCTGCTAAGAAAGATGGTAATAACTTCTAGATCAGGATCAATATGTGATGGGAACTGAATATGTATGCCAATATGTATGCTAAAAGAGGATGGCAAACTATACTTCATATGTATTAACAAGACAGCAGCAGTAACTCTTAGGTCAGGGCCAATATATGAAGGGGACCGACCTTATATCACTTAAGATAATAATAGAACATATTCTTATAACAGATCATACTCTCATATGTATCAACAATCATTTTGCTAAGAAAGATGGTAAAAACTTCTAGATTAGTATTAATATGTGATGGGAACTGAATATGTATGCTAAAAGAGGATGGCAAACCATATCAGCTGGTCGCTTTTTTTCCCCCTTTACTTTTCTGTAAATGCTTCATATAATAACAAATAATAAAATTATTTTTAAAAACATATTATTTGTTTCCATCAATACATTGTTTTTAACATAGTTTTATTATCTTAATATTTGTATGTAGCAATACTTTTGTATTTTTTACTACACATATTGATTAACTTTTATCATTGATTGCAGTTTCTATTGATGCATTATTTATATGGGTCAATCGACCGAATAAACATACTGTACTGTACTGTACACTGGACTTTGGAATTTAAATCTTTAGAAGGTAAATTCTATGAAATCACATCCCTACTGATCCCTTCCCCATCTTCCCAAGGGATTGCTCTCAAATTTCCCAAGCTAGAGTTGGCAACCCTGCCTCCTCCTGATGCAGCCTTGAAATCCATGTGTTGTTTTCTAGACTTCTAGGGCATCCAGTTTACCACTGTGTAAAGCAGGATGCTGGAATAGGATCATCTAGCAGGGCACCTCTTGTGGAATGCTGCTGCAACTGACTATCAGTTTGCTCCAAATTGCTCCAAATATCAGATTGTTCCAAAAACCTACTTTTCCCCAAGGAAGTCAGAAGAAATATAAAGGGCTCTAATGTTGTGCGCGCAGACTTCCCTAGGATAAATGGGAGAGAGTAAGAATAGCTTGCCTGATAATTTTCAAGAAAGGCCTCTAGAATACATGATGGGTAGTGTTTGGCTTGGTGGATCACAAAGTATTTCCATCCAGTAGATAATGCCAAAGCCTGGACCTGGAGAGCACAGGCTATCTGATTTTGTCAGATATCAGAAACTAAGCAGGATTAGCCCTAGTTATTGGGATGGGAGACCACCAAGAAAATCCTGGGATGTTACACCGCTGTCTCTTGCCTTGAAAACTCCGTGGGGTTGCCATAAATAGGCTGTAACTTGCTGGGACTTTCTACCACTAGAAGGTACATTATTTATTTTGGCATTTATAACTTGGTAGCTAACAACACAACCAGAGTACATTTGCACCTTTAAGACCAACAAACATTTTTTCAAGGTGAGAGCTTTCGAGTACAAGCACTCTTCCTCAGACTAACAGAGTTTCAAAAAACTTCATTAAAATGAGAAAAATAAAGCCTCTGATATTGGTAACTTAAAAATCTGTTTTGTCATTGGTCTCCAGAGTCCAGACAAAGCCATGAAGCCCAAAATAGTATAGCCATAGCCGAGCATCTGACCCCTCAGTCTGGGCTAAGGGTCTAGTTTCAAATCATTTCTATTTCATCTCACTTTTTCTCAGCTCAAACCAAGGAGGAAATATTGGGTTTGCTCATTTCCCTTAATTTCTCCCTTTCCAACAACAATGCTCAGTGAACCAAGGCCATGAACTCAAATTAGCAGCAGGCCAACAGCATGCCCATGGGCTGTGCACAGTAGACAGGCAAAAGATTGTTGAATTTATTTTTTAAAAAAACACTCAACAGTTTAAAGAGTTTCAGTCCTAAACTAAGGGCCATTCCGCACAACTGGCAATGTTGCTAAATCTGAGCGCTATTGAAAAGCATTGCAATCAATAGCGGCAGGTCTCGGTAACGCACACAGCTGTTTTTCTCGAAAAAAGGTTCTCCCACTAGCACCGTTCTCGTAACACATAAGTTTCCGGTCTTGCCAAAATCGCAACAAAGGAGCTAATATTTTTCCACGCTTCCTCCTGCCCCTGGCCATCAATCAAACAGAACAGCCAATTAACTGTTTTGTTTGTGCTTCCATTAAAATTGTTTTTTAAAAACCTGAAAACACCTGTAGCAATGCATATTTGTTCATTCAGTGTATCAGAAATATCTTTTTTGTTGGCATAGGAGCTGGCGCTTAATCGTTTACATGCTCTTAAAGTTTAAAAAAAATCCCCCCTCCAGGTGCAATTTCTGGCTGAAATGACAGGCAGTGTCGAACAGGGGGCTGTATTGTGCTTGGAAACTTTACTGACAATTGCTTGTGGAGGGATTTCAGCTGAACAAGAATCACTTATTCATTGCTTTTGCTGGTTTAAGGGGGAAAAAATGGCGATCACGATGCCGGAAGCTCAAGTGCGAGAGCTTAGGGAGGGACATGCTTGCTACTGCTATACTGAGAATGCACATGTCTTTTTCAGATATGTTGCAGGTTGTTCTCAAGAGTCTAGCGGTTTTTCTACAGAGAAGCGCTACAAGGAAGCGATTTTTGCGGAAGTGTTTCAGGAGTGTTGCAGTCATGCATAATGTTAGAAAATAGCGTTACACAATGGTAAGACTTCAGCAACATTAATGCTATGCGGAATGGCCCTAGATATCAAATGCTTAAAGAATTTCATTAAGGTGCCCACAGTGAGATCCTACTCAATAGTCAATGGTATTTAATACTTCTCTTAAATATTGACTTTTATGATTTTAAAAGTTATCAAGTTTTATTGCTGAAGCTTTTCTAACCTTTTTCTTATGTATTAAAGGTAAAGGTATCCCCTGTGCAAGCACGGGGTCATGTCTGACCCTTGGGGTGACACCCTCTAGCGTTTTCATGGCAGACTCTATACGGGGTGGTTTGCTAGTGCCTTCCCCAGTCATTACCGTTTACCCCCCAGAAATCTGGGTACTCATTTTACCGACCTCAGAAGGATGGAAGGCTGAGTCAACCTTGAGCCGGCTGTGGGGATAGAATTCCCAGTCTCATGGGCAGAGCTTCAGACTGCATGTCTGTGCCACAAGAGGCTTAAATAAGCCTTGTCAAATGCTAATGTATGTATTACCTTCCTTTTTTACTGCCATTGTTTAATAGTGCATCTGAAATTTTGCTCTAAATGACTGTAAATAAAGATCGATTGATTGACATCCTACTCATTCTGTACTCTTTCTTGAAAGATCTATGGTGAGAAGTTACTAAAATTTAGCTCATATTCAAGAAGTAAAAAAACAACAACACAAAAAGCAGAAGATCTCTGGACCATGGATTCTACTGTGCCTAATCTGATGGTTAGAACTATTTTACTTTTTAGAAATCCATTCAGTATGCCTTTCTCCATCGCTGCCCTAAAAGTCAGGTTGTTACTGGTTTTATGTAGGGAATTACACACACTTAACAGGAGGCAACTCAAGTGGGCCAGGCTTGGCTGCTGCAGGCAAGACTTTGCACCCCCATCTCACCATGGTGTCAAGGGCAGACAGACTAACAACTTGCTTCTGGATTAATAGAAAGTTTTATTGATAGCAGTTCAGCACACCTTAATGTTCATAGTTGATTCTGTTCAATACAGGTCAAACCAACACTTTTACACTGTCCACTTTCCCACCCCAAACCGTACAATTCCCAGGAAGTAGGGCAACCCCTCCCACAGGTGCCAGTCCGGGTGCCATTCCAAACGATAGTGAGGCCGACTTGGCCTTGGGTGTTAGAGAGTTCCTCTCCTACAGATAAGCGAGCTAACAGAAATATGCGCAGAGACTAAATAAAAGCAAAAGCAAGTAGACAGCTCAGGGTTACACAGAGGTTCCAAAAACAGCACACATCCCCCCAAGATGGAGTTACACAGGTCAAACACAAATCATGGCAGGAGTTTAGGAGTTTAACACAACCACTCCTGAAACATGCTCAGTCTCCAGCAGCTGTCAAGTGACAAACTTACATGGTCAGGGGAAGCTGTCCAGTTTGAGGCACTGAGCCCGAAGTCAAATTGCTGATGCCAGCAGTGCAGTAGCTTAGATGATGTTCCAGCAAAGGCTGTGGTTGGGTTGAGATCTTAAATGCTCCTGTGAAGAGGTGGAAATTTAATCCCTGCCTCTCCAAGAGTAGGCTATGCATTCTTAAAGAATCTGCACCTGATTACAGCAGCGAGCACTCCAAAGGGGTTGGAGCACTCCAATGGGGTTGGGTAGGTCTCCGCTTTTGGGAGGGGTCAGTTGGGGATTGATATCAGGTGCTTCATTAGACTCTGGAATGTGAAGTTCAACGTCTCAGTTCAAAGAAAATGGGTGAGGGAACCTAAAGGGAGAGTCTCCTGGCACTCTACGTCTTCCTAGGGTGGTCCTTGGTGCTTAATGGCTTCTTTGTCTGAGTGTTTGGCCCCTTTGCCTAGTGAAGAAGTGTCAGAGCTCTAGTCCATGGCAAAAGCTGTGGTGGCCACAGGGAAAGCACAGGGTGGAAACAGCCCTCTTGCCACTCCCCCTTCTCCACTGGCTCTCCCTGCTGCAGTTGCACCCCTCAGTTTGGTGTAGTGGTTAGGAGTGCGGACTTCTAATCTGGCATGCCAGGTTCGATTCTGCGCTCCCCCACATGCAGCCAGCTGGGTGACCTTGGGCTCGCCATGGCACTGATAAAACTGTTCTGACAGAGCAGTAATATCAGGGCTCTCTCAGCCTCACCCACCTCACAGGGTGTCTGTTGTGGGGAGAGGAATGGGAAGACGACTTTAAGCCGCTTTGAGCCTCCTTCAGGTAGGGAAAAGCGGCATATAAGAAGCTACTCTTCTTCTTCTTCATTTCCCTTTTGGTGTGTAGAGGAGGTTCAGCGGGTTGATGAGTATCTTGATTATTATGAATCCTTTTTTTGTAATTGGATACGTTCAGCCTTCTCAGTTAGTTGTCTCTCCTACAATTAGGAAGTACCTGTCAACCCTATAAGCCATTCTGCATACAGAAGATGCTCCAAGTCTTTGGTCATTTTATTATTGATTAACCCACTTACTGGGTCAGACCCTCTCTCAGCAACATCTTTGTTTTGGGGGATCAAGTTTCAACTTGTTAGCCCTCATCCATACCAAAAGTGTTTTCAGATACCTGTGCACAATTTCCATAGCCTCCACTGGATCCACTGAAAGGCAAAATAGCATGGGGTGTCATATGCATATTGGTGTCAACTCAGCGCAGGTCTCCAGATGATGCCTCCCAGCAGCTTTACATAGATGCTGAAAAGCATGTGTAAGATGGAACCTTGGGGTCAGAGTCAAAGGCTAGTGGCCAGAGCAGCAGCTCCCCAGCACCACACTCTGAAAAGTACTTCCTCCCACTCCTGGTCCTGAAATACAATCTCTTTCCCTACTGCACAAAATCATTTTGGTATAGGAGAGGCAATACTGTACTTTACATGCTTAAGCACCATAGATTCCTATAGTGTCATTACAAAGAGGTCTTTATTTTTAGTCCCTTTTGTAAAAATACCTAACTCTAAGCTGCCTGCTTACTGCTAGATATTAGATGAGGCTCTGAGTAAACTTTACAGTTTTCACTGCTTCCTAGAACCAAAGGAAAATGTTCCAACCACAATAGTGGTCTTTGATCTATAGTTCCTCGAGGATGAAGTGGGTACTAGTCCAGCAATTTTAAACCCATCCGATTTTTTCTCGAGTCACTTTATATGCAAACCTCATCTGCCATCCTGTTGCACATTCATTCTAATTACAGTGATCCTTTTAGAAGGGTTTGAGTACTTGAAAGAAATACAAAACTCCTTAGTGCCAGGTTTTTGAATGGCCTTGAAGGTCATTCAAAGAAGGTGATAAGGAAAACACTTTGCTCAACACGGCAGCTGTACCATGTAAACTTACTCTAAGTTTAGTACTGTTCCCTGAGGTTTCCTCTCTATGGTGTATTGTACTATGTGTTAGGAAATGAGCAAGGTGTTCATGCCTTCTGCACACCTTCTGGAGGTGGGGTGCTTCTGGAGACCCAGAAGCAGCCCCCCTGCTGGTCCTCTGGGACTCAGGGTACCCAGGAAAAGCCTCTGCCTTGGGAATGTTTACTCATGAGTAGATCATGTGAGGTTGGCAATTTGCAATCTGAAAAGGGTGGAATGCTTTGGGGGTAGACATCACAGGCAGTTGCAGCCGGAAAAATAATGCTGACGTGGGTGAAACTGGGAAGATGTAGACTTCCGCTTTCCACATGGAGACCACCTTGGTATTGCTGCAGTCTTTCCAAGACCATCACAACAAAGCAAATCTGAGACCAGTGGCATGGAAGATGGGGAAAGTGTAGACAGGGCACAGAGCATCATGAGGCTATGAGGACATGTGTGGGAAACACTGTAGAACCTTTCCAGTAGAAGAAGAGTTGGGTTTCATACCCTGCTTTTCACTACTTGAAGTAGTATTATAAGTCTGAGTGATGTATAATAATCTTCCCTTCCTCTCCCCAAAACAGACACACTCACTGTGTGGTAGGTGAGGTTGAGAGAACTCTGAGATAAATGTTTCTAACAAGACTGTGACTTGCCCAAGGTCACCCAGCATGTGTAGGAGCAGGGAATCAAATGCAGCTCACACATTCGAATCTGCTGCTCTTCATCATTACACCAAGCTGTACAAATTGCCATTGCGTGAAAGAGATGTAGCTAGTGCACAGGCAGAGGAAGCTATTGCAGGAGGAGGATGTCTTTTTTGACTTGCTCATTGACTGTTATGGGGTTATTTTCCTTTAAATTTAGATCTTCTGGTCAATGGCTTCTCAGAGCAATCCAAGGAAGTAGACACTCAGGTATTTCCTACATGGAGAGGTGACTGTGTGGTTCATAAAGTTTGCAATTTGAAAAGAGAGGAATGCTTTTGTCTTCTGTGTTCTCTCTCTGTGTGTGTTTATGTATGTGTGCGTAGAAGGGAGTGCAACACAGCTCTCTGTCCCCATCCCAAACAGCCCTTTCCTCCAAGGGAACTGATCTCTGAAGCCTGGAGAAAACTGTCATTCTGGGGGTTCTCCAGGTCCCACCTAGAGACTGGCACTTTTGACCAGTGGCAGGGATGCCAGCCTCCAGCTGGGACCTGGAGATCCCACTTCTGGGGTTTCTCAAAATCTGAAGAATGTTTCAGGGGTTTCTCAATGGTAAAAATGTTGAGAAAAACTGACATAGAGGCAGTAATGGAGAAACCCTCTTTAATTTCTTGGCCAACCAATGTTTTCATGTTTGATTGTAACTTACAACTGTTTGATTTACTCCGATATTGAACTGAACTGAAGAATGTACTGACTGAAAGGTGTTCAGTTCTTTAAGCAAAATTTGCTATCAATTAAATATTTTCATTGAAGGAAGAAACTGTGACAAGTTTATTAATTATTTGATGTTTATTGTTATTAGCAATTACTGCCTCCCAGCATTCTTTTTGTTTCCCACCTGGAGTCTGGCATCCCTGCACCTCCACAGGATCCAAAGCCAGGGCTTTTTTCCACGGGGACTGATCTCTGTTGCCTGGAAATGACCTGCAAATCCCCAACCTCTCCCATCCTGCAACCTCTCTGCCACAGAATTCCCCCTCCCAAGTTAGCCCTTTAATCTCCAGGAGCCTGCCCATGAGTTGTCGTTGTACTGTCCCTCCTTCAAAACAACCATTTTCCTCTTTGGAGCTGATCTCTATAGTCCAATTCCAGGAGATTTCCAAGCCACAGCTGGAGGTTGGTGACCCCTGGGTCAGGAATGTTCCTTGGAGGCAGGGCCTCAAGACTCCAAGGGTGGGCAGGAGCTTTTGCCATGTAGCCAGCTCCCAGGAAGGCCACAGTGCAGGTATGCATACAACACCCATTGTATCCCTGGGTACAACGGGCTTTGCTTCTAGTATAAAATAATTCTCTCTGTTCAACAACTATGAATTTCAGAATATTCCCTACTTAAAATAGCCCAAAGGACATGAACCAAAGATGTTTTAAAATGTTGCTTTGGCTGCAGCTGCTTCCAGAGCATAAGGATTATCATTGTTAAACTGAAGATAAGCTGCAGCCATTGTGTGGCTTGCTCCACCTCCTGAGGCAGTCATTTTGTGGCTGCACTCACAAATGTGTGTTGAAATTCAAAAGGTCCCCACAGGCTCAAAAGATTGGAGATTCTCTTCTCTCTGAATTCTCATCTTCTGTCTGGAGAGATGTTTTTAACAGAGGAACATTCAAGCACAGGGGTCCCTAATTTTGTCCTGACGTGCTACGACTCACAAATAAGTGTTCCTGCTCTGTGATAACTAGGATTAAAACTACACTCTTCTAAGAGAGAAGCAAGAAATACTAAGTTAAAAGCTGCAGCAGAAAGAGGAAGAAGACTGGCTATCAACTCATCCCTACCTTTGGAGGTGAATGTCATCATCTGAGTATATTACTGTTTTAAGCAACTTTGAGGAGAAGTTTCTACTGCAGCAGCATTCCTGTCAGGAAAACAGCAACAATCTCTTGCTTTTTGCCACTGTCTCCTGTTTGTTTTTCTGTGACCGTTTATGCACTGGAGATTTGATGCCAGGCTGCAGGCTGGAGTTTTAGTTGTGGCAGGTTGTCCCAACTATTCCTGCACCCACATGGGGAAGCATTTGGCCTGGTGCATCTCATCCACCCCTGATTTGTGCTCCTTCGGGGGAGCTGGGGCAGTGAAGTTCCCAGTGCATAAATGATCTGTGAGAAACAGGAGGAACAAAGGGGGAAGGCAATGCTGCTGACATCATAGCATCACTTATGGGTGAAAACCTGCAAGTGGCCTCCCAATGTATTCTCTCAATTTCTATGGGTTTTAACATGGAGAGCTGGGGAAGTACCTAGAACATCATGGAGCATGTGTCAGATCATTTCCCGGTCTTCACTCAGAAGTGAAATCACAGCATTGATGACCATCAAGGAAAACCAGGGTGACTATACAAAGGAAGACAATGGCAACCCTCTCTGTTAGTCTAGTCTTAAAACGCCTACAGGGTCACCACAAGTTGGCTGTGACTTCAGAACTTAACACACACACACTTGAGTTTTTAGTGCCAATTATTACCTTCCATCTCCAATCTACATGTTCAGTAGTTAATAGGCATGCATTGAAGCCATATATCTGCAGAATGGTCCGCCGTCAGCTATTCAGGGAAAAGTGATTTGCTTATGATGACACCAGGAGGATTTAATTAGGAAACTTCCGTTCTTTTCTCAAGAGATAGATTCAAAACTGCATGGTAGGATTGAAAACTGTGCTTTGAAGGCTGGAGGTGGGAGTGATAACAATTAATCAGTGCCTTAATTACAAAAAAAGAAATATTTCTAAATTATACCTGCTTGCAAATTATTTACTCCAACCTCCAAATTATCTCTTAATACCAGGTAGATAATTACATGTGGAACAGGCCCAGGGTTTGCAATCTCTGTATTCAGAAAAGATGTTCTTATTGGCTCAGGTTTGTTTAGACCTTTCCAATGACCTTTCTGTTTTCTGTAGTAAGAGGTAGTGGTTAAGACTTACTGGATATAACAACATTTCAGCCCTTTTACCGTGTTTCCCAGAAAATAAGACATACCCATAAAATAAGCCATAGCAGTATTTCTAAGCATTTGTGCAATATTCCATACTCCCAAAATAAGTGTGCCCTCAAGGGGAAGAAGTAAAGCCGTGGCTGCCATTTTACTTTTATTTATTTTTATTTATTTGATTTGTATGACCGCCGCTCTCGGAAACCGGCTCGCGGCGGTTCACAACATTTTAATACAATACAATATATTAACCATTAAAATTCCCCATTAAAACCCCATTAAAACAATGACTAAGTCACAATGATGGCGATTAAAACTATTCCCGTACAGGCCCACTGGATGAGCAGAAGGGAACGGAGGATAATTGGGCATAGGATGGAACACTCTGGGGAACCAGGTCAGTTTAGTACTGGCCTCCCCCCTCCGGGGAGAGGGGTCCGATCTTAGCCCCGGGCCATCACCCGGCCTTAGACAAACGCCTGGCGGAAGAGCTCCGTTTTGCAGGCTCTGCGGAACTCAGAGAGCTCCGACAGGGCCCGCAGCTCTTCAGGGAGCTCATTCCACCAGGTAGGGGCCAGGACCGAAAAGGCCCTGGCCCTTGTCGAGGCCAGGCGTGCCTCCCGGGGTCCTGGGATCATCAGCAGATTCTTACCCGCAGAGCGAAGTGCCCTGCGGGGGGCATAAGGAGATAGGCGGTCCCTCAAGTATGCAGGACCCAAGCCGCGTATAGTCTTAAAGGTTAGTACCAAAACCTTGAACCTGATCCGGAAACAAACTGGCAACCAGTGCAGCTGCTTCAGCAGAGGCTGAACATGGAACCACCAAGATGATTTAGTGAGGACCCGTGCAGCTGCATTCTGTACCAGCTGTAACTTCCGGGTTAGAGACAAGGGTAGGCCCGTGTAGAGCGAGTTACAGAAGTCTAATCTAGAAGTAACCGTTGCATGGATCACAGTGGCCAGGTGTTCCGGGGGCAGGTAGGGCGCTAGTAGCCGAGCTTGGCGTAGATGGAGAAACGCCGTCCGGGCTACCTTAGTGACCTGGGCCTCCATGGAAAGTGAGGCATCCAGAATCACTCCCAAATTCCTGGCTTGGGGCACAGATGACAATTGTACCCCGTCCAGGCAGGGAAGACGCGCTTCCTGTTCCTGCTCCCTTCGGCCTAGCCAAAGGACCTCCGTCTTAGAGGGGTTGAGTCTCAGGCGGCTCTTCCTGATCCATCCAGCCACTGCTTCCAAACAACTGGCGAATTTTTCTGGGGGGAGATCTGGCCGGCCATCCATCAAGAGATAGAGCTGGGTATCATCAGCGTACTGGTGACACCCAAGCCCATAACTCCGTACCAGCTGAGCCAGGGGACGCATATAGATGTTAAATAACGTGGGGGAGAGCACCGCTCCCTGTGGCACCCCACATGGGAGTGCAAAGGAGTCGGATAACTCCTCCCCCACAGCGACCCTCTGTGATCTGTTCTCTAGAAAGGAGGATAGCCATTTAAGAGCCACCCTTCCAATCCCAGTATCAGCGAGGCGGTGAACCAAGAGCTCGTGGTCAACCACATCAAATGCGGCTGACAGGTCTAATAGCACGAGAATGGCCGACCCGCCCCGGTCCAGCTGGCGCCGGAGATCATCTGTCAGGGCGACCAGCACAGTCTCCACCCCATGGCCAGGACGGAAGCCAGACTGGTATGGATCAAGGGCCGAAGTTTCCTCCAAAAATGCTAGGAGCTGGTCCGCGGCGGCCCTCTCAACCACCTTGCCCAGGAATGCAAGATGCGATACCGGGCGGTAGCTGGCGGGGTCCCGCGGATTCAGCGATGGTTTTTTCAGAAGAGGGCGAACCACTGCCTCCTTGAGCCGCTGAGGGAATTCTCCCGATGTAAGGGAGAGGTTTATAATCTCCCTCAGGGGAACACCTATCCGTGGGTCGCTGATCTTAAGCAACCACGACGGACAGGGATCAAGGGGGCAAGTGGTCGCCCTCACCGACCCTAGCAATTTGTCCACTTCGGATAAAGAGAGCCGCCTGAAGCCATCAAACCTGATCCCCCGTAACGGCCACGGAGCTTCTAGTTCACGAACTGTATCAACTGTGGCAGTAAGGTCACGACGGAGCGACAAGATCTTATCCGCAAAATAGCTCGCAAAAGCCTCGCAGCCTAGTTCCAATTGACTACTATTTTGATGCCCTCCTTCGAGGGCAGTAAGGGTCCGAACTATCCTAAATAATTGGGCTGGGCGAGAGCTAGCGGACGCGATTTCCGCAGCAAAGTAGTCACACTTTGCCGCTTTCACCGCCATCTCATACGCCCTCATAAGCGTGCAATGAGATGTTCTTGTAGCTTCGTCGCGGGTCTTCCGCCACACTCGCTCTAGCCGTCTCACCTCCCTCTTCCTCTCCCGAAGCTCCGCGGTAAACCACGGGGCCTGCTTGAGGCGAGGGCGGAGAGGGCGCTCAGGAGCTATCTCGTCAATGGCGGCCAACAGGCGGGACTGCCAGTCCTCCACCAAGGCCTCCAACGAGACACCGGAGGGCATCGGGTCCCGCAGAGCATTCAGGAATCCTTCGGATTCCATAAGTCTCCATGGGCGGACTAAAATGCGTCCGTCACCCAAACAGGGGAGGGGTGGCATCCGTAGGCGAGCCTTCAGGGTATGGTGGTCAGACCACGGAACGATGTTGTTAGCCACCAGATCGATCTCAACACCAGCACCAAAGATCAGATCCAGGGTGTGGCCAGCCTGATGAGTGGGACCAGCAACAAATTGCGAGAACCCCAGTGTCGCCATGGCCGACACCAGGTCCAGGCCAAGTCCTGGAGCCGACGAATCCGCATGGACATTAAAGTCCCCCAAAATTAATAATTTGGGGAACTGCAATGTCCAGGCGGCCGCCGCCTCCAGCAGGCCCAGCAGGGCATCGGGCGGGGCAGTGGGTGAACGGTACACCGCCCAGATGGCCACGTTCTCGACCGATTCCCACGTCAGGCCGACACATTCAACTCCTGGGATCGATGGTGCTGGGAGAGCCCTGAAGGCATAGCTGTCCCGGACTAGGATCGCCACCCCACCCCCCCTACCATGGAGCCGGGGCTGATGGAGGACCGAGAAGCCGGGTGGCGCAAGATCTTTAAGGTCTCTCTCCCCCAGCACCAACCAGCGACAGTCTGTGGTAGGGTTGTGGCTGCTTTGGCACTCACAGAACCCCAAGGCAACCAGCACAGCGGCGTGGAGGGGTGGCGCCAGCACCAGCATTCCAGCCTGCACCTGCATACAGGCACAGAGCTCTGCACCTGCATGCGGGCACCAGCTGCGGTGACACCAGCATCAGCACCCCTCCCCTTCGCACCGTGGCGCTAACTGCCCCCGTCTCTCTCACAAACACCAGTCAAGCCACTGCTCCCCAGCACTGACCAGCAACAGTCTGTGGGTCTCTCTCACCCCACACAAACACCTTTTTGGCACCGATTTTTCTAAATACCAATAAGACACCCCCTGAAAATAAGCCATAGTGTGTCTCGAGGAAAAATAATTTTAAGACAGTGTCTTATTTTTGGGAAAGCATGGTACTTTCAGGGAGGCATTTTTAAGCTGAAGGAGGATACTCACACACAAATCTTTGGCATAACAGGCCACAGCTTTATTAAAAGTCAGCCTCGATGAGCTGGCCAGCAAGGGGAAAGGGAACCTGTAACCAAGTCCTTAAACCCTTAATATACCAACCCTATATTAAACCCTTAATATCCCAGTATCCTACTGACCCCACAGGTCCCCTTGCCCCAGGGTCTAACCCAGGTAAGTGAATGCATGGGGTGCTGCAGAAGGTGTAGACCTCCCATGGCCCACCCCAGGTCACCCAGCTCATTGAGTCCCTTGAACTCCTGGTTGGCTCTGCTTGGGGTGACACCTCCTTAAGAAGGCTCCTTGACTTCGGAAGTCTGTTGCCCCACTTGGACACCCTGTCCCCCAAACAGGCTCCATCCCCTTGCTCTCCCCACCAGCTATGACAAATTATTTCAACAAATTATAACTCGACCATTGATAAGAACCATGGAAATGGCATAACAGGGTGGGTGGGTTGGAAACAGCTTGCTCAGTTGCCATGGGAGAAGAGGCTGGGCTTTATGCATGTAGCACTTTTTAAGGCAACATGACCCCACGCCTCCCCTGTGATGCGGCATATCCATGCCACTCATGTCCTCTCCACCTCTGATGCTCTGCCAAAGGAGCACCCTCTTTCCCACCTGGCCGCTGCCATGTAAATGGTAGCTGCTGGGCAAGTCTCGGCCATGTTTTAGCCTTCCTCAATGAAGAATTTCCTCTTTTTTTGTAGAGAAAGGTTCTAGAGTTTAAACCTGCCTGAGCATTATGCCCCTTCGATTCTTCAGCTCTTTGTTTTTGGGGAGATGGCGCAAGCTCTCGCCCGGCCCAACTATTTAGGATAGTTAGATCTCTTACCGCCCTTGAGGGGCACCAAAATAGTAGAAAATTGGAACTAGGCTGCAAAGCTTTAGCGAGCCATTTTTGCGGACAAAGTCTCGTCACTCCGCCGCGCTCTTCCTGCCACAGTTAATACAGTAAACGAACTAGAGACCCGTTGGCCGCCTTTGGGGTAACGTTCGATGGCTTCAGACGGCTCTCCTTACCCAAAGTGGACAAGTTGCTAGATTCGGTTAGGGTGACCACTTGCCCCCTTGATCCCTGTCCGTCATGGCTCCTCAAGGGAGGTGGCCAGGGGATAGGAGGCCAGCTCAGGGATATCATCAACCTCTTCCTGGATTCCGGGGAGTTCTCTGAGCAGCTGAAGGGGGCAGTGGTTCACCCTCTCCTGAAAAGATCTACGCTGGACCCGCGGGGCCCAGACAGCTACCGCCCGGTATCGCATTTGGCGTTCCTGGGCAAGGTGGTTGAAAGGGCCGCGGCAGACCAGCTCCTGGCATTTTTGGAAGAAACTTCGGCACTCGATCCATATCAGTCTGGCTTCCGACCTGGCCACGGGGTGGAGACGGTGCTGGTCGCCCTGTTGGATGATTTCCGTCGCCAGCTGGATAGGGGCGGGTCGGCAGTGCTGGTTCTTCTGGACCTGTCGGCCACTCTTGACACCGTGGACCACGAACTGTTGGTCCACCGCCTCGCCGAAACGGGGATACGGGGCACAGCTTTACGCTGGATACGCTCCTTTCTTCAGGACCGGACCCAGAGGGTAGCAGTGGGGGATGAGCTCTCGCGCTCCTACAGACTTCCTTGTGGAGTCCCACAGGGCGCGGTCCTCTCCCCCACATTGTTCAACGTCTTCATGCGCCCTCTGGCCCAGCTGGTGCGGAGTTTTGGGCTGGGTTGTCATCAGTACGCTGATGACACCCAGCTCTATCTCCTCATGGACGGCCGCCCGGACTCTCCCCCGGAACCATTTGCCAGATGTTTGGAAGCGGTGTCAGAATGGTTCGAGCAGAGTCGCCTGAAACTCAACCCCTCCAAGATGGAGGTCCTGTGGCGGGGACGTAGGGGGCGGGAGCAGGAAGCACGCTTACCCACCCTGGGAGGGATGCAGCTTACCATCGCGCCCCAGGCCAGGAACTTGGGTGTGATCATTGACGCCTCCCTGACTTTGGAGGCGCAGGTCAAAAGAGTAGCGGGCCAAGCATTCTTCCAGCTCCGCCAGGCCCGACTACTACCGCCCTACCTGTCCCCCGAACACCTAGCCACAGTGATCCATGCAACGGTCACCTCCAGAATAGATTTCTGTAACTCGCTCTACGCGGGCCTTCCCTTGTCCTTGATCCGGAAACTTCAGCTAGTACAAAACGCAGCTGCCAGGGTCCTCACCGGTATACCTTGGAGGGCCCACATTCAGCCAGTGCTGAGGCAGCTGCATTGGTTGCCAATCGCTGCCCGGATCCAGTTCAAGGTTTTGGTTCTAACCTTCAAGGCTTTACGCGAGTTGGGACCCACATACCTGAGGGACCGCCTATCGCCCTATGCCCCCCACAGAGCCTTACGTTCTGCAGGAGAAAATCTGCTGGTCATTCCCGGCCCTAGGGAAGCCCGCCCGGCCTCGACCAGGGCCAGGGCCTTTTCGGTCCTGGCCCCTGCCTGATGGAATGAGCTCCCGGGAGAGCTGCGGGCCCTGCGAGATCTTCCATCATTTTGCAGGGCCTGCAAGACGGAGCTCTTCCGCCAGGTTTATGGTTGAGGCCAAGGCTAACATCTAGGCCCCCCCGGGACCCGGGACCTGGGATTGGGATTGAGGATTGGTACCATCAGTATCCCCTCCCTACCTGCTAGTAGGAGGAGGGGAAGTTGATTAGTTGATTAGCCAATCTTGCCAGGTTAGCTTGCTAACTAATAAGGAACTGTAGCTGTTAACGGATTTTAATGGATTTTATTGGGGTTTAAAATGTTGTAACCCACCACGAGCCGCAAGGGAGTGGCGGGTAATAAATCGAATAATAATAATAATAATAATAATAATAATAATAATAATAATAATAATAATAATAATAATAATAATAGGGCAGGAACTTGACTTCTGGCTATTCATTTGTGAGGAAAACGCATATGGCCTTAGAGGCATACATTCTTTTAGACAGGCAGATTAAGCTGATGACTACAATGGGATACCCTGATGACTGAAACTGTTCATTTTTTTTACTCTGCTCCCTCCCCACACTTCTTCCTATTTTTGAGACCAATTGCCCATTACAAATGAGTAAAGTGACCTCAAAATAGTATAACTCTCCTTCCAGTGTTCTAGTCCATATTCTCAGTTGTCATTGTGGACATTAAAAGTGAATAGAAACTATTGCATTATGTTACAACTGCTTCTAACTTCAGCTTCTTTTAACTCAGTGGTTCATTTAAAACACACACACAAGGAAGACCAGGAAAATATTTTGTCTTGGAACAGTATAACAAATCATTTATGACTTACTCTGAATCTTGTCCACCTAGGCCCACAATCATATAGGGAACCACAAAACTGAAATAAATCTTATCTTTTAGAAGGCTAGACAACCGATACACAACTGCAATGGATACTGTTGTGTCTATGGACTGTGAGCTCAGGAACAGAGACTGAGATCCTAAACTCTTATCTGGGATTCACCAGTTTGCTGCTTGCAGCCAATCAGTGAACAGACTTAAGGTCCAATTATGAGCTTCCATTAATGGCCAATCGTGTGCTTTGGTGGGAGCCATGTAAGATCCCTTCTTCTAGTTATTGGTGTTCAGTGTTTTCTTGCTTCAATAAAGTCTGGTTGTTGGAGCTGAGTGTCTGTGTCTTACTGAACCCATGGATTTAATAGATACATATGGACAAAATAGTGCTGTTGGTGTCAGTTTTTATCATACACTACAGTATTTCCTATTTCCAGGCTCTCAATCATTTTAAAAACAACAACACGGGTATCACCAAATTCCTTCATAATCTCTTTATCAATTCATTCAGTGAGTCAGTC
Organism: Paroedura picta; assembly: GCF_049243985.1. Taxonomy (NCBI): domain Eukaryota; kingdom Metazoa; phylum Chordata; class Lepidosauria; order Squamata; family Gekkonidae; genus Paroedura; species Paroedura picta. The sequence continues at coordinate 79,563,359 of NC_135371.1, read as the reverse complement.
ATGCCATTTCAACTGGACATCTCCTGGGTACCAGCTAATGAGTATCCTCTATTGCCTTTCTGCTTACAGCCATGCTGCATTCATTCTTCTTCCCATTCTTTCACCCACTTAAGATGACTACTTAGGAGGCTGTCATTACCATCAAGGAAAGGTTGGAGATTCCTGGAGTCTGCTCTCCAAAGAAACCATCTTCTCTGGGGAAACTGATCTCTTTGGTCTAGAGATCAGTTGTAATTCCAGGGGATCCTCAGGCACCAGCCCAGGGCTGGCAACCATAGCAATTTATCTGGACCTGGCAGTGAACAATGTAGTGGCAAAAGCTTGCAGATGACATACAGTTTTCAGGATGATGAAAACTGAGGCTGAACATAATGAGCTCCAGGAGATGATTGGGAAACAATGTGGCAAAAGAAATTCAATGTAAGCAAGTGTAAGTTTAAGTACATTCTAATGTGGCAAGTTCTTAAAGAGATGGGAATACCAGAGCATCTTATCTGTATCTTGAGAAACCTATATGCAGGTCAAGAAGCAACAGTGAGATCCGGGCATGGAATCACTGATTGGTTCAAAATTGAGAAAGGAGTTCAGCAAGGCTGTATACTGTTGCATTGCCTATTTAACTTGTATGCTGAGCACATCATGAGAAAGGCGGGGTTAGATGAGTCACAAATTGGGATTAAGATTGCAGGGAGAAATATCAACAACCTCAGATATGCAGATTATATCAGTCTAATGGCAGAAAGTGAAGAGGAACTAAAGAGCCTGTTGATGCAGGTGAAGGAGGAGAGTGCAAAAGTTGGCTTGAAACTCAATATCAAGAAAACGAAGATCATGGCATCTGGCCCTCTCAATTCCTGGCATATAGATGGGGAAGAAATTGAGGTAGTGACAGATTTTAATTTCCTGGGCTCCAAGATCACTGCAGATGAGGACTGCAGCAAAGAAATTAAAAGACACTTGCTCCTGGGGAGGAAAGCTATGGCAAATCTAGACAGCATCCTAAAAAGTAGAGACATCACCTTGCCAGCAAAAGTGCGTTTAGTCAAGGCTATGGTATTCCAAGTTGCAATGTATGGCTGTGAAAGTTGGACCATAGAGAACACAGAAATTTACATTTAAAAGGAAGGAGATGTTCTTACCATTTCCCCCTGTGGATGTTAACTTCCCAAGGACACATTTTGCAAAAGCTAAATCATATAGCAAGATCTTGCCTGAAATTTTTTTTTTAAATGAGGCAGAAAACTAAGGTTGTCTTGGAAGCTATTTGGGGAGAAGATGAATATCATTGGTGTTTATGAGCCACCTGAATTTCTGATTTAGCTTCCACAACTTCCTGCAACTCTCCCCTCTGACCACAGATCATGGTGACTCAGAAATAAAACCAGTTCTGTTCCTCATTATCTAGGTGTGAGACTTTGATACTATGTCTGTGAAAGTCTATAGTCCTGTCTTCCACGTGCCAAATGAAGTGGAACATGTGAACAGAACCTCTCAAGATCTATTAAGGTTGCCAAGTCCCCCCAGCCACTGGTAGGGGATGGCAGAGTAGGATTGCCAGATCCAGGTTAGGAAAATTCTGGAGATTTGAGGGTAGACCCTGGGGAGGAAATGGTTTGGGGAGGGGAAGGACCTCGGTGGGGTATATTGCCATTGAGTCCACCCTCCAAAGCACCATGTTTCTCAGGTGGGAACTGATCTCTGTAGAGAAGGAGAAGAAGAGTTGGTTCTTATATGCCACTTTTCTTTACCCGAAGGAGTCTCAAAATGGCTTACAGTCACCTTCTCTTTTCTATCCCCACAACAGACGCCCTGTGAGGTGGGTGAGGCTGTGAGAGCCCTGATATTCCTGCTCGGTCAGAACAGCTTTATCAGTGCTGTGGTGAGCCCAAGGTCACCCAGCTGGCTGCATGTGGGGGAGTGCAGAATCGAACTCAGCTTGCCAGATTAGAAGACTGCACTCCTAACTACTACATCAAAATGTCTAGAGAGGAGCTGTAACTCTGGGGGACTTCCAGCTCCCTCCTGTAGGCTGGCATACCAAGACCTAGCCCAGCTTTTTTTCCTGGTATTACGTGAGAACATGTCCTCAGTGAGCCTGCAAATAAGATGTGACATTTATAGCTGTGCCCCAGCTGTTGTCACCAGCCTTGATAGAACTTGATATAATACTCTTTTAAAGCCATCCAAACTAATGGCTACCCTCCCAAGTTGTGGCAGTGAGTCCCTTATAATGAAACATATGAAGCTGGTCATATTGAATTTGGCCATTGGCTTCCCTGGCCAGTACAATCTACTTCAAAGCAACACCTTTTCAAGGTCTTAGGCAAGAATCTCTCCCAACCATATTACCAGTTATCTATTTAATGGGAGATGCTAGGAATTAAATTTGGGACTTCTGCATGCAAAGCATGTTCTTTACTACTGAGTTCTTGAGTCAAAGTAGGGAGCATAATGCTGGCAATGCGTGCCTCCGATGGTCATTTGATTTCATACTGCAGTCATTCATTTTCGTAATTACAATAAAAATGTATTAGGCTGAAATGAAATTCTGCTGTAACTGCTGCATGCTCCTAATATGGAAAAAGGAAAGAGAGATTTGAAAGCACCAGAAAGAAATCACGGTCCAGTAAAGGGGGAATGATGTTTGCAGGTCCCAGGGATATTAGTGTCCTCTCATCCTGTCCTGGCTGTCTCAAAAGAAATCAGAGGAAGAGGAGCCAATGTCTAAGCTAGGCACTCCCAAATGGGGTCTGTGATCATAGGAAGATGCTGCTTGAGCTCTGCACACTGTACTCCTGGGAGTTATATTTCACATTAGCAACCAATAAAGGAGAAGAGAATAAGAGTTTTTTCTTAAATGCGTTATGGTGGGAGGCAAGCAGTGGCTGCAGACTGTGCTGACGACGGCTGCCATCCTTACTGCACCAGGATCTCTGCATTGCTTCTCTGGGCATTGCAGCCAGCTGAACCTGGATGAAAAACAGTGCATTATGCTTAACATTTATGTGCTCAGGGCACCATCCCTTCCCTAGCACCCCCTTCCCAACAAAGCAAGGGCTCTACAACCAAGCCTAAATGGGAAATGATAACCTATTTTGTGCCTCCCAGCCGTTCTGAATCCTTCCTGCGCCATTTTTATTTTCCACCAGCGTGGCGCCTTACAGCACTGCTGCTGCTTCATTTCAGTGCCATAAATCCTGGTGCCTTTGCAGCCTGACAGCCCATTCTGGATGTGATCGGAAAGCCAACGGGTGTTCTTTTAAAGGCTTAGTACTTGCCTGCGTCAACTCGCCTCCTATCAATCAGGCTAGGGTGTGCCCCGCAAGCCTGCAAATGCAGCAGATCATAGTGACCTTCTTGCCAGGAGAGTTGGAAATTGGAAAAGGCGGAGGGAAGGGTTGACGTGATTGGAGAAAATTAAAGGGGGGTGGGGAAGCTATCACAGTGTTCCCTACTGAAACCCAAGGGATCAAATCAGCCAACGTCCAACACTGCAAGAGTTTATTACACTGGCGAAAGCAACGTTTGTCAGGGCTGACAGTTCCAGAACTGAACCAGGCAGACAATAAATAATTGCATTCTCCCTTCTTAAGAGGTCTTGGGGGACCTCCCCCCCATGTGAACTGTGAGTCTTGACTCCCCAGATTTTTATCCAGGCAGGGGTATCAAAGCTGTGGCATTAGGAGAGGTTCCCCCCCCCCCCCCCGCCATCATACCACCTCTCCAAGGGGAAAATGACAGTAATGTGTTTTCATGAGTTAATTGAATGCTACAGACATTTAAAAATGACTGCTGGCTACTGGGTTTGAATTAAAATAGCTCAAAGGAGGTGGTAGGGGGGTAGGAAGCCCATCAGCTGGATCCTGGTAAATGCCTGTAATTTTATACTGAACCACAGCTGGTCATTATTTGCCACAAATGGGTGCTGTTTCAGGTCTCAGAAGGTGATGAAGTAGAAAAGGCAGGAGATGCAGCAAAGTGAGAGGGTGAGTGGGGATTTTATCCTTTATGCTGCTTGTATACTGTACACCATTTTGACCCCTTCCCTTAGAGAAAGGTGATCTGAAATGTTTTTTTTAACAAACAAGCTGCTGGTCTTTCTTGTGCAATCCTTTGTTTGTCTGGGATGCTTCTCACAGGCGGGTTCTCTGCTGAGACCAAAGTCTCACATGAAAATGTGCTTACACAAATATCTGCAATTTTTCCTGTAATTCAAGGCAATAGCAAAACAGTCATTATTGTTCTGCCCATCATTTTTGCAGCCTTCCATGTGTTCCGTTTTATCCCCCAGTAATGTTTCACTACTCCCTTTTTAGATTTCCCACCAATTTTCCTTCTCAACAATACGAGGAGATTGGATGAGCACCAGACAGGAGTGTGTGATTTTTATGTCCCAGAAAAGGTGGGGGGCTGGGCCGGATGGCCCTTTGCATTCAGCTCTGTGTGATTCTGATTCTGGATTTCTCATTCTTTGCACAAGTACATCCAAAGAATTAGGCACCTTATCCTACCTTCGTGAACAAAGGCACATTCAGCTTGTTCAGTTGTTGCCCAGTGGGACCAAAAGGCTCAGCAGAGGAAGAGACATCAAGGCTTCCCTTCAGGTCCACACAGTGCCCCCAGCAGTGTGCCCCCAGCTGTGTTGAACATCTTTGATGCTGTTTAGCAGACAATGTGAAGAAGGTGCCTGATTCCTAGGGTGTTCCTGCAGAAATCCAGCACCACAATGCAAATCCAGTCTTGTGTCCCATGTCCCTCTCTCATCATTTCTTCTGTGGGCTTTCTCCCCTGATTCTGCATCCCCCCGCCCTTCACTCATGTATGAACAAATTGATGTCTGATCTGTTCAATAGTTTAGCCCTAAAAGGTAACCTTCAGTTAACTGCTCACATAACTTGCCTGTCACATTTGATAACAGTCAGGGCATTGTTTTTGCAAGTGTTCAACAGTAAAAATTACCCATTTTGCTCTCATCAAGCAAATGAGCCCCGAGGCTTTGTATGAAAGCCATTAACTATCAAACCACAGGAGGGAACAGAGTGTGTGTGTGTGTGTGGGGGAGCATCCTGTGGTTTTGGAATCCACCCCTCCCCTCTTGGCCCATTTAGTTTTAATTAACCTTCATTAGCTTGGATGGGGATATCACTTGCCATAATTCATGGTTGCAGGGGATCAATTTTGGCTGCCCATCACTGGAGATGCTGTGCTGCTGCTCTTCCTGTGTGGGCATCCAGGCAGGACTATGTCTGTGCAATAGAAATAAATGATGACTAATATGCTTCTGAGCACCAGCCCTGGGCTTTGCCAATCATGCCCAGCTGCTAACAAAGTTATTGATGGAACAAAACAACAGGTCCATGCCCATGTGCGTGAATGTTTGCAAACACATGCACACACAAACACTGTTAGTCTGGGGCATTGATAATGTAGCTTAGTAAATGATTTCTGTAATGCTCCATAAATCTGGGGTTGGGATGAGAAGAAATACCAGGCATGAGCCAGCCAAAGTTAAGAATTTCCACTGAGTTCAGTGGGGAAATGATTAAGCGCCCATTCAAAGCTTATCCAGGTGAGAACTCAGTGGACCTTATTGGTTCTGCATTTCTCACCTGGAGGCTGCTGAGGCTGCCAGCCACAGGTTCCCCTGCACCTGGGAGAGAGAGTCCCTTCCTGGCCTGCTCTGTTTGGAGTCAATGCAAGTCAATGGAGGCCACTGACTTGCATTGGAAAGCCTCCCGAATCGTTTCGGAGGATTTGGGGCCAATGCAAGTCAATGGAACCATTGACTTGCATTGGAAATCCTTCCCCTGCCTTCCCCGGGGGCTGGGGGGGTGTATGTTGCACCCCTGAAACTTCCCTGAGTCAGCAGGTTTTGAAATCATTTTTTCCCACGCATTTGGGAGCCCCTAGGATGGGACCCCTTAGTCCAATCTTCTTGAAACTTGCAGGGGAGCTCATGGAGGTTCTTCCCTGAGTCCCCTGCAAGTTTCAGGAAGATTGCACCAGGGGGTCCCAAGGAACATTCCCCAGAGAAGTCTATGGGGAAACATGTTCAGACTAAAGAACCTGACACTCCATTGTAACCAATGGAGCGGATAGGGGCACCCTCTTTGGGAGCCCCTAGGATTGGACCCCTTGGTTCAATCTTCTTGAAACTTTCAGAGGACTCAGGGAAGACCATCCCTGAGCTCCCCAAGAAGTTTCAGGGGTGCAACTTATACCCCCCCAGCCCCCGGGGAAGGCAGGGGAAGGATTTCCAATGCAAGTCAATGGTTCCATTGACTTGTATTGGCCCCAAATCGTCCGAAACGATTCGGGAGGCTTTCCAATGCAAGTCAATGGCATCCATTGGCTTGCATTGGCCCCGAATCGATTTGGACGGCTCTGAAACGGTCCGAATCGGGGCCTCCCTGCACAACCCTAGTTGTGGCTACTCGCTCCCCTGAGAAGGGGATATGGAAACCCTCAGTAGAACCAGAGAAGCCAAAGCAGTGTGGTTGCCCCCACACATTTCTCAGGTGTGACTGTACTGACAAGGCTGCCTTTTGCACAATTTCCTGTTGTAATCCCAACAGGGGAGGCTGAAAACCTTCCTTCCACTTTTTTTTCTCTTTCTTTTTGAGACCAGACACTAGGCCCCAAATTCACCAGCCAGGTGTCATTATGCTTCAAATCTCACCTGGCTGCTGAGTTGTAGGAGGCCAGCTCTCTAAAGTCCTGGTCATAGTCTAGAGGGGCATTGCCACCGCCATGATCCCTGGCCTCAAGCACATGGGCCTCAAGTACAGGTATCTGGCCAGATGCCACCTCTGCTCTGGATATGCTGCTGCTATAAGAGCCGTAAATTCAGCAAACCCGCACAGCCAGTTGATAAAATTCCTCTCACATTTGGGGATTTCAGCTTTCTTCCTCTGCCGCCTCTTGCCCGTGTCCCCTCCCAGCTTTCCAGTTCTTACAAACGTGAACATGTCAACAAAGTAACCCTCCAGGGCCCTCTCCTGCAATTTCGTTGGGAGATGGATTCCCGGATGAGCATCAGCATCAGTATATTTTGCAGGTGGTTCACGAGCTGAACCAGCCAGTTCTCCAGATTCTAGGATGTGACTGGCCTCTTTGCGCCACTTGTGTAGCCAAGCTGGCAAGCCAGGCACAAAAGCCCCCTCAAGCCAAGAGCAGACATCCTCGTGAGCCTCCTCCATTTTTTCACTTGAGGATAACTCACCTGAGGTGCTGGAGTGATGACCAGACCTGTGGTCCTTCCTTTTACACCCTGAACTGGGAGCCTCACTGCTGCTTGAGCTCACTCTAGAATCACCCTCTCCTGAAGAGCTGGAGCTGCCCACCTGATGGTGTCTAGCTCTACAGCCGGACAGATGGGGAATGGCCTGGGCATACCCTTGCCAATATGCAGATGTGCCACCCATGGGTCAAGCAGATGTGCCACCCCCTCTGTCCCGCAGAGGGGCTGCTGGATCCACTCGCATTGGAACTCACCAAGGCTGGCACTGAAGCACTGACTGCGGCCTCTGGGCCCCCTTTTGACCACGTAAACCATGTCTGACCCTGGATCCCTTATGACTTGGCCTGAGGATCCCTGAGGGACTACCACTGGTTTGCCCGCAGGGCGCCCTAGCCTATTGCCTGCGTGTCTAAGCCCGCCCCCTCCAGCCCAGTTCTTTGGCCAAAACTGGCTCATCTCCCCCCCCCACTGGAGGTAGGTCATGCTAATGGCCCAAGACCTGCTGGCTGCAGACCTGTGAGGCCTCCTCCCAGGCACTGCTCTCGTGCCAGACCCGCTGGGTCCCTCCCTATATGGGCTGGAGTCAGAGGCCCCCGCCTGCCTGGCTGAAGCCTGCCACTCCACTGGCACAGCTGAGGTCCTGCCACCCACCCACTATTCCTGGGAATCTCCTGCCTGGCGGCCTCTGCCCCCACTCCATCTTCCCCCAGTGCCAACCCCATTTTCCTTTTACCTGGTGTCATCCCCTTTAAGGCTCCTTAAATTAATCAAACAATTTTTTAAAGAAACCTCCCTGTGCCATTCCCTGCTTCATGGCAGTCGGAAAGGCCCTGAATCTACCTCGCAGTGAGCCGTCCACTCACTGCTGCTTCTGGAGGGGAAAAGAGGGTAAGGCGATGCTGCTCATGCCTTAAATAGGCACTTTGCACGGACAACATCATCCTCGCCCGTGTACGCTTCTCTCGCATGTCCGGCCCCTCCCTCCTACAGCATGCCACGTGTCCTTTTCCCCTGCCCTGCCGCTTCTTCAATAGAGGCTTTGGGGGCTTCATTAATACAAAATTCATGAATGTGTTCAGTAACCTAATGAATGTAAAAAAAAAAAAAAGGGTCTTTAAAAAAAAGTGTTTGTAATTCCTCCACAGAGCCCAGTACCAACATCGTTCAGAACTTGCTTGGAACAAAGACAAAGCTTGGTCTGGGTTCTGCTAGGCCATAACCAAGCACAGACAGCAATCAATATAATGGGTAAAAAGTGCAACTAAAGGAAAGACTTGTTCCTTAAGGGAACATATTTAAAAAGCTAAGGGGACATCAGCACTTTCGCAGCTCCCCTCATCCAGTTGAACCTTTTGATGGAATTTATTTTTGTAATGTTTTTGCTTGGCATGCAGCATGTATGAACATGCCAGGATCCCCTTCTTTAAGTTTTAAGAGGAGACAGATATTATGGATGATGCTTTAATCTCTTTCTCTTTCTCTACCTTCAGGTCCTTTACACCAGTGGTCCCCAACCTGCGGGCCGCGGCCCGGTGTCGGGCCGCAAAGGCCATGGCACCGGGCCGCGGCTCCCTCTCCCCGCCCCGCCCCCGCAGTAAAAAACTTCCCAGGCCGCAAGCTTGCGGCCCGGGAAGCTTCTTACTGCGGGAGGCGGGGAGAGGGAATCAGGGCCGGGCCGCGCCTGTGCGGGCCACGCCCGCTCGGCCCGATCCGCGGGCGCGGCCCGTGGGCGCGGCCCGATCCGTGGGCGCGGCTCGCGGGCGCGGCTCGCGGGCGCGGCGCGGGCGCGGCCCGATCCGTGGGCGCGGCCCGCGGGCGCGGCCCGATCCGCGGGCGTGGCCCGCACGGGCGCGGTCCGCGGGGGCGCGGCCCGATGCCCTGCCGGTCCCCAGCCTCGGAAAGGTTGGGGACCACTGCTTTACACTATCCCATACTATCTTTGTTTTACTTTTTAGCCATTAGATGCTTAAAAACAAATTCTAAAATTGTTTGTGATGCAATAGTTCTCAGAGTTCATAAGGATTGAAGAAAGTCAATTGATGCCAAAGTGGTCATTAACAGACATTTGCATAGGTTAATTACAAGGAATAATTGGGTACATTTTCCCCCCAATAGGACACTTTGGCTGCCTGCATGGACATTTCAACAGTAACAGATTTCTCAGCTTCTTCTTGATAGTTTTAATTAAATTCTTTATGTTCTAGAGTGTGTACAATATAAAATACTATGTTATGGTAGGAATAGCAAAAGTTTTGCTCTATCCCATTTATACCCTCCAGTCACACATCAGCAGGAGTCATAATTAATTTTTCTATGTATTAGGCTTGAATGTTTAGATTTCCCTTATAACACCTTATAATAAAAGTCTTTTCTTTCTCCCATTTTATCAGATTACCCTATATACTTGCATATAAGCCTAGTTTCCACACTGAAAAAACCCTCCTCGGCTTATACACGGGTATACATGATAATTGAAATAAAAGCCTGCTCTAGCCAGACAGTCGTTGCATTGCCTTTTGAAATGTTTGTTCCAAACTTTTCATCTTGAAGCAGAGATTCCAGTGCCCATGCAGAATTCTACCTGTCAAATTCAAATTCAAAAAACCTTTAATGTAAATAAGGCTTTCTTCATTCACGTATTGCTCTCTGCTGGCTGAGTTATCCATTCTTTTGAAATTATAAGCCACTTACACACAGGAGGTCTATGTGTCCACTGTAACTTTCCTGGTATCTTGAGTCTAAGCCAATGTGCTGAAGAATATAATCATAATATGTAGAATATAATCATAATTTAATTATTTACCATTTGTGTTCAATCCTAAACAGAGTTACACCCTTCTAACAGAGATACACCCTTGTAAATCAATTGAAGTCAATGTGCTTAAAAGGGTATAACTCCGTTTATGATTGTGATGTTAGCAATTTATATACTGGACTAGCAGTTAAGCCCACTGCAGGAAGAAATGCAGCAGGTGCTAGTGGCAGGAAGGGGGGGAGGTGCGGAGAGGCCTCCGAGTGGGTGGATACCCCTCCAGCACTGATTGTGGTGGCAGGCAGAGGAGGTGACAGCAGGGAACAGAACTCGACAGATGTGGTGGAGGCCTATACGAGGATGCACCGGTGCTGCTGGCTCCAGTGTGCTGGCAGCAGCATGTGCTGCTGGCTGGGCGCAGTGCTGGCAGCAGCTACCTTGGAGGATAGGGTGTTGGTGGGAGCGTGGCAGTGTCAGGTGTGGGGTTGGTGGGGTGGAGGGATGGATGCCTCCGGGGTGTGTGGCATCCATGTGTTGTCCTGGCTGTCCGGGTATGGCAACGTGTAGGCCGAGCTGGCGGCTCTTCTCCCCTGGTGGCTGCGTGTTGCTGGGCTTCTAAACAGGCCATCTGGCAGCCACCGTTCTCTGCCTCCGACCCTGTAAAGTTGGACCAGTGGCTCTTGCCCCCCACCACTGCTTTGTCAGCAGCGGCGCCTCCTTTACTGTGGCAGCACCTCATTTGTGCACACATGGGCTCTTTGCTGCCGGTGCAGGTGGCTGGATGGAGTGGCAGGGTAGCAGACAGGCGTGAGTGGTGGCAGCCTGGCCCATCTGTGGTAAGGCTATCAGAGAAGTAAGTGGGCAGTCAGGGAGAGTGGGAGCTGTAGGAGCCGGCCGCACCCTGATTGGGTCGGATTGGAACTCGGATGCCCCGGACATGCTCCACCCCGGGGGCAGTTTCCAAAATATATAGAGGAACCATGGATAAGGATGGTGAACAAAATATAACATATGTGAAGGGAGTAGAAAACATGGTATGGCTATATAAATAATAATTACAACAGGACACTGGCATAAGAAACTGTAACAATTGTATGACATTTTCCTAATGTAACCTTACAATTTTTAAAATGAAGTTGACCTTTCCTAATCTGCCACTGGGTCCAAGGCAGCTCAAGTTCACTCTTTTGACTGAGCCATTGAAAAACATGTTAAACACATGTTAAATCTTTCTCATTAGACTTAGTAGAGCTGAAAAGCCTGAAATTCTGGTAGGATCATGGCCATTCCTTTCATTTTCAGTACTTTTTTGAACATTTCATAAACCAAAAGAGGATGTAATAATGGATTGTTGTTGTTAGGTACGAAGTCGTGTCCGACCCATCCATCCAGCCACCTCATTCTCTGTCATCCGCTTCTTCTTAAGCCCTCGATTGCTCCCAGCATTAGGCTCTTCTCCTGGGAGTCCTTCCTTCTTATGAGGTGGCCAAAGTATTTGAGTTTCATCTTCAGGATCTGGCCTTCTAAGGAGCAGTCTGGGCTGATCTCCTCTAGGACTGACCGGTTTGTTCACCTTGCAGTCCAAGGGACTCCCAAGAGTCTTCTCCAGCACCAGAGTTCAAAAGCCTCAATTCTTTGACACTCAGCCATACATTGCAACTGGGAATACCATAGCATTCACTAAACACACTTTTGTTGGCAGGGTGATGTCTCTGCTTTTTAGGATGCTGTCTAGATTTGCCATAGCTTTCCTCCCCAGGAGCAAGCATCTTTCTTTGCTGCAGTCCCCATCTGCAGTGATCTTGGAGCCCAGGAAAATAAAAGCTGTTACTACCTCCATTTCTTCCCCATCTATTTGCCAGGAATTGAGAGGGCTGGATGCCATGATCTTGCACTGTTCATTTAAGAAGGCATCCTTATCTCTTCTAGTTATTCTCTGGAATTCAGTGTTCAGTTGGGTTTATCTTTCTCTTACTTCCTTGCCTTTCACTTACCTTCTCTCCTTAGCTATTTGTAAAGCTTCCTCAGACAGCCATTTTGCTAATTCCTTAAATCTATTTGTCACCTCTACTGTATATTCGTCAGCGATATGATTTAGTTCATACCTGAGTGGCCTAGTGTTTTTCCCTACTTTCTTCAATTTAAACCTAAATTTTGCAACAAGAAACTGGTGATCTGAACCACAATCAGCTCCTGGTCTTGTTTTTACTGACTGTATAGAACTTCTCCATCTTTGGCTGCAGAGCACATAGTCAATCTGATTTCTGTGTTGACCGTCTGGTGATGTCCATGTGCAGAGTCGTCTCTTGGTTTGTTGGAAAAGAGTGTTTGCTATGACCACTTGACAAAATTCTACCAGCCTGTGCCCTGCTTCATTTTGTACTCCAAGGCCAAACTTCCCGGTTATCCTGGTTATCTTTTGGCTTCCTACTTTAGCATTCTAATCCCCCATGATGATCCCCCATATCATTTTTGGCGTTGCTTCTAGAAGGTGTTGTAGGGCGTAGAACTAGTCGATTTTATCCTCTTCAACAGCAGTGGTTGGGGCATAGACATGGATTACTGTGATGTTGAATGGTTTGCCTTGGATTCGAACTGAGATAATTCTGCCATTTTGGGGATTGTATCCCAAGACTGCTTTTCCTACTCTCTTATTGATTACGAAGGCTACTCCATTTCTTCTGAGAGATTCTTGCCCACAGTAGTATACCTGATGGTCATCTAAATTAAATTCACCCATTCCTGTCCATTTGAGTTCACTAATTCCTAAAATGTCGATGTTCAGTCTTGTCATCTCTTGTTTGACCACATCCAGCTTGCCTTGATTCATGGATCTGATGTTCCAGGTTCCTATGTAATAAAAATCTTTACAGCATCGGAGTGTCTTTTCACCTCCAGTTACCTCCACAACTGAGCGTCCTTTCGGCTTTGGCCCAGTTGCTTCATTCATTCTGGAGCTACTCGTACTAGCCGTCTGCTCATCCTCAGTAGCATATTAGACACCTTCCTACCTGAGGGGCTCATCTTCCGGCGTCATATTGTTTTGCCTTTTGAACTTGTCCATTGGGTTTTCATGGCAAAGATACTGGAGTGGTTTGCCATTTCCTTCTCCAGTGGATCACCTTTTGTCAGAGCTCTCTGCTATGACCTGTCCTTCTTGTGTGGCCCTGCATGACATAGCTCATAGCTTCACTGAGCTATGCAAGCCCCCTTGCCACAACAAGACAACAATCCTTGAATGGGGATACGTGTTGCCAGATGGTGCTCATACTTCTCTAGAAATGGTTGTAACTGGAAAGTCACCAGAAGTTTTCCAAATATGCTATGTGCCATTCAGAACATCTGCACTTCCCTCTATAAGTGCTGGATTTAAACTCCTCCTGTCCCAAGAACATGCTTCTTCAAGGGAACTGCTACCCATCTAGAGCAGCTAACTTTGCATTGCCCTGAGTTTTCAAAGTTAGAGTGGAATATAAATTCCAAAAGAAATTAAATACATAAATTTCTTGTTCAAACTTGTTATCAAATTACAACTCTGCATTCTTAGATCACTACAGTTTCAGGAGGAATAGGAATACTTCTTCATATAGAAGATTTTCAGAAGTTGAATGATGTTCTGTGTAATGCAGATGTTGTGGTAAGCTAATATAAATTTTTGTCGCCTTTTGTGTTCATTACATTAAAGTACTTCAAATTGAATAAAGCATATATTTTGATGAACATCTCCAATTATGCAGGTTATAATTGGATAATGAATTATAATTATCTTCATGTTCTCACTTACTTTTTGTTGCCAAAGATGGCCTGTGGAGTATGAAATAGTATCTGTAGGCACAAAATATAAAAGGGGAAATTTGCAACAAATTGGTTTACAAAGACTTTTTTAATATATAAAGATCCTAACAGTAAAAGGCTAGGTTTGCTTTCTTGATATACACCTGGTATTTTTGTTTCCAGGTTTTTCAACCTTATGTTTCCCAAAGATTGAGTTGGACCCAGTGATCTCTTAAGAGAAAGTAATGGATGTCATAGATATTTATTTTATAATTTGACTTATTGCCTGTGGGTAACAAAATTTCAACCCCTACAAAACACCCCATAAAACCATAAAAACCCTTATAACAACATTAAGGGGTCAGAATAAAAAAACCCTCATACAACCCTGCTGAACCAAAGACCTGGTGGAAGAGCTCCGTCTTATAGGACCTGCAGAGCTGCAAGAGCTCTATTAGGGCCCTCAGCTCTCCCGGGAGCTCATTCCACTAGGTTGGGGCCAGGACCAAAAAGGCTCTTGTTTGGGTTGAGACCAGGCGAACCTCCCTTGGGCCAGGGATCTCCAGTAAATTCACACCCACGGAGTCATTGGGCTCAACTCTTGTTTTTCCTGTTTTCCCTCCCCCATTCTCCTCATATGGCTCTCAGCACACACCATAGTCTATTCCTAAGAAGTAGAGAGTGCCTTGCATGCTATGGCTCTAGCAAGTATTTCTGGGCACTTTTTGGGCACTAGGTGTAAAAACATAGATATTGCTTTGTTCTGACTGTCCTTTGGAGACAAAAGCCTTTGTGCCATGGGAAAAGCAAATAAAGTGATTCACTGGTGGGGACAAGGGGGTGTTTCTATGTATCCTTACACTTATCAAGCCAGTCATTTGTAGCAGTAGACTTTAATGAGGTATTCTCTTGGATACAATAAACAACTCTGACTCTTCTATGAATAATGTTTCAATTGTCTTGTCTCCAAGAAAGAGAAACCTTGGTTCATGACAGTCAGTAAACCTGTCTGCTTTTAGTGCCAAGAGACACAGCTGAAATGAACAGTAGTCTTTCACAGATGTATGTCAGGATGCCATTGGGAGTCTGGGGCTCCTGGTGACTCTCCCAGGTCTCCTGGGGCTTCAAGGATGTATCCTGTAGTCAAGGCAAGTCCCAGAGGATGTCCTGCCTTCTTCCAAGGTAGCTTCTGAGGTCCTGCAAACTCCAGAAGAGAAGCCAGCAGGAAGATGTGGGAGCCTGAAGGTGCAGGGAAATTACAGCCAGCAAGTCCAACACAGCGGGAAGCCACAAAAACCTGGAACAGTTCTTCAGACTGGAGAAAGGGGCCAAAAAAGCCTTTCTTAGTAGGGAAAAGCCCCTGGCAGTCAGGGGGAATCCTCCCCAGGGGGAGGGAGGACAAAAGGAATGAGGTTGGGGGGAAAGAACCCAGGGGACAGGAAAAATGGGGAAGAGAAGGGAAAGGGAGACACACACCCAGAACAGCCCACAGGACAATAAAAATTTCTTACCTCGCTCGATCCAGAACAAAGAGAACTCCCAGGAAGTTGCCTGTGCTAGAGAGAGAGATCCATGCAGGACAGCCCTGGGGAGAAAGAAACAAACAGAATAAGGAAGAAGGATGAGGTTAAAGAAGCCTCAGGTTGAGATAATAAGGGGATCTCATAGACTATGATCAAATAGCCAAAGAAAACAAAAATCTAGATTGGCTAATACATCGGCAATTAGTTTCAAGACTAAAGGAGGAAATAGCATGACAAGGCAAACAATTAAGATCCCATACTAAATTTGAAATTGAAATTAAAATAACTAGGCCACATCTCCTAATTACTCTTTATTAATCTTGAATAATTTCGTTTTGCATGGTTTGCAGAGACCCAGGAGAATGGGGGCCTCCCTGACCTCCTAGGGCAGACCATTCCATAAGGGATTGCTTTATCAAACAGACAAAAAGGCAGTTGCGTAAGTCCCACCACTGTCAAGGGTAGGAATGGGCATGAACAATGTACAAATGCTTATTAAAGATGGACTCAGAGAAAGAGCAACTGAAGAAATGTATGATCAAGTGGATGCAAAACCTGGGGCATATAATTCAATATGAAGAATGGGAACAAATGCGGTCTAAAACTGAAAAATTAACCATTAAGAGAAGGCTGGTACAAAATGTTTTACAGGTGGTACAGCACTCCAAAAAAACATAAGGAAAATCTCTCAAAAAACAGATGGCAAATGTTGGAGATGCCAAAAAATTATCGGATCTTTTTACCACATGTGGTGGAACTGTAGAATCATACACAAATTCAGGGTTAAAGTTCACTCTGAGATGCAGAATATAATGAAATCCAATTTTCCATTACATGCCAAATTCATGTTACTAGCAGCATGGCTAGTAGTAGCACAAAGCATTTGTTTATGTGTTGATGCCTGAAACAGAGTAAACTAGAAGATCTTGTTTCAATGGTCAAATTAACAAGCTTACTCCAGAGGGAATCCTTGGAAGATTTTTTTGGCAACCATGGAAGTGCTTACTGGCTTGTAAAGGAAAATAACCATATCCATGAGAGGCAGCAGAACAAACAATAAATTGTTAAAAAGAGGCATCAAGGCTAAAACAAAATTTATTTCTCTTTTGCCCTCCTAATCCTTTATTCTTGTACTAAGGAATACATGAACGAACTTTATGAACAAACCAAATTGTGCTTGTTTTCTTTCTCTTCCCCTCCCTTATAGATCACTGGAGCAAGTACCAGTGGCAAGTACTGAACAAGAAGGCCGCCAGATACAATAAGGATGATCCTTAGGATCACAAGTGTAGATCAAGAACTTCCTGATAATCTTTCTCAAAGAGGTAAAGAAGGAAGGAAGACAAAAGGAGACCGAAAGATCTCTGAATACACATAAATAAAAAAGAAATAGACTCAGAATAATGTTTTTTATAATATGCCTAGGCTTGAATTTAGCTGGTTATAAATATAAAATGGTGGGGTATATGAACTGAAATAAATTGAATCAAGGACTACAAGAAATGTACTTTACTCAAATGTATATCTATTATATATATTATTTTAATTTGTATAATTACCAAGAAAACAAAAAAATATATATAGGTAAAGGTAAAGGTATCCCCTGTGCAATTACCGGGTCATGTCTGACCCTTGGGGTGACACCCTCTAGCATTTTCATGGCAGACTCAATACGGGGTGGTTTGCCAGTGCCTTCCCCAGTCATTACCGTTTACCCCCCAGCAAGCTGGGTACTCATTTTACCAACCTCGGAAGGATGGAAGGCTGAGTCAACCTTGAGCGGGCTGTTGGGATTGAACTCCCAGCCTCATGGGCAGAGCTTTCAGACAACATTTCTGATGTCTTACCACTCTGCGCCACAAGAGGCTAGTTTAAGGACCTATGCGGGATGTGGGGCTGTGAGAAGACTGAGAGAACTGGAAATGGGCCGCAGTGACCCAGCAGGCCTCAGATGTCTCAAAGCAGTTTCCAATCGTCTTCCCTTCCTCTCCCCATAGCAGACTCCCCAAAGAGAGCCTCACATGGAAGCTGGCAACCCTAAGAGGAAGTCTCTCTGTGCACTGCAGTCTTGATCTTAGTAAGATTTTATATACTGTTTTTTATTTGCCAGGCCAAGCTTGAAAAAAGTCACTTCAGTTTCCATGTCTCTCCAGCCATTTGCTTGTTCAGTATTTACAGTTTCAGGCTGTAAATATTCTTTATTTAGAACTTTCTGCACTTTCCAGACTCACAGGACTGATGCTGGTCTGTCTTTCTGTTTGTGCCCCAGAATACAAACAATTGCTGGTAAGGGCTGGCCATAGCCCATAGACCAGGAGGGACACACCTGCACAGCCCCCCCCCCCACTGCAGTCTGCAAGCCTCTACCATAGCAGCTAGATCACTGCTCATTTCTAGAGTATTATGATTAGCTCTGCAGGCAAAACGGCTACTTTGGAAGCCAGACTCTGAGGTATTGTATGGTTTTGAAGTTCCACCTCCAAACCTCCAGGAATATTTCTAACCCAGTGGTAGCCAACCTCCAGGTAGGGCCTGGAGAGCTCCTGGAATTGCAGCTCATCTTCAGAGTATAAAAATCAGCTCTCCAGGCAGAAAGGACTACTTTGGACAGAGTTGTGGTGAAGAAACATGTAATGCCTCCCACACAGGTTGTTGTTGAATTGAAAGACTTGAGGCTTACTGCACAGGGTGGCTGTGCAGATGAAACAGGAGACAAAAGAACCTCCATAACAGCATCCAGGTTCATCTGCAGAATAATGCAGTGCAGTAGGCTTCAAATCTGCAGAGTTGGGAAGAAAAAATTAACATGGCTTGGCTGTGTCTAACCCCTGGAGAGAAGTATTTTAAATGAGAAGGGGGTTTTCTGTGGCCTCCCTGTCAGCTAACTGTTTGGCAGAAAGGGAAAACTCCCTCCCCCCTCAAAAGGAATGCCCACACCCATGCCCTCAGACTCCCCTGTATTGCTCTCGGAAACATCTCCCTCCCCTCAGTCAGGGGCTGTCAGAGGCTCCTTCCCAGCATGCCTGAAGGGAGAGGGGGGAGGGGGAGCACTCTCCAGCCTCCTGCCAGCTCTGTCAGTGTTCGGAGGCAAGTTACAGTTGAACATGACAGTTGGTGCAGCCTTGGGATGAAAAGGGCTGGTGCAGCCGGTCCAAACCTCTGTTCTCATCCCCCTTGGCAGCCCTACTGACCTCCTCTTCCTGCAATGGTCAGGGGCTGACTGGTAGTGATGTCTCCAGATTTCCCCTGGCTGGGCCGGATGGGCAGGCCCTGTCAGAACTGTGGCCCAATGATTCGGCCAACCGCCCACTTAGCCCTTAGGTTCTGCAGGTGGGGGGCGTGTCAGGAGGCGCTTCACATCTTCCAATTGGGCCCTCACCTGGGCTAGAACTGTAGCCTGTCCTGGTGAGGGACCAATCGGAAGATGCTTCAGGCCTTACGATTGGACCCTCACCCACCCACTCTCTGCCCCCCCAGCCCCTTAACCAAATATGATACCACTCACCGAGCGGTTACGAATAATTTCTGGATCTTCCTTTTCTTCCTGACCTGGGAACCATATTTGTGAAGGACTGCCTAGTGCTTAATATCCTTCAGGTCATGGGCTCCAGGCTCATGCTTTTATGATTTATGATTTTTGCTAAAAGGAAGATGTGCTTGTTTGGAGTGGCAACGGCATTTTTTGAGTAACTTATGAACTCCATCCAGCTGAGCAACCCAGAAGCTAGGTTGGTAAGTTAGCACAAGGCAAAGAGAAAGATCGGTGTGCTTTCTAGTTCCTTTAAGAGCACGGCCTAATTACCATAACTGGCATGAAAGCCTGATGATCATTCTTAGAGGAGAAGGTCTGCAAGATGTTGTTCGGAATCCTCCCCCCCCCCCCCGCCGTTTCAACCACTGAAGCCACAGAAGCAGCGAAGAACGAATATTTACAATGGGAGCAGAATGATGGGAGAGCTTCAATACTACTGATCTCATCAGTAAGTACGATAAAATTTCCAGAATTACTAAATTTAAACTCAGCCCACAAAATGTTAACGTTTCTGGAATAACATCTATGCAAAAAGGGCTGGACATATTCCTCTGGGCTGATTAAGCAATTAAGCAAATGCTGGCAGGGGCTCATGGGAATTGTAGTCCATGGACATCTGGAGGACCACAGGTTGACTACCCCTGGACCAGAGTATGGCAATAAGGAAAAGGCAGTTTTGCAACTGCTCTAGTCAGTTTCAATTATTTGTCAGTTTCAGGATGGTTTATTTCAGTTTGCCTGAGTTGCTTTGTTTTTCCTTTCATTCAACAAACTGAACCAAGAGAATTTAAATGGAAAGGGCTTATTTAACACTACTGCACATTAAAAAAAAAAAAAAAAAAACTTTGGATGCCACCCACACACCCATTATGTCACAAGTGATATTCCCCCTCGAAATAAGAAAATTGCATTATTTTGGTTGTAGCTGTAGAATAAGTATACCAGGGGGAAAAGAATGGTGTATAAAGGCAGTTGCAGAAACTGAAGTAAAGCTTAAAGGAAAATCTGCTGTAAGCTACACATGCATAATAGGCCTATGTCTGATAGTTGTTTTGCCAGGTGGATAAGTGAGTGATGTTTGAGTTTATTGTTCTCATTTCATTATTGATAATGAAAAGGCCCCCTGAAAGGGCCCCCTCCCCTGGCCCCTGGACAGGCAGCTTAAAGTAGCTTTAGGCCGCAGCTCACAGGCAGATCCAGTGGGGCAGGTGGGGTCTGGGCAGCTCATTAGCAGAGCCGGGACAGAGCTCCATAGCAGTCAGCTAGTCAGCTCCTTAGCAGTCCTTAACGAGCAATCAGCAGGCTGGGAGGCCCTCATCAGCAGGCCCAGAGGCCCTTGTTAGGAGGCCCTCCACCACGATCCTTTGCCCAAGGCCTCTCCCCTTACCTGCTGCTGGCTCCAGGCACTGAGGCATCTGAGAGCAAAACAGCTAGTGTCCAGGGCCGGAGGGCGGGAGCTGCAGGACCAGGTCCAATCAGGGCAAATCTGGCTGCACCCTGATTGGCCCTATTCCCACTTGGACAGCCGGACACGTCCCACCCCCTAGGCTGTTTCATAAATATATAGAGGAACAAAAATGGATAAGGATATTGCCTACCATAAACCTTTCCAAACTTTTGGAGATATTTCCACCCCACATCGCAGACTTGTCAAACTTTTGAATGTTCAGTACATAGTATCCAAATGAAGAACATGTTCTTGGACATGGATGGCTTTTTCTGCACCACATTGTTGGCCTTTATAAATTAATGTGGAGGGCTCAAGAGACCACTGCCTGAGGCTCATTCCTGACTTTCTCATGCTGCTTCCTTCAAGTGACCCTTTGGATTTTCTTTACAGGAAAAACTTGTCATCTTTAGTAAAAACAACATAACAAAAGGTAGTGCAGCACCTTAAATGCAAATGTATTGTGGCATTCCACCAGAGATGAATCAAGTTTTCATTTATTTACAGAACTGATGTCCTGCCTTTCTGCCCTTACAAGGGCTACCAAGGCAGATAACAACTTAAAAGATTCATGATAAAATTACATTATAATACAAATATAATAGAATCATAGAAGCATAGAATAACAGAGTTGGAAGGGACCTCTTGGGTCATCTAGTCCAACCCCCTGCACTATGCAGGACACTCACATCCCTACCACTCATCTACTGTAACCTGCCACCCCCTTGAGCCTTCACAGGATCAGCCTCTCTGTCAGATGGCCTCTGTCAGATCTAGCCTCTGTTAAAAAATTTCCAAAGATGGAGAACCCACCACCTCCCGAGGAAGCCTGTTCCACTAGGAAACCGCTATTTCAGGAACTTCTTCCTGATGTTTAGACAGAATTTCTTTTGAATTAATTTCATCCCATTGGTTCTGGTCCGTCCCTCTGGGGCAAGAGAGAACAACTCTGCTCCATCCTCTATATCAGGGATCCTCAACTGTGGTCCTCCAGATGTTCATGGACTACAATTCCCATGAGCCCCTGCCAGCATTTGCTCATAGGAATTGTAGTCCATGAACATCTGGAGGACCACAGGTTGTGGATCCCTGCTCTATATGGCACCCTTTTAAATACTTGGTTATCAAATCCCTCTCAGTCATCACCTCTCTAGGCTAAACAGACCAAGCTCCCCTAACCTTTCTTCATAAGTCTTGGTGTCCAAACCCTTCACCATCTTTGTTGCCCTCCTCTGGACATACATTTTTGCTAGCAAGTATTTCCCTGAGCAGTATTTCCCTCACAAGAGAAAACTGAGGAGAAATAGGAGTTAAGCAGTTCATCCCTCTCTTCATCATCTGTTATAATTTCATCTTCTTGTCCTTGCAGTGGCCCTACCATGTCCCTATTCTTTTTCTTACTTGAAATATAACTAAAGAACCCTTTTTTGCTATGTTTAGCATTTCTTGCTAGCCTAAGCTTATATTATTTAGCTTTTCTAACACTCTCCCTACAATTATTAGTTATTTGTTAATTATTGGTTATCAAAATGTACATGATTAAAGCGACTTTTAAGAGTTAAAATGGAATTAAATTGCATACAAAACACAGAAACATCAGTTAGAAAGAGCAGTTATTGAAAGAATGCCAAACAAAACCAAAAAGTCTTTACACACTGTTGGAAAGCAAAAGAAGGGGGAAATGAAACTCCCTGGGGAGAGAGTTCCAAAGCTTTGGTACACTGATTTGAGAAATCCCCCCTCCCACTGACAACTGGGAAAACTCAGGCCAAATCTCTGGGTGACCTCATCCAACAGTTTCATGTAGATATTAAAAGGGCATGGGGTCAAGATGAAACATTGCGGTAGCCCGTAGACCAAAGGCCAAGAGGCTGAATAGCAGTCCCCCAGCACCACCTTCAGAAATCCACCCTGCAGATACCACTGGAACCATTGCAGAATCTCTTGAGGAAGAGTAGCAGTTCTCTTACAAAAGAACTTTAAAGGAAGATTTTTCTAAAGAGATTGCTGAATTGCAACTGATAATGAAGCTTAAAACAATGCATCCACCTGGACTATGTTTACCATCTTTAAATAGGACAGGGTCCTATTAAATAAAAGAGTAAGGCCACCTGGGGAGGAGTTAGGGCGGGCCCTGTCCAGGATAAAAACTCAGAGGGCCCAATCAGGAGCCGCAAAGCGGCTCCTGATTGGGCCCTCCAAGTGTCCATCCAAGGCCAAGCAGCCAATGGGGAGGCGTGCAAAGTGCCTTCCTATTGGCCCCTCACCAGGACAGACCAAAATTCCATTCACCCAGCCCAGTCTGGCTGCCAGTCTGCTCCTGACCACCAAAGGGAGAGGAGGTCAGTAGGGCTGCCAAGGGGGATGAGAACAGAGGCTGCGCCAGCCCTTTTCACCCCAACGCTGTCCTAACTGTCAAGTTCAACTGTAAATTGCCTCAGAACCCTGACAGAGCTGGCAGGAGGCTGCAGAGTGCTCCCCCTCCCCCCTTCAGGCCTGCTGCAAAGGAGCCTCTGACAGGCCCTGACTGAGGGGAGGGAGGCCTTTCCAAGAGCAACGCAGGGGAGCCTAAGAGCATTCCTTTTGAGGGGGGGGGGACTTTCCCCTTCTGCCAAACAGTTGCCTGACAGGGAGGCCACAGAAAAGCCCCTTCTCACTTAAAATACTGCTCTGGCCGGGGGTTAGACACAGCCAAGCCATGTGTCTTTCTTCTTTGCAACTCTCTGCAGATTTGAGGCCACTGCACACCGTTATTCTGCAGAAGCTGGCTCTTTTGTCTCCTGTTTCATCTGCACAACAACCCTGTGCAGTAGGGCTCAAGTCTTTCAATTCAACAACAACCTGTATGGGAAGCCTTAAATGTTTCTTCTCTACCACAACCCTGTTCAAAGTAGCCCTTTCTGCCTGGGGAGCTGATCTTTATACTCTGCAGGTGAGCTGTAATTCCAGGAGCTCTCCAGGCCACACCTGTAGGTTGGCTACCCCTGGGTTGGAAATATTCCTGGAGGTTTGGAGGTGGGACTTCAAAATTGTACAATGCCTCAGAGTCCAGCCTTCAAATGAGCCATTTTTGCCTGCAGTTGGTAGGGAGTGGTGCAGGAGTGTCCCTCCTGGCCTATGGGTTATGGCCAGCCCTTATCAGCAACTGTTTGTATTCTGGGGCGCAGACAGGCAGACCAGCATCAGTCCTGTGAGTCTGGAAAGTGCAGGAAGATCTAAATAAATATTTACAGCCTGAAACTAAATAGAGAACAAGTAAATGTCTGGAGACACATCGTAACTAAAATAGTAACTGGCAAATAACCTTGGCCTGGCAAATAAAAAAACAGTATTAAAAACCTTACTAAGGTCAAGACTGCTGTGCACAGACAGTCTTCCTCTTAGGGTTGCCAGCTTCCCTGTGAGGCTCGCTACCCCACCTCCCTCATGGGGAGTCTGCTATGGGGAGAGAAAGGAAAAACGATTGGAAAATGCTTTGAGACACCTGAGGCCTGCTGGGTCACTGCGGCCCATTCCCAGTTCTCTCAGATCTCTCACAACTCTACATACCTCACAGGTTGACTATTGTGGAGAGACAAATGGAAAAGGTGTTTGTAAACCGCTTTGAGACTCCTTTGGGTAGTAAGCAATAGGGTGCAAAAATCCGTTCTTCTAAGGAGCAACCATGAAAGAAGCATGTGGGCACATAACATTTTACCAACAGTGAAAATATGGGAGACAGAAGGAACAGGGTGGACACCTGTGTACTGTGACTACCCTATGTGTATTAAGGCAGAGGGGCTTTTCGCTGAATGTGGCCTAATTCACACAAGAAGGGAAATGACGCAGAACTGGGGGGAATTGGTTGCCATGAAGGGAAAAGGTGAATGAAGGGAAAAGGTGTTTGTAAACTGCTTTATGACTTCTTTTGGTAGTAAACAGCAGGGTACAAAAATCCATCTCTTCTTCTAAGGTACAACAGTGAAAGAAGCATGTGGGCTCATAACATTATATCAACAGTAAAAAAAATAGAGACAGAAGGAGCAGGGCCACAGAACTGGGAGGAATTTGTTGCCATGTAAACTCCCCCTAAGAAGAGTCTCCAGTCTGATTTTCCCTTCACATATCTGAAGAAATGGCTCTGGAAATCTCAACTGTAACCAGTATGCCACAATTCCCAAAGGTCAGTCCTCTCCCACACTCAACAAACATTCCAGACCACAGGTTCTTGACACCCATATCTCCACACCCATGGCCTCATTTGCCACCATGCCACCACAACCTCCCACACAACACACATGACAACCCCATGCCCTTACAGACTGGACAACTCCTCCCCTTTCTCTTCCCACTGCCAAGCTCTAGCGCCCGTTGTATTCTTGGAGACAACGGGCTTTGCCCCTAGTCTCATTACTAATGCTGATTTCTCCAAGCCTACTACCCCTATGGCTCCTAGTAGAATTCTGAGTTCTGACACTGACCCTTGCCTGGTGGAATAAGCTCCCAGAGAACATCAGGGCCCTAATGGAACTAACACAGTTTGGTAAGGCCTGTAAAATGGACCTCTTCCACAAGTTCAGACAAATAAACATACAACTAATAGCGGGCCTCCTTCACTGTAATCCAACAGATCTTGCTCACCCCATGAGAAGAACCATGAGGACATCCTCAACTGTCTGTCTGATGCACTTAATCATTTATTCATTTTAATTGTTTCAATGATTTTAATTATTCTGTATTTGAACAATGTTGTGAACTGCCCTGAGATGGCAGGGCCGATAGGGGAAGTCTAGAAATCTAGACCAAATATCACATCTAATCCAATCATACCTGCTGTTGTCATTCATCTGATACCGTCATTTGCCTGCTATTGGCATTTGGCATCTAGAATCACTCTGCATCTGAAATCATTCTGTTCTTCAAGAGATAAGGATTGATGGGCTCCTGTTCTAGCTGTATCTCAAAGAGTGACTCATGAAAGCTCATATCATGCCACCAATTTTGTTAGTCTTTAAGGTCTTACTGGTCTCTTGCTTTTTTCTACTGGTGTTGGCACTGTTAAAGCAGAAAATGACCTAACTAATCCTCAGGCCTATGAAAAGGAAGGGCCATCTTCCAGCGGGATAGCCATGTTCAATGGGTAGCCAATGCCTGATGAGATGTCTGTATGCAGAAGGCTCACGGCTGGGTCTGATCCATTGAATGTGGTTCCTGGGTACTTGTCTAGCCTTGCCAATCTGTCCCTTCACTTTCCCCAGTGGATACTATGATTTTAGGAATTCTTAATGTAAATTTCAAAGGAATTGACTCTGTCTGGTAAGATACAGTTGTATTCAGTACTTGAAGACAATGGATTGTATGGTGTCTTCTATACAATGGCTGGATGCATGTAGCTAAGTATAGCAAATTGCTAGCTTTGAGTACACTGTAGCATTTACATGTTCAATTTGTAGTTATACTGTAATGTCCAGAAATGTTCCATGCGTTAATGTGCACGGTGATGGTGAGATGGAAGTTCTGGTGGAATTCCTTTAAAAAAAATCCTTATCCATGGTTCCACTATATATTTGTGAATCAGCCCTGTGGGAGGCACATGTCCGGGGTGTCCAAGTTGACTATGGGCCAATCAGGGTGTGGCCAGCACAGCTGGCTGCAGCCTGATTGGACCGGCCCCTACACTCGCCTCCCTCACAGGGGGCCTATTATGGGGAAAGGAAAGGAAGGTGATTTTAAACTGCTTAGAGACACCTGAGGTCTGCTGGGTGACTGTGGACCATTCCCAGGTCTAACAAAGCTCTCAGCCCCATTTCCCTCACAGGGTGCCTATTATGGCGAGAGGAAGGGAAGGCGCTTTTAAACTGCCTAGAGACACCTGAAGCCTGCTGGGTGATTGGGCCATTCCCAGTTCTCTCAGAGCTCTCAGCCCCACTTCCCACACAGGGTGACTGTTATGGGGAAAGAAAGGGAAGGTGATTTTAAACTGCTTAGAGACACCTGAGGCCTGCTGAGTGACTGTGGACCATTCCCAGTTCCCTCAGAGCCCTCAGCCCCACTTCCCTCACAGGGTGACTGTTATGGGGAAGGTAAGGGAAGGTGATTTTAAACTGGTTAGAGACACCTGAGGCCTACTGGGTGACTTTGGGCAATTCCCAGTTCTCTGAGACCTCTCTCAGCCCCACATCCCTCACCGGTTGTCTGTTCTGGGAGAATGAAGGGAAAAGGTGTTTGTAAACTGCTTTATGACTTCTTTTGGTAGTAAACAGCAGGGTACAAAAATCCATCTCTTCTTCTTCTAAGGTACAACAGTGAAAGAAGCATGTGGGCTCATAACATTATATCAACAGTAAAAAAAATAGAGACAGAAGGAGCAGGGCCACAGAACTGGGAGGAATTTGTTGCCATGTAAACTCCCCCTAAGAAGAGTCTCCAGTCTGATTTTCCCTTCACATATCTGAAGAAATGGCTCTGGAAATCTCAACTGTAACCAGTATGCCACAATTCCCAAAGGTCAGTCCTCTCCCACACTCAACAAACATTCCAGACCACAGGTTCTTGACACCCATCTGTCCACACCCACGCTCTCAATTGTCACCACGCCATCACAACCCCCCACACAAGACACATGTTCAACCTCATGCCCTTACAAACTGGACAACCCCTCCCCTTGCTCTTCCCAATGCCAAACTCTCTCTATCTTAATAACTCTTTTCCTTTCTATCTCCCTCTCTCTTGACTATTTTCCTCTCCTCCTCCTGCCTCCTGCTAGCACCCGTTGTATCAGCTACCACGGGCTTTAATTCTAGTGCCTTCAATAAATCCTTAGTACTTACTTATACCCCCATCCTTCCCTGGGAGCTCAGGGCAGCTTAATAAGGATAAAAATACATAAAACATTAAATATTAGGATTTTCAAAATATTCAGAATTTTATAAGCCAGATTCCCACCATCACCTTCCCCAAGCAAAAAGAGTTAGGGATAATGAATTTATTCAGATGACCTTTCATTGTAAGGGTTGTAGATAGAGAGGCCAGCAACTATAAGTTGCTTCTAGGTCTCAACCGTAAAGTAAGCCAGGGGCACTAGAGTTCTGCTCAGGGGTGGATGGGAGTGAAAAATTAAGGATACTGGAAAAAGCACATGACTTTTAATAAATTTTAGTCTAGTGACTGATGTCTTTGGTTTGGCATGTGCAAAATAATTCAAACAGTCATAACAATAAATGTGGAACAAAGAACAGAAGGCAAAAAAAGCCAGTTTCAACTCAATTCAATTTTTCAGAAGAGGAAGAGGAAGTGCTGTTCTATGTCCATTGTACTGAAAAGTCTATGCTGTGTGAACAGGGCAGAGGAAGAGGCTAAACTCAGACTACCTTTTAGTAACTTGGATTCTCCCTTGTATTTTTTAAAGGATCTTTACCATCAATAGGGCAAATCGTCTTTCTGCAATGCAAGATAGGTGAAAAAGATGTCAAGGAAAGTGTACAGAATTTATTTTAAAGTGAGCCATTAGGAATTGTTTTGACATTTCTGACAAATGGAAAGGTTACTGCGGACGGTTTCTTCCCTTTCCAATCCCTTGTTCCTTTCTTGTCAGTCATAGCCAGGCCTGGTTGAATTATTCCCAATGAATAGCTTGCTGTTTAGATACGCATTCCTGAAAATAAATTGAGACATCACCGGTCCAATGCATGGCTTGGAGACAAACCCAAATCACTGCTTTTTCTTGATTTGGGAATGGGAAGCCAGAGAGAGGGTAATGGGCCAGTATCTTCTGGCCTCTTGCTGATTACTGTGAGAAGACTTTTGCAGCCTTTGAATACGAAAGAAATCCCTTGCTTGGGGCATTCAGTACTGAAGTATATTCAAGAACATCCCAATTCATTTTCTTTTTAATTCTTTATACTTTATTCTTTTTTGTTAGATTTTGGGCTAAATTGTTTGGACTAAACAAACAGGGAAAGAAAAAGAAACTGAATGTGTTGATTGCACTCTACTGTGTAGTGCAGAATGAAGGGGAGGTTTGAGGCATGATCTGAGACAATGACTAATGCAGTGGAAGTGCCCGGAGTCATTTTAATGAGTTATTTGAATGTTCTCACACACCAAAGACTTGGGGACTTTGGACTTGGCCAGGAATATCTATGTTAAAGTCACAATTCCTCTTTGATATCCCAAAGACTTCTGAGTGGTTTGAGAGTGGTGATAAGTTACATGCTTTGCATGCTAAAAGTTCCAGATTTGATCTCTGGAATTTCCATTTAAAGGTAGCTGTCATATGACGTGCTTTCTGAGCCTTCTGAGTTGCCTGGGATACTTGAATTTGGGGCCAGGTGCCCATTCTCACTATGCTCAATCTTCCCCCATCCTTTGCATTTCTTTGTAAATTACAGCAGGTCACTCTACAACTACCTCTGCTCTCCCTCATTGCATGGAGCTCTGTCTTATGGCCTTGGTTCCCAGGGGAACAGATTGAGGGCCAGCGGGATACCTCCTGGCATCGGGAAAAGATCAGTCTGGATGTCTCCAGGTTTCTCGCCTAAATAGTTCAAAAGTGCTTATTCTGTGTCTCAGTCAATTTTGCACTCTGCTATGCTTTGGATTTCTATCATGCTTTGCAAATACATTCAATAAAGACTTTTATTCTTTACCTGCTCTCCAGAACCATGTGAGTTAAGTCAAAGGAATGGTCTCACTGATGCTACTGAAACCTGAGTTGCTGACAGCATAATCTGACAAAGACCTTTTCCCACCTGAGATGCACTGCTTATCAGAACAGACGATACTGAGCTAGGTAGCCCAATGATATGACTCGATATAATTCAGTTTCATATATACATATTACTAATTAGTAATATTAATAAATTAGTAATCATGATCAAAAAATCCATCCTCATATTCTCATTGCTTGGTATATCATCATTTCAAATGGCCACATGAATGCATCGTATGAAGTAACAACTACTTTTAAATTCTGAAGAGTCACATATATTAGTTCTAAGAAAAATAAAAACAAAGAACTTCTGTTGGTACTTTTCTTAGGTTGTTTAGAAATAATGTTACGAGGAAGACTGATCTCAAAGCCCATTTTTCCAACTTTAGCCAGAAACTTCCCATCCATTTTCTTTTTTCTGTGGCTTGTATGCCTACTATGCTTGAAGGTAGCCATGTTCAGTGGGATGCTGTAAGATTCTGTACTGAAAGGCATAACTGATATTTTGTTAACCAGTCTTGTATTGTATTCTATATTGTATTCTAAATGCTTGGATTGTAAGGCTCATTAATGTAAGCGGATTCTTCAAACAGAGGACTAAAGCTTATCAGGTGGCACCAAGTATGGCAGTATTATTAATCTACTACATAGATTGCCAGTAAGCATTTGTTTATGTTACCCCCGAGAAATAATATGAGGAATGTTGTTCAGGAGGGGGGAAAACTTATTTTCACCAAAATTCAGGTACATGACGACATATCTCAACACAAAAGATAGGAAAGTCATCAGTTTTAGAAAAACAACCTTTATCAGAAATGTTTTCCTCTTGCTATCTTACATGAGAGCAGTCTGGAGTAAAAATAAATGTTCATAAGAGTCTGACTATCACAGGGTATATAGAACACATACCTGCTGTGGGACTCCATGATCCTGGCCCCCTCCCTCTCTGACATACACGCACAGTCTCTCCTCCCCACTCCCTTCTTGCATCTCCCATCTACTTGTACTTCCTGGTTCCTCCCCCTCAATCCCTCCCCCCCACACACACCTTCTTCCCCCTACCCACCCACCCCTTGCCTCTCCTACCTACCTGTCCTTTCTGGTTCTTCCTGTGGAGGGTGAGACAAGCATGAGAAGCCAGGTGCTGTGGCAGCAGAGTGGCCCTGGCCTGCTTCAGGGCCAGTGCAGCGGTTCCAGTCAGCATTCTAGGCCCCACCTCTGCTGGATTTGCGGCTGGCACCTCAGCTGCAGTCTCCTCTGATGGCGGCCTCCCTACATTTTCTGGTGTGTTTCCAGAAAATGTGTTCATTTATAATTTAATTTATACCCCAACACTCCTGAACTGGCTCATGGTGGCTAACAGCAGATAAAACCCCACAATAAAATCCCTCTAAAAGAACAAAATGTCAACAGTCAGTAATAACAAAACCAGAAAATCAGAAAGATTGGCAGAGAACTAAAGCCCAACCCCAAACCCGACTCTATTCACATAGAATGTAAAAAATGTTAAAACGCTTCAGGGGGTTAAAAGGGGGTAGCCAGATCTACTTGGTCAAGAGGGTGGGGGAGGCCAGATCTTAACAGTCCTAGCTTCAACCATAGACCTGGCAGAAGAGCTCTGCCTTGCAATCTCTGTGGAACTGCGAGAACTCCATCAGGGCCATTAGCTCTTTTGAAAGCTGATTCCACCAGGTTGGGGCCAGGACCAAAAAGGTTCTGGCCCATGCTGAGGACCGAAGAACTTCCCTTGAGCCAGGGATCTTCAATAAGTTGTCACCCTCTGAGTAAAGCACTCTACAGGGGGCATAAGTAGGTAAGTGGTCCCACAGATAAGTGGGACTCTGGCTGCAGATAGCTTTGAAGTTTAAGGTGGATTTGGGCCCTCCAAAATGGACCCATGAGGACCCTAGCAGCTGCATTCTGCCCCAGCTGCAATTTCTAGGTCAAGGACAAGGGTGGGCCCATGTAGAGTGAGGTACAGAAATTCAATCTGGAGATAACCATTGCATGAACCACTGTGGCCAAGTGGTCCAATGACAGGCAGGGTGCTAGTAGCTGCATCTGGAAGAGATGGAAGAGTGATGTGTGCTACCCCTGTGGCCTGGGCCTCCCAGATAAGGAGTAGTCCAGAATCACTCCCAAGTTCCTTGCCAAAAGTATGATGTTAACTTGCACCCTGACCAAGGTGGTCAGGCACACTTCCTGATCTGCCCTTTCCCCACCTAGCCACAGGGCCTCTGTCTTGAAGGGGTTGAGTTTCAGGTGACTCTGCTCCAAGCATCTAGCCACTGCTTCCAAATGATACCTCGCTTTCCTGGAGAAGACACTGGTCTCAACTTCTCTTTGCTTTTATGGGACCCACCCCAGCTTCAGGACAGGTATATTTCCTGTATATAGTATATTTCCATTTCCTCCATATAGCTAATTCCCCATCTTAGTATGTGTGTGTTTGCTTATTCTTAATAAATAAAAAATCCTTTTGGAACCAAATAAGGACTGTTCATTTCAAGGCATTTCTAAAGGAATTAGATTGTGTACATGTGGTTAAAGATCTCGGTTACTCCTCCTAAACTCATTTCCCCCACAAATTGCTACAAACTGAACATTTTGGACTACTTGTGCTCCTGGAGAGACTGCTAGCAGTTGGGTAGCACCAATGAGTATATATGTGCTAGTTCAGGTAGAACAGATCACCCTAATGAAAGATGTATACCACTTGCACTCCAGAAAATACTACAGCTACTATAAGAAAAAAAATACATAAGGGACAGAAACATTAGCTCTTTCAAAACCAGGAAGGTTACTAATTAGTACATGCTTTCCATTTTGATTTCTCTTGCATTTTGTTTGTTAGAAAGCTGCTTTTGAGAATGACAGCATCTATCTGTACACCGCCCGTGGCGCCGCGGGCGCCACGGACTAAATAAATGGTTAAGGGGCCTTGAGGAGGGCTCTGTCCGTGATGAGGAAGGGTCCGAATTGGACCCTTCCTCACGACAGACAATCGGAGGGACCAATTGGCAGGCGCGAAGCGCCTGCCGATTGGTCCCTCCGATTCCCAGCCCCAGCAACTGCGAGCCGCGCTCAGCGCGGCTCGCAGTTGCTCCCGGCCTGACGTGGTGAGAGGCGCGAAGCGTCTCTCACCGCGTCAGGCCGGCCCCAAGGAAGCCCCCGCCGCAAACACAACACAAGACTCCAGCCGCCGAGAAGCTGCAGAAAAAAAAGAAACACCCCCGGAGGAGCCTTTCGCCGCTAGCGCGACGAGAGGCAGCAGAAAAAAAAAACCCTGTAGGAGCTCCAAGCCGCCGCGCCGACGAGAGGCAGCAGAAAAAAAAAACCCTGTAGGAGCCTTTCGCAGATCCAAGCAGCAGAAAAAAAAACCCCTGTAGGAGCTCCAAGCCGCCGCGCCGACGAGAGGCAGCAGGAAAAAAAAAACCCTGTAGGAGCCTTTCGCAGATCCAAGCAGCAGAAAAAAAAACCCTGTAGGAGCCTTTCGCAGATCCAAGCAGCAGAAAAAAAAAACCCTGTAGGAGCCTTTCCCAGCTCCAAGCAGCAGGAAAAAAAACCCCTGTAGGAGCTCCAAGCCGGCACGCCCACGAGAGCTAGCAGGAAAAAAAAAACCTGCAGGAGCCTTTCACAGCTCCAAGCAGCAGAAAAAAAAACCCTGTAGGAGCCTTTCACAGCTCCAAGCAGCAGAAAAAAAAACCCTGCAGGAGCCTTTCACAGCTCCAAGCAGCAGAAAAAAAAACCCTGCAGGAGCCTTTCACAGCTCCAAGCAGCAGAAAAAAAAACCCTGTAGGAGCCTTTCGCAGATCCAAGCAACAGAAAACAAAACCCTGAAGGAGCCTTTCCCAGCTCCAAGCAGCAGGAAAAAAAAACCCTGTAGGAGCTCCAAGCCGGCACGCCCACGAGAGCTAGCAGAAAAAAAAAACCCTGCAGGAGCCTTTCACAGCTTCAAGCAGCAGAAAAAAAAACCCTGTAGGAGCCTTTCGCAGATCCAAGCAGCAGGAAAAAAAACCCTGTAGGAGCCTTTCGCAGATCCAAGCAGCAGAAAACAAAACCCTGAAGGAGCCTTTCCCAGCTCCAAGCAGCAGGAAAAAAACCCCCTGTAGGAGCCTTTCACAGCTCCACGCAGCAGAAAAAAAAACCCTGTAGGAGCTCCAAGCCGGCACGCCCACGAGAGCTAGCAGAAAAAAAAAACCCTGCAGGAGCCTTTCACAGCTCCAAGCAGCAGAAAAAAAAACCCTGTAGGAGCTCCAAGCCGGCACGCCCACGAGAGCTAGCAGAAAAAAAAACCCCTGTAGGAGCCTTTCACAGCTCCAAGCAGCAGGAAAAAAAAACCCTGTAGGAGCTCCAAGCCCACGAGAGCTAGCAGAAAAAAAAAACCCTGCAGGAGCCTTTCACAGCTCCAAGCAGCAGAAAAAAAAACCCTGTAGGAGCCTTTCGCAGATCCAAGCAGCAGAAAACAAAACCCTGTAGGAGCCTTTCCCAGCTCCAAGCAGCAGAAAAAAAAAAACCCTGTAGGAGCCTTTCACAGCTCCACGCAGCAGAAAAAAAAAACACCTCCTGGTGTCCCCTGGGTCCTAGCGCCCATTGCATTCCTGGTTGCAATGGGCTTTCTTGCTAGTTAATACATAAATTAGGACTGATGAGGAGTTCCTCTGAAAAACTTGTTGGTAGCTAACAAACTGGGTTAGTGTTGCTCTCTTCCCTCTCCCTCTTTTCCTGTGGAAGGAGCTTCAACAAATGATTGTTAACTGAGTTGGCTGAAAAAGATTTGAGCGTAAATGGCACAAAAGATGAGCTACAACAGTGCTTTATTAATGTCAGTGCAGAGTCCTTGGCTGAAGGGAGTCAACTGAAGAAAGACAGCAAAGTAAGGACAAATTGCATCTAAGTTACTTCATGTGTTTTGCAATTGAGTAGGAATGATATTCAAGGTTAGCTATCAATGGTTCTGTAGCTCAGCAAGCGGTTAGTCACATACCTCAGGAATAACTCGCAAGGATCACTCAGGTTGTTTTTGACAGATATCTCTGAAATTACCAGTTAGAACCATTCCACATGTTACACATGTAATATATTTTAAAAGGTTTGAAAATAAAAAGAGCTGACCTGGATAAGGCCAACTAGTCCATCATCCTGTTTTCTCCAGTGGCTAGCCAGATGCCTCTGAAGAGCCTACATGCAGAGCACAAAGGCTCTGTGAGAATCCACTCAGTCTTTGATTATACACTTGACAGGTATCTGTGGCAATGCTGAGCAGATCTTTGGAGTTGCAGCACACAAATTTTCCAAATAAACTCATCTTAAGAATGACCTGTATAATACATACATATTTGTACGAAAATACACACACAGACGCATGGCCCAGCAATAGTTAAAATTAATAAAACATCTAAAATCTAATTCAAACATTCCATTTTTCAAATGGCTCCCTATCCATTGGTCAGTTCAAGGCCAGGAAGGGAGTGGGGTCAGTCAGGGGTTTGGGAACAGAATTTCAGCTTCTATTGTCAACCAAAGACCCAGTGAAACAGCTCCACTTTACAGGTCCTGAAACAAATCTGACAGGGCCTGGATCTCAATTGAAAGCATCTTCCACCAGCCTATGGTAAGGGTAGAAAAAGCCCTGGTTTTGGTCAACAATAGGTGCATCTGCCTCAGGCCAGGGACTACTAGTAGGTTTCCATTATATTGGTTGGTTAACCTCTCAATTTCTGTCCTGTTGTCTGCTGTCCCGATGTTGGTGTTATCCTTTGGAAGGAAAACATACATGAATGTTTTCCCTGCAGAGTCACATAGCTTCAGTGAGACCATTTATACTAGCCAAACAGATTAGGGGAAAAGACCACCATTCCTAAAGTGTGATGATTCTAATCTTCCTGTGAAATTTCTATTAAAAGAAATTTGAAGGAAAGCTCACCATTGATTCTCCATTTTCCCACCTGTTTTAGACACATCTAACTATAGGCAGATAAGGGGCAACTAGAGAATTAATAATTGCATCAGTAGGGGACCATGATGTTGATAAACCTGTTCACTTGTTGATGGATCTTCACAAAGTATCTGCCTGATGTTTTTGTCATGATGTGGTAGTTTCTTCAGGGCATTTCCGCACATCAAAAAAATAATGGTATGCCAGTGTAATGGTGTAGCGCTAAAAATAATCACGCCTCCTGCCATTCCTCACCTTCTTCTTATCTCACTTTAGAGAGGCATGCTTTGTGTGACAACTTTGGGAAAAAATTATTTTTGGCTTTGTCTGCATGCTTGTATGCCTATTCATTGCTCCCAACAAAAAACTCCCATCCCCGGGAGAGGGGAGAGGGAGGCAGGTGCAAGAGTGGGACATAGGAAGTGGAGATAGTGCTTCTTCACCTCCACACATTTCTTTGGCTGGTGGCCTGCTGGTTGCTCTCCTGTGGCTCACACTACATAGGTTGGGGAATCTACTTTATGCAATTCCCCAACTACCACTTTAAAATGGCGGATGTAGCGAGCAGTTTGCTGCTTGGATGCTAGATGTTGGCGACATCATACAGAGTGTCCAGAATATAATGACTACCTAAGGTATTTTTCGGGTGCGGAATTTCCCGCAGTTTTGCAATTCTACAGCTGCAGATTGCAAGAAAGCCTTGAGCTCAGTCCATAGTTTATTCTTGTAACATATGATTGAGATTTGCTGGTCAGATGTTACAATAGCCTATGCATGTAGTTTCCTAACCCAGAAGAGAAAATAGGGTTATTGGAGGTAAAAGCATCCATCTTAGAGGGAATCCCCCATTCAAAAGTCAATGTTCAGAGCTGTAGTGTGCACAGGAACAATGGGTCTGATATTGTTTAAAAATAATACCTCTGTACTTGAAATGCATGCTTGGGGGGGATGACTGCAAGAGTTCCAAATGCTGAAATGAGAGATTAACCAAATAGCTGGCTCTTGCCCTAATATCTCTGTAGCAAATTTCTGTCAAATTGGATCTAATGACTCTTTCTCTCTAAGGGCTGAGCTGTACAATAAACCCAACCACATATTGGGTCACAGATGGACAACTAGACTTGCGATCAGATGTATATCAGTGTAACTCACCTTAAAAAGTGCTTGTTTGCTTGGCATTGTGAGGGAGTGACATATTCTCTCTCCCAGCAGTCCCTTGTAGGGCCAGCAAATGAGTGGTTTTTGAGGTTTGTTCCCCTGATGTAGATCTGACCATGAGTCTGGTTGCACACTGGAGATCTGACACATATTAAGAATATTGTGTAGTTACACTCTCAGTTTTCCAGTGATAGAGAAAGCATGTTTGCATTGGTAGAAATCTTTCCCCTCCAGAGGAAGTCTTCTCTTATTCTGAGGAAGATTTAGTGGAAGAGAGTCAATGGGATCCAACTTGGTAGAAGGTACTCATGTTATTGTATCCCAGTCTAGATTGTAGAAAACAAAAAAAAAGCACTTGATAGAGAAATGAACGTTTCAGTGGTTGGAAATGCAAATGAAGGATGACATCTGCTCAGGGAAAAAAACAGTGATAACAGTGATAACATTGCAGCATGGATTATTGTCCATTGACACTGGTTAGATGAAATAAACTAATTTTTTAAAATATATATATACACACACACACACACATATATATATGAAATTATGAAAGTAGCTATATATTCTTGTAACCTGTTCTAAACTATGACTGCTCTAATGTGAAAACAAAAGAAAACAAAAACTGTATCATTGGCAATGCTGGATCTGAATGCTTTAGATAGTATATGAGAATAGTGCATCAACAAGGTACCTCTTGTTTAGATTTGAAGTTTGGGGTTATTTAAAGCTCTCTCTTAAAGTTATGCTCAAAATCCTACAAGCTAGGCTCCAGCAATATGTGGACCGAGAACTTCCAGAAGTACAGGCAGGATTTCGAAGAGGCAGAGGAACTAGAGATCAAATTGCCAACATATGCTGGATCATGGAGAAAGCTAGGGAGTACCAGAAGAACATCTACTTCTGCTTCATCGACTATGCTAAAGCCTTTGATTGTGTGGAGCACAACAAATTGTGGCAAGTTCTTAAAGAGATGGGAATACCAGAGCATCTTATTTGTTTCTTGAGAAATTTATATGCAGGTCAAGAAGCAACAGTGAGAACTGAACATGGAATCACTGACTGGTTCAAAATTGAGAAAGGAGTTCGGCAAGGCTGTATACTGTCACCTTGCCTATTTAACTTGTATGCAGAGCACATCATTAGAAATGCGGGATTAGAGGAATCACAAATTGGGATCAAGATTGCAGGGAGAAATATCAACAACCTCAGATATGCAGATGATACCACTCTAATGGCAGAAAGTGAAGAGGAACTAAAGAGCCTGTTGATGCGGGTGAAGGAGGAGAGTGCAAAAGTTGGCTTGAAAATCAACATCAAGAAAACAAAGATCATGGCCTCTGGCCCTCTCAATTCCTGGCAAATAGATGGGGAAGAAATGGAGATAGTGACAGATTTTATTTTCCTGGGCTCCAAGATCACTGCAGATGGGGACTGCAGCAAAGAAATTAAAAGACGCTTGCTCCTGGGGAGGAAAGCTATGGCAAATCTAGACAGCATCCTAAAAAGCAGAGACATCACCCTGCCAACAAAAGTGCGTTTAGTCAAGGCTATGGTATTCCCAGTTGCAATGTATGGCTGTGAATGTTGGACCCATAAGGAAGGCCGAGCGTCAAAGAATTGAGGCTTTTGAACTCTGGTGCTGGAGAAGAGTCTTGCGAGTCCCTTGGACTGCAAGGCGAACAAACCGGTCAGTCCTAGAGGAGATCAGCCCTGACTGCTCTTTAGAAGGCCAGATCCTGAAGATGAAACTCAAATACTTTGGCCACCTCATGAGAAGGAAGGACTCCCTGGAGAAGAGCCTAATGCTGGGAGCGATTGAGGGCAAAAGAAGAAGGGGGTGACAGAGAATGAGGTGGCTGGATGGAGTAACTGAAGCAGTAGGTGCAAACTTAAATGGATTCCGGGGAATGGTAGAGGACAGGAAGGCCTGGAGGATCATTGTCCATGGGGTCGCGATGGGTCGGACACGACTTCGCACATAACAACAACAAAAGCTCTCAAATGAATCAGACAGTTGGCTCTATTTATCTGTTTGTCTGGTCCCTATGAATTGTGAATGAAATGCTGCTGAATCTTGCACTTCACTTGTAGGCCCAGTGTTCCACACTGCCACTGGGGTCCCCCCCCCATGTCCAAGGAATAGCACATTTATATACCGCCCTCCCCGAAGGCTCAAGGTGGTTTACATTGAACTGGGAACTATACGAGGAACCATACATATTATTTATTTATTTATTTATTTATTTATTTATTTATTTATTTATTTATTTATTCAGTTTCTATACTGCCGCTTGCTGTAGCCTTGGTTAATAACTGTACAGTTAATAACTGTAACATTAATAATACTAACTGATAACAGGGTAACAGAACAACATTAAACAGTAATAATACAACAGGTCCAGGAGCAGAATGCCTTGATGGATTTCTGGGGGTGGGGAGTGGGAGGGGGGCAGGAGCCCTGCAGATGTTGGTTGGTTGTGCTTGGTCTCAACCAAATGCCTGGTGGAAGAGCTTCCTTTTGCAGTCCCTGCAGAACTGTTTTAGCTCTGTCAGGGCCCTGATCTCCTCTAGGAGCTCATTCTACCGGGTGGGGGCCAGGGCAGAGGATGCTCTGGCCCTGGTTGAGGCCAAGCGGGCTTCTTTAGGGCCAGGGATCACTAGCCAGTTTGTGGCGGCAGAGCATAGTGCTCTCTGGGGGACATAGGCAGGGAGGCGGTCCCTCAGGTACACTGGACCCTGACTGCGTATGGCCTTGAAGGTAATTACCAGAATCTTTAGCCTGATACAGAATACAACTGGCAACCATTGAAGCTGGTGGAGAATGGCTGGATGTGAGCCTTGCATGGTGTTGCTGTGACTCTAGCCACTGCGTTCTGGACCAGTTGTAGTTTCCGGGTCAAAGCCAAAGGCAGACCTGCATAGAGTGAGTTACAGAAGTCCAGTCTAGATGTGACCATTGCATGGATCACTGTGGCTAGATGTTCTGGGGCTAGGTAGGGCACTAGTAGCTTGGCTTGGCGGAGATGGTGAAATGCCAGGCACGCTACCTTTGTGACCTGGGCTTCCATTGTGGGGGAAGCATCCAGGATCACGCCAAAGTTCCTGGCAGAGTAAGCTGTATGAAGCTGTAGGTTTTCAAGATGGCGTCCAGATAGAAACACCGGATAGAAAACTCCGCTATTTTTATTTTATTCTGTTTTCCTATAAGCCTAATTTTACTGCTAATTGACGATTCTTGATGGTCAGTGACTGTGTGTTATCTTGAGCTACATTGAATTGAAGGCATTCTTTAAACTTATTCTGCTAATTATATCAATCATGGCAGAGCAGCCCTTATCAAGGAGTGGCTCCTTGGCAGAGGGCCATAAATTGCAGCCTAATTCAAGCTTTTAAATAAAACTACAAAGTCACAAAATTACAAAGCTACAAAGTTACAAAACCATTGTACTGCATGACTGCTTATCTGTTTCTTTAACTAAATGTTCAAGTATCTCTGCTGCCACTTATCATATGAGAATGGGAGTAAAACACCTGTGCGAAGAGGATTTAAATTTGCCAGCTCAAAAACAGACAAGAATAGGGGATTACTTTGTGACCAGCAATGCCTCAGTATCTAGTATCCTCACTAAGAATCGTTTTACTCCTCTGGTAGAATCTGAGGAAAACCTAAACCTAAATTCAAACAATTTACCCCTAGAAATTGACAGTAAAGGAGGTATAGAAAACCTTGCGGGAGAACTCCTGGAACTGACTGCAAAAACAGTAGAGAGTATTTTTCCTCATTGAAAAGGAATAGCCTTCAACTTGAAAAACACCCAGACAGTTTCAAGACTAGCCACCCTGGGGGAGTCCAAATCAAATGACTTACTGCATATATCAGCCAATATTTCTGATTTACATGATTGGGTGTTCAAAGCTGACTCACTGATTGACTACTCTTCAATTCAGCTATCACAATCAGCCCCATGGTATAAAACAATTAAAAAAGACCATTCATCATATTTAGTAAATATAACAACATGTAATCTTAGAATGGCCCTAACATCTTTGGGGTTCAAAATGATGCCATCAGCCATGCTCTCTGGGTAATATCTCCGAATACCCACAGCCCAACGCATGTGTATATGTGGAAATCCACCTGTGGAGGACCTGCCCCACTATGTTTTGGCTTGTCCCCTGTACTCCGAACCCAGGGGCAAATTACTTGCCAAATTATTACCAAACTCACACCCTATTTCTGATTTTAACAATGTCACCTGTTATCAGATGTCAACCCCTATATCTCATATAGGGTGGCACTTTTTGTTCTGGCTGCCAGGAAGATTCAAGCATTTTTACAGGAGCCTCCACCTTGATTCACCATTTTATCCCTTTTATTGTAACATAGTAGTCCATGTTTACATTTTTAGGTACACAATATTGGAGAAATATTGTTTTATTTATTTATATTTGTGCCATATTGTTTTAATTGTGTTTTGTAACGGCCTTTGGCTACATACAATAAATGTTATCGTATCGTATGAAGCTGTACACCATCCAGGGGGGGGGGCAGGCACACTTCCTTGCATGGCCGCTTCCTACCCAGCCACAGGACCTCCGTCTTTGAAGGACTGAGATTTAGATGACTATGTTTGAGCCATCTCATCACTTCTTCCAGACAGCTGGCTAGGAGAAAGATTAGGAGAAAGGACTGCCCCTTGTAGAACTACACAATTAAATTGTGAGCAGTTTAATGTTTTTTTAAATGTTTTTTCTCCTATTGCGACCCTCTGTCCATGACCCCGGAGGAAGGAGATCAGCCATTGAAGGGCTGTCCCTCGTATTCCAGTTTTGATGATGCGGTGAGCTAGAAGCTCATGGTCGACTGTATTGAATGCTGCTGAGAGATCTAGCAGTATCAGCAGTGACGACCCGCCTCAGTCTAACTGGTGATGGAGGTTGTCTGTCAGGGCAATTAGCGCTGTCTCTACCCCGTGGCCAGGCCGGAAGCCTCACTGGGATGGATCTAGAAGCGAAGCTTCTTTCAGGAATGCCATTAGTTGGTTTACGACAGCCCTTTCTACCATCCTCCCCAGAAACGCTAGGTGCGAGACAGGTCAGTAGTTATCAGGTTCTCACGGGTCTAAAGATATTTTTTTCAATAACGGGTGTACCACTGCCTCTTTCAATTCCTCCGGGAATTCTCCCATTGTGCAAGA
Source organism: Paroedura picta (assembly GCF_049243985.1). Lineage (NCBI taxonomy): Eukaryota > Metazoa > Chordata > Lepidosauria > Squamata > Gekkonidae > Paroedura > Paroedura picta. Next base: position 79,522,108 of record NC_135371.1, on the reverse strand, counting down.
TGAGTTGATTATCTCCCGGAGGGGACCCTTTATTTTTATATCCGCTGTTTTTAGAAGCTACGATGGGCAAGGGTCTTGTGGGCATGTGGTTGGCCTTGCTGCTGCTAGCATCTTGTCCACTTCTGTCAGCATGAGTCATCTGAAGTTACTCAGTGTTTTCTCCATAGATGGCCAAGGGGCCTCTAGATACTTTCTGTATCTAAGGTTGGAGTGGGGTCATGGTGGAGTGTTGAGATTTTGTCTGCATAATGATTTGCAAATGGCTCACAGCTGATATCCAATTGGCTACTGTTTTGTTGCCGTTCTACCAGAGCAGTGAGAGATTGAACTATCCTAAACAATTGTGCCGGGCAAGAGTCTGCAGATGCGATGGTAGCCGAGTAAATATTGTGTTTTACTGACTTCACCACCATCTCATAGGCCTTCACCTGCATTCTATAAGATGTTCCCGAGGCTTCATCATGAGTCTTCCTCCAAACTCGCTCTAGTTCCCGTTTCTTACTGCGTTACTTACTTGCCTTCCCTGCTAGGAGATATGCTATTGCACTAGCCAAAATATGCTGTCGATCCAACCCCCAACTGTGAATCTTCCTTTTTTATCAACTTTTTATTAGCACAGTAGTACTAAAAGTGCTTATAAAGATTTTGGCATCTTTTCTTATTATTTCCTGTTCATTGCCTAACAACCAGCAATAGAATATTAACAGCCGCTTTCTGCAAAGATTCTTGGTGGTTTTGTCGATTAATCTACTAGCAGGAATGCCCTATGTTTTCTACTGGAAAAATAGACTTGTTAGGAAATCTCCTAACCATCTATCCCCTGCCCCCTCGATCTTGCTTGTGTTTGATGAAATGTCACTGCATAGATGATGGTGATGTGAAAGATGCTTCTGCTTAAACAGACAGAATGTGGGAGTGTAGCCTCATTTAAGAAAGCTGTTGTATAAAGCCAGAGTTCTCAAGCAGCCACTCTGGATGCCTGCCATCCCTCTGTCCGGACCCATTTCTGACGGTGCCACAGGATTTTGCTAGCATCAAGGCAGCCACCTTGTGGATGAGAGAAGTGATTCATGCATCCCTCTGGTTTGTCAGATTACTCAGAAAATGATAAATGGTCAGAGCTATCTTTCAAAGTATGCATAGGTCACTGGAATTAAAAGAGGTTAAACTATACTTAGGGTTTCTAACATACAGCATAAGTCCTAAGCAGAGCTGTAAAGCCATAAACCTAAATGGAGTTAGAAAGGTAAAATTCTGTTTAGAGGGGGGTGTAATTAAAATTTACCCTGACCTGGATAGTGCAGGCTTGTCCAATCTCATCAGACCTTGGAAGTCAAGCAGGGTTGGTCTTGGTTAGTAAATGGATGGGATTCCTCCAAGGAAAATACCAGGGTTGTGATGCAGATCCAAGCAATAGCAAACCACTTCTGAATGTCTCTTGCCTTGAAAACCCCACAGGATTGCCCTAGTCAGCTGTGGCTTCAAAGTACTTTACACCACCAAATGCTCGGTGGTACTTTAAAAAAAAGGAGATTTAGTCTATAGAAAACAGAATTAACACAATGAGACAAACCCATTTTTTCAGTTTCATAAAATCAAGTACACATGAGGTGCTATTTCTAAATTAACTGAGAGTCAAAGGACTCTATGAACGGTTCAAGGAGGTCATTCCCCGGTTTCAGACATACAATACATCAGGCACTCCAATTACTGTGTTCAGGTTTGGGCACCAGGTTTGGTCTGCTTAGCCTGGAGAGAAGATGACTGAGAGGGGATCTGATAACCTTCTTCAAGTACTTGAAGGGCTGCCACACAGGGGATGGAACAGAATTGTTTTCTGTTGCTCCAGAGGGACGGACTAGAACCAACGGGTTCAAATTAATTCAAAAGAATTTTTGGCTAAACATCTGGAAGAAGTTCCTGACAGTTAGAGTGGTTCCTTAGTGGAGCAGACTTTCTCAGGAGGTGGTAGGTTCGCCTTCTTTGGAAATTTTAAAGCAGAGGCTGGATAGTCATCTGTCAGAAAGGATTAGCGTGGCTGGGGATTTGCCCCCACACCACCATTGATGAAGTGGTAGGGCGGGTGGGAAGAGGACGTGCTGCATCCTTGTGATAGGAAAGGGGAAGGAGAAGGAGGGACAGCATGCATGTGAGGAGGATGGTGAATGCGTGCCCATGGCTGTGTCACGCCACCCTCTCTCCCCCTCCAGCTGAGCAGTGAACTGTTGCTCCCACCCACCCGCCCTATACAAGTTTGGTTTATAATGTCATGGCTTTTATTTAGATGGCTATGGCATTGGCAGAGAACCTAACAGGTATGTTCGAACAGGGGTGTTGAACGTAATGGTTTGGGCCTCATTAAAGAGGTAGCTTGATGCGAGCTAGGCCAACCCAGCTGGGAAAGCTGGAAGCTCAGATCCAGGTAGCCTGCATGTACAGAGGAGGTTTGCACTTCTCTCTGGCATGCTAGGTTGGAACACCTCCTGAGTGGGTGGCCCAGTGACAAGGGGAAATTGTGCTCCTATGGAAGGAGACAGGTGGCTCCCTGGTGCAGTTGAGGTCAACTGTAGCAGAAATAACTCCATGTGGACAGGGTCTTCTGTTTCGTGCCTAGTTTGTGCCAATAACGTTCTTGTGTCAATAAATCTGTGGCCATGTTGAAATGTCTGTGTCCTTCCTTCCCATCAGACCTGCCTGCAAGTCTGAGCTTGGCTCTTGTTTCCCTTTCCTGCATTCTGCAGGGGGTTGGACTAGATGACCCTGGAGATCCCTAACCAAATTTATGAGTCTACAATTGTTGTATACCAGAGGACTGGTTGGAACTGAAAGCAAAGCAATATTATTTGTAATGTCATATCTGTGATGCTTTTCTCATGCGTGCAAATTATTAACTTGATGCTGCAAAAATCAGGTGATGCACATGCTTGAGAGGGGGGAAAATCTTAATAGTGTTTCTTTAACTAACACAGAAATCATTTACATTTTATTATTAATATTCAATGGTCAAAGTCATATCAGAACTTCTATAACTGGCTTTCCTATTTATATAACTGTAGCTGAAATACAGCGGGCGCTAGAAGACAGTGGCTGGGTGTGGGAGGCGCCCCTCCCACCAGCCTGGGTGCCCCCGGCCTGGGTGCCCCCAGCCTACACAGCCTTGGAGAAGAGGGGGGGTTAACAAATGCCCAGGCCAAGGTCAAACGCCCTGCTGCTCTCCTAAAAGCCCCTTCACTTCACCCACCCCGGCCCGGGGGACCCTTCCCTCACTCCCCATCAATCCCACCAAAGATCTGGCACCCCTTCTCCCTATGCCCAGGCCAGCTCCCGACAGTTCTGCTAAAGGCGCACGGCCTCCGGGCCGCCTGAATTGGCGGGGAATGCACTGGACCTGGCCGGGAAGGAGGAGGGGGCGGCGGGCACCAGGGGCAGCAGAGGGAAGCTGGCGGGAGGTGCAGACATGGTGCCTTATCCTCTCCAGCGCTTCAGCTGGCCCTGCTCCTTTCCCCGCACTGAAGCCTTCCCTCCGCCCCTCTCCCACATGAGGCCCTGGTTTCGGCATGGGGAAAGGAGTAGGGCTCTGCTCCTTTCCTGGTGACAAAGCCTCTCCCCCCTGGCCCCTCACCCCCAAGTCCAAGATGTCTGGGACGGGCCAAGAGGCCAATCGGGAGCCCCAGACTGACACCGATTTGCCCCTTTGAGTTTTTATCCTGGACTCGCCATGTCCCTTTCTCCGCCCACTTAGCCCTTAGGGCTTTATTTTTACCCCTCCCACAGAGCGGTTTACAGATGATAGTATTTAAAGCAGTGACCCTTCCAGCTAGGCATTCAGCAAACTGCTGTTCTACTCATGCTTTGAGCATTGCATGGCTCTGCCTCCACCTCTGGAGAGTGCCTCCTGCAATGGCACCAACCATGCCCAAGGGGAATGGAGCAGAAAAATCATTCAAACAATTAAAATCCATAGAAACAGATCCCCTGATTATACAAAAATAAATAAATAAACCCAACTGCTGCACAACCATTGAAAAGATTTGTTACTACACTGAAAAAATCAAGTGGCAACTTAATGCCTCCCCCCCCCTTTTCCCCCCGTATGGCAACCTTATAGGCAAGAGATGTTTAGAGGTGGCCTGCCATTGCCTACCTCCACATTGTGACACTGGACTTCCTTGGTGGTTTCCCATCTAAATCCAAACCAGGGCTCATCCTATGTACTTTCTGAGATCTGCTAATAAATTAAATACTACCAATATTTGTTTCAGAAGCAGCTGGGGGGGATCATAGCCCACAAAAGCTCATATTGAAATAAATATTGCTGTTATTTCAAGGCAGCACTAGATTTTTGTTTTATTTCAGCACAATTGACCAACTGGGTGTGCCCCCCCCCCTGGAGAACTGGCTTTCATAAGCAACAGAGATTCAACAGATGCAATGGTGTTCCTTAATCACCTTAAGTATTGGATTTATCAAAGCCCATACAGGTGTTACCCAAATTGCTGGGGAATCATGAATAGAGATAGAGGCTGGGTAATACAGGATCTTTACTAATAGTGTTTATGGGGTCCGTTCCCTGGAAGAAACCCTTCTTAAATGAGAAAACAATTAAGCTTACACACAGGGGATTTATTTTGGGAAAATAGTGGGGTACGCTCAGAACACACACATAAGTAAAAACATGATGTATGTATGTTTTTACTTATGTGTGTGTTCTGAGCGTACCTACAGGTGGGACAAGTTCTACAGGGGGACAAGTTCAAAATACTGCACCTTTCTTGGATCCAAGCAGCCAAGACACAAGGTTGGCGACATCAGGGGTGGACAGAATGCCAGGTGTGGAGGGATCAGCACAACACACAATCCTGGGGTGTGTGCAAGGCTTGATATAATGTTTTAAATTTCCAGGCCAGCCCCAGTGACTGCCAACTAGGAGGTCCATGATTGAGGGGCTTTTCGCACACCTTCAAAATCGCACAATGGTTGCCAATTGAAAACGCTACTGATTTGCCATTATACACAATGTCGTTGACAACCTGCCACACACCTGAAACCGATCCGCCAAAAGCGCTTCCTTGTAGCGCTTTCAGGGAAATCCCCAAAAGTGGATTCACCCTCCGGAAAGCGCTACACTCCTGCAACCAATCTGCAACACTAGCGGGAAAGTTCTGTGCGTTACCATTGTTGTGGTTTCTACAAAGTCCCTCCCCCTGGCTCTCTCCTCTGATCTTCCGGCGAAGCGATCGCCATTTTTTTTTTCTCCGAGCGAGCGAAGTTCAACCCACCAGCAAGCCTGTTTAGAGGCTTCCCCGGCTTCAGTCCCTCCCCAGAGCTGTTTATTCACTAAGCACAAACAACAGACAAGCCCGTTTGCTGATGTATTTTCCCTATATTTTTTACACTGTTTTCGGCCAAAAATCGGGCCCGTGAGGGGGGGGGATTTTTTTTTTCCACTTGGGGGGAGCATGGCAACGATGAAACGACAGCTCAAACACACCTGCCAGCTGATGGGTCTCTCCGTTGCAACGAATCAACACATATTCGTTGCAATGGGTGTGTGTTTTTTTAAAAAAAAACCTTTCTTAAAGGGAAAGGGGCTGTTTGGGAGCATGCTAACGGCTGCCCATTGGCTGCTTGATGGCCAGGGGCGGGACGAGCTCGGCAATAGCGCTTCCTGTCTAGCGATTTTTGCTGAGACCGGAGGCTTGTGGGAAACGATAGAAACGCAACTGGATTCCACTACAAAGTCAGGTATGCATAATGACGAATTGCACTATTTTAAATGGCGATTTTTCGTTCAGCAAACAATTTGCTACAAGGATCCCAGTGCGGAAAGCCCCTGATTATTGGTCTCTGGTATTATGAGTACCTGATAGGTGAGTTTGAACTGTGAGGTCACTAGAGTGGGAGGTATGGAGTAATCTCATCAAGTGGAACAATACCTTGGCTAAGTATAATGTGTCGCTAATGGCCCTGTCTTGTTTAATCAAAGCCCTGTCCAAATGGCCCTGTCTTGTTTAATCAAAGGGAGAGAGCAAGAGAGCCAGTTTGGTGTAGTGGTTAGGAGTGCGGACTTCTAATCTGGCGAGCCGGGTTCGATTCTGCGCTCCCCCACATGCATCCAGCTGGGTGACCTTGGGCTCGCCACGGCACTGATAAAATTGTTCTGACCGAGCAGTGATATCAGGGCTCTCTCAGCCTCACCCACCCCACAGGGTGTCTGTTGTGGGGAGAGGAATGTGAAGGCGACTGTAAGCCGCTTTGAGCCTCCTTCGGGTAGGGAAAAGCGGCATATAAGAACCAACTCTTCTTCTTCTTCTTCTTCTTCTTCTTCTAATCAGGAAGGACTGGGGGAGTCCAATGAGAGACATTTGGGGATAAGAGATTGCACTGGACAAAAGAGACAAAAGAAGTTGCAGTTAGTACCTGGAAGGATATTCCTTTCCTGTAGATAGTCTAATGGTTTTTGGCTGGGGAAGGGGGCATTGATTGAGATAATGTGCACATTTAACTCAGTCATTTGGGCAAGGAGGAAGTAGAAGATAAGGTTTTAGTCCAGCTCAAACTAGATGGAAATCTGGTCTGGCTTTTCTAGGCAAGAGAAGAAATCCAGTGAAGCCAAACAGGAAACCTGGCCTGGCTTCCTAGATTTGTTGAGGGGTCCTACTGACTCCATAGTCAGTTTCTGTCGGGCTGGTTTCTGTGTGTACCAACCTGCTCAGATTCCAGTTATGGGCTTCTGTGCACGAATGTGTCTCTGTGTGAGGCACCCTTCTATTATGGGCAGGAGCACAGTTCCCTTCATCCACCTACTTCTGCATATTGGGAGAGGCAGTCCCTCAGATACACAGGGCTCAGACCACATATGTCCTTGAAGTTAAAACCAAAACCTTGAGCCTGATCCAGAATTCAACTGGCAACCAATGCAGCTGCTGAACAATAGGTTGAATATGGGATCTCCCTGGTATCCTAGTGAGAACCCAGGCTGCTGCATTTTGAACCAGTTGCAGTTTCTGAATCAAGACCAGGGGCAGGCCCATGTAGAGTTAGTTGCAGTAATCTAGCCTAGAGGTAACCATTGCATGGATCACTGTGGCAAGGTTTTCTGGGGCTAGATAGGGTGCTAGTAGCTTTGCCTGGCAAAGGTGAAAAAAAGCCTAGCAAGCTACCATCATGAACTGTGCCTCCATTGTCAGGGAGACACTGAAGATCACCCCCAAATTCCTAGTGGAGTGCAAAGTTCAATCAATCAATACCTCTAATGGAATATAAAATATGTAAAACAGTATAAATGTAAAATTCATACAAAATTACATCAAACAAGATATCAAAAAGCAACAAGAACACATGTAAGCGGTTTTAAAGAAACAATTTGGAATTAACCTTGATAAGAGTCTCTAAAAATCTGGTGACTGCCTTTATAGTATCAGGATCATTGTCCATCAGGAGATGCTAGCAAATATAGACAAGTGGGACAGTTTGCAGTGAATACAATACAAGAGAAAAAAAACTATCCCAAGGCTACTATAAATGTAGTAAAATTATACAGAATAAAGGAAATAAAAGGTTCTTTGTTCTTGTTTATTCTTGTATAGGATCCAACCAGATATGTTCCATTTTCAAATTAGTGAAGTCAGTAGTGATACATTTATTTGTATATAGCCATAGGTGTAGGGATGAAAGGACACACACGACACGGGTATCTGGAGGAAAATGCAATCTTCTGCCTGTCTCTCTCTCTCTAGGGCTTCTCTCTAGGGCTTCCACAGGCTTTATTCAGTATATTTTGTTTATACATTAGCCTTCATTCTACACTCTTGTCATAGCCAGACTCTCACCTCTGTGTTTGCTCGGAAAAGTACACCCTGACCAGAGCTATCGCCATATCTTAATGCCTGCAGACACCAGGGTTTCGCTCACATATTCAGGGCTAGCAGTCAGTATCGGGGTGTGCTCTGTTAATCGATTCAGCTCCCATCACATAGGCCTTTACAAAATATAAAATACAAATTTATAACAGTAAAATAGAATAAAAGAACTGTATAAAAATATAAAATTTAAGACCAAAGAAGTGAAGCAGCATACATGAGTACAAAGTGCAAGGGTATTAAGAGCTTGCCTTAACAGTGTTGGCCCTTATTTTCCTTGCAGCCAAAGCAAAAAGAGCGGTTTTATATGATACTTTATCAACCTGGTCAGATAAAAGTTAGATTGTCTTTTCAGCAACAGAGGGCAGGTTAAAGCCCCTTAAAATCTCGTTGAGGAATGTGGCCCTAGGTTGATTGTAAAGTAGGCAGTCAAATATATAATGGGGTAAATCCTCCAGAGCTTGTGCACCACAGATACAAAAACGCTGTTTTTTTTGGCATACGGTTAAAACGACCAGCTAAAACATTTGTGGGCATCGTTTCAAATCGGAGTGATGTGAAAGCTGCTCTGAGTTTGTGGTTAGTAATCTTAATTAGGTAAGAGGATCTACGGTGGTCATATTAAATCGCTTGAACCATGTTGCTGAGTTGATTTTCAAAATTTGCATTCTGTCTAGCTGGGCATCACTTTTGAAAATCCAGTCTCTAAGGTGAGAGTTATTAGCTGATGGATTTAGGAGGTCATCGGGGATGGAGTAACGTGCACGAAGGCTATTAATAAGGCTATGCCAGGCTGGGTCCTTGGATAACATATTAAAGGACTGATGACTAAATTTGTTTGAGTTGGCTAACTTGTGGTTTTTCCACAATTTTAGAATTGCAAGATGTACTTGGGCACTAAGAGAAGGCAGGCCCATTTCTGCCCTCATCAAAACAGCTGGAGTTCCCCTAGGTAGGGGTAGAATTCACCTTAAGAATGTATTTTGAACAGATTCTAGCCTAAGTATGATGTTTTCCTTCCATCCCCAGACCTCTACTCCATACAATAGATGGGGGATTACCTTACACTTGTATAATTTGAGGGATGGATCAATGATAATGAGGATCAAATAATAATCTTCCTCAATGCTTGTCCTAACATAAATACTCAAAATTAATATCTTACAAAATTGAAAGCAATTATACATATTCAAGTAAACCCATGCGCTACCTCACTTTTGAATATGAATGTTATGAATGTCCAGATTGTGAAATTCAACCTAAAAAGGATATAGTCCAAAAGTCATTAAATATTCAATTTTGAATTTCAAAATGTACATAAATGCTCCCTAATTCAATACATTTCTTACCTCTATTGAATAATATATATATATATATATATAAAAGGTAAAGGTATCCCCTGTGCAAGCACCGAGTCATGTCTGACCCTTGGGGTGACGCCCTCCAGCGTTTTCTTGGCAGACTCAATACGGGGTGGTTTGCCAGTGCCTTCCCCAGTCATGACCGTTTACCCCCCAGCAAGCTGGGTACTCATTTTACCGACCTCGAAAGGATGGAAGGCTGAGTCAACCTTGAGCCGGCTGCTGGGATTGAACTCCCAGCCTCATGAGCAAAGTTTTCAGACGGCTGCCTTACCACTCTGCGCCACAAGAGGCTCTTATATATATATATATATATATATATATATATATATATATATATATATATATATATATATATATATATATATATATATATATATATATATATATATATATATATATATATATATATATATATATATATATATATATATATATATATGCTAGAAATACCAACTGCTCCCTACCACACCCTATCACCCTAGTAAATTTATACTTTCATTAAGGTCTTACATCCTATTAAAGTTACAGAGAGTAGTAAGCATTTACAGTTCCTTATAAGGTAAATCTCCAGTAAATAGTTACAGTGAATAATATGCCTATGGAATTTCTCATAAGGTTACAATCCAACAGGTGTAGTTCAGATTACAGTTTATAAAAAACAAGAAAAGTCCAATGTTGAGTTCAAACCTGCAGGGCTCATAGAATCAAATGAATGAATATAGAAACATTCTCTTTGTCTAAGCAATCTATTAAAGTGCATTCTTTGATGAGGCTGCTGTTGCAACTGTTCAATGCCAAAAAATTGAAGTTGATCCGGTGTGTATCCTGCTTCAATAAAGTGGTCTACAAGAGGAGCTTCAGGGACATGATGCTTAAGGCGGGACTTGTGCTCCTGGATTCTGGTCCATAATTGGTGACAGCTAATTCCAATATAAAGCTTATCGCATGCACATTTAATACAGTACAACAACAACAATCCTTTAATAGCATATAAAAATGCAATATAAGAAGGGAAAGTGCAAAAGGATCCACTGCTAGAGAAAACAAAGGCAAAGATCATTCTTCAGAGTAAGACAATACATTCACAATTTCTCATGGCAAGATATAAAAACTTTGCAACTGGTTCAATTATATCAGGGGTCTGGGATATCAAAAGAAACTGAATCTTACGTTCATCCAAATGCAGTTCTCTTTTACACAGCAGTGAGTTAAGAAATTTAGCTCAGATCAAGGAATAAAATGGATAATGGAAGAAAACGTGTGTAATTGATTCTATACAGCATTCTCCACAGGGGCACAACCTAGCTGAATGCGGGATCTGTTGAAATCTCTCATAGGCCCATTATGCACGGCCGCCGAAACGGCAATTTCGGGTCACATGGAAAACGCGGAGGGGGAAGACGCGACGCACACCGGTTATGCACGGGGCGGGGCGCGGCAGCGGCAAAACCCAGAGTAACCGATTATGCACGCGGCGATCCGGGCGCCGCTTCTGGTTGCGCCCCGGTCACCCGGAAGCTGCGCTTTCTTCCGCGTTTCACTGATGCGGCTTTTTCGGCGGCATGCACCGAAGCTGCGGCCGGTTGCAGTCGGCTCCGTGCGTTATCGGTGATTTTAGTCGCCGCCATTCCACCCCGAATGTGCGTTATTTCCCCCGTGCATAATGGATCATATAGAACAGCAGAAGGTAGAGCATTATTTCTAGCTAACTAGAATGCTCTATGCTGTTGTGGGATGATTAGATGGTAGAAGTACGCAGCTAGGGACTGAGAGCTTGGTGAGATCCCCAAGCTCAGTGGTGAGCAAACGTTTCTAGCTTTACTGCTAAGTTCCTGCAGTTCTACGTCTAACAGTCTGCGTTTAATTGAATCAAATGCAGTCTTTTCAGATACCAGATATAAGGAGTCTAAAGAGATTCCTATAGATTTAATTTTTCCTTCAGTGTGCCTTAACCAAGTAGATGACTCATGTTCAGATAGCATAAGGGAAATAAGACTATTGGGGTCAGATCTAAAATGAATGCAAAGCCAGAACTTGATTGTTAACAACCATGCTCTGGTTTCCAATAGTCTTGGCTGGTTTCTAGACATAGGACTGTGTAAGAGACACAGTTCGGGGTCCCAAGGATTTTACGAAGGAAGACAGATTGGAGACTTTCGACTGCTTGGTTAAAAGCATTGATCCATATAGGGATGCCATAGAACAGTTGGGCACCTAGTTTCCCATTGAATACTTTGAGGGCTGCTGGCATGTACTGGTTATCACTGGTGTAGAAGAAATGTGTAATTGCCAGGGCATTACTTTTTGCAGATGTGATTGCATATTTCCTCTGTGTAGCCCAAATTGCATTATGATGAAAAAATATTCCGAAGTATTTGAAACTTTTAACTTGTTCAATGTTGTTACCTCTCACATTCCATTTAAGAGGCTTCCAAGGCTTTCCAAAAACCACAATTTGACTTCTCAAAGTTCAGAGCAAGTTTGTTTACTTCACAGAAGTCCAGGAATTGAATCAGTAAGCGTTTTAAGCCAATTTGTTAATGGGACAGCACTACTGCATCATCTGCATATAAAAGCAGTGAGATGTGAAGGGAACCAATTTTGGGGCTATGGCCAGAATTAGGGGATAAGGATGGAGCAAGGTCATTCATTAAAAGGTTAAATAGGAAGGGAGCCCAAATGCATCCTTGTTTTACCCCTTCGTTGATTGGTATTTTAGGAGTAAGACTCCCAAGGGTTTGACTTGACAACAGGTAGAAGAATAGAGTTTCCTGATAAGATATAGGAGCCTTTTATCTATCTCCATCTTTATACTCTGGTTTCTCTTCAGATCGCATAAATCTTTAATACATTAAATTACATTTTTACTTCGACAATTTATGTAACTGTTAATCTTTACATGAAACCTAGTGTTGGGTGCTGTAAATTCTTTAAGAGGTAATAAATGTTTACAAACAGTGCAAGAACCACACATATAATTCCCCTTTGGAAAGCTGCTTAAAGGAGCCTCAGTAAGAGGTCTCTTTTTTGAAATCAGCTCCCCCAGATTCTTATTCCTTCTCCATGCTAATAATTGTCCTTGATTGCAACCTGGTAGGTCTTTAAGAAGGTACCAGTGTTTAAAAAGTATTTTTCTAATTTCATGGGCATGACCACTATTTTCAAATGAACAAATGATTTTAGAGACTGGTTCCCATACCCGATATTGCAACAAGTTTTCCCTTGGTATCCTATCTGCTGTATTTTCGCTTTGGAGATAACTGATTTAGGATAACCATGTTGTAAAAGTGCCTCACCTAACATATTACCGGCTGTTTGGTATGTTGATTCTTTGGCATTGATACGCCTATGCCTTAAAAATTGGCCATAAGGTAAATTATGCCGCAAATGAGGTGGATGAAAACTCTCAAAGTGCAGGAAAGTATTCCTGTCTGTTGGCTTGTGAAAAGATGAAGTAATTAATTTACCTTCCTCACTCAACAAAACCATTGTATCCAAAAAAGGTAATTCAAAAGAGTCAAATTTTCCTGTAAACTTAATACTAGGGTTTGTTGGTTACTCCACTGTATGAATTGGTTAATTGTGTGGCTGTTCCTATATACCATAAAGATATCATCTAAAAATCTAGTGTAAAAAATTATATCACTAAAGAAGGGATTATTATACTCATTGTATAGCCAATTTTTTTCTAAATGCAACACAAATAAGTTTGCAATGGTGGGGGCCACAGCTGAACCCATCAATATCTCATGAGTTTGTAGGTATAGGACATCCTCAAATTCAAAACTGTTATGTTCCAAAACAATATCCAATAAGTCAAGTAAAAAACGTGTAGGTGGGGTGTGAATTGAGCGGCTCTCTAATGCAATCTGGGCCACTAATCTGGCTTCTTCAAGTGGTATGTTTGTCTAAAGTGCTGTAACATCCATAGTTAATAGGGCCGCGCCTTTTGGAACTATCAAACTCACTATTAATGTAATGAAATGTGTAGTATCTTTTATTAAAATGTCCACTCTAGGTAAACATTTCTGAATATGAAAATCCAAAAACTTGGATAAGGGTTCCAGAAAAGATCCACACTGTGAAACTATAGGTTTACCAATGGGAGGGTGATTAGGTTTATGTATTTTTGGAAGCATATAAAACTGTGGTGTTCTAGGGAATCTATTTTCTAAATAGTTAGCTTCATTCTTATTTATGTAACCCAATCCCAATCCTTCATGCACCACAATCCTTATCATTCTCATGGTTTTTAGTATGTAACTATGATCTAAGGTTGACTCAGCCTTCCATCCTTCCGAGGTCGGTAAAATGAGTACCCAGCTTGCTGGGGGGTAAACGGTAATGACTGGGGAAGGCACTGGCAAACCACCCCGTATTGAGTCTGCCATGAAAACGCTAGAGGGCGTCACCCCAAGGGTCAGACATGACTCGGTGCTTGCACAGGGGATACCTTTACCTTTACCTTTATGATCTATTATTTTGTAATACATAGTATCATTAAATTGTCTCATAGCTTCTTGTCTATAATCCTTCATATTCCAAATAGCAATCCCACCCCCTTTATCTGCTGGTTTAATTATAATTTCTGGATCCATTTGTAACTCTTTTAAACAGGCAAATTGTTCTTGAGTCAAATTAAAGGGCACCTTATTTCTTTTACTCTTTAACTTCTCCAAATCCTTCAATACAACTCTTTCAAAGGTAGTAATTTATGGAACACCAGTCAGAGGTATAAACATAGATTTAGTTCTAAATGAAGAGAATTGATTACTGTTAGAGAATTGAGAAAAGTAATTTTTAAATCTAAGAAGCCTGGTTAATTTAAACAAATACACTCTGGTGTGAAAGGCATTATATTTAGCAACTGGTACAAACATTAATCCTTTATTCAAAACCTCATTCTGCACTGGAGTCAACACCTTATTGGATAAATTAAACACTATCTTTTGTGGTTCCTGAACTGCCCTCTCTGAAAATCCGGTTGATACCAGTCAGGTTGTCTTGGTGTCTTTGAGGTCTCATTGCACTCTTAGGTAATTGTGTCTTATCGCATATCGAACTCATGGAGTCTGTCTTCGAAGTGGAGAATGTTTCAGGGTCCCAGGTTACATTTTTGGTTTTAAATCTAGGGTGTTTTTGAGATAAACATGGGTACACATTGTCATTAGCATAGTCCCGTTAATCCCTATTACCTGATATAATTTACTGGCATATATCTCCTTTGTATGCATTAATCGTGTTCTGCAGGAGGGCTGAAAGAAATTTCTGCCAAGGTTCTGCCACTCCATCAAGGCAGGGGAGTTGTGTTTCCTCATGAAGAGGGAATACAACTTTGAAGGTTTCCATTTTAGTACCAAATTTGCACCTTTAAAATGGCATGGTAGCAGCATTTTCTAAAATACCAATCTAGCTGAACCCATACAATTTCAAGCCCCAGCAGGTTTGAAAGTATAGCCATACTGAAGATCAGGAATCATGTGCTGAAGAAAGTGTCTCCATTTACCTCATTATTTAGATGCAGTGTTATTTTATTGTCAGGGTTTTTATTAAATTTTAATTGATTATGCACTGCCTGGAGTGTTTTTAGCAGAAAGGCAATTACCATGAGACAACAAACAAAATAAATAATACAGCAATGGCCACAATACACTCTGTTTTCATTTCTTTTTGTTTACAGGTAGCACATGGCACATTATGAAAAGATCATATGGATGTTATAATGAATCCAGTACCAAGAATCAAAGAGAATGGTGTTATAAAAGGACAAATATTATTTTGACAGAATTATGATAGTGTTTGCAGAGATAAAGACATGAAGATATGTGCAGCCATCCAGAGGGAAAATAATGTTGTTGTGTATTACCAGATTGAGTGCAACTGAAACTTTTCCCTCTGGTAAAGTGGTTAGGGGTGAAGACTTCTAATCTGTCAATCCAGGTTTGACTCTGTGCTCCCCCACCTGCAGCCAGCTGGGTGACCTTGGGCTCGTCACGGTGCTGATAAAACTGCTCTGACCGAGCAGTGATATCAGGGCTCTCTCAGCCTCACCCACCCCACAGGGTGTCTGTTGTGGGGAGAGGAAAGGCAAGGCAACTGTAAGCCGTTTGGAGCCTCCTTCGGGTAGTGAAAAATAGCATATAAGAACCAGCTGCTCTTCTTCTTCTTCTTCTTCTTCTTCTTCTTCTTCTTCTTTTTCTTCTTCTGACAATGAGCCAAGATTCCATTAGGAGTTTCCAAAGAGTGGGTCTCAGAAGAAGGGAAATAATTTTAGTCCAGTCATTAAGTGCATATAAATGCCAGTGCAACGTCAACTGTTTTCCTAATATATGGATGTCATATTTTGTCCATTTTAGGTGTTTGATATAAACTCAAGACAGTATTAAAAGGTGCTGATGTCCATATGAAAACAAAACTCACACCTGTATGGGAATTTGTTTATTAGAATTTCATATTCTTAATTATCTTTCTCTTCAGGAAAGAAACTGCTGCTTCATTTGTTTGAATACTTTTGCAATATCAGCTCAAATGTGAATATCCAGCATAGGGGAATATAGTCTTTCTTTGGAGGAGCAAGCACAAAATAGTTAAGATGAAAGCAGATTGCTTGGAAATAAGCAGTGTTTAGTTTCTAACACGTCAAAATCCAGCCTGAGTTGGAAATGAACCTTCTGAGTGAGAGGTTCAGAAACAAGAACTGTGAATATATGGTGAGTGATGGTGAGTGGCATTCGAAACATACTGTTTTCTTCCTTTTTAAAAATTATTTTATTTATTTTTATTGTATATGAAGTGCTTACAGAAAGATGAAAAGAAAAAGAAACAACCAGCTAGCAAAATAATTGTCGATACATGTGAGAGTATAGTGTTATTATCTTAAAAAGTACATATTCAGTTCTCATCGCATATTAGTCCTAACCTAAAAGTTACTGCTGTCTTTCTTAGCAAAGTAATTGTTGATACATATGATAATATAATCTGTTATTATCTTAAGTAATATATAGTCAGTTCCCATCGTATGTTGGCCCTAACCTAGAAGTTGCTGCTGTCTTTCTTAAGAAAGACCAGTTAATTGCTCCACTGTTCGTCACTTTCTTCAGGTGGTCGAAAAAAATGGAATTGTGCTCTTTTCCATGATGTATCTGCTGGTAGGTCTTGAAATATTTGTGCTTCTTGATCCACCAAACTCAGCAGTGTCGCCTGATGCTTTTTGAATAGAATATTTCATGCAGCCTTGCTGTCAGAGCACACAAAGATGTCTCTTGGTTGATTCTTGCGTGCGGTCGCCTTTGAATAGACTCTGTATACTTTGTAAATCTGAATCTTTTCCTCCTCTAAGTAGTCTTCCAGGCTTTCGGTGATTTCCTTCCTTAGGTCTGTTTTCCCAAATTCTTCCGAAACGCCTTTGATTTTTACGTTCCTAGCTTTAGATTCTACTTCCAGGGCTTCGGATTTGTCTTCTGCCACTCTCTCCCGCTCCTGTTGAATAACTTCCAGACATTGGATTCTCGTTTGGTGTGTTGCCAGCTGAGTTGTGTTTTCATCAGCTGTTTTTTTCAAACCGTCAATTCTGTCTGAGAGCTCTTTCTTGGTATCTTGAATTTCCTTTTCAACCTTTTTGACTACTTTCAGTATCTCTGAATTGCCTTTGCATAATAAACGAAACATCTGTGCATTAGTTAGGTTTTCCATTGCTGTAAACAATTCCACAGAATGCATACGCCACCATATAGTCACAGATCACAGACAGGGCGTCTCGCGAGAGTTCGGGCAATCAGGAATTATCAGTTAGTCAATCTCCGTATTCTGTCAACAAATTCTTAAGCTCTTTCTTTTGTTTGTTATAACAAGTGTATTTATCTGGCTTGCCTCCCGTCCGAAGAAAAAATTCCCTTGCAAATTGGTTAGGGGGGAAGAAGAGGGGCTAGTGCCTGGCTTTAAAGAAGAGGAAAGAAAACAGAGAACTCACGGTCTTTGCGTTGTTGATTCGCCAGACTTCGGCTCTTGTTAAGCTGGAAAGAGATAATCTGGGGAAAATGCAGGATTTTATGTGGCTGGTCGTTTCAAGCTTAGAAAGTTGTTTTCGACAAGAACGCCATTATGGCCCTGGGCATAAGCAGCGGTGATCCGGAGAACTTAGTCTCCGCAGATCTGTAGAACCTTCAGGATGCCATTCCCGGTTCCTGGGGCAACCAGCGAGCGACATTTGCGCATCCCACTCAGGTCTGCCAGGTGCTTCTGCTCCTGGCCCTCTGCTTGGCTCGGGAGCTCGTTACAGAACAGGCTAGCATGGCACCATCTTAAGTCATCTCCCTTCTTCCTTTCTTTTTGATCTAGAATAATGAAAGGTTCTGGAACATTTGAGAGGCTATCTTCAAAAAAGCTTTTCACTGACACTTACAGTTTGAAATAAAGGAGCTACAGGTTTTTCAGGTCTGCCATGTTAATAAATGAACAGTAAAACAACTTCTACAATGGTATTATGTTTGCAAATATTTATTTTACTTCTTTCACAGATAAAGATTGTGAAAGACAAAGCAGATTGCCTGGGAAGCAAACTGGCAGCCAATGAAGATGCTCCACTAAAAAGTGGAGTAGGTTGTATCTGAAATGAAAGTGAATATGGAGAGATGTTTAGATGGAATCTCTTTTGAATTAATTTCATCCCATTTGTTCTGGTCTGTCCCTCTGGGGCAAGAGAGAACAATTCTGGCATGCTTTTAAATACTTGGAGATGGTTATCAGATCCCCTCTCAGTCATCTCCTCGCTAGGCTAAACAGACCAAGCTCCCACAACCTTTCCTCATATGTCTTGGTCTTCAAACCCCTCATCATCTTTGTTGCCCTCCTCTGGACACGATCCAATTTGTCAGCATCCCTCCTCAACTGGGATGCCCAAAACTGAACACCGTACTCCAAGTGAGGCTGGACCAGAGCAGAGTAAAGAGGTACCATCACCTCCCATGATCTGGACATGATACTCCATTTGATGCAGTCCAAAATCCCATTTGCCTTTTTAGCCACTGAGTCACACTGCTGACTCATGTTCAATGTGTGGTCTACTTTTCGCACATGCTACTGCCAAGACTAAATCATATCCCTGACGAATATACAGTAGAGGTGACAAATAGATTTAAGGAATTAGATCTGATAGACAGAGTGCCTGAAGAACTATGGACAGAGGTTCACAACATTGTACAAGAGGTAGCAACTAAAACCATCCCAAAGAAAAAGTAATGCAAGAAATCAAAATGGCTGTCTGAGGAAGCTTTACAAATAGCTAAGGAGAGAAGGGAAGTGAAAGGCAAGGGAGAAAGAGAAAGATACACTCTACTGAATGCAGAATTCCAGAAAAAAAGTTAGAAGAAATAAGAATGCCTTCTTAAATGAACAGTGCAAACAAATAGAAGAAAACAATAGAATGGGGAGGACCAGAGATCTTTTCAAGAAAATTGGAGATATGAAGAGAATGTTTCATGCAAAGATGGGTATGATAAGGGACCAAAATGGTAGTGACCTCACAGAACGAGAAGAGATTTTAAAAAGGTGGCAAAATTATACAGAAGAACTATACAAGAGCGAGCTTAACATCCCTGATAACCACAATGGGGTAGTTACTAATTAGGAGCCAGACATCCTGGAATGTGAAGTCAAATGGGCCTTAGGAAGTCTGAGCAACAATAAAGCTAGTGGTGGTGATAGTATTCCAGTTGAACTATTCAAAATCTTAAAAGACGATGCAGTAAAAGTGCTACACTCAATATGCCAGCAAATTTAGAAAACTCAACAATGGCCACAGGATTGGAAAAGGTCAGTTTACATTCCAATCCCAAAGAAGGACAATGCCAAAGAATGGTCAAACTACCGCACCATTTCACTCATTTCTCATGCTAGCAAAGTTATGGTCAGAATCCTACAAGCTAGGCTCCAGCAATATGTGGACTGAGAACTTCCAGAAGTATAGGCAGGTTTTCGAAGAGGCAGAGGAACTAGAGATCAAATTGCCAGCATACACTGGATCATGGAGAAAGCTAGGGAGTTCCAGAAGAACATCTACTTCTGCTTCATTGACTATGCTAAAGCTTTCCTGAAGTCCAGTCTATGTCAAAGGCAGACAGACTCACAACTAGGCTTCTGGATTAATAGAAAGCTTTATTGGAAGCAGATCTGAACACTCCGACATCTGTAGTTGATTCTAATTGATACATGGCAAGCAAGCAGTTATCAATATTTCCTTCCCGCCCAAAATCCCGCTCTTTTCCAGGAATAGAATTACCCCCACTCCCAGTTGCCATCCTGGGCTTCCTGCCAGACCCTCGCTAACCTGTCTGGCCTTGGATGACAGGTGCCGTCCCTTACAGATAACAAAGCACAACATTTGCAAGAAGAAGACACAGCATGAAAGGATACACAAAGCAGTGACAAATAGTTCAGGGTTATAAAAGGGTTATAAAAGGTTCTTCAATACATCAACATGAAGTCTCTCAGGTCAATCACAAATCATGGCAGGGATCATAGGGATTGATCCTGACAGTCTATATGTATGACTACGTAAAGGTTTTCTCTTTCTCACAATTGAAAATTCCAAAATCACACGGTCTTTACTACCAAGTGTGCCCACTACTTCCACCTCATCTACCAGTTCTTCCCTATTGATGAGAATCAAGTCTCCAGAACATGTCCAAAGGAAGGCAACAAAGATGGAGACAAAGACATATGAAGAAAGGTTGGGGGAGCTTGGTCTGTTTAGCCTAGAGAAATGACTGAGAGGGGATCTAATAACAGAGAACAGAGGGGCATTGTTGGCATTTGTTGGCATATACAATGTTGGAAGATGAGCATGTAAATAAGCCTTTGATTGAGTAGCTGATGTTGTTTGGTCCAGTAATTGTGGCATTGGAGTATAAGTGGCAGCAAAGTTGGCATCTGGGTTTGTTGCAAGCTTTAGTACCAGTGTCCATGTTCCCATTCGATGCTGCATTGTTGTGGGTGAGGAGTTGTTTGAGATTGGGGGCTGTCTGTGTGAAAGAAAAGGTTTACCTCCCAGTGCTTGGGAAAGAGAACTGTCATTATCCAGTAGGGGTTGTAAGTCACTGATTATGTGTTGTATTGTCTTGAGCTGAGAGCTATATGTAACCACTAGTGGTGTTTTGTTGTTTTCTCTTTTCGGTCTGTCTTCTAACAGGTTTTCTCTTGGTATCCTTCTTGGTTTATTCATCTGTTCCTTGACCTCATTGGCTGAGTACTTTTGTTCCAAAAAGGTTTGTTGTAGATCATTTAGGTGGGAAACTCTGTCTGTGGGATTGGAGCAGATGCAGTTGTAACATAGGGTCTGGCTGTATTCAATGGATTGTTTCGTATGTTTAGGATTGAAGCAGGAGGCATGCGGGTACATTTGTTCGGTCAGTAGGCTTCCGGTATAAGGTGGTCTCTAGGCATCTAGGTTTATTTTTACAGTAGTGTCCAGTAAATGTATTTCTTGCATAGATTGGTTCATTGTTGTTGGAAACAGCTCTCAGTATGATGTCTCCTGACTTATGAGGCTATGAACAGGAACTCTCTCTACCATAGAGTTAGTGACATAGACAGGGACACTGATCACTCACCTTTGATCTCACTGACCTGTCCCTAGAGGGTAATTTCCTGTTTCCCCAGTCTCTTCCTCCCTCCTCTCCTCTATCTCTCAAGCCTGCAACATGATGGAAGGGAGATGCCTCAAGCATCTCTCTCCATCCAGCTATTTAGATTAGAATAGGAACCTTATCTTTACTTCTAAGTATGTAGTATTATGTTCTTTATTAAATAGTTCTTATATTAGTTAAGTACCATGTTTGTGAACGTGTCTTTGTTTGTTGTTTTTTGACCACATGCACTCTGCCTCACGCTGTGTTACTTGCCATACTTAAGGCACTCTGCTAATTTTCTGGATATTAATAATTTACCAATGCTTCTTGTCAGTTGCAAAGTCATGTCCAACCCATCGTGATCCCATGGACAATGATCCTCCAGGCCTTCCTGTCCTCCACCATTTCCCGGAGTCCATTTAAACTCGCACCAATTGCTTCAGTGACTCCATCCAGCCACCTTGTTCTCTGCCGTCCCCTTCTTCTTTTGCCTTTGATCGCTCCCAGCATTAGGCTCTTCTCCAGGGAGTCCTTCCTTCTCATGAGGTGGCCAAAGTATTTGAGTTTAATCTTCAGGATCTATGGAGTTGTTAGAAATTGTATTCCTAATGGTTTGTAATCCATCTTTGTATGGGATGTTGGTATAAAATGGTATTCTCTGGAAGGTTGTTCAAAGATTGTATTTTCCTCAGAAAGTCTGTAGTGTCTCAAACATAACTAGAAGCATTGATGACATAGGACCTTAGAACAGAGTCCATATAGCCAGATAGCCGTGTAGATAGTGTTTATGCCTGAGACAATTGGGCGTCCTGTGTTGTCAGGTTTGTGGATTTGGGGTAGAAGATAAAAGGTACCTGGATCCAGTTCCTTTGGTGTATCTGAAAGGATTTCTTCCTGAATGGTAATTCCTTGATAATCTTGTGTAGTTCTTTTTTGTATTCCAGTATGGGGTCTGAGTCCAGTTGTTTGTAAAAGGTAGTATATGTCTTTGAGCCTCCTGGATGTAGTTTGATCTATTCATGATGACAACAGCTCCTCCTTTGACAACAGCTTCCTTAATTACTATATATTGCTTGCCAGGGGCGAAAATTAAAGATGTTTCAGAACGGCTGCCCAAACTCCTCAAATCTACGGATCGCTACCCATTTGTGATGGTCCATGTGGGAACGAATGACATGTCCCTGAATACCATCGCACCTATTAAAAAAGACTATCAAGATCTGGGGAGGAAGCTCAAGCAAATGGGGGCACAAGTGGTATTCTCTTCAATCTTGCCTGTCAAGGGGAGAAGAATGCGTCGGGAGAGGAAGATAATGGAGGTGAATCACTGGCTGCATAGTTGGTGCTGGCAGGAGAGATTTGGTTTCTGGGACCATGGGATAGGCTTTCTTGAGGAAGGCCTACTAGCACCTGATGGACTGCACTTATCGAAACTGGGGAAGAATGTGTTTGGCAGGAACCTGGGGAGATTCATCAGGAGAGCTTTAAACTAAAGCCACTAGGGGAAGGAGACGATCAACATAGGGAGTGTATGGAAGGAAAACTATCGGAGGCAGCCCAACCGGCAAGGCCAGCTCATAGGGAACCAAAAGTAAAAGGATTCAGATGTCTTTATACTAACGCCCGAAGCATGGGCAATAAAAAGGAAGAGCTGGAACTTCTCATGCTGATGGAAAGGTATGATCTAGTAGGCATCACAGAAACTTGGTGGAATGATTCTCATGACTGGAATGTAATGGTGGATGGATATGAACTGTTCAGAAAAAACAGAATAGATCGAAGAGGTGGAGGAGTGGCACTGTATGTGAGGAAAGGGCTTACCTGTCAGGAAATTCTAGTGGAGGAGAGCATATCTACAGTGGAAAGCATCTGGGTGAAAATAAGCGAGGGGAAAACAAACAGTGTGGTGGTTGGTGTCTGCTACCGACCGCCTGACCAACGAGAGGACGTGGATGCTGCACTTTGTGAGCAGCTTGAGAAAATATCCAAGCGGCAGGACCTTGTCATCATGGGTGACTTCAATTTCCCAGATGTGTGCTGGGAAACAAACTCTGCGAAGCGTCCTCAGTCATGCAACTTTCTGACCTGCCTGGCTGACAATTTCATTTATCAAATGGTAGATGAACCCACAAGAGGTTCAGCCATACTGGACTTAATACTGACCAACAGGCAAGAGTTGGTGGATGAGGTGAAGGAGGTGGGGACCCTAGGGGGAAGTGACCATGTCCTCATAGAATTCCTTTTGAGATGGGGAGGCAAGAAAGCTTGTAGCCAGACGCGGATGTTGGATTTTCATAGGGCAAACTTTAATAAACTCAGAGACATGATGAGTATCATACCATGGACGAGAATGCTGGAAGGGAAGGGAGCATGTGAAGGGTGGGCGCTACTCAAACAGGAGCTATTGCATGCTCAATCAATGACTATCCCAGAAAGACGAAAACACTGCAGGAGCTCTAAGAAGCCTATTTGGATGAACAGAGAACTTCAAGAGGAACTAAGAAAGAAAAGGAAAAGGTTCAGGAAATGGAGGAAAGGACAGAGCTCTAAAGAAGAGTACCTACAGGTTACTAAGCACTGTAGATCAATCATCAGAAAGCCCAAAGCTGAGAGTGAGCTAAGATTAGCCAGGGAAGCCCATTGTAACAAGAAAAGATTTTTCAGTTATGTGAAGAGCAAACGTAAAGTAAAGGAGGCAATAGGCCCACTGTTGGGTGCGGATGGACAAACTCTAACGGAAGATGCAGAGAAAGCAGAAAGGCTTAGTGCCTATTTTACATCTGTTTTTTTCCCACATGTAAAAGTGTTTAGGCACATCTAGAGATGGCCATAGCCAAAGGACAGTGTCTGGGTGGCAGGTTAACATGGATAGAGAGGTTGTCGAGAGGCATTTAGCTGCACTGGATGAGTTCAAATCCCCTGGTCCGGATGAAATGCACCCGAGAGTACTCAAAGAACTTTCCAGAGAACTTGCACAGCCCTTGTCCATCATCTTCGGAACCTCTTTAAGGACTGGAGATGTCCTGGAGGACTGGAAGAGAGCAAATGTTATTCCGATCTTCAAAAAAGGGAGGAAGGATGACCCGGGAAACTACAGACCAGTGAGTCTGACCTCTGTTGTGGGGAAGATAATGGAGCAGATATTAAAGGGAGCGATCTGCAAACATCTAGAGGACAATTTGGTGATCCAAGGAAGTCAGCATGGATTTCTCTCCAACAGGTCCTGCCAGACCAACCTGGTTTCCTTTTTTGACCAAGTAACAGGTTTGCTGGATCAGGGAAATTCGGTTGATGTCATTTACTTGGATTTTAGTAAAGCTTTTGACAAGGTTCCCCATGATGTTCTGATGGATAAATTGAAGGACTGCAATCTGGATTTTCAGATAGTCAGGTGGATAGGGAATTGGTTAGAGAACCGCACTCAAAGAGTTGTTGTCAATGGTGTTTCATCAGACTGGAGAGAGGTGAGTAGCGGGGTACCTCAGGGCTCGGTGCTTGGCCTGGTACTTTTTAACATATTTATTAATGATCTAGATGAGGGGGTGGAGGGACTACTCATCAAGTTTGCAGATGACACCAAATTGGGAGGACTGGCAAATACTCCGGAAGATAGAGGCAGAGTTCAACGAGATCTGAACACAATGGAAAAATGGGCAAATGAGAACAAGATGCAATTTAATAAAGATAAGTGTAAAGTTCTGCATCTGGGTCAGAAAAATGAAAAGCATGCCTACTGGATGGGGGATACGCTTCTAGGTAGCACTGTGTGTGAACGAGACCTTGGGGTACTTGTGGATTGTAAACTAAACATGAGCAGGCAGTGTGATGCAGCGGTAAAAAAGGCAAATGCCATTTTGGGCTGTATCAACAGAGGCATCACATCAAAATCACAAGATGTCATAGTCCCATTGTATACGGCACTGGTCAGACCACACTTGGAGTACTGTGTGCAGTTCTGGAGGCCTCACTTCAAGAAGGACGTAGATAAAATTGAAAGGGTACAGAGGAGAGCGACGAAGATGATCTGGGGCCAAGGGACCAAGCCCTATGAAGATAGGTTGAGGGACTTGGGAATGTTCAGCTTGGAGAAAAGGAGGTTGAGAGGGGACATGATAGCCCTCTTTAAGTATTTGAAAGGTTGTCACTTGGAGGAGGGCAGGATGCTGTTTCTGTTGGCTGCAGAGGAGAGGACACGCAGTAATGGGTTTAAACTTCAAGTACAACGATATAGGCTAGATATCAGGAAAAAGTTTTTCACAGTCAGAGTAGTTCAGCAGTGGAATAGGCTGCCTAAGGAGGTGGTGAGCTCCCCGTCACTGGAAGTCTTCAAGCAAAGGTTGGATACACACTTTTCTTGGATGCTTTAGGATGCTTAGGGCTAATCCTGCATTGAGCAGGGGGTTGGACTAGATGGCCTGTATGGCCCCTTCCAACTCTATGATTCTATGATTCTATGATTCTATATCCGGATTGTTCCTAAGGCTATCTATAACTGATATCCTGCTTTGTGCGATGTTGTTTGTTGATCACATCTGTTTGGACCCTGCAGCGGAAGGATTCTATGTAGAGGTCCAGTGTGGCATTACGACCATCTGGGGAAGTCCACGTGGAGTCTCTTTTCTTGTAGCATTATTTTGTTTGGATGTGGTGGTCAGCATCCCATTCTTTGGTGGACTAGAGGGATGGTACTTGTTCTCCAGTGGTTTCTGTGATGGAATGGTGTGTAGATGCTCTCTGTTCTTGCTTGTTCTGTTCACGTGTGTGTTGAAAGAATTCCTTTAGGCATAAATGTTGGACTAATGCCTCAAGGTCTCCCCAGAACTGAACCATCTCTGTGGGTTTGCTGGTGCAGAATGATAGTCTACGTGAGAGAACTGAATGCTTTGCAGGACTGAGTCTATACTGTGACAGATTGACAATATTGCTGGAGGAGTTCTTGTTCTTAGTAATGTCCACCTGTAGGTTGGAAAGTTTTTAAAGCTTTTGTTCTTTCAGTAAATCCATCTGAGAGTTGTAGATGGCTTGTCTTTTTTGTGGAATTCTTGCCAAGGGGGTAGAAATGTCCAGTTCAGAAAGTTTCTCCTTAAGCAGCTTCTGTTAGTAGTACAGAACTGATGTTTGAGTAGTTTCTTGGAGAATCAGATGTTTGAGTAGTTTCTTGGAGAAACGGGCACAAAGCTTTTCTGCATACTGCGTAGGATAAATGGATTGCAGCGGATTCTTAATCCTCAGTCCTTTAGGTATAATGTCCATGCATTTGCATTTAGTAAGGAAGGAAATATCAGTCTGTACCTGTACAAGTTTCTTCGTAAGGTTGATGAAGTTCCATTCCAAGCAGCTAAATGTTGTGACTTCCTTAAGGATAGATTCAAGTTGGTAGCCATGTTGGTCTGTCTAAACAGCACAACAAAATCAGATTCCAATGGCACCTTTAAGACCAACAAAGGTTTATTCCAGACTATGAACTTCCATCATGACAGTGGGAATATAAAGCAAAAGTTAATGCTGTTAAATTAGTAAACTGTGTCACAACATCCAAATTCAGCCATATAATAATTCTTCACTAAAACAGCCATACAATCCCCTTGAATTCAGTTGTAGTTCACAAAAATATAGGAAAAATAAAACTATGTTAGTGATTAACAGCTTTAAGTTTACCATTTGTTGCTGGTTCCATCCGCCCCCACCCAAGTGTTAAACATTCCTGCAAGTAAAAGGCTGCGTTGGCAACTATCTTGTACTGAGACCAGAGTAAAATTCAAAATTACATTACATATTACTATCACCTTACAGTCACATTGTCCCAAATAAAATAAATTGTGAGGAATGTTGCAGCTCAGTGGGTGTGAAGAATGATGGTCCCAATAAGCTATCCAGCTCATCGGCAGCACCCTCACGATATTCTTGGACCTTAGGGGATGTTTTTCAGTCCTCCCTAATTTCCGCACTGATCAGTGGAACTTCAATGTACCCCACATTGTTGGGACCCATAGCCACTTGCCTCAAAGGGGCTTGTAGTAGTGGCACTTGAGTTCCCTATGCCACACTAAGTTCCTCCTGGTTTCCTCATTTTTTGTTATTAGTTATTACATCTCTTCGTTCTGCCTCCCTAATTCCCTTTTTCTTATTTTTCTTATTTTCTGTTGGTGGTGCATTTGGTGGTACTGTGGGGGTTTCATTGGGAAATGAGCAATATATTTCATTCTGTTGAGGAGGTGGGGCTTCTTGTACTTGCCCCCCCCCCAGCACCTTCTGGATTTTCTTCCCCCTCCATATCACTTTCACTATTACTAGTTTCAGGTTCTTCCACGGGGACTGAGGCATATGGTGGGGAATGATCATTGGGATTCCATGGTTTTGGTTTACTCTTTTTAATATTTTGCTGCACCATTTGTCTAGAAACATTCCACTAATAGGGCTTTATTTGCAAAATACTGCCAAGATTGAGCATATTCAATTGTAAGTGCAACTTTTGGAGAGGAAGGGCGACCTTCCCACATAAACCAATGCAACAGTAAATCTTTAATTATGGCTTTATTCTTGGTTCCCTCCAGCAGCCACTTGTGGCCATCAGAAAGGGAAAGTGGTGGCCACTTATGTGTGCAGAACTGAACCATTTGTTCCTTAGTTTGACTTGAAATAGTATACTTTTCCTAGTTACTTAACAGTTCCCCCAAAGGGGTTTGTCCAAGCACAGTGACCTTTGTAAGGACCACTGGGGACTCCTTTACCTCCTTTCTGTCCAAAGACTTTCCACTTGAAGTCTTACTGGACTTATTACCCATAATGTAGCTACATGTCCTTACTTGACCAAATCTACTCACCCTGAAGTAGAATGGTAGTACCTCGGCAACCCTCTGTCATCAGATGACTCCCTGTCATCAGTGCCTCAGCGATCCTCTGTTGTTGGATGACCCCGTGCCGTCAATGCTGGTTATTGCTTTTGGGTTTGGGAACCGATCTCTGTGCTGAGTGGAATGGAAACAACAAAATGTTTTCTGCAGGCAGCGTTCTGCTTGCATTTCTCAAGGTTCAAGATATCTTCTGATATGTAGAGAAGGAAGAGTCAGCGCATTGTTTGTTTCCTATTGCCATTATCTAAGTATGAGTAGACTCTATGGAGATAGTTGTGGAAGTTGAACAGGTGCACTATATTGGTTGTGACCAACTAAGACTGATTATGCATGGGGCAGGTAATCCAGGATGGCAGCAGCAGGGCAGCCCTGATTGTGCATGATGCTGCCAGCATCCCAGTCCTAGCCTGGTACAGCACCCCAAAAGGCCCACAGTAAGGGAATGCAGAATGTTCTGTGTTCCCTGGGATGCCATGCACATCCCGGTCAGGGAGCTGGCCGGGGTGTGCCCCTATCCCCACCATGGTGGGAGAGCGGCATGCTGCTCCCTGCTATCATGCGGTGGGGGTCCCATGCCCCCTGCTCTCCCCCACTGCTGCGACCTCCAGGTAGCATACTGGGCTTTCCAGTCCCAGTGTTTTGCATGCACTATGTCAGGGCACCCCACATAAGCCGGGAGGTTCTCTCCCCTGTGCATATGTGGGATCGCCAGGGCATGCTGCCCCAGCGCAATGCCCGGCAGTAGCCGGCATGGCTGCTGCCGAGCATAATGGGTCAGAGGGAGCATATAACCATGATTTTACTACAGTTCTACTGGCTATCCATCTGCACCTGACCCCAATTCAAGGTGTTGTTTATTTCTCTTTATGCCACACATGGCTTGGGACAATAGTATCTGAAGGATTGTCTTCTTCCATATTTCCTGCCTGATGGACATATACACAGCTCTGCTGCCCAACCATATTCTGCACAATTGTGCCATTTCTGGGATTTCTCCAAGCCTGAAGAATGTTTCAGTGAGTTCTCAATGGTAAAAAAGTTGAGAAATCTGTGATACAGATTCAAAACCAATGAGCTCCATCCTTTTTCCATTACATTACAATGTCCCCTGAATATCACAGCTTAAATTTCACATTAGATAGCCTTATGGAAGGGCAGTATACAAATGTAATCAACAAACAAACAAATGGGAAGCCCAAATCAGCTGCCCTTCTTCTGATGTCCTTGGCTTTCCTTATCTTTGCAAGAGATGTCTGAAGGAGGCTTCTGTTCCTGAGGCTGATTCTTTTTGAAGCAACAAATCCCCATTGGCATGGGTTAATTGAATGGACATATTTCATTAAACAAAGCTTTCTCCATCTGTTCTCTCCCAATTATCAATGCAAAAAAAACCAAAAACAAAACACACACAAACCCAATCAGAGAATGTTTTCGTCAGTTCCATGGCAGAAAAGAGATCTACTTGTTTTCAATGCATACAAGTAGCCTTTCCAAGTGCCATCCTATTGATGTCCTTTCACCCACATTTTCAGACTAGGATTTCCAAGGTCACCCACCCCTCTCCATGCAGCTTTGGGAAAGTACATCTGCCTTCCAGGAAAATGTTCCAGTTGGATGAAATGTGGCAATACAGGACTGTGGCTGGTTGTGCTGGGGGGAAGGTAATCAAACAATGTCTCCCTTATGGGGTAGGGCTTATTTCTTAGGAGGTTGTTCACTGTTGAGAAAACATGGTCTTGATTTAATGTGCTGCTGAATCATTCATTATCTCACCTTCAGTAGTGGAGTATCAATTTGATGTAGTGATTATGAGGTGAATAATGCCAGAGACACACATCTCGTACCCCCTTTCTGCTTCTTCCTTTGGAAGCTCCTTGACTGGCTAAGGAAATCTTATTTTACTTACACATGAAGAATTGCTCTGTCTTTCTTTGTACAAAAATGCTACAGAGCAGACATCCATATAGTTTCTTTATTCTTTACCCCGTGATGCTGAAGAATGAATGTCAGATGCTCAACACGCATTTCAGTGCTAGGTTGTTGGATACTATCTGTTGTCACTCAAAACCTTAATATTTATTATTAATCTATTGCTTTTACCTATATTAGTATGAAAATCAGGGGGGATATACTATAAATGCAAAACAGACTAATTACACTAGAGAAGATGGAGATGAAGCTGAAGGCTACAGGAAGTAGCCCAGCATGATGGCAGTTTGCTTTCCAGAAGGCCACCTTTTGGGAGGATGAAGCCGCCAACACCTCATAGGCTCAACTGGAGTCTTGGGGACTGAGAAGTCAGAGGGGGGAAAGGAGACACCTCACAGGTAGCTCAACAGTGGGCTGGCCCACTGCTGGCACACTTCTTCTGGCTCTACCTCCAAGAGGGCTTTCTCAGCTTTTTTAGGCCTGCATTGACCAGAAGCAAGGCTCTTGAGGAACAGATGGGAAGGTGGAGTAGGAGGGGTAGGCATTTTGTCCTGTTGGCCCTAACCCCTGAGAGTCAGTCAGGCTCCCCTCCTGAGCTAAAAGATTTCAGCACTGAGTGGAAGAGGGGAGAAAAATCACACAGCATACCAAACAGAAAGAATTTATGCAATGGCATTGTAAGCTGTGTCTTCATGCATTTTTGTATGAGCTTTCATTCCTGCTAGACTTCTTGTATGCCCAGTGGCATTATGTACTCCTTTGCCTCCACCACAAGCTTCCTTCTTTCTTGGATTGCCAATTGCAAGGGGTTGCCTCTGTTCTATTCTGTTTCCTATTTCCCTGGAATGTTCTGACAGAAACCTCCCCCTGACCATTCTGCTGATTCAACTGAGATTTTTACTGAAATAGGGCAGGGATAGAATCCCTGGTGTTTCTTTCCTAATTGTCTAGGAAAAAATAATCACAAGCAAAAATGTGCTTGCCTTAGAAACTAAGGGAAATACAAATTGAATCGAGTAACTAAAACTGTTAGCTTTAATCACACTATAACCAAACCAGGTTATTTTAAAAAGAAAAATAATTTTTTAAAAAAGAAAACAAAAAAGTGCACACATTGCTGATGAAAAAAATGTAAATTTTTTCTGGGATTGACATAGCCACGCGAATATTTGTTTTACATGTCTTCTCCCTCCTCCCCTACCACATTACTTCAGCCTATATACCCAATTAAATATTTGGACTCTCGGGCTCCTGACCAACGCAGTATGCTCTGTGCTTTTGTCCAAACAGTATTTAATTAAAAAAATGGTGCCTTGAAAGACAACAAAAGAAAGCCTGCAAAATGCTTAGTTCTGCATCCCCTGCATTTATTGTCACCCTCAGGTGCAATCAGAGTTGAACTAAATGAAACCTCTGGAAATGAATTTTAGATTGCAACAGCCCTTTTAAGCCCTTGAGACATTATATTCCAGACTCAGCAGTGGAATTGATGCTTCAGCAGAGCAGTTAGCCACGTCTTTAAACTGAGATGCTTCTCAGTCTTGAAGTTCTCATATAATGAGCACAGAGGTATGCTCTTACCTTGCCTCCTTATGCCCTCCCCCCCGCAGGGCTCTTTGCTGTTGGAGATCCCTGGCTCGAGGGAAGTTTGCCTGGCCTCAACCAGGATGAGGGCCTTTTTGGTTCTGGCCCCAACCTGGTAGAATGAGCTCTCAGGAGAGCTAAGGGCCCTGACGGAGCTGTCACAATATTGCAGGACTGGCAAAACAGAGCTCTTCCGTCAGGTCTTTGGTTGAGGCCAGGGCAAGCAAGATTGCAGGCCCCTCCTCAGGCCAAGATGAGACATCAGGTTACTCCTCATAATCCTGAGGATGGATGCTGTCACGACTAGGTTGAGGGGGGATTTTGATTACTGCCAAGGTATGTTGGATTTGATTGAATTGTTGGGTTTAAATAGGGGTTTTATTGGGGATAAATGTTTGTTACCTGCCACAAGCCACTTTGCAGAAGTGACAGGCTAGAAATCAAATAATAAATAATCAAAGAATATGCTCTAAAAATGAGCCTCTTGTGGCACAGGGTGGTAAGGCAACTGACATGCTGTCTGAAACTCTGGCCATGAGGCTGGGAGTTCGATCCCAGCAGCCGGCTCAAGGTTGACTCAGCCTTCCATCCTTCCGAGGTCGGTAAAATAAGTACCCAGCTTGCTGCTGGGGTAAGCTGACCATCTCTCCCGCCTTTGGTGGGGCAGTCCCATATTTGGGGCATTTGCCCCATGTCCCACGGCATTTTCCAAATTGTCCCATGGCGTTCGTATATTTTAAAACACATTTTTTAATTTTAAAAAATTCTTTCTTTTTTTGCCCACACGGCAGGCAGCCCATTAGACAGCCTGGGCTCAGGAGGCCTAAATGCAGGCACCTGGCCTCAGGAGGCCACCACGCAGGCCCCTGGACTCCAGGGCGGGGCTTCCTGGCCAGCTCTGCTGTCACCTTTTCCTCTGGGCCTCCCTGCCTCCTCCAGGACCAGGCCTCGACCTGGGATGCCGCTGCTGCCACCCTAAAGCCAGTCAGGGAGGGAGGGGGGAAGAGGGAGGGCCCACTGCCACTGCCGCCGTTGTTGCTGTCACCCCACCGCCACCCTTCTAATGCTCGGAGGGGAGGGAGGAGGAGGGGGAAGGTGGAAGGGGGGAGAGGGGCCCACCTGCCGCTGCTGCTGTGGCAGCATGTCCTGCCTTGCAGGGCCAGATATCTTGTCACCTTATGCTGGGGGGTAAAATGGTAATGACTGGGGAAGGGAATGGCAAATCACCCTGTATTGAGTCTGCCAAGAAAACGCTAGACGGCGCCACCCCAAGGGTCAGACATGACTCGGTGCTTGCACAGGGGATACCTGTACCTTTACCTATGCTCTAAAAAGTGGCCATCAGATTATGTTATACCATTTAAAGGATTATACGAACCCTAGTTTCCTCTCTCTTCCAGAGTGTGCTGTGAATGCATAGTGGTCTGGGCACCCCTGAAGGTGTTGGAAATTAAGGACTTTACGCTGTCACATAGCCTTGGATTACAGAGAGGAACTAAATAGAATCAGAGAGAGAGAGGCCAGGACACTGAGCATCCTCTCCATTGCTCTCTATTGCTCTGCAGCTGTCCCTTTGATCCTCGGAGGGCAGTATAGACATCTGATCTGATAAATAAATAAATGTATGGGTTGCTACTCTTGGGGAATCTTCCTTCCTTCTGCTTTTGACTCCTTTCCACAGTTTCTCAGGTCTCTCCATCTTGGCAACATGAGGGTAGGACATGGTTTCTTGCATCTCTGTCCATCCTAGTTAGTTAGACTATGTTAGAATGCTTTCTGTATCCTGTCTTGAATGGAGTTCCTAATGAAAAAGGACTCATACTAGTCTGCAAAGAAAGAGTCCCTGATATTTTATTTCTTATCAGCATCTACAAGCAGATGGGTTCTCCTCATCCAAAATTGCAACAGAGGGGAAGAGGAGGGAACAACAGTGCAGTTTTCTTTAATGGCTGCTGCTGTTTGTTTTCCAAAATGATCTGGATCCAGTTTTTTTGGGGGGGGAGGGGGCACTAAGCCTGTGTGCCAGACTCCCTCATTGTATGGGCCTCCATGAGAGGCTAATTAGATGATCAGTCAAAGCAGCACCCCCAGGCAGGGGCTGCCTGGTTTTTTTTTTATAATAATTTTATTGTTTATTATTATGTAAAGCATTTACAGAGAAGTTGTAAAGAAAAAGCGACCAGTTGATATGGTTTGCCATCTCTTTTAACATAGATATTTAGTTCCCATCACATATTATTCCTAATCTAGAAATTTTTACCATTTTTCTTAGCCAAGTGATTGTTAATACATATGAGAGTATGATCTGTTATAGGAATACATTCTGTTATTATCTTAAATGATATTAGGTCAGTCTCCTTCATAAATTGGCCCTGACCCAAGAATTACTACTGTCGTCTTGTTAATGCCTATAAAATATGGTTTGTCATCCTCTTTTAGCATACATATTAACATACATATTCAATTCCCATCGCATATTAATCCTGATCTAGGAGTTATTACCATCTTTCTTAACAAAGTAGTTGTTGATACATAGGAGGGTATAATCTATTATAAGGATATATTCTATTATTGTCTTAAATGATATAAAGTCAGTTCCCTTCATATATTGGACCTATCCTAAAGGTTACTGCTGCTATTTTTCCCACAGGAGGCCAGGAGAGTACTCCATTGTTCAGCTCATCTTTCAGGTGGTCGCAGAAAATGAAATTGTGTTTTTTTCCATAGTAGAGTATTTCTGATTGTCCTTCTGTCAGGGCCAAAGAAATCTCTTACTTGATTCTTGCTTGTAATCGCCTTTGAGGGGGCTCTGAATCCTTTGTCAATCTGGATCTCTTCCTCTGGTCGCACAGAAATATCTCCTGATAGCTTCCTAGTTGCTGTCGCTTTTGAATAGACTCTTTTTATTTTGCTGATCCAAGTCATTTCCTGCTCTGAATAGACTTCCAGGTTTTCGGTACTTTCCTTCCTTGAATCTGTTTTCCCAGGTTCTTTAAAGGTACTTTGGGTTTTTACATCTCTGGCACTCTCTCCCTCCAGTTGATTAACTTCCAGACATTGAAGTTTCACTTGATTTACTGTTAGCTGAGCTACGTCATCAGCTGGTCTCTCCGGACCTTGGGCTCCATCCAAAAGCTCCCCCTTAGTCCCACTAATTTCCTTTTCCAGCTTGTTGACTGCTTTCAGTATCTCTGAGTTTCCTTTGCATAACAAATGGAAAAGCTGTGCCTTAGTTAATTCTTCCATAGTTCTAGGCAGTCACAAACTATAAACAGAAAGTCTCGTGAGGTCTCGCGGGAGCACGAGCGATCCCAAATTATCAGTTTGTCGATCTCCGTATCAAGTCAAATTCCCCCACTGAACTTTCACCAATAAATCTTCAAATCACTCTCTTTGTTTGGTTAATGGGTATAATTAGCTGGGAGTCTCTCACTCGGCGAAAGAAGGAATTCGCTTGTGAATTGGTTGAGGGGGGGGGAGGGAAGAGCTTGTGGGAGAAGAGAGAGAAAAGCCAGAAAGCTTTCAATTCTTACTGTTGTAGATTCCAGCTTCTGTCAGCTTCTGCTCCTGTCGATCTGGTAAATGATGGTCTGGGAAGAATGTAAGGTCAGCTGGTCGTTTCAAGCTTGTAAAGTTGTTTGCGACAAAGACGCCATCGTGACCTTGAGCACACGCCGCTATTAATCCAGGGAGGTCGGTCTTCCTATCTCCCCACGGATCTGTAGGACCCTCAGGATGCCGTTCCCGGTTCCTGGGGTGACCGGTGAGCAGATTTGCGTATCTGCTCAGGTCAGCCAGGTGCAGAAGCTCCTGACCCTCGGCATGGCTTAAGAGCTGAACAGAAGTCCAGCTTTTTTTATGGCGCCATCTTCAGTTCTCCCAGGGGCTGCCTGGTTGACATGCATTTCTGTTGAGTATTTTGTATTTTAAAAACTAGCAGAGTTAAAAATGATGAGACCAGACAAGGCAGTATTAAAGGCTAATAAATTATTTTACTAGAACTACCAGGATAGGGGAACTGGGAAACAAAACAAGAAAAATTCTGTGGGTGTCCACCTTTGAGGCCTCAAAGCATATCCCCCTAACACAAAATCCAAAATTCTAACAGAGAGAAGGAAGGGCAACAGAATCATTGGTTTCTTTCCTACTGGCTGCTGTGGCTTGTTTTCTGAAATGAGTTGGCCCTCTGGGGACTGTTCATGCTGCTTTTGAATGTTTCTTTAAAACGTTTGCTGTTGTGGCTGGCTGGCTGGCTGGCTGGCTGGCTAATCAGTCTATCTGGCATGGCTCAAACAGAAAGCAACATTCTGCAGATCATAGAATCATAGAATAACAGAGTTGGAAGGTACCTCATGGGTCATCTAGTCCAACCCCCTGCACTATGCAGGACACTCACATCCCAATCACTCATCCACTGTAACCTGCCATCCCCTTGAGCCTTCACATAATCAGCCTCTCTGTCAGATGGCTATCCAGCCTCTGTTTAAAAATTTCCAAAGATGGAGTATCCACCACCTCCCGAGGAAGCCTTTTCCACTGAGAAACCGCTCTGTCAGGAAATTCTTCCGGATGTTTAGATGGAATTTCTTTTGAATTAATTTCATCCTATTGGTTCTGGTCCATCCCTCTGGGGCAAGAGAGAACTATTCTGCTCCATCATCTATATGGTACCCTTTTAAATACTTGAAGATGGTTATCAGATCCCCTCTCAATCGTCTCCTCTCTAGGCTAAACAGACCAAGCTCCACCAACCTTTCTTCATATGTCTTGGTCTCCAAACCCCTCACCATCTTTGTTGCTCTTTTGCTATTTGTCAATATCCCTCTTCAACTGAGGTTCCCAAAACTGAACACAGTACTCCAAGTGAGGCTGAACCAGAGCAGAGTAAAGCAGTACTATCACCTCCCGTGATCTGGACACGATACTCCATTTGATACAGCCCAAAATCCCATTTGCCTTTTTAGCTACTGAGTCACACTGCTGACTCATGTTCAATGTATGATCTACTAAGACTCCTAGATCCTTTTTGCACATGCTACTGCCAAGACAAGTCTCCCCCATCTTATATTGGTGAATTTGGGTTTTCCTACCTAAATGCAGAACTTTATATTTGTCCCTATTGAACTTCATTTTATTCAGTTTAGCCCACTTTTCAAGCCTATCAAAATCCTGTATTCTGTTGCTGTCTTCAGTTGTTTGCTACCCCTCCCAGTTTAGTATCACCTGCAAATTTAATAAGTATCCCCGCTAATTCCTTATCCAAATCATTTATAAATATGTTGAACAACACAGGCCCCAGGACAGATCCTTGGGGTGCTCCACTTGTCCCTCTTTTCCAAGAAGATGCTGAAGCATTAACAAGTACCCTCTGGGTATGATTTGTCAACCAGTTATTGATCCACCTGACAGAATTAGGCTCTATACCGCATTTTACCAACTTGTGAACAAGAATATCATCTGGAACCTTATCAAAAGCTTTACTGAAATCCAGATAAACTATGTCCACAGCATTCCCCTGATCCATCAAGGTAGTCACTTTCTCAAAAAAAGAGATAAGGTTGGTCTGACATGACTTGTTCTTGCGAAACCCGTGCTCTTAGAAATCACAGCTCTCAGTTCCAGATGGTGTTGTTGCAATCATAGCTGTAAGTTGATTGGTGCTTTATCTGCTAGACTAGGAGAGTTCAATACTTGTGAATGCAGTCTTCTAGGACAGTTCTGGATCTGGGGATCTTGCTCTATTATCTTTGGTTTCCTTTTAACCAATGTTCCTGCACTTTGTGGCAAACACAGAGTGCTCACAATAGCCATTCCATTTGTTTCCATACCTCCTCTCTTGTGTGGGAGATATGCAGTCTTGTAATGCAGCAGTATGAGACAATGTTAGAACCTAATAAAACTGTTATGAGAAATATTCCTGAATGCTCATCCACTCACACCTCTCGTATACCTGTAATTCATTGATGCCATTTTTATTGTCTGGACACATGGTAAAGAAGCCCTGGATACTGTCTTCCAGGCATACAATAACTTTCACCCTACTATCAACCTGACAATGTACCAATCTATGCAAGAAGTACATTTTCTGGACACTACTGTAAAAATAAACAATGGATGCCTAGAGACTACCTTATACCTCAGATAACTGAGAGCACGTGGAGAAAGCTGCTGGGGAGTGCTGCTGCTGCTGCTGCTGCTGCTGACCAGAGGCAGAGCTCAGACCATTGAGAGCACGTGGAGAAAGCTGCTGGGGAGTGCTGCTGCTGCTGCTGACCAGGTGAGGCTATTGTGGTGCTGAGTGAGGTGATTGCTGGGTGACTGCTGGGAGGATTAAAAGGGGCTGCTTCTTGCCAGAGGCGCAAGACAAAGGCATGCGGCTCTTGGCCTGGGGTTCTTGGCCTGGGGTTCTTGGCCTAGGAATTAGAATCAGTAGATTATATTTCCCTAGTAGTTGCACTGCCTACAAGTTACAATGGACTTCCAGGACACTCATCCCATCATCTGCAATGAGTGTGACATGATTGCCTTCCTCCCTGAAGACAAGATGGACTACATCAGCCCCAAGTATAAGCTGGTAGAAAGGATTAGGGGTTTAGAAGAGAGGATTATTACTCTGACCCAAATTAAGAAAGGGGAGGAGTTCATAGACCAGAGCTGTGCAACTCAGAATAAAGAGGATACAACCAGTCTTGAAGAGGATAAGGGGATTGACCTCATTATGGAACCTCGGCAGACAGTTAGGAAAATACTCAATGGGGTAGAGCGAGATGGTTCTCAGGACCTTTGGAGCTCCAAAATGGATTTCACGCCAACAAGAGAAGAGGTCCCAAAACAAAGTCGAAATAAAAGTGAAGAGGCCATGGGGATAGAAGGAAATGGTGTAGAGAAGAAAAGAAAAAGAAGAGTACTGGTAATTGGGGACTCCCTGCTAAGAGGAATGGATCGCCATGTAGCTGGGCCCGACCCCCTAACCCGAGAGGTGTGCTGCTTGCCAGGGAAAAAAATTAAATACGTTTCAGAACGGCTGCCCATACTCCTCAAATCTATGGATTTTGTGACACCCATTTGTGATGGTCCATGTGGGTACGAATGACATGTCCATGAATACCATCTCTCCTTATAAAACAGACTATCAAGATCTAGGGAGGAAGCTCAAGCAAATGGGGGCACAAGTGGTATTCTCTTCAATTTTGCCTGTAAAGGGAAGAGGAATCCATCGAGAGAGGAAGATAATGGAGGTGAATCAGTGGTTTGCGTAGTTGGTGCCGGCAGGAGAGATTTGGTTTCTGGGACCATGGGATAGGCTTTCTTGAGGAAGGCCTACTAGCACCTGATGGACTGCACTTATCAAAGTTGGGGAAGAATGTGTTTGGCAGGAACCTGGGGAGATTCATCAGAAGAGCTCTAAACTGAAGCCACATGGGGAAGGAGACGATCAACATAGGGAGTGTAAGGAAGGAGACCGAGCAGGGACAGCCCAACCAGGAAGGCCAGCTCATAGGGAACCAAAAGTAAAAGGATTCAGATGCCTTTATACTAACTCCGGAAGCATGGGCAATAAGAAGGAAGACCTGGAACTTTTCATGCTGATGGAAAAGTATGAACTAGTAGGCATCACAGAAACTTGGGGGAATGATTCTCATGACTCGAATGTAATAGTGGATGGATATGAACTGTTCAGAAAAAAACAGAATAGATAGAAGAGGTGGAGGACTGGCACTGTATGTGAGGAAAGGGCTTACCTGTCAGGAAATTCTAGTGAAGGAGAGTATATCTACAGTAGAAAGCATCTGGGTGAAAATACCGAGGGGAAAACAAACAATGTGATGGTTGGTGTCTGCTACCGACCGCCTGACCAATGAGAGGATGTGGATGCTGCACTTTGTGAGCAGGACCTTGTCATCATAGGTGACTTCAATTTCCCAGATGTGTGCTGGGAAACAAACTCTGCAAAGCGTCCTCAGTCATGCAACTTTCTGACCTGCTGACAATATCATTTATCAAAAGGTAGATGAACCCACAAGAGGTTCAGCCATACTGGACTTAATACTGACCAACAGGCAAGAGTTGGTGGATGAGGTGAAGGAGGTGGGGACCCTAGGGGGAAGTGACCAGATCCTCATAGAATTCCTTTTGAGATGGGGAGGCAAGGAAGCTTGTAGCCAGATGCGGGTCTTGGATTTTCGTAGGGCAAACTTTAATAAACTCAGAGACATGATGAGTGTCATACCATGGACAAGAATGCTGGAAGGGAAGGGAGCATGTGAAGGGTGGGCACTATTCAAACAAGAGCTATTGCATGCTCAATCAATGACTATCCCAGAAAGACGAAAACACTGCAGGAGCTCTAAGGAGCCTATTTGGATGAACAGAGAACTTCAAGAGGAACTAAGAAAGAAAAGGGAAATGTTCAGGAAATGGAGGGAAGGACAGAGCTACAGGTTATTAGGCACTGTAGATCAATCATCAGAAAGGCCAACGCTGAGAGTGAGCTAAGATTGGCCAGTGAAGCCCACTGTAACAAGAAAAGATTTTTCAGTTATGTGAGGAGAAAACGTAAAGTAAAGGAGGCAATAAGCCCACTGTTGGGTGTGGATGGACAAACTCTAACGGAGGATGCAAAGAAAGCAGAAAGGTTCAGCGCCTATTTTACATCTGTTTTTTCCCACAGGTCAAAGGGTTTCGGCAAATCTAGAGATGGCAGTAGCCAAAAGAGAGTGTCTGGGTGGCAGGTTGACATGGATAGAGAGGTTGTTGAGAGGCATTTAGCTGCACTGGATGAGTTCAAATCCCCTGGGCCAGATGAAATGCACTCGAGAGTGCTCAAAGAACTTTCCAGATAACTTGCACAACCCTTGTCCATCATCTTTGGGACCTATTTAAGGACTGGAGATGTCCCGGAGGACTGGAAGAGAGCAAACGTTATTCCGATCTTCAAAAAAGGGAGGAAGGATGACCCGGGAAACTACAGACCAGTGAGTCTGACCTCTGTTGTGTCCTGTCAGTCCAACCTGGTTTCTTTTTTGACGAAGTGACAGGTTTGTTGGATCATGGAAATTCTGTTGATGTCGTTTACTTGGATTTTAGTAAAGCTTTTGATAAGGTTCCCCATGATGTTCTGATGGATAAATTGAAGGCATGCAATCTGGATTTTCAGATAGTTAGGTGGATAGGGAATTGGTTAGAGAACCACACTCAAAGAGTTGTTGTCAATGGTGTTTCATCAGACTGGAGGGAGGTGAGTAGCGGGGTACCTCAGGGCTCGGTGCTCGGCCCGGTACTTTTTAACATATTTATTAATGATCTAGATGAGGGGGTGAAAGGACTACTCATCAAGTTTGCAGATGACACCAAATTGGGAGGACTGGCAAATACTCCAGAAGATAGAGACAGTGTTCAATGAGATCTGAACACAATGGAAAAATGGGCAAATGAGAACAAGATGCAATTTAATAAAGATAAGTGTAAAGTTCTGCATCTGGGTCAGAAAAATGAAAAGCATGCCTACTGGATGGGGGATATGCTTCTAGGTAACACTGTGTGTGAACAAGATCTTGGGATACTTGTGGATTGTAAACATGAGCAGGCAGTGTGATGCAGCAGTAAAAAAGGCAAATATCATTTTGGACTGTATCAACAGGGGCATCACATCAAAATCACAAGATGTCATAGTCCCATTGTATACAGCACTGGTCAGACCACACCTGGAGTACTGTGTACAGTTCTGGAGGCCTCACTTCAAGAAGGACATAGATAAAATTGAAAGGGTACAGAGGAGAGTGATGAGGATGATCTGGGGTCAAGGGACCAAGCCCTATGAAGATAGGTTGAGGGACTTGGGAATGTTCAGCCTGGAGAAAAGGAGGTTGAGAGGGGACATGATAGCCGTCTTTATTTGAAAGGTTGTCATTTGGAGCAGTGGCCCCAACCTTTTTATCACTGGGGACCACTCAACGCCAGGGACCACTCACCGGGGACCACTCAACGCCTTTTACACAGGCCCGGTGGGGGGGGGGTAGTTTACTCCTCTACTCTCAACCACTGCCCTAACACTCTCTGATCGCTATGGTAATGTTTAAACATCCCTTCAAAATAAGATACAGACACGCCACAACAATGAAGTGTGTTGTAAAGGGCTGGGGGGGATGAAGTAAAGGGCCGCGGGGGGGGGGGAGAAAGCGTCCTTCGGGGCCCACCTCCAATTAGTCGAAGGACCACATGTTGTCCTCGGCCCACAAGTTGGGGATTGCTAATTTGGAGGACATTAGACATCTGCATACCAGTACTACAGATGCCACAGCTAGGCAATACTGGTTTGAAGATGCCACATGTAACTGGGGAAATGGATGCAAAAAGTAGCTTTCCATTGCATAGAACACTACTATTGAGTTATGAACTTTTCAACTGTTCCTATGGAAGACCATTGTTTCAGTTCCTCCACAGAAAGCTTTTCTTCTCAGGGGGTTATGAATGAAGGAAAGAGGCATCACTTTATGAAGAATGTATTTTGTGATGATTCAGTTGCAGACAGAATAAGCACAGCTAAGTCTTCTGCAAGAGCAATGGCCCTTGTCTGCTTTGGTGGAAGGGAAATGAGGTACCACTCCCTAGAACTCAGAGGAACAAGGGAGGTTACAGGCAGCCAGAAGGTACAGCACTGATTTACTGCCAAAGATAAACAAGTCACCAGAACACAATGTATCAAGACTAACAATACAGAGAGGTTTCAAACATTCCCCTTCTGGTGTCTGATGTTTCAGAGGAAGATTCCTGAAGGAAAGAGCTCCCTCTGCCTAGGCAGAAAGGAAACTTCACAACTCTCCATAAGCTTCTTTATTGCATCCCATGGGAAAGGTTTTTAAGTGGTACAGTGAGGGCCATTCCACACAAGGGGGAAAAAATGACATCATTACCTGGTGCAGACTCTTTATTTTCAGGGTTTCAGATGATGCTATCAGCCTCCCACCTCCTCCCAATGCTGCTCTTGCTACATCTTCCAATTTGTAGGGAGAGCAGGGGAATCCCCAAAAGTGGATTCCCCTGGGGAAATCCCGCCAGCTGCTGCCAGCAGCCAGCCAAGGAGAGTCTGGAGGCAAGGACAATAGTCATCACGTGAGGACATGTCCCGCCCTCGATCTGCCCCCTACATTTCTGGGAGCGGGGTTTCGCTGTTAGGTTTAGAACAGAACAATTTATTCTAACCACTCTCTTCACACTATTAATAATATTATAAATATTTCATTTAGCATTTAGACACCTCGTACTCTCCCGCTTTTTCTGCCTCCCTCTAAAGTCCAAAGTTTTGTACAAATCAAGAGGTTTTCAACTTTTTCTCTGGGTTTTAAAAAATGTTTGAGAAACTCAGCTTGATCGTTCCCTTGTCAAAATAAAATAATATAGGAATTCAGTTGATGGGTGGGTGGTGGTGTGTATTTGGTACTTGTTTTATGCTGTCGATTTTTATACTCCTCACTTTAAGTTGTCTGTTTGTAAATTCATTACAATGAGTTTCTTTATGTAAAGTATGTTTATTATTTATTATTATCAGTTTATTAATTGAATTTATTGACTGCCACTCTCAGACCAAGCTGGCTCATGGCAGTTTAGAATAAAAACCCAATAAAACATTGATAAAATTACAGCCACAGGACTCGGAAGAGTTGAGTTTCAGGCAACTCTGTTGGAGCCACCCAAACACTGCTTCCAAACTTCTGGTGAATGTTTCCAGGAGGGAATCTGGCTGGCTGTTCATGAGGAGATATTGATGATAATCCAGATATTGATGATAACCCAGCCCATAGCTCTGTGCCAGCTGTGCCAGAGGGCAGATGTAGATGTTAAAAAGCATGGGGGAGAGTATCAACCCCTATGGTACTCCACAAGGGAGTATATAGAGGTGCCACAACTCTTTCCTGACCCCCATCTTCTGTGTCCGGTTCTGGAGAAAGGGGATCAGTCACGGTAAGGCTGTCCCCAGAATCCCTGTCAAAAGCAAGGTGGTGAGCTAACAACTCATGCTTGACGATGAC
The DNA here is from genome assembly GCF_049243985.1 of Paroedura picta. Lineage (NCBI taxonomy): Eukaryota > Metazoa > Chordata > Lepidosauria > Squamata > Gekkonidae > Paroedura > Paroedura picta. The sequence goes on along the minus strand of NC_135371.1, from coordinate 79,478,862 downwards.
AATCACAGCTGGAATATATAATAACATGAGGATAGCTAAACTTCCCCATTCCAGCTGGTGCCAGAGATCATCTATGAAGGCAGCCAGCATGCTCTCCACCCAGTGGCCGGGACATAAGCCCAACTGGTATGGATGAAGCACCAAAGTTTCATCCAAGAATGCCAGGAGCTGATCCGTAGCAGCCTTCTCAATCACATTCTCTGGAAATGCAAGATATGAGACAGAGCGGTAGTTGGCGGAGTCCTGCAGATCAAGTAATGGTTTCTTCAGTAGGGGACAAACTACTGCCATCTTCAGTCCCCCATGGAACTCCCCAGATATCAGGTAGAGATTTATAATCTCCCTCGGGGGCCTCCTATCTGCTAGTCACTCAATTTGAGCAACCAAGATGGACAGGGATTTAGGTGGGGGGAGGTTACCCTCATTGACCCCTAACAGCTTGTCCCCTTTGGTTAAGGAGATCCACCTGAAGCCATCAAACATCACCCTCCATGATGGCCATTGAGTTTCTAGTTCACAGTCTGTATCAATCATGGCAGGAAGGTCAAGGAGGAATGACAAGACTTTAGCCACAAAGAAGCTTGCTATTGCCTCACAGTTCAAATCTAATTGACTATTATTTTGGTGCATTTTCTCAAGAGCAGTAAGGGATTGAATCACCCTAAACAATTTTGCCAGGAGAGAGCTAGCGGATGTGACAGAGGTGGAATAAAACTCCCATTTTGCCATCTTCACTGCCATCTCATACACCTTTGCAAGCATGCAATAAGATGTTCTTGCTGCTTCATCATGAGCTTTCCTCTACACTCGCTCTAACAGTCTCACTTCCCTCGTCTTCTCACAAAGCTCCTGGAATACCAAGGAGCCTGCTTGAGGTGGGGGAGGATCAGGCATCGGGGAGCAATCTTGTCAATGGTGGCCAACAGGCAGGACTGCCAGTCCAGCACCAAGGCTGCCAATGAGTCACTGGAAGGCATTCAGGAATAAATCCAGATCAATAAGTCTCTGCAGGCAGTCCAAATTGCACCTGTTGCCCAAATAGGGAGGGGGTGGTACCCTCAGCCAGGCATTCATGGCATGGTGGTCTGACCATGGGATAGCATTAGTCACCATCAGATCCACTTCTAACCCCACACCAAAGATCAGATTGAGAATATGGCCAGCTTGATGTGTGAGACTGGCAACAAACTGCTAAATGCCCTGTGTCACCATGGCCGACACCAAGTCTTTGGGATGACAAATTCGCATAGACATTGAAGTTGTGCAGGATTACAAGCCTGGGGAATTTCAACGCCCAGACAGCTGCCTCCCCCAGCCTACTGTCCTTTTTCCCTTTCTGAGAGATGTAAAATAGTATCCACCTATATTTTAAAAGTTTCCTGCCTATGGCAAATTAGGCTTTTTCTTTTTACTATGCAGCATCTCTCTACTTACCCCTGTTCCTAGTGCTAATGAATATTATTTCTGTCATACAAACTCTGCCTTCCTATCCCACCCAGAGTGAATGCTTACATGCTATTCTATTTCTTCTTTTTTCTTTGAAGAAGAAGAAGAAGAAGAAGAAGAATTCAGCCTCATTCTAACATAATTCAGTGTGTAACAGCTTCTGGTATTTTCTTATTGACTGTTTCTTGAATGACTGTTATTTTCCAGGAAAATGAAAAGGAAGGGAATTGGGGACAATTAGCTGGCTGAATTGGAACTAGATTGTTCTTCTTTCTTTCCCTGTTTTCAGATATCTTAAATCCTGGTTATGGCCATAGATGCAAGGAGGGGAAGTAACCAGGAACATCTAGCCCATTGGATAAGACATTGAAAGTGCTTCTGTTACTTTCTCTTTGCAGGTAATTTAAGGTGTGATCTAAAGATGCCAGTCTGGTTGAGACCAGGCATAACCAACAACATCTGCAGGGCTCCTGCTCCCTCCCTCCCAGAACTCCATCAATGCGTTCAGCTCCTGGACCGTTTGTACTTTTGAACTCTTTGTACTGTTGTACAGTTACCACTGTTGCAATTATCAGTTAGTAGTATTAATGTTATGGTTATTTATTTGATATGGATTGTTTCCTGTATAGTTTCTATGTTCTATGTAAACTGCCTTGAGCCTTCAGGGAAGGCGGTATATAAATAAAAACGAACAAATAAATAAAATAAATCCCACCTACTCCTGGCTCTACCCCTAAGATCTCCAGGTATTTCCCAACCCAGGGCTGTTAACCATCAGAGATCAGAGGCTCTCGGCACTATATGAGCCAGACCGGATGATGAGCACTAGGCTTGCCAACCTCCAGGTGAGGCCTGGAGAGCTTCCAGAATTACAACCAATTCCCACATGACTGAGATCAGTTCCCCTGTAGAAAATGACTGTTTTAGAAGGTGAACTCTATTGCATTTTAGCCTACTGAGTTCCCTCCCCACTCCAAACCGCACCCTTTACAAGCTCATCCCTCCCCACATCTCCAAGAATTTTCCAGTCTGAAGTTGGCAACCCTAAGTCAAGCACTGGCTTCATAATGGGGATATCTTTTTCTTTCTGTTCATAGTTTTGTGATTTTTATTATGTAATCTGCTTTCATTTTTCAGTGTGGGAGAAAATAAAATGTTCTAGTCTGCGAATGATGGGGGGCATCCCAATGATGTGTGGAGGCCCTAACAGAAAGGACATGCACCTAGTAGGCACGCATGGTGGTGTGTTAAGGGGCGGGCCCACAGGCGCCTACTTAAGGCACCACATGTGGCAAGGCTTGGCCTCTCTGCCTTCTGCGGCTGACCAGAAAGCATCCCTCATCCCTCCACCCTCAGTATCAGTTGTTATTAAGGTGGTTTACTGCTTCTTAACAATGGTTTGTGACAGCTGTGGGATAAGGCACAGGAAGGAACTTGTTTTGTGATCGATATTTTTATTTTCATAAAGATAAAAATACAATAGTATAAATTGTTAATACAAAGAAAGATAGGTTATGCTCTTCATTTGTTCCCCATTTCTTGTCCCCTTTTAGTTTATTTTCTTAAATAATTCAGATAAGGTCCCCATTGTTCTTGGAACACCTCTTCTGTTTTTCCATTAACTATCAGTGTCAGTTTGGCCATCTTTGCAAAGTCCGCTAGTTTGTTCAACCAGTCTTCTATCGAAGGTAGTTTTTGCGTTTTCCATTTCTTGGCCAGAACTAGTCTTGCTGCCGTCGTCACATAGAAGAATAGACTTTGGGTATGAGCTGGGAGGCACTGCGGAGGTATACTTAATAACATAGATTCAGCTTTCATAGGAAATCTGAGACCCCACATTTTCTGCACAATGGTGTGTATTTTTGCCCAGAACTTATAAACTTTTTCACATTTCCACCACATATGAAAGAAAGAACCTACTTTGTCACCACATTTCCAGCATTTGTTATCATAGTTTTTAGCAATTTTAGCAATCACTTTTGGTGTCACGTACCACCTGTAAAACATTTTATACCAGTCTTCTTTGAGTATTTGACTATTAGTATACTTAGGGATTCTAGACCATGCTAGTTCCCATTGTTCTATTGTCACATTTGTCTCAATATTTTGCATCCATTTAATCATACATGGCTTAACCCGTTCCATTTCTGTCTCATACCTTAATAACTGTTTATATATTTGTCCCTGCAAGTGAGGCTTATCTTGAATTGCCAAATTTTCAAATTCTGGTATTGAAGCCTCTGGATTTAGTGGTTGTTGAAACTCTGCTTTGAATCTAGATAGTAATTGGTTATACTCTAACTATTGAATTTCTAGTCCTTCTTTCTTTATTGTTTGCATATCCTTAAACTTGCAGGTTTTAAGTATTAAGTCTTTGTACTGGAGACAAGTCAGTCTTTTCTGTTGAGCTTTGCCAAAGTATACTTCAATTGGCGATTTCAATATTGATGTGCTGGAGATAGTCTTTTGTTGTACCTTGACCATATGTTCACTGATCCAGGTATTTGATATTACTTCTTGTTTTTGTTTTCCTGTTGGCCATAGTCTTTCATGGAATCTAATACCTATGATTTTTCTTTCAAACACCAGTTCTCTTGATTGCGGTTCCCGTATCCAGTCCACTATATATGTAAGTGCTGCTACATCTTTGTATAATTTTAAATTAGGAACACCTTGTCCTCCTCTCCCCTTCTCATCTTGAAGTATTTTAAAAGCAACTCTTGGCCTTTTTCCAATCCAGATAAATGTAATAATCACTGATTGCCATTTTCTCAGCGTTTTCTCCTGGATCTCTAATGGTAACATTTGAAATAAAAAGTTAAATTTGGGCAATATGTTCATCTTGACCATGGCCATTTGAGCTGACCAGGACAGTTTCAGGTCATTCCATCTCTTAATATCAAGTTGCATAGTCTTCCATAGTCTTTCGTAGTTACCAGTGAAAAGTTCTCGGAAATCTTTATCTAGGTAAATACCTAGGTATTTTACCCATTTGGGATTTATCTCACAGCCTGTTTTTCCTTTGATATTTTGTGCATCAGGATCTGTGATTCCCTGTTAGACAATTTTTGTTTTGTCCTTATTTATTTTATATCCTGAATAATGACCAAAATCTTTCAGTAACTCCAGAAGAGATGTGATCAATGCTAATGGATTCACAACGGTACAAACAACATCATCTGCATAACATTTCAATTTAAATTCCTGATCTTTGATTTCAATTCCCATAATCTCCTTTGTAGCTCTGATCTTTCTAATACCAAATTAAATAACGATGGAGACAGAGGGCATCCTTGTCTGGTACCTTTGTCTATTTTAATGGATTGTTTTGTGAGCATTCCATTTATTAATATTCTAGCTTCTTGTTCTGAGTATATTTGTCTGATAAGGTCCAAAAAGGTGCCGCCACAATCAGTTGTTTTTAATGTTTCGAACAGAAAGCCCCAACTAACATTATCAAAAGCTTTTTCTGCATCCAGGAATATAAAAGCAGCCTGCAACTTTTCTTTATGCACGTAATCTGCAGCATTCAAAACAAATCGTATATTATTCCTCATTAGCCTTCTTGGCATAAATCCAGTTTGGTCCTGATGTACAATGTCCCCAATACATTTTTTCAGTCTTTCTGCTAAGATTTTTGCAAGGATTTTATAGCATTTAACAGAGAGATTGGTCTGTATGAATTAGGTGAGTTTGTGTCTCCTCCTTCTTTGTGGATGAGTGTTATTGAAGCCTGTTGCCATGATTTTGGGAGAGATTTTTCAGGATTATCTATAACCTCATTTAATAGTTGAAGTAAGTGAGGGGAAACAATATGACTCATCTTCTTGTAATATATTGCACTTAGTCCATCTGGCCCTGGGGCTTTTTGGGCTTTTGTTGCCATTATGGCGTCATTTATTTCTTTCATTGTAACTCTTTGGTTTAGAATTTTCCTGTGATGATCTGTGAATTTGCTCATTGATATTTTTCGGCAAAATTTTCTAGGGTCTATATTTTGTTCCTTTTTTATATATATGTTCTGGAAAAATTTAACAAAACATAAATGAATTTCTGCTTCATTATTACGGTCCAAGCCTTCATGTGTTAGCTTGTGATACTGTGCTTTTGAAAGTTCTTCCTCAGTCTTTGAGCTAGCCATCTTCCAAGTTTATCTGCCCATTCAAAAAAAATTTGTTTGAGATCAGTCAGTCAGTATCCTTTTATTGGCATAAAATATGTATAAGACATATAAAAATAGGGTTTAAAATTTCAACAAAATAATAAAATAGGCCATGGGGTTACATAATCAAACAGATCTTAAAATGATTAAATAAACTATAAAAGATAAAATACAAGGCAGGCAGCATATTATAAAAGCAACTTAGTTAAAACTCTGGCAACTAAAATGGTTACCTCTGGGTCTTTGTCAGAGAGCAGAAATTGTTTGAGATAATCAAGCTTCTTCCTCATTTCTTCCACCTCTATATTATCTCTCTGTATTCTTAATAATTTTATTTGCTTTGCTAGCCCTCTCGTCTGATGTTGCTGGTGTTGTCTTTCTATCTGTTGTAGTTTTTCTTTTATTTCACTCAAAGTTTTTTTCTTTCTTTTTCTTATTGTAGTATGCCTCTCATATATGCTTTGCTGGCATCCCACACCATGGCCAGTGGAATATCTGGAATAATATTTAGCTGGAAAAACTCTTGTAGATTTGCTTTACAGGTTTTCTGTACTTTTAGATCCTCCAAGAGATAGTCATTCATTTTCCACTTTCTCACTCCGATTCTTTTCACACACAGCTCTATTTGTAACAGATTATGGTCTGCAAAGGTGTTTGGTAATATCTCTGAAGTTCCCAATTTGGGTAACATTTGTTTTGATGCCCAGCATTGGTCCAATCTTGAGTAAGCATCATGTCTGTTAGAATAAAATGTATATTGGCGCAGTTTTGGATGATGTTCCCTCCAGACGTCTACTAATGCCAGATGTTGGAAATTAGATCTGGCAGAGGATAGAAGTGTTGAACCCATTTTTCTTGAGGATTTATCCCAACGTGGATCTTGGATTGCACTGAAGTCTCCAATTATCATTACCTCATTTTCGAGTGAGTCCAAATTAGATTTTAAAAAATCACTATTAAAAAGCCTCTTTGGTGTTATTTAGGGCATATGGGTTCACCAAAACAAAATTTTGACCATTTGGGAGCTTGATCTTTAAGAAAAGCGTCCGTCTGGGTCCTCAGATATAGTCTTCACATTTATATTGGAGTTTACAATATAGGTCACCACCCCTCTTTTCTTTTCCTTTGACTGATGCAATACATTCTTTTCCTAGACTTTTATTTTTCAATAGATTTTGATGTCTTTGTGCAATGTGGGTTTCTTGTAGACATATTATATCACATTTTAGTTTTCTTAATTGGTTAAAATCTTTTTATCTTTTATTCGGTGAGTTTAATCCATTAACATTGACTGAGACTATCTTCAAGGACTCCATTTTTACTTTTTAGGTATGGCACCTTTTCCTGTTGCTCCCTGATATTCTTGTTGACTTGACTGTTTTCTCTGTTCTTCTGCCAGCACGGAACCTTTAGCTAAGGTATCCGCTAGTTCTTGTGCTTGTTGTAATGTTTTTATGATCCTTCTTCCTGTTGGTAAAATAACTTCCAATGCAAATGGAATCTTCCAGAAATATCTGATATTTTGTCCAATCAGAATTTGTTGTAGAAAATGAAATTGTGCCCTTTTTTGTAGTGTTTCTGGTGGTAAATCTTGAAAGATCTTAACTTCTTGGTCTTCAAGAGTGAATGGATCTTCTCTATGCTTTTCTTGTAGTGCGTTCTTTACAGACTTAGATTCAAAGCTAACAAGGATGTCTCTTGGTTGGTTATTTCTCTTCGCTGCTCTAGAGTAAACTCTGTATGCTTTCTCAATTTTCACCTCTTCTTCCTCCAGGTAGCCTTCAATCACCTCAGTAAGTTCTTTCTTCAGATCTTCCTTGCCAAACGATTCAGGAGTGCCTCTGATCTTGACATTCCTACCTCTCACTTCTGACTGAAGAACTTCAAACTTGTCTTCTGCTCCTGCTTTCCAACCTTCTAATTTTTCAATTTTATCCTTGTGCTCTTTTAGTTGTTTTATGTTTTCATCTACAAGTGTTTTTATCCCATCTATTCTGTCTGAAAGTTCTTTCTTGCGATCTTGTATTTCTCTGGAGAGTTCTTTGGAGTTGTTTGAGTGCTTCTTCTGTGTTGTTGTTTGAGTTGTTGTTTGAGTGCTTCTTCTGTGTATGCTTTTAATTCCTTGCTTTGTTTCTCCAGGAGGCGGGCTATTTTTTCCATATCTGTGCTTTCTTCTTCTGAGGCTTCCTCCAACTCTAATTCTTGTTCAAGTTGTTGTTGCTTCAATCTTTCTGATTCTTTCTCTTTTTCCCTAATTTTTTTTGCTCTGGCAGCTGTTGACATATCCTTCTTTTGTCTCCAGAAAGCTGCTACGTCAACCGTGATCTGTTAACTTTGGGGAGTTGTCTATCTTTTTTTCAGACATACACCAAATACAGACTGTGTTAGTCAACAATTGATTCTATCACATAGTATGTATCACTTTTAAAGTTCTGTTATTACAATAGCATTATTATATCAACATATAAAATGTTATGATATGCCCAATCTGCTTTATAACCAAATAAAGAAATATAGTTATATCAGTATTCTACCCTCCAGTCCTGCAGTGCCTCCTTGATGTTCCAACTTAGCTTCAATTCTTCCTCCCTTCTTGTCTGCAGCATTGCAAATTGTCCCACTCTACTCAGGTGATTTCGCCGACAGATGAAGAGCTTAACCAAGGTATCTGCACCTGAAGTTTCTATTGCAGTTTTCTTTGAGCAATCAGAGAATAAGCAAGCAGCCGCTTTATATTTTATTCCACCAGATGGCAGCAAGTCCTAATACTTTATCAGTCTATCCAGATGAAACATATATAACCAGCAAGGCTAAAGAGGGCCCTGCTGATATTACCACCATTAAAAAGAAAAAGGAAAGAAAGAAAAAAAAAGAAAAGAAATACAAAAAAATGGCACTCAAGGTAAAAATTTGTCTCTTGCGCAGCTTCATTCCGATCACTGAAACTGTCAATGGAAAACCGAAACCATTTTCTTCGCCAGATGGCAGCCAGTTGGTTTTTGATGACGTATTGAAGCTTTACAAACCAAGGATCTCATTCTGGCAAGGAGCTCTCACGTGGCTCTTTATATCAGCAATCTCTGGATCGTAGAGCAGGGGGATGCAGAGCAGGGGGATGCTCTGATTTTGTTAACTCCTTTTCTGCCTCCTCCCCCTCATCTTCCTGTTACTCTGGCTTGCTTTGATTGGGGAAAGCAGCTTTCAACGCCAAAAGATTGTTCCGAAGGGGAGAAGTGTCAGGGGAAGCCCCCACTCACTGTTTGTAGGCTCGATCTGGTATCTGCCAGTTGTTTTCACTCTGGAGTTTTGGTGAGTTGAAGAATCCTGCAGGGGATATCCAGTTAGCTTTGTAGATAAAAATAAAGAGCTTTGTAGATTAAAATGTAGAGATGAAGAAAAAGAAGGAAGCTTTAAAATGGCGATGACGCTTTCATGACCCTCTTCACACTGAGCTTTTAGTCCTTGGGATATTAAATTCCCTGCAGATCAGAGCGGCCCCAGAAATTCACAAGAAATTGCTGGGTAGATAGTGGGTAGGCTAGCGTACCCAAACCCAGTTCTGTCAATCGCAGCTGTGATTGACCTCTCAGTGAAACAGGAGCTTGAAGTATTCGAGCTATCCAAGCGCCATATCTCCGCCCCTTCCCTCAGGAAGGAACTTGTTAGCAGGGAACCCAGTTTGTGCACTGGGCTCCCTGAGGTTGGGGGTCTCAACAAGAGGCCAGCTGGGAATGAACATGACCTGCCCAGCTGGGAACGAATGTGACCTACCCAGCTGGGAAACTAGGGGTTCACAGCCAGGCAGCCAGGGGCAACCAAATGAGGTAGGGACTCATTGCCCTCCCCACTCAGTTGTTTCCCAGGGGAGGGAATCCAACTGGCAAAGGATCCTCCCTCCTGGCTGCGAAGGGTGTGGGTTCCAGGGCACCGCTGGACTCTGATGACAGTGCAGTCAGATTGCTGTGGGGCAGGCTTCCTTCTGTGTGCTAAACCAACCCTCCAGCTGGAGGGAAAATAAAACCTGTGGCCATATTTTTTGCCAAGTATTGATGTCACATCTTATTGGGACACATGCCATCATGCAAGTCAATAAAATTAAAATTCATTGACACAAATAGTTTCGAGGTGGAACATCTACTGGTACAGTCTCTTCAATGGAAGTCTATGGATATGACGTCCATTGTCCCACCCCCAGAAACCATGCCAGTAGATGGGTAGTGGTGCCAAAACACTGAGGCATGTTCAGTGCTTTGGCATCATCACCACCAGTTTTCCAAGGCCGCTCCCACCCTTCAGAGAGTGGGGGCAACCTTGGGAGACTGGTGGGGGTGAGGCCATCCCAGTGAGACACAGCACTGCATTGGGCTGGGCTGGCCCTGCCCCCACTATACCTCCCATGCTGCTCCTGTCCTCCCGAGAGCGGGGCCAGCCTTAGGAGACAGGCAGGGGTGGGGTCATCCAGGGAACAAAGATTCTCACCCCTTATGTGGATAAAAGTGTTGATATTCTACATAAGGGGCAAGAATCCTTTTTGGTAGATTTTTTTCTAATTTAATAGCTATTAATAGCTACCAATCACTTTTAATTTACTTTGAAGGCTGTATTTTCTGGTGATTGGCTTTGCTCTTATTCTCTTCCACACAGAACGTTGCATTGTGGAATGACAGTTCAACAAACAATGTGTCACAAAAATATTTATGTATACACTACTTTCTTCCCAAACTGGCTGAGTTTTGGTTTCCTCTTCTCTGTTTTATCTTCAAAGCAACCCTGTAAAGCAGTGGTCCCCAACCCCCAGTCCAGGGACCGGTACTGGTCTGTGGATCAGTCGGTACTGAGTCACGGCTTCTCCTCATCCTCCTTCCCAGCAGCTGCCTCGGGGTTTGCCCTGCCACTCTGCTGCCAGCTCACCTTTGGTGCTCTCTGGCAGCTGCCATGGCTGGGGCTCCCCCTCGACGTGGCACTGCTAGCAGTGCCACCCATCTGGCGGCAAGAAGTCAGGCTGCTGGCAGGAAAGCAAGTGGAGAAGGGGCTCAGGCGGTGGTGGCGACGTCCCTCAGCAAAAGACTATCCCGCCCGGGCCTCAGTAAAATTGTCAAGCGTTAACCGGTCCCCGGTGATAAAAACGTTGGGGACCACTGCTGTAAAGTATATTAGTCTGAGTGTCTGTGACTGTCTCAATTTCATAATGGGTCTCACAAATCCTGGACTGATGCTCTAGCTGCTACTGTCAAACGTACAGAAAACTCACAACAGGCTTCTTAATGAAAGAAAGCTTTATTGAAAAAGTACTATACGCTAGGGACTGAAAAGTTAAATCTGACCAGAGTTCAGATTTGCCTCAGCTTATCAATACAATTCTCCCGCCCAAAACTTGACAGTTCCCAAGGGAGGGGAGACAAGAGAAAAGACATATGTGTAAAGAAAACAGGAATTCATTCTCACAACCTTGAGGAGGTGACAACAATCCCGAGAGCCCACAACAAGATAAGGTTAACATAACAAAACTATTCACTTTTATAGCTAGCAAGACTACAGGGCCTGGAGCAAGCAGGCGCCAAGCAATATAAAGCAATATAACTGACATGGAGGAACTCGAGCTAATTTATGACAGAGATTCTACAATCCTGACATCCCTCCACACTAAAAAGGCCCCCCCCACCCTAGCCCGCATCGACCAGGCGAGGGCAATCGGGGAATGCTCGGTGGAAAGCCCGGAGAAGGCGGGGTGCTTTCACATTTTCAGCCTCTACCCACTCCTTGTCCCCTGAGGGGAAATCCTTCCAATCAACCAAATATTGGAGACGACCCTTGTGCACACGAGAGTCCAGAACCTGGTTGACTTCATAGTAGGTGTCTTTATCGATGTAAATTGGCACCGGCGTAGATGGTGGGGGGTGCCACACATCCGGAGCAGGGGCTCTCCGCAGCAGGCTGGAATGAAAAACCGGATGCACATTCCTGTAAGTTTTTGGCAAAGATAGTTCTACAGTTACAGCATTGATAAGTTTCACAATAGGGAAGGGCCCCACATATTTGGGACCAAGTTTCTTGGACTTTTGTTGGCAACGTAGGTTCTTTGTGGACAAATAAGCCAAGTCTCCCACTTTCCACGCAGGCGCAGGTGCCCGTTTCTTGTCTGCCTGGGTTTTATAAGCCTGTTTTGCGTCTTTGAGGCTTGAAACGATTACTGGCCACCCGGCACTAATAGTCTCTGCCCATTTGGTGACTTCTGGGGCCTCGGACGAACTTAGCTCCCATGTGGGGGCAGCCACCAAATCAGTCCCATACACCACCTTAAAAGGTGACACACCCGTGGAGGCATGGGCCCCGTTGTTATAGGCAAACTCGGCTAGTGGCAACAGGGCAACCCAGTCATTTTGCTGATGGTTGATAAAACAGCGGAAGTATTGTTCAAGGATTTGGTTCACCCTTTCAGTCTGGCCATTCGATTCCGGATGGTAGCCCGATGTTAAGGCTTGCTCTACCCCCAACAGTCTCAGGAGCTCCCGCCAGAACTTGGCAACGAACTGGGGGCCCCGATCCGTGAGCACTCGCCTCGGGATCCCATGTAGGCGTATTATGTGGGTCACAAACATTGAGGCCAATTTGGCCGCTGAAGGCAGGCCAGCACAAGGGATAAAGTGGGCTTGCTTGGAAAATGCATCCACTACTACCCAAATGACAGTTTTCCCCTGGCTGGGAGGTAAGTCCGTGATAAAATCCATGGTGACATCGGTCCACGGGCGGGAGGGAGTGGGCAGGGGCTGCAGCAATCCCCTTTTCTTCCCACCAGCAGGTTTGGAGACGATGCAAGTGGGGCAACCCTGCACGTACTTTTCCACATCAGAGCGCAAAGTTGGCCACCAATAATGTCTCCTGACCAGGTGCAGAGTTTTTACAAACCCAAAATGTCCAGCGGTTTTCGCATCGTGGCAGAGTTTCAAAACGTCTCCGCGCGCCGCCACCGGGACATAGAGACGCTCCCCCTTGAAAAACAGACCCCCCTTCTCAGTTAGGTCGGGGCGGAGGGAACTGAATTCAGAGTCCTGTAACACCTCCTTCTGGACCCACCCTCCCGGGATTGAAGTTCCCTGCTTTGTTTGGCTGCGCGTCACTGCGGCCATCCCCAGTTGGGCGGGGGTAAAAACTGTGTCCACCAATGGGTCGCGCTTGCTATTGTACTGGGGCAAGCGAGAAAGAGCGTCCGCCAAGAAGTTCATTTTGCCCGGCAGATGCTTGAGAGAGAAGTTGAAACGAGAGAAAAACTCCGCCCACCGCATTTGTTTTGCTGAGAGCGAGCGGGGCTGCTTGAGCGCCTGAAGATTTTTATGGTCTGTCCACACTACAAAGGGGACTGCGGACCCTTCCAACCAATGCCTCCAGGTGGCTAAGGCCAATTTTACTGCGGCCGCCTCCTTTTCCCAAATCGCCCAGTTTCTTTCTGCCCCGGAAAATTTTTTAGACAAATAGGCCAACGGGTGCAATTTCCCATCCTCCCCCTCTTGTAGGATCACAGCCCCCATTGCCACATCCGAAGAATCTACTTGCACGGTGAATTGCTTAGTGGGGTCGGCATGGGCCAGCACCGGCTCAGAGGTAAACAACAGTTTCAGACTCTCAAAAGCTTCCTGACACTGGGGGGTCCACTGGAGTGGGGCGCTGGGGCGGCTTGCTGTCTTTCCCCCTTTTTTTGTTTTTAACAAGTCAGTGAGAGGCAGCGCCACTTTGGCGAAACTGGGGATGAATGTTCTGTAAAAGTTTGCAAATCCTAAGAAACTTTGCAACTGTCTCCACATGCGGGGGGGTTCCCAGGACAGCAAATCCCGCACTTTGCCTGGGTCCATCTCAATCCCTGCTTGGGAGACCCGGAAACCCAGAAATTCCACCGCATCCCGGTGAAACTCACACTTTGAAAGTTTAGCGAACAACTGATGCTTCCGCAGGCGGCGGAGCACCTCGCGGACCAATTCAGCGTGCTTGCCCACATCCTCTGAATACACCAAAATATCATCAATGTACACCAACACCCCCTGATACAATAAATCATGCATAATTTCATTTATCATGTTCATGAACACGCCCGGAGCGCCGGCGAGGCCGAACGGCATGACAGTGTACTCAAATTGGCCCAAGGGGGTGTTAAAAGCAGTCAAATATTCATGCCCCTTTTTTATCCGGACCCGGTAGTAAGCTTCCCTCAAGTCTAGTTTCGTAAAAATTCGTGCCTTCCCCAAGTGACCAAACAAGTCTTTTATCAAAGGCAATGGGTAGGCATTGCAAGTAGAAACAGCATTCAGCCCTCGGTAGTCCGTGCAGAGATGCAAGGACCCGTCTTTCTTTTTCACGAAAAGAACCGGGGCCGCCAGGGGTGAAGTGGCGGGTCTGATGAACCCCCGGGCTAGGTTTTTGTCCAAAAACTCCCTGAGTTCAGCCATTTCCCTCGGGCTCATTGAGTAAAGTTTGGCTTTAGGGAGGGACTCCCCTTTCTTTAACTTGATGGCACAGTCAGTTTTACGGTGGGGGGGAAGTTGGTTACACTCAGCTTCCGCAAAAACGTCTGCAAAGTCCCGGTACTCTGGTGGGAGAGTCGCTTCCCCTGTGGACCCCACCGCGGCCACGACCCGATCGTTGAGGGAGGGTTGGGGCCGAACGTGCTGCTTGCAACCAGGAGAGGAAAACTCCACGGTTCCTGTTTTCCATTTCACCGTGGGATCATGCTCCCTCAACCAATCCAGCCCCAGGACACATGGGAATGCTGAGTGGGGTGCTACAAGGGGTTGAATCTGCTCCCAATATTTCTTAACGTCCAAGTCCATCGGGCGCGTCTTTACGGTGGCTTCCCCCCCGGGAGCGCATTTCCCATCCAGCTGGGTGATAGGTAGGGGCTCACCCAAAGGCACTCTGCCCACCCCCAGAGTCTCGGCTAGTGTTGGGCTTACTAGAGTCTGGGTGCACCCTGAGTCCACAATGCAGCAGACCCCCACTGTCTTCCCGGACTTGGGGTTGGAGAGGGTTGTGGGCAGGAGTATCAGGGGAGAATCACTCACCACGCGTTTGCCCCTGTCGGAGGCCTGCTGGCGGGGCGCCTTTACAGCAGATCGTCTTCGTTTCCCGACTGCTCCTCTGCTTGATCTTCGCCATCCTGGCCACTGCCCTCCTCCGAGTCTTCCACAATTGTCGCGGCACCCGCCGGTGCCAGCAGAGACTTGGCACTTTTCTTCGGGGCCGTTTTCTTGGCAGGTGAAGCTTTCGGAGGAGTGCTGCCCGTTGCTTTTGCACCGGTCGCTGTCTTCGAGGGGCATTGCGCGAGGAAGTGGCCAACCTGGCCACAACCCAAGCACAACCCCTTCTCCATGCGCCGGGTGTGCTCAGTTGGCTCCAGCTTCGCTTTCGGCTTGGCCTTCACGGGCGTAGAGGTTTTTGCTCCTGCCTTCCCTGCAATTCCTTGGAACACCGCGGCCCTTTCTAGGCGATTCTCCATCTCTCCAGCCAGCTGGACCCATCCGGCCACAGTGAGGGGGTCGTCCAAAAGGAGGCACTTGCTGGACAAGTCCCCAGAGAGACCCCCCACGAATGCGTGCACACGTTGGGGCTCGGTCCAGTCCGGCACCGCTGAGGAAAGCTCTTTGAATTCCCTGGCATATTCGGCCACCGACAGTTTCCCTTGCTTCAGGGCCTTGAGTTTCTTCTCCGCCGTTTCTTTTTCGAACGGCTCCACGTACATCTGGCGCATAGATCGCAAAAAATGGTTGTAGTTGCGGATGGCTTTTGGGTTGTAACGGTACAAGTCCATGAACCATTTTGCTGCCTTTCCCTCCAGGGCCTCTCCTACGAAGCGCACGCGCTCGGCATCGTCATGAAAGGTGAGCCCCATGTCCATCATGTAGGCTTGGAGGTGCACCAGGAACGAAGGAAAAGTTGCGGGGTCCC
Source organism: Paroedura picta (assembly GCF_049243985.1). Classification (NCBI taxonomy): domain Eukaryota; kingdom Metazoa; phylum Chordata; class Lepidosauria; order Squamata; family Gekkonidae; genus Paroedura; species Paroedura picta. The sequence continues at coordinate 79,463,321 of NC_135371.1, read as the reverse complement.
CCGAAAATTTAGCTTTGAATTTGTAGGTGCTCCGCATTTCCACTCCCCGGAGGTGAGGAGGCAGTCGTCCCTGGCCCCAATCCGCCGGGGCCCTCGCACCACGGCCGATGCCTCGACCGACTCCTGCCGCCGCCCTCGCCTCCGCCGCGGCCAGCGCCGCCTCCGCGGCTCGCGCTGCTGCTGCCGCCGCCTCTCGCACCGCCGCTGCCGCCGCTGCCTCCGCTCCCGCAACGTCCGCTGCTGCCGCCGCCACTCCGTCCGCTGCTCCAGCGCCTTCGGCTGCCCCGGCTCCTTCAGCCGCACCCGCACCACCTGCGCCCTCGAGACCGCCGTCTTCTTCCTCCCTTTGCGCTCTCGCCAAGGCTGCAGCCTCGGCCTCCGCTGCCGCCTGCATCGCTGCGTCCTCGCGTTCTCGCAGGGTGGGCAGACCTCCTGATCTCCGACCGCTGGGTTCGCAGGCACCCCCGTGCACCTCCCGCAGCAGGCGTCGCGTCTCGCGTTGCTCCTCTGGATCCAGCCGACCCGAGAGGTCCTGTAGCCAATTGGTCACCTTGTCCAGCTTGTGCTGCAGGTCACGCGTCTCGCCGGCGGGCTCCAGCCCGTAGCTAGGCATTCCTAGCTGATTGGGCCACTGCTCATCCCCCGTCAGGCGGTCATACTTCGATAAACGCCTGCGCTCGGTGATGTGCCTTTCCAAAAAGTCGGCAGGCCCAGGAGTCGCTCCCTCCACGGCTCTGAGCATGCCCGAGCTGTACGGACCCACACCGGCTCCGTCGCTCTGGGAGAGGTCCCAAGCCAGGCCCTCTCCTTGTTCTGTATAGGTGTTTCCTTCGTCCTGCATGTTGGCAGGCGAAAGGAGTTGTGAGATTTGACTTAATGTCAAACGTACAGAAAACTCACAACAGGCTTCTTAATGAAAGAAAGCTTTATTGAAAAAGTACTATACGCTAGGGACTGAAAAGTCAAATCTGACCAGAGTTCAGATTTGCCTCAGCTTATCAATACAATTCTCCCGCCCAAAACTTGACAGTTCCCAAGGGAGGGGAGACAAGAGAAAAGACATATGTGTAAAGAAAACAGGAATTCATTCTCACAACCTTGAGGAGGTGACAACAATCCCGAGAGCCCACAACAAGATAAGGTTAACATAACAAAACTATTCACTTTTATAGCTAGCAAGACTACAGGGCCTGGAGCAAGCAGGCGCCAAGCAATATAAAGCAATATAACTGACATGGAGGAACTCGAGCTAATTTATGATAGAGATTCTACAATCCTGACAGCTACACCATGCCAGCTGTCATTATATTTCAAATGAGAGCAATGGAATGCTGTTCTATTTAAAACATCAAAATAGATTAAAGAAACATCTCCTGCAAGAAGTTAGGGAGTCAAACATGTTTGCTAGTCATTGATTAATTTTGTGCCCTGAAGGAACCCATTCACAAAATTACAATTTGATTCAAACAGATGAACACAAGGATTTCCTTTATCTTTCTGTATACCGTCTACAGTAGCGGTTCCCAACCTTTCTGTGGTCAGGGACCGCCTCCGGGATGAGGGGAGAGCCGATGGCTCAGGCGCCGTGAGGCAGCTGCGTGCAAACGCGCATGCGCAGTTGCCACGCATTCACGTTTTCACCACTAGGGGGCGCAAACACGCGCACAGCAACTGCACATGCGCATTTTCACCACCAGGAGGTGCAAGCGTGCATGCATGGCAACTACGCATGCGCGTTTGTGTCGCTGGCATGCTGGTGGCCATGTCTGCCTCTTCACTGAACTTCTCGCTGTGGGGGGGGAGGCAGGCGCGGCTGCTGGCGGCCCAGTACCAGGGGGGTTGATGATCCCCGCTCTACAGCACTACAGTATGCTTGAGATGGTACAACCTGTTGTGTATTGGGCTAGTAGAGTTGCCATAGCTGATTTAATTAAATCAATTGAAGGGTGGAGGTCAAATATTTTAGTGTGCACACTATGTAGAGATAGCATCTTTTCATCTTGGCTGTTTTATCCTTGTGAAGTAATTAAAGTACTGTGTTAAACCTTACTGAATTCTTGTCTCACATCATTATATCTAGTGACGAGGATGGGATTGGGATTGGATTGGTTTGAGAAGTTAGGAATTGTGGGTACAGGAATACATCTAGTTAATGGGTTGTTATTTTGATCAATCAGTGACAAATTTAAAGATATTTTTGCTGAAGGATTGTGACTATTAGGGTCTACCAGTAGCGTTGACCTTGGATCGAACAGTAGCCCCAGTCTATTTGAAAATTCGCCACTTACCAATTCTACTGCAGCCAAAGATTGATGCAAAATTCCATTGATTCCTAAAGCAGGGAATCCTGGAACCTGTGGTATGTGATAGATGGGAAAACCCAATTGTTGTACTGTTGAAGGCAAATGGACAAATACGGATTTGTGCTGATTATAAATGTACCTTCAGCAAGGTCCTGTGGAGGTGGGGCCAAGATGGCAATCTGACCAGATGTTCACAAGGGTAGTCTCCACACCAGATTTAGATGGACCCAGGATCTGTAAGTAGGAGGGAGGTGTGCTAACTTCCCTACAACCTCCCCAGCAATTCTCAGAGTACTGGGAGGTTGAGTTAGAATTGGTAGTTCTCATAGGAGACCTTCACAACTTCAAGACAGTCCATGTGTCAGGCCCACCTCCATGGCTTCTGTGCTTCTACACTCCTTTCTTTTTGATGAATTTTAATCCCACCCTCCCTCATATATCTCCAGCATTTCTCTCCCCCGGACACTGACTGTTATAAATGAGTTTGGTAAATAGAAGACCACCAAAAGAATTCCAAGATCAGTGGCACTTCTACTTGGATTATATGATTAGGTAGTTTATTATTTTATTAGATAAGGTAACTCATGATGCACACATGAAACCTTTATCGTTTTCCTATGTGTTTTCTTTCCTATCCTTATGAGTAATAAATAAACAAATTATAAAGAAAACAAGGTCCTGCAACAGCATTCTTACCTGGTGCCTGTGGTGAGGAAGGAAGATCATTGCCAAATTAGACTTGGCACAGGGATATCAACAGTGGCCAGTGGATGATGGAGACCCAAACAATCATGACTCATGGGTGCATTTTAAGTCAAAGATTTCCAGATTGGGATTAACATGGCTCCCAGCATTTTACAGAGCTTGATGGGAGGAATTCTGAAAATATCTGCCATTGGCTAAAGAATGGGCTATTCATTATGTCCCAACTCCATGGTCAAAATGGGAACTTCATGATTTTAGGGGTCTTTTGAATTTTTACCATTCATTTTTGCAACACACAGCTGCTATGGCAGAGCCTTGGTACCACCTCTTAGATAAACAGACTAGAAGGCATTGGACCCATCAATATGATCAGGCTTTTCTAGATGTCAGATGGCTGTTGTCATCTGAAAGCATTTACTTTGATGAACAGAAACCCTTGATCTGACTTTTGATACTTCATTGTATATTTTGGGAGCTGTGTTGCTGGACTCTCAACAGGTAATAATTGCATTTTATTCAACAACAGAGCAAAATTATGCACAATTTGATAGAGAGGTTCTAGTGATTATAGATGGTATGAAGAATTTTCATGATTATATATATGGTTGACCATTTGTTATTATTATAGATCACAAACGGTTGTTATATTTGTTTACCCTGGAGTATCAGATGTCAAAAATTTTGTCTCCAAGAATGCTTAGATGGGCAATGTTTATTAACATAATGGTACATTACATCTTACACGAGGGAAAGAAATTGGCTGCATAGATACTCCAAGTTGACTATCCCTACCAACATTTGCTAGAATCATCAGAAAATGCACCGGAAAATGCTGAGAGGTCATTGAAAGACTCTATTCTTGCCTGTGTTCTCAACTGGGCACGGAGATGTGGCTAACTGGAAAGGTTTAGGAAAGAATTGCACAATTTGCATCCAGGCAACATGAATTATCTGTGCATAAAGGTTGCATAGAAGCTGCCTCCTGTGGGAAAATATTGTGGTCATACCTGTTGTTTTGAGGAACTGTCTGTTAGAGGCCTTGCATGTGGGACATCCCAGTATACTGAGAATGAAGGCATTGGCATGGAGCTATATATGGTGGCCTAGGATGGACAGCAAGGTGGAAGAATGGGTTGCAAGGTGTGAGGGGTGTTGTCAAGCGTTGTAAGAACTCACAACAAGCTTCTTTAATAAAGAAAGTGTTTATTGAGAAGTTACTTCATACACCTAAGCTAAAGAAGTCAAATCTGCCTGAGGACAGATTTGCCTTCCCTTATCAAGGCAGTTCTCCCGCCTAAAACTTGAAAGTTCCCAAGGGAGGGGGAAAGGAGTCAACAGGTGCCATAAAACACAGTGTTACAATTCGCACGTCCTTGGTCTTCTCCGGAGACAAGATAAGATGTTATGGTTACAAAAGGCAGACCCGGCCAAGAGGTTCAAAAGACAAATAATTCACAGCTCTCTGAGATAACAGGGCGCACAACATAGTTTCAGTTTCAAGCAAGCATGCATGCATAATATATGGGCCTGGGGCCTAAAGTACAAAGCAAGGAAAAGGTTAAACAAATAATCATGGAGAGACTCATGCTAACTCATGGCAGGATTCAGCAGCAATCCTGACATTCCTCCGCATTAAAATTAGCCCCCACCCCTCACCCCGCATCAACTGGTCGAGGGCACAGCGGGAAGGCTCGATGGAAAGCACGAAGCAAGCGAGGGGCTTTTACATCATTAGCCATCACCCACTCCCGTTCCCCCGAGGGGAAATCTTTCCAGTCCACTAGGTATTGAAGCCGCCCTTTATGAATGCGGGAGTCCAAGATTTGGTTGACCTCGTAGTGGGTGTCTTTGTCAATAAAGACTGGAACAGGCTTTGAGTGCGGAGGGTGCCAGGCGTCCGGCAGGGGGGCTCGTCGCAGCAAGCTGGAATGAAAAACCGGATGCACATTCCTGTAAGTTTTGGGTAGCCCAAAGCAAGGAAAAGGTTAAACAAATAATCATGGAGAGACTCATGCTAACTCATGGCAGGATTCAGCAGCAATCCTGACAGGTGTCAGGCATCATGACTTGCACTGCCACATGCCCCAGTACAACAGTGGGAGTCAACAAAGATTGATTTTTCAGGTCCAGTTCAAGGTAAGAATGTTCTAATTGTAGTCGACTCATATTCAAGTGGCTGTAGGTTGTAACAATTTCAACTATGACATCTCACACAGACATCAGGGTGTTGTGCCAATTATTCACAACACATGGAATACCGGGTGTTATTGTGTCACATAATAGTGCACAGTTTTCATTGGAAGAATCCTGTTCGTTCTCTGCAAATGATCTTATTTGTTACATCACATGAGCTCTGTTTCATGCATCAGCTGATGGGCAGACAGAGCAGATGATATGGATGATGAAGAAGTCATTGGAGCATGAGTGGCATTCTTGTTAACTCAGCACATTGCACCATGTTATTTTTCCACTTGATTTCTCAAATAAACACACTTAGCATGTCCAGCAAAAGCTATTTATTGAAAAGGGACAAACTAAGCTGATTATACTTTTTGTTAAGATTGATTTGCAATACTGATATAGATCAATATTTCCCCATCACCCCTACCTTTGTAACACATCATGCCATTCCACTTCAGAAGTAATCTCCCCACTTTCTCAGGCACATTTGTCATACCCAGGTGTGAAAACCAACTACCAGACCCCAGGGCTCCAAGAACAGTGTTGTAGATAGCACTGAAGCTTCCTCTCCTCCCAACACTCATCTATCAATATAAAGTTAGCATATAACCTACACAGAAATCAAAGTGAAAATTTAAACAACTCCATACTCCCAAACATTTCCAAGCTCACCTAATTGTCATCCCCCTCACACAGGAACAAACTCGTACAAACAGTAAAGAACATGGCAGGACATTGACATCAACATAGATCCTGACATACTGTGCATGGCTGCTGGTAGGGGTCCTGCCAAATCTCTTATGACTAGAAGGCTAACTACCCTGTTGGAGTAGATGCATCCTATTTGGTGGAGGAGCATTCAACACAGCAGGTACCAGCTCAAAGGGCAGCCTAGGTTTTTGCTCAAAATGATCCATTTATATGATTAATTGGGTCCAAGCTGGGTCCCAGATATTGTTGTACAAGCTACAGAGCTGTTATCCTACAGAGTGGAGAAAGAAGATGGTTGAGTGAGTTGCTGACATATGAATCAGCTCAGATCCACCAACAGTAATCATTGGGTATTCCAAACCAGTAAGGAATGCTAGAGGGCACTGAGCCAGACAGTGGAATGGAATAAGAAGTGTCAGAATCATCTCTGTGTGTGTGTATATATACAATGGAAACACCAGCTCAGAATCAGGGTAAAGTATACAATGGAAAAGAATCTACCCAAAATATTTGCAGGATTATGTTAGTTAGGGATGTTGTGCATTGGGCTAATAGAGATGCCTTGGCTGTCTTATCAATGTGAAGTAATTAAAGCAATGTTCTGAACCTCACTGAGTGCCTCACTGGACCTCACTGAGTGCCATCATTAAACAACCAGCCCAAACAGTGTTCTAAGAGTGGTCATATGACATGGTTAAATGTTTCATCCCCTACTCTCATCCACACAGCTCTCCAAACAGTGCTTCACAGATATTCACTAGAGCTTCTTCTGTCTGAGTACATTACAGTACATTACATTACAGTACATTATCTGAAGTTGTTTGAATAACTGAAAGAAAGAAAATGGATAGTGGGCAGTAGAGGAAGAAGACCCACTCTTATTGTCTGATGTACAACCTAGAGAACTAAGGTTATTATATAATCTTAAACATATACCTCTAAAACTCATTTCTGCAAATTCCAACACATTCACCAGGAGTAGCGCTACATATATATGGCAACATTTTGTTTTCTGGTAAACTCCATGTTGTTGTTAGTTGTGAAGTCGTGTCCGACCCATCGCGACCCCATGGTCAATGATCCTCCAGGCCTTCCTGTCCTCTACCATTCCCCAGAGTCCATTTAAATTTGGACCAACTGCTTCAGTGACTCCATCCAGCCACCTCATTCTCTGTCGTCCCCTTCTTCTTTTTCCCTCAATCGCTCCCAGCATTAGGCTCTTCTCCAAGGAGTCCTTCCTTCTCATGAGGTGGCCAAAGTATTTGAGTTTCATCTTCAGGATCAGGCCTTCTAAGGAGCAGTCAGAGCTCCTCTAGGACTGACCGGTTTGTTCGCCTTGCAGTCCAAGGGACTCGCAAGAGACTTCTCCAGCACCAGAGTTCAAAAGCTTCAATTCTTTTACACTCGGCCTTCCTTATGGTCCAATTTTCACAGCCATACATTGTAACTGGGAAGACCATAGCCTTGACTAGATGCACGTTTGTTGGCACGGTGATGTCTCTGATGTTTAGAATGCTGTCTAGATTTGCCAAAGCTTTCCTCCTCAGGAGCAAGCATCTTTTAATTTCTTTGCTGCAGTCCCCATCTGCAGTGATCTTGGAGCCCAGGAAAATAAAATCTGTCACTACCTCCATTTCTTCCCCATCTATTTGTCAGGAATCGAGAGGGCCGGATGCCATGATCTTTGTTTTCTTGATGTTGAGTTTCAAACCAACTTTGCGCTCTCCTCCTTTACCCGCATTAAGAAGCACTTTAGTTCCTCTTCACTGTCTGCCATTAGAGAGGTATCGTCTGCAGAATTGAGGCTGTTGATATTTCTCCCTGCAATCTTGATCCCAGTTTGTGACTCATCTAACCCCGCCTTTCTCATGATGTGCTCTGCATACAAGTTAAATAGGCAAGGTGACAGTATACAGCCTTGCCAAACTCCTTTCTTAATTTTGAACCAATCAGTGATTCCATGCTCAGTGCTCACTGTTGCTTCTTGGCCTGCATATAGGTTTCTCAAGAGACAGGTAAAATGCTCTGGTATTCCCATCTCTTTAAGAACTTGCCACAATTTGTTGTGCTCCACACAATCAAAGGCTTTAGCATAGTCAATGAAGCAGAAGTAGATGTTTTTCTGGAACTCTCTAGCATTCACCATGATCCAGCGTATGTTGGCAATCTGATCTCTAGTTCCTCTGCCTCTTTGAAATCCTGCCTGTACTTCTGGAAGTTTTCGGTCCAGATATTGCTGGAGCCTAGCTTGTAGGATTTTGAGCATAACTTTGCTAGCATGAGAAAAGAGTGCAATGGTTTGAACATTCTTTGGCATTGCCCTTCTTTGGGATTGGAATGTAAACTGACCTTTTCCGATCCTGTGGCCACTGCTGAGCTTTCCAAATTTGCTGGCATATTGAGTGTAGCACTTTTACTGCATTGCCTTTTAAGATTTTGAACAGTTCAACTGGAATGCTGTCACCTTCACAAGCTTTATTGTTGCTCCAACTTCCTAAGGATCATTTGACTTCACATTACAGGATGTCTGGCTCCAGGTCAGTGACTACCCCATCGTGGTTATCAGGGACGCTCGCTCTTGTATAGTTCTTCTGTATAATTTTGCCACCTTTTTAAAATATCTTCTGCTTCTGTTATATCCCTACCATTTTGGTCATTTATCATACCCATCTTTGCATGAAACGTTCTCTTTATATCTCCAATTTTCTTGATTTCTGGTCCTCCTTTTGTTGTTTTCTTCTATTTGTTTGCACTGTTCATTTAACAAGGCATTCTTGTCTCTTCTAGCTATTCTCTGGAATTCTGCATTCAATTGAGTGTATCTTTCTCTTTCTCCCTTGCCTTTCACTTCCCTTCTTTCCTCAGTATTTGTAAAGCTTCCTCATACAGCCATTTTGCTTTCTTGCATTTCTTTTTCTTTGGGAGGATATTTGTTGCTACCTCTTGTACAATGTTGTAAACCTCCATCCAGAGTTCTTCCGGCACTCTGTCTATCAGATTTCATTCGTTAAATCTATTTGTCACCTCTACTGTATATTCGTCATGTATGTGATTTAGTTCATACCTGAGTGGCCTAGTGCTTTTTCCTACTTTCTTCAATTTAAGCCTAGATTTTGCAACAAGAAGCTGATGATCTGAACTATAATCAGCTCCTAGTCTTGCTTTTACTGACTCTATAGAACTTCTCCATCTTTGGCTGCAGACCACATAGTTGTCAAAGGCAGACAGACTCACAACTAGGCTTCTGTATTAATAGAAAGCTTTAATGGAAGTAGTTCTGAACACTCTGAAGTCTGAAGTCGAAACTGATCGATACATAGACAGCAAGCAGTTATCAATGTATTTCTCCTGTCCAAATGTCCCCACTTTCCCAGGGTGGAATTACCCCCTGCTTCCAGTCTCTGGCTCCGGTGTCCTTGGAGGAATCGGCGCCCTTCTTTGTAGATAACAAAATGCAGAGCAACATTTGCAACTAAGTGTCACAGCAGGAGAGAATACACATTGCAGTGTGAAATAGCTCAGGGTCATAAAAAGGGTTACAAAGGTTCTACAAACAGACAATCTACAAAAGATGGAGTCTCTCTGGACAACCTCAAAGCATGGCAGAGATCAGTGGGCTGATCCTGACAATCTGATTTCTGTGTTGACAGTTTGGAGTTGTCCATTTATAGAGTCGTCTCTTGGGTTGTTGGAGAAGAGTGTTTGCTAAGAACATTGTATTCTCTTGACAAAATTCTACCAGCCTGTGCCCAGCTTCATTTTGTACTTCAAGGCCAAACTTGCCTGTTATCCCGGTTATCTTTTGGCTTCCTTGTTTAGCAGTTTAATCCCTCATAAACACATCATTTTTTGGTGTTGCTCCTAGAAGGTCTTGTATGGCTTCATAAAACTGGTCAATTTCATCCTCTTCAGCAGCAGTGGTTGGGGCATAGACCTGGATTACTGTGATGTTGAATGGTTTGCCTTGGATTCGAACTGAGATCATTCTGTCATTTTGGGGATTGTATCCCAAGACTACTTTTCCAACTCTTTTATTGATTATCCATTTCTTCTGAGAGATTCTTGCCCACAGTAGTATACACAGTAGTATACCTCATCTGAATTAAATTCACCCGTTCTTAGCCATTTTAGTTCACTGATTCCTAAAATGTCAATGTTCAGTCTTGTCATCTCTTGTTTGACCACATCCATCTTGCCTTGATTCATGGATCTGACGTTCCAGGTTCCTATGGAATAAAAATCTTTACAACATCGGACTGTCTTTTCACCTCCAGTTACTTCCACAACTGAGCGTCCTTTAGGCTTTGGTCCAGTTGCTTCATTCATTCTGATGCTACTCGTACTAGCCGTTTGCTCATCCCCAGTAGCATATTGGACACCTTCTGACATGAGGCGTCATATCGTTTTGCCTTTTGGAACTGTCCATAGAGTTTTCATGGCAATGATACTGGAGTGGTGTGCCATTTCCTTCTCCATTGGATCACATTTTGTCAGAGCTGTCTGCTATGACCTGTCTGTCTTGGGTGGCCCTGCATGGCATAGCTCATAGCTTCACTGAGCTACGCAAGCCCCTTCGCCATGACAAGGCAGTGATCCTTGAAGGGGGAATAATTGTTAGTGTATTTAATTTTTTTTGTATTATGCCATGTGGGAGGGCAGTAAACAAATGTAGTAGTAATAATAATAATAATAATAATAATAATAATAATAATAATAATAATAATAATAATAATAATAATAATAATAATAATAAAACTAGTGAGGAATGTGATTCACATTTGAATTGGGCCTTAGGGACAAGAAGACTGGCAGAAGAGCACCATTTTGCAGGCCCTTTAGAACTTTGATAGTTTGATAGTTCTGATAGGACCTTGATCTCTACTGGCAGCTCCTATTGCCTGTGGTGGAGGCCAATTGCATTAGTTTGAAATAGCTCATTTCCTGAAATGACATTAATATGAGTTAGGTGCTTTCACATTGTACTGCATAAACTGAAATATGTGCTCCTGAAAACCTAATCACACTTTCCTCAGATCTCTTTTTCCAGATGGAGATCACAGAACATGGATGGCAAGCTTCAGAATTCCCCATTGCCTCTTCTATTTCAGTACCTGAGGGATTACAAAGCTGCTTCTCCCTAAGGCCCAATCCCAATGTTAATCTCATACTTACATTAGTTACATTATCAAGATACTATACATAGATGGGCATGATGACGTGGCTACGCATCACATAAGGAGGACAACAGCAGAAACAGCAGTGCAACCAGCCCTAAAAGAACAAAAAAGCTTGAGGAAGTGTCTATCAGTAAGGTAAAGGTAAAGGTAAAGGTAAAGGTAAAGGTAAAGGTATCCCCTGTGCAAGCACCGAGTCATGTCTGACCCTTGGGGTGACGCCCTCCAGCGTTTTCTTGGCAGACTCAATACGGGGTGGTTTGCCAGTGCCTTCCCCAGTCATGACCGTTTACCCCCCAGCAAGCTGGGTACTCATTTTACCGACCTCGGAAGGATGGAAGGCTGAGTCAACCTTGAGCCGGCTGCTGGGATTGAACTCCCAGCCTCATGGGCAAAGCTTTCAGACGGCTGCCTTACCACTCTGCGCCACAAGAGGCTCTTATTGTCTATCAGTACAGAAGTTTAAAAAAGGTAAACCCTCAACTGTTTTGAAACTTACATTTTAATGTATATACAAAAATGAACCCTAAAATAATCCAAAATACAATAATATATATTTAAAACATCGCTAGATATATAAACCTCAAACAGGAGACCAATTGTATTTTGACAGTGAAGTCCTCATCAGTTGCTGTTAGGTGGGAAGTCATGTCCGACCCATTGTGACCCCATGGACAATTTTTAAGAACTTTTATTTATTTATTTATTTATTTATTTTTTTATTTATTTATTTATTTAGATTTATATACCGCCCTCCCCGAAGGCTCAGGGCGGTTTACATTAAAACTAATCAACGATACATGAAACAGTCTTCGTTAAAACATACAGTAATTAATAACAGTGGTTGTAACCATATAACAGAATAATGTAACAGTATAACAATATAATAATATAATGATGGAACGGTGCAATACCACAACAGGTCCAGAGCGCTCTGGTGGAGTTCTGGGAGGAAGGGGGGAGATGGGGGGAGGGGGGGAGCGGGGGCCCTTCATTCGCTGTTGGTTGTGCCTGTTTGTTGTGCTCCACACCATCAAAGGCTTTAGCATAGTCAATGAAGCAGAAGTAGATGTTCTTCTGGAACTCCCTAGCTTTCTCCATGATCCAGCGTATGTTGGAAATTTGATCAGTAGTCCTCATCAGTAGTCAACTGAATATTAATATCCAATATTTCTATAAAATCTACAACTAATGCTTATACACAATTTTGGGCTGCTTTTCACATTTATTGATTGATTTGATTTGTAGGCCTCTCCTCTGTGAGTAGACTCAGAGCAGCTAACAATATTTAAAAACCTGTACATACATAGTGAAAACCATTAAAACAATTATTGAAATTGTCAGCATAAGAGATGTAAAGGGCTGCAACAAGTTTGCCTGTAGGGCTTTATCCATATTCCATTTTTCTGTGTTGGGGGAGGAAAGAGACAGAGGCCCATCTCGATCTAAATCTTGCTTATTTTGGCCTCACCCGCATGCCTGTGGAAAACGCCATCTTACAAACCCTTCAGAACTTCTGATGGTGCCTGGATCTCTGCTGGCAGCTTGTTCCAATAAGGTCAAAAAGGGCCTGGCTCTGGCTGAAGCCAATTGCATTTCTTTGGGGCCAGGGACTGATCCATGTTTGTTAAAGGACAATTGGTTTGAATACAGATATTCTTGCTATAAAATAGATCTGAAATGTGAAGCAGAACAAGTACAATTTGTACACAAAAGACTCTCCTGCGAAGCCTCAGAACATTGGCTGCTTCTGCATCTGTTTGGATCCTGCCTCGGACCACAAGGTCGGTCCTCAGCAGATCCATATACACAACACCTCTCAAGCAACATGAGCGCATATAAATGCCACATATAAATGTGCATGTAAATACTCTAACACAGAGCATCACTAGTTCTAATAACAAACATACCACTGTTGGTTTTCAATGTTGCTTCTTGCAGAATTCCTCAGAGCTTTACCAAGTAGCATCAGATTAGTGGCAATATATCCCCCCACTCCTCCCTTATTTCCAGAAAATAGAGGGTACCTAGCAGCATTAATCTAGCTTCTCAGGAGGCAGGGTTAACAGAAGGCTTAGTCAGATGGCATCCTGGACAGATGGCTAAAGGGTATCCTCCAAGGCAATGCAGACTAAAGAGGAAACTGCATTGGGAATTCTCCAACATGAGCTGATGCCTGAAGAAAAATAAAGCTACTGACATATAAAAACAAGCAGGACTGAGGATAGTATGTGATTCAAGCTCCGCAAAGGCTGATTCCTCACAAACTGCTTTGTAAACTATTCGCTGGAAATTGGACCCCCTCCCCTCCATGTTGCATTGTTTGTGATGCTTGCACCCTCTTGTGGGACTTTTTAGAAATTGTCAGCTACAATCAAGCAACAGCTGCTTGAATGTTTAACATATGCAGTTCCCAGCATGAAGGCTAAGGCTATATATTGGTTGAAAATGCCTGCACATGGGAAACAGAAAGATGAATGAATGCCAAGACTGTGACTTGCTAACACCTTCCATCAATCCATATCACAAACATTTTTCTTGGAAGCGATAGGCTGCATCCTTGATATGTCTCAAAGCATTCACAAAACCAGTCACTGAATCTCAAAATGGCAGCATGTAGTGGCTTCATCTCAGCAGTGTATTAATCATATTAGACCCTGAATGATTCATGAGAAGTTGAGGGACTAAAATAGAAAATAAACTTTACCTTCAGCCAAAACTCCACACAAAGCTTCCTCAATGTTCTTCCAGCCTCCACAAATAACTCCCCATGTAGGAAGTAAGTTTGCTTCAGCTGGACATTTTCTATTTTATTCCCTCTCTCATAGCTTGAGTCACTAATGAGTACAGCTTGTTTGGGTTTGATGTTCCAGACCCTTCAAAAGCAATGTATGGACTTAATAAATTTTAATTAATATATGAAATATTTAGAAGAACATCTAAAAATGTTTTCTTATAGCCCTGAATAAAGCAAAATTTGACCTTTTACCTCAGCTGTCTTAGTTTGTGGGGTATATTTGGTACTGTTTCTTAAGTAGTGTTTCTACTGGCATTTGAAGACAACATTAATTTGTTTTCAAGTATAACAATTTCTCAATATTTTTGGAATCTCAGATTGGCAATTACGGGTGCGCTTTAACCCAAGCAAAAGATAAAGCAGTCTAATAATGGAAATGTGAAGTACCCTTTGTTCCACACTACCTAACGTTAACCAAATGGGTGTTCCAAGTAAACTAGGGGAAATAATTATTAATGCCAATATTATTAAATGCATGCAAGTACAAATCCTGCTAATAAGGTATCTACAAAAATATATCTTGCTTCACCAAACTTTTAGAATTTAGATATGAGTGATCCAGTAGCTATTTTATTGTACTGAAACTCTGGGCATGCTTGGAATTTAAAATAAAACTACATTGTTAGTGAGACAAAATCAAATGGTTGTCCTAGCCTTCATTTTTCATGTTAGCAGGTGAAGGGGTGTGAATTGCTGTAATGTGCATGATTCAAGAGCATATGAAGTATATCTTACAGGGGGCATCAGAGGAGATGTGTATTTAGGATAGTTAGAATAGGGATTTCCTGATATTTTTCAAATCTCCAGCATCCTGATTGACTCATTTGGAGACTTTCTGCTTCTAAGTTTAGCTCCTCTCTGCTTGCCTCTAGAATAGACAAAATAAAGACAACAGAACAGTTAGACCATTAGGTCTCACTCCTCTCTTTCTATACAAATTTGTTTCTCTTCCAAATAAAACTATTTTATTCTTTTAAGTACCTGATGCTTTGCTCCTCTCTTGGATATTTAAACTCTGCCAACATGAAAGAGTTGATTAAGCAAAAGGACTTTTCCTGCGAACCCAACCTGCATGAAGACCAAGGTGTATCAAAATCATTTGGTGCTTGCCTAGTGATTTTGCATAAGACAGAATGTAGAATGTGTATAATACACTTTCAATGTGCTTTTGCAGCTGGATTTTCCTGTGTGGAACAGGAATATCTACCTTGAAAGTGCATTATCTAATGTGTGCAGAATGGTGAGGCAAGCATCACAATATATATGGGATTTTCTCCCTCTAAAACAAACCAAAAACTTTCAATAAAGTCCTTTACCAGTGGCTCCACAGAATACATTTTAGCAGGTATGAGGGAAAAGGATCATTAACTGGTTCAAAAATAGGGAGCAGAAGGCAGGAATATACGGGTAGTTTGAAAAACAGGGATTTTCAAAATGGAGGTAAGTCACTAGGTGGATAGGTAATAAAATAGCAAATGATATTCAGTGTCGGTAACTGTAAAGCAATACAGAGAGGAACAACTGCAGTTTCACATATACACTAATGCAATCTCAACTATTTGTGACTGTTCATGAAAGTTCTTGAGGTTACAGTATCTCAATGAAAACATCAAATCAGTGTACACTGGCAATGAAAAGGGCAAATTCTAAGATAGAGATAAGAAGAAAAGGAGTTAAAATAAAATTCTCATTGTTTTATATAATCTCATTGTGAATTTAGGCAGATTGCAAGTGGGTGGGCAAAAGAGATTGTGTCAGTGCTTGGCTTTTGTGGCCCTTTCTTGCATGCCCAGGGAAATGCCATTCACCATTTTGGGGTCAGGAGGCAAATCTCCTCAAGGCCAGATTGGCCATAGATTCTGGTTTTGTGAGGGGCATCGTCTGGGCATGGAATTGGAGTCTCTGTGGGTGGGTAGGTAGTTGTGAATTTCCTGCATTCCCCAGGGGATTGGACTAGATGACCCTGGAGATCCCTTCCAATTCTATGATTCTATGATCTACTAGAGGCAAAGGAATACAACGGGCGCTAGAGCTTGGCAGTGGGAAGAGGAAGGGGAGGAGTTGTCCAGTCTGTAAAGGCATGGGGTTGAATGTGTGTGTTGTGTGGGAGATTGTGGTGGCGTGGTGGCAAATGAGGGCATGGGTATGGAGATTTGGGTATCAAGAACCAGTGGTGTGGAATGTTCATTGAGTGTGGGAGAGGACTGACCTTTGGGAATTGTGGCATAGTGGTTACAGAGCCATGTCTTTCCAGAGCTTTCCAGAGCCATGTCTTCAGATATGTGAGGGAAAAATCAGACTGGAGACTCTTCTTAGGGGGAGATTACATGGCAACCAATTCCTTCCAGTTCTGCATTGAACATCATTTCCCTTCTTGTCCCCATGCCCTAATACACTTGGGGTAGTCACAGTACACAGGTGTCCACCCTGCTTCTTCTGTATCCATTTTTTTTTACTGTTGATAAAATATTATGTTCCCAAATGCTTCTTTCACGGCTGCTCTTTAGAAGAAGAAGAACTGGATTTTTGTACCCTGCTGTTTACTACCCAAAGGAATCTCAAAGTGTTTTACAAACACCTTTTCCCTTCGTCTCCCCACAATAGTCAACCTGTGAGGGATGTGTGGCTGGGAATGGGCTGCAGTGACCCAGCAGGCCTCAGGTGTCTCAAAGCAATTTCCAATCACCTTCCCTTCCTCTCCCCATAGCTGACTGTCCGTGAGAGAGAGAGCCTCACTTGGAAGATGGCAACCCTAAGAGGAGGTCCCTCTGTGCACAGCAGTCTTGACCTTAGTCAGGTTTATGCACACCTAGGTAGTGTGGAATTCCAGAAGATGAATCTATACCAGTCTGGGAACCAAACTTCCTCTCTGCAATGTTTTCTTGACCTAACATAGATCAGGGGGTTCTAGGTAGCTGTGGGGGCATTACACCCTTTTGAGGCCCCACTTTCAGACTTCAAGGAATATGTTCAGTCCAGGGACAGCCAACCTCCAGTTGGGGCCTGGAATTGCTGCTCATCTCCAGACTATACAGACCAGCTCTGCAGGCTAAAATGGCTACTTTGGAGGGGTGACTGTGTAGCATTGTATCCCCGAGGTTTAGGGATGCCAGCCTCTAGGTGGGGTCCGAGAATCCCCTGGAAGTACAGCTCATATCTAGGCATTTAGGCTGAAGGGAAAGCTCTCTCCCCTCACATGCATCCCTTCAAAAAGGAATGCATGTGGCCCACTTGGTTGCTTGGCTGGTGATGTCTGCCCTTCTGAAGCCTGAGTTGCTCTCGGAAACACCTCCCTCTCCTCAATTGTGATAATATAGAGGGAAGACAGACATGCAGCTTGAGGATCAACTACCAAGTAAATTGGGTGTAAGTCAAACATGCTGTAATAGCAGCACTGACTTACCAGTGCTGCTTGTTGGCAGAGGAGCCAGGAGGAGCAGGGACCTACCTGGTTGGGTGTGACTGCGGTACATTGGGCGGGGGGAGTGTGGCCTGATGATACAGTGCATCATCAGAAAGGGGATAAATTGTGGGCTATAAATAGGTGCCATGTGCAGCTGCCAAGCCTCTTTCACTGGTGCCACCAGAGATCAGCTTCCTTCCCACCCTCCTTCTTTTTGATAGTATGTTTTGAATTTATGTTTAGTTGGACTTGCTTAAATGTTTGTAGGTTTATCTTTGCCACAGCTGGTGTTTCACACAGGATGGAGCCTGGTTTTTTGGGGAGTCTGGGGGAGTTTTTGGGGGAGTTGGCAGGCGCCAACTTGGAAAGGAAAACGGGGATGCATGCCTTGCTAGGTGGCCTGGAGAAGATCGGGGAAGGTGTGAGGCCCCATCTTGGTCTCCCCAGGTGGACACTTCTCTCATGGTGGGATTTCAATGGCCAGGTGACCTGAGTTTCCGGCTGGGAACTGGGGGTGGGACTCTCCGAGCGCCGTTGGGATTCCTGATTGTAGATTGGTTTCTCTTGACCAGGCTTCCTCTCCCATGTGCGGCCAACACTCAATGGGAGGAATGTTGAAATAAAGGCTGCGGCCATGTTTAAAGCCAAAGAGAAGGTGTGAGCATTCTTACTGAAACCCTAAGATGCCCTCCTGTGAATCAATACTCTCTTTCTGGTCAGAATGTCTACCCTGAGTTCTATTTCATTTAGGCTTTCTGCAGTCAGAATTTGTTACAAAGCTGACTTTGAGAGACACAGGCAGTGAAGAGAGAAGCATATGGACAAATTTGCATTCCTCCAAAACTGAAGTCCCAAATAGCTGTATCTTCCTTTATATATGTGAAAAGTTTTTGAAGGTATGTCATGCCTAATATTAAGCCATATTGATAATTTTAATTCAAGTGTTGTTATTAGGTGCGAAGTCGTGTCGGACCCATTGCGACCCAATGGACAATGATCCAGGCCTTCCTGTCCTGTTATTATCTCTTTCTCTCTCTAAGAGTGTGTATGTGTATCTGTGTGTGTGAAACACAGTTAGAGCGTGTGTATCTGTGTGTGCGTGCGAGAGAGAGAGAGCTAGAGAGAGAGGAGGATTTTGAACATTTTTAAAAATAAGGCTTTCAAACATGGAACCTGTGGACTGTTAAAACTTTTCTCTGATACTTATGCTTTATCCACTGATATTTATTCATCCAAAATCTATACCCTTTATATTTTCTGTATATGTAGCTCCTGCTAAACATTTGCCATCTCTTAACTGAACTTTCAATTGTGGGTGAACAGAATTTGCAATGAATCAGTGGGTGTTTCAGCATCCCTCATTATCCCAGCATATGCTAGGTAATATGTGAAATACAAGTCAAATGTAGGGCTGTATCAAAATTTGGGCTATATCAAATGTAGACAAACTGGAGCATGTCCAGAGGAGGGCAACAAAGATGGTGAGAGTTTTGGAGGCCAAGACATATGAAGAAAGGTGGGGGAGCTTGGTCTGTTTAGCACACCTGGGAGACAAGACGACTGAGAGGGGATCTGATAGCCATCTTCAAGTATTGAAAAGGCTGCCATGTAGAGGATGGAGCAGAGTTGTTCTGTCTTGCCCCAGAGGGATGGACCAGAACCAATGGGATGAAATTAATTCAAAAGAAATTCTGTCTAAAGAAAGAAGAAGTTCCTGACAGTTAGAGCGGTTTCTCAGTGGAACAGGTTTCCTCGGGAGGTGGTGGGTTCTCCATCTTTGGAATTTTTTAAACAGCCTCTGATGGAGAGGCTGATTCTGTGAATATTCAAGAGATTAGCAGGTTACACTGTCAGCGATAGAGTTGTGAGTGTCCTGCATAGTGCAGGGGGTTGAACTACATGACCCAGGAGGTCCCTTCCAACTCTATGAGTCTATGATTCTATGAATTAATCCATAGGTTTTTCCCAAATACTTGAAAAATGATCTCAAAGCTTATTCCACCAGGTCGGGGCCAGGACTGAAAAGGCCCTGGCCAAGGCCAGGGAAACTTCCTGGGGGCCCAGGATCACCAGCAGATTCATACATACAGAGTGAAGAGTCCTGTGGGGGGGAGGGCATAAGGATATAAGTGGTCCCTCAGTTAAGACCAAGACCACGTATAGCCTTAAAGGTTGTACCAAATCCTTGAACCTGATCCGGAAGCCAACTTTTAACCAATGCAGCTGTCTCATCATGGGCTGGACACGGGCCCTCCAAGATGACCTAGTAAGAAACCTCGGAGCTGCATTTTGCACCAAATGTCTGGACCATCCAGACATTGTTTCCAAACACCTGGCAAATGTTTCCAGACGGAGGGTTCCATCCATCCATCCATCCATCCATCCATCCATCCATCCATCCATCCATCCATCAGGAGATAGAGCTGGATATCATCCACATATTGGTGATATGCCAGCCTGAAGCTCTGGACTAGCTGAGCCAGAGGGCACATGAAGATGTTAAAAAACATAGGGGAGTACCGCCCCTTGCAGTACTCCATAAGGGAGCGCAAAGGGGTCAGATAACTCCTCCCCCACTACAACACTCTGTGTCTGGTTCTTAAGGAAGGAGACCAACCATTGTAAGGCTGCCCCCCTAATCCCAGTCCCAGCGAGGCAGTAGGCTAACAACTTGTGGTTGATCAAATGTAGCTGACAGATCTAAAAGCATGAGGATAGCCAAATTGCCCCAATCTAGCTGGCAATGGAGATCATCCATCAGAGTGACAAGCACCATCTCCACCCAATGGCCAGGATGGAAACCAGACTGCTATGGGTCCAGGGCTGAAGTTTCCTCCAAAAATGCCAGGAGCTGGTACACGGCAGCCCTCTCAATCACCTTTCTCTTATAAACATAAATAAATGGTTACATAAAACTGGATTTACTTGCTGAACAATATAGTTCTGGTAGTTTTCAGATAGTCTTTTTCTTTTTTACAAAGTACATTTATCAAGGTACATTAGATGCTGGAAATAAGCTTTGTTTTTGCTTGTATAGCTAGTTCTTCAAAATGTGTCAAATTCTTCAAATTTGTTGCTAATTATGCCATGATAATTTCCTTCTTTAATTGGGGTACAAGAAAGTTTTTCATCTGTAAGTATTGGAATATAGAAGTAGTCCCATCTACTCTTCCTAGAGCAGTCTCAAAGGGTACATGTTTGTTACTATTCTTATACAACACCTGGCACATCTACAACATTTCCAACATTTGAAATTCTTGGGGCCATGACTAGATGTTTGGGGGAGGGGTGTAACTGAAGATAATAGAGAGATAGAATGTATTTGTCAGCACACCAACATATTTCTTGGCACTCATGGCCAAAGTGTTAGGGCCCAGATCAGTTCTGGGGGAATTTGCTAGCAAACCAGCCTCGGGAGAACATTGCCTGTATTGCATTGGCAAAGCATCATTTGACCAGATATGTACCAAGTCATGCTAGTTTCACCCAAAAAGCTGCCATAGGTATGTTTACACTCACACAATGAATGTAATGTACATTCTATTACTGGATGTCAGGTCTGGAGTAAATAGAGCAACATTATTTTTACCATGAGGGGCCTTGTCCATTGACCTTTCCCTCACCCTATGTTAATAGGGCTTAGTGATTTGATAATGTCACCAGTGAGCTTGTTCTTTTCTTTGATACTTTTCTCACTCCTGTGGTCATTCTTTCCCTTAACTGGTTCATTCCCTACGTCAGCCATTTCCCTTCTTCAATTATCAGAAGGTGTGAGGCCCCACCCTCTCTACAAGTCACAGCCCCGCCACTGGGAGTTTCTGGTCCTGGGCAGGAGGGCCACCGTGCGCCAAATGGGGGGTGGGGAGGGAGTGTCCCACTCACCTGAGGAGTCTGAATCCTCAGATCCCGGCTCAGCTGCTCCTACCAAGGGCGAGGTTTCTTCCAGGATGACACACCACACAAACCACCAGCTGCAATGCAATCTTCTATTTTATTCATGCTCCTTACACCTTTCTTCCACCAATGCTGCTACCTTTGTGTGTGTGCGTGTGTGTGTGCGTCCCTCTTTCCCCCCTTTTCCCAGCTTAAATTCCCTTCTCCTCTCTCTGACCCGCCTCCCTTCTTAGCCTGCCTCATTTCCCAAAATCCCTCCCATCCTTCAGCATCTCGCCGGCATCGACCCGACCCCTTGCAACCACAATTGGGGAAGCATGGTCTGTTTAGCCTAGAGAGGAGATGACTGATAGGGGATCTTATAACCATCTTCACGTATTTAAAAGGGTGTCATATGGAGGATGAAGCAGAATTGTTCTGTCTTGCCCAGAGGGATGGACCAGAACCAATGGGATGAAATTAATTCAAAAGGAATTCCATCTAAACATCCGGAAGACGTTCCTTACAGTTAGAGCGGTTTCTCAGTGGAACAGGCTTCCTCTGGAGGTGGTGGGTTCTCCACCTAGATAGCCATCTGACGGAGAGGCTGATTCTGTGAAGACAAAGGGGTGGCAGGTTACAGTAGATGAGCGATAGGGATGTGAGTATCCTGCATAGTGCAGGGGGTTGGAGTAGATGACCCATGAGGTGCTTTCCAACTCTATTGTTCTATGATTCTATGATTCTAAGATACTAGCTTCAAAGCCTGTTCCTAAGAATGGGCCTTGAAAGGGCCTCCTCCCCTGGCCCCCAGCCAGACAGCTTAAAGTGGCTTCGGGCCACAGCTCACAGCTGGATCAAGTGGGGCGGGTGGAGGCTGGCCTGGTACAGAGCTCCTTAGCAAACAGTTAGCAGGCCGGGAGGCCCTGATTAGCAGGCCCTGCTTAGCAATTAGCAGGCCCAGGCTAGCAGGCCAAGAGGCCCTCGTTAGCAGGCCCTGCTTAGCAGGTCAAGAGGCCCTCATTTGTAGGCCCTCCACCATGACCCTGTGCCCAGAGCCTTCTCCCCTTACCTGCTGCTGACTCCAGGCACTGAGGTGCGTCTGAGAGCAAAGAGGCTCGAGTCCAGGGACAGAGGGCGGGAGCTGCAGGGGCAGGGCCAATCAATGATTGGCCCTATTCCAACTTGGACAGCCAGACACGTTCTACCCACCAGGCTTTCACAAATATATAGAGGAACCATGGATAAGGATGGTATGAATCAGAATGAATGCCTATAACAGAAGGAAACAGAGTAGAGATGGAACCATCTTGAAAATACAGGACTTCCTTAGTCCTGTTTATATAATGAATGGAATGGGAAATTATGAGGTTGGGAATGTTATAAAGTGCTTATAGAAAATGTTTAGAAAAAAAAATGTTTCTAACCAGACCCCGTATTTACTTTGTAAAAACCTTTCTAGCTAATACTGAAATTCATTGTGGGAATATAATTCTCCTCCTCATTTCTTTCCTTTAATTCTCTTTGACTTTCTTCAGATACTTTCAGCCCACAACAATAATGGGATTAGATATGTTTCTCCTTCAAAGGCTTGGAATATACTTGTCATTGTTCTGTAGTGAAAACAACAAGCAGAGAAACCTATGATCAGCCTTACTTGATGGAGTTGTGAGTGGTACTTCCACTTAGCAGTAAAACTGGCTTAATGTTTTCATGGGTCTTTCATTTCTTTACTAGCTGAACACAGTGAAAATCAAAGGGCTTGTGCTGTTCCTCCTTGATTGAAGAAAGAGAGAGAAAAAGAGGGGGTATTACAAAATGACCTCTTATTTGTGAAAAAAAACTGTAAGTGTTTGAGAATTAAGTAAATTGAAACAAACCCTGCGGCATATGTTGGCTGACCACGCACTTTGCCCGTTCTAAGAAATGCACAGCGAAAGAAGAAGAAGGCTACTATTAGAACCATCGTTGTTACCTCCTCCACAATTGCATCTCTAGTAGCACTGCTATGTGTAAAGACTTTCAAGCAACATGTGTGCCACTAATGTTGGCAGGGATCCTCAGCGGTGTACCGTGACATGGAGGAGATATAATTTATTTTTTTAAACATAAGATTTTCCTCCTTCACCTTATATGAGTAGGTCTACCTACCCCTCCCAAAGTGTCCTTTGATGGGCCTGCAGGAGCTGGGAAGTGAAGGTTGCCTGGCCATTCTAACCTTTGTGGCTAATGCTCCTCTCACTGTGAGTCAACTTGTGTTGGTAGTGGCTCAATGAGTAAGGTAAGTATTTTTGTTTTAACTCAAGGGATGGGGGGGGGGGCGCAGAAGGGCTTGGTTGAGCCTAGTGCATTGCTGTGGTTGGGCCCAGTGCCTAGTGCCCCGCCAGGTCCCTGATAAGCTGGGACAGAAGTAAATAACACAGAAAATCTCCCTTGAATTTTTTTTTAACTGTCTCTGGGGGTAGGGATGCTGTATATTACAGAAATAAGACATGGCTGTTGCCATTAAAATGCCCAAACTGACAGCTGAAATGAAAGTCTACTTGTTTAGTTCAGAGTTTGCTATTTAGCATTCTGCACTCACAAATGAAACTATCTTCTCATTTAACAAACATTTTTATTTTATTACTGATACCATGCACACTGCAAACAAGTGAGGGCTTTTTGAGTGGGTTTTTATACGCTACTTTTCTGGACCATAAGGAGTCTCAAAAGCAACTTACAATTGCCATCCCTTCCTCTCCCTGCCACAGGCACCTTGTGAGGTAGGTGAAGCTGAGAAAGTTCTTAGAGAATTGAGACTGACTCAAGGTCACCCAGCTGGCTGTATGTGGAGGAGTAGGCAATCATACCCGATTTTCCAAATTAGAGTTCAAGTAGATGCACCATTTGGCCTCAGACCAGTGTTTTCCCTTTGAATTGACAATGGGGGATCTTCCTCCCACATTCCTTTTGGCTACAATCATGTATTTTAAAAACTTTTTATACAGTTTACTGTCATTGATCTCCACAATAGAGCCCCTTAGACTTCAGACTTAAGATTCTGGTAATGACCTTTAAGGCATACGTGGTCTGGGTCCAGTGTACCTGAGGGACTGCCTTTCTGCCTACACCCCTCAAAATGGTTTATGTTCTGCTACCCCCAAGTGTATGGCCCCAAGGAAGGTCGCTTGACCTCAACCAGGGCCAGAGCTTTCTCTGTCTTGGCCCCCATCTGGTGGAACAAGCCCCCAGAGTAGATCAGGGCCCTAATGGAACTAGAACAATTCTGCAGGGCCTGAAGAAGGGAACTCCACCACGCATTTGATTGAGGTCGACCAGAACCACTACCTTTCTCTGGGCCCCCAAGCCTCTCTCTCATATAAATCATCACCTGAATCTATCCAACCACAGAAGGAAAGAAAGAAAGAAAGAAAGAAAGAAAGAAAGAAAGAAAGAAAGAAAGAAAGAAAGAAAGAAAGAAAGAAAGAAAGAAAGAAAGAAAGAAAGAAAGAAAGAGGGAGTAACAGCTTTTTCAGGGCAAAGAGGAGGGCTTGTGGGGAGGCCCACCTGAAGACATGCTGTGGCCTTTCCTGGTCTCAGGAAGCCTCCCCAGAGTGAAGGGGAGTGCTGGTGAGGACTCGGCTCCTCTCCCCTCCCCCCTGCCCTGGGCAGGTTTGGTGAGGCCAGGAAAGGCCGCTCTAAGGGTTGTGGGCCCACCATGGTCTTTCTAGGGCTTGGAAAGTTTGCCTGGGGTGAAGGGGAGTGCTGGATGGGACTTGCCTCCCCCCCCCACCCCAGCAGGCTCATTGAGGCCAGGAAAGTCCACAATGTGCCTTCTCGGGAAGGAAGAGGAGGCGAGTCACAGCTAGGGCTCCCACTAGCCCCAAGGAAGTCCAGTGGCTGGGGTCTGCCCACCCTTCCCTCCCAGCTCCCACCTGCCAGCCACCAGACCTCCCAACCAGGACCCCCAGAGGCAGCGGCAATCCCAGGGATGCCCCCCCAGGGGGGCGATCCCTGAAGATAAAGCTGAAGATAAACACCAAAACATTCACAGTACCAGAATACAATCTAAACAACATTCTTTAAAAGTTTAAAGACCATGCTGAGAACAGATTTTCATTACTATATTCAAGTAAATGTGAGCTGAATCAGCCATGCATTGAAACCACTGATATTATCAAGTAAGAATGCACAAAAATTATTCCTGTAACCAAAAGAAACAAAAGGCCTTGATAGATGACAAATGAAACTCTTAAAATTGCTAGAGATAAATGAGAAGTGAAAGGTGACAGAAATTGAATCAAAAGTTTAAATGTAGCATGCCAGTGATTGGCATGTAAAGAGAACGGGAACTTTTATCATAACTAGTGTAGAGAAATAGAAGAAAGCAACAAAAAAGGAAGAGCAAGAAATCTGCTCCACAAGATTCAAGAAAACACAACCAGGTATACTGAAAGATCAACATGGAACAGGACAAAATAAATAAGAGATGGGAACAGAAGAGATGAAAGGATGACAGATTCCTTGAAAAATAACTTTTGAAGAAGAACCTGCAATTTTAGAACACAAAGATTCTCTCTAAGTGCTCGAAAGAAAAAAATCACCAGGAGCAATTTGGATATTTTAAACCACAGCCAGAGTCGATCAGACCAACAAATACCAACAAATATGAAAAACAAAACAATGGCCCACAGATTGGAAATGCTCAATCTATATTCCAAGCTCCCTCTCCAAACTGAGTTGTCACTGGAAGTTATTGGACTATCACAGTAATTTCTCACACAAATAAAGTGATGCTTGAAATCTTATATTAAATATGGTTGCCATATATAGAATGAGAAATGCCAGATGTTCAAGCTGGATTCAGAAAAGAAAGAGGCATTAGAAATGATATTGCAAATTTACATTGTTATGAGAGTATACAAGAGGATCTCAGAAGAAAATCAGCTTGCATTTCATAGATTATAACAAAGCTTTTCCCTGTGTGGATCATGAAAAGCTACAACTGGTTTTAAAAAATGATGCTCAGTCTATAATCTGGACAAGGAGCTACTGTTAGGACAGAATATGGAAAGACAGAATGGTTTCTTATTGGCAAAAGTGTCAGACAAGGATGTCTTTTAACTCCCTATCTAGCCGGTCTATGTGCAGAATTTATCAAAGGGAAAACTGGGCTAGATTTGGATGAAAGTGGCAGGAAATTCTGGCAGATAGAACATTAACAATTTGAAATATACAGATGATACCAAATAACTGGCAGAAAACAGTGAACAGCTGAAGTGAGTAATGTGGAAGGTTAGAGCAAAAAGGGCCAAAGCAGAATTAGAACAGAACATAAAGAAGACAAAAGTGTTGCCTACTGTGGAGTTACACAGCTTCAAAGCTGACACTGAAAAAATGAATATTGTTAAAGATCTTCAGTTCCTTGGTTCCATCATCAACCAAAAGGGTGATTGCAATCAAGTAATCAGAAGGAGATTGAAACTGGGAAGGGCAGCTATGAAGGAGCTAGAAAAGAACTTTCATTGTAAGAATGTGCAAATGGTGGCCAAGATCAAGGCAATTCATGCCCTGAGTGTTAGTTGTGCAGTGAATAAAATTGACAGGAAGAAAGTTACTTCATTTGCAATGTCATGTTAGACTAAAATTTTAAGGCTATCACAAAAAAGACAAATAAATAGGCTGTAGATCAAATGAACTCTCCGTAGAAGCTAAAATAACCAAACTGAAGTTCTAGAACTTTGGTCACTATGAGAAACTGAGGGCCTTTACGCACGGGGATCTTTGTTGCAAATTGTTTGCGGAATGAAAAATCGCCATTTAAAATAGTGGAATTCATCGTTATGCATACCTGCCTTTGTAGTGGAATCAGTTGCGTTTTTTAGCGTTTCCCACAGGCTTCCGGTCTCGGCAGAAATCGCTAGAAAGGAAGCGCTATTGCCAAGCTCATCCCGCCCCTGGCCGTCAAGCAGCCAATGGGCAGCCGTTAGCATGCTCCCAAACAGCCCCTTTCCCTTTAAGAAAGGTTTAAAAAAAAAAAAACAGACCCATAGCAACGAATCTAGGTAGATTCGTTGCAACGGAGAGACCCATCCAGCTGCCTAATGTGAGCTGTCGTTTGATTGTATGATCGTTGGCACGCTGCCTCGAGTGATAAAAAAAAAATCCCCCCCCTCTCACGGGCCCGATTTTCGGCTGAATTAATGTGTAAAAAATAAAGGGACTTTATTTCAGCAAACGGGCTTTTATGTGGTTTGTGCTTAGTGACTAAAGGTGAAGGACTGAAGCCAGGGAAGCCTCTAAACAGAAAGAGGCTCGCTGGTGCGTTTATCCCCGCTCGCTCGGAGAAAAAAAAATGGCGATTGCTTCGCCGGAAGTTTGGAGGACAGGCTCAGGAGGAGGGACTTTGAAGAACCAGCAACAATGGTAACGCACAGGTCTTTAGCGCTACTGTTGCAGATTGGTTGCAGGAGTGTATCGCTATCCGGAGGGTGAATCCACTTTTCTGGATTCCCCTGAAAGCGCTACAACGAAGCGCTTTTTGCTGATTGGTTTCAGGAGTGTTGCAGATTGTCTGCGACGTCGTGCGTTAAGGCAAATTAGTAGCGTTTTCAATTAGCAACCATTGTGCTATTTTGAAGCCGTGCGAAATGGCCCTTAGGGATTCACTGGAAAAGATTCACTGGAAAAGTGGAAGGCAGCAAGAAAACAGGAAGACCCAACATGAAGAAGAAGAAGAAGAAGAAGAAGAAGAAGAAGAAGAAGAAGAAGAAGAAGAAGAAGAAGAAGAAGAAGAAGAAGAAGAAGAAGAGTTGGTTCAGATATGCTGCAGATTACAGTCGCCTTCCCATTCCTCAACTGACAACAGACACCCTGCGGGGTGGGTGAGGCTGAGAGAGCCCTGATATTACTGCTTGGTCAGAGCAGTTTTCTCAGTGCTGTGGCGAGCTCAAGGCCACCCAGCTGGTTGCATGTGGGGGAGCGCAGATTCAAACCTGGCTTGCCAGATTAGACGTCCACACTCCTAACCACTGCACCAAGCTGGCTCTTGGTGAGTTGGATTGACTCTATCAAGGAAGCCTTGTCCTCAGTTTTCAAGACTGTTAAGGAAACAAGGATGTTAAGGAAAAGATGTCCTGAAGATCATGAATTCATAGAGTTGCCATAAGTCAGAAGCAACTTGCTGGCACTTAACACACACACACTTAATCAAGGCAGGTATCCCTACAGACACTTTCAAGAAGAAGTAGCTTGGCTGTCTAAATACATCAAAGGTACATTAATCTAAGGTTTGTTGCTTAACAGTCCAAAGGTCCCCACACTACAGATGTTTGAACACCCCCCAGTTTGGCTCACATCCTGTTTGTTGGTTGCAAACCAGGAGCTGATTTTTCAGTGATCGTCTGTTTCTAGATCCATTTTGGGCTTATTGGCAAGTTACTTCTCTGTATTCCTTCCTAATCAATGAGTCCAGCACAATCACCATTTTGTGCAGATGCATTCTCACACACTCAGATGTGGTCTACTGCCCTGAATTCCTGCTCCCTTTTCCCCTCCTTCCTTGCAGCTGGTGCTATTGAAGGGGAGGGTCCACAGCTAAATTGGCTGCTGCCACAGGAATTCAAAGTATAAATCTTAATAATCTTCTAGAAAATCCATATGTAAATGTAGCCTAGGAAACCATCTCACACCTATTATATCTAAGAAATCAATACCCCATAATGAGACAACCATATAACAACCTGAATGAATATAATTTTTTTAATTGCCCGTACAGGTAGTTATCACTTTTCTGTCTTATTCATGTAACACAGTGAGCCAGCCAATTTGAACTGACTTCAAAGCTGCCTTTCTGTTGATCAGGCCCATACCATTTTGACATTCCAGCTCTGTGGCCTGATTGGCCACAGCTGCCTTGGACAAGGGATGAGGTACAGTCACTTAATACATCTATTCCAGCTCTCTGCTGACCAAGACAGTCCATGTTTAGAACTCTTTGCTCCCTTGTTCCTATGGGATGAAACACAGCTGCTGTCTGCTCCCATAACACAGGCAGGAGGCATCATTCTCACAACATAAGCTCAGTAAGCTTCAATAGGGAAACTTTCTTCAGTTCAGTCAGTCATGAGATGACAAGGAAACCTAAATTCCTTAGAGGTCATAATTTTTCAACCATCCCAAACTTGATTTTGATGCATTTCCTAACAAATGTGAATTATTTCTGAAAGAAATAAAAGGGGGGTAGCTTTAGAAATAGTATTTTTATAATGAAAAAATCAAGAAGAATCCAGACTGTCAAGTGTTCATTCTGAGGGACAATCACCAATGGTTCATTATGGAAAGTGAAGGTGTCACTTCATGTTTCTTAAATCCTCCTAATACTTACTGAGCAAAGCTATTGACAAGCTTCCCTGCAAACACTGAGCTCTTAAGCTGCTCTTAGTTTACAGCAAGAAGTTAAAGGATTTATCAAAGCTCCAAATGAAAGCCATACTAACTGGATTAACTGCTAACAGGGATTTAAAGTGTGAGTCGGATTAACTTTAGTGTTACATCAAGTAGAGTTTCTTTCTTTCTTTCTTTCTTTCTTTCTTTCTTTCTTTCTTTCTTTCTTTCTTTCTCTTCTTTCTTTCTTTCTTTCTTTCTTTCTTTCTTTCTTTCTTTCTTTCTTTCTTATTGTTCTGCATTTATTGGAACAGGAGGTTGCATTTTACTCATGTGCTTGTCTAGAGGCAGGAGGCTCTACTGTGAATAGCAGAGAATGCAAGAATGTGTTTACATCTCATTTTAATATGTCTACTTATCATGGAATCATGCAAGGCTGCTTCCACAGGTCATTATGCTGTAATGCAACAGATTTGGTAAAATGCTCAGTTTTGCTCTGGTAGTGGCACTCCATTTGTTCCTGGTAGCTGTCCAGATAACTATTAGTTTATGCTGCCAAGGCCATTTCAAGATTTTCACTTCACATATTAGATGAAAGTAAAATGTTGTTTGCTTCCACTACAGATATACATTTGACAATGAGTAGTGATAAAATTAGAGCCTCTTGTGGCACAGAGTGGTAATGCAGCAGACATGCAGTCTGAAAGCTCTGCCCATGAGGCTGGGAGTTCAATCCTAGCAGCCAGCTCTAGGTTGACTCAGCCTTCCATCCTTCCGAGGTCGGTAAAATGAGTACCTAGCTTGCTGGGGGGTAAATGGTAATGACTGGGGAAGGCACTGGCAAACCACCCCATATTGAGTCTGCCATGAAAACGCTAGAGGGCGTCACCCGAAGGGTCAGACATGACCCAGAGCTTGCACAGGGGATACCTTTACCTTTAGTGATAAAATTAGTGACTATGTATATGACATGCACCTATAAATATTTTCTTGGTTTGGCTCAGAAAATTCATTTTGCACATGTGCGTGTTAAGTTCTGTAGTGTCAAGCCTATTCTGATTTATGGCAACCAAGACCATTAAAAGCCTTCCCCAGGTTTTGCAAAAGGTGGGCCCTGGCCTCCTTGATTGAGCCAATCCACCTCATGTTGGGTCTTCCTCTTTTCCTGCTACCTTCAACTTCTCCTAGCATTATTGGCCACTCCAGTGAGTCCTGTCATCTTATAATAGGACCAAAATATGATGACTTCACTCATTTTAGCATCTAGGTAGAGTTCTGATTTGATAAAACCCACTTATTGCTAAAACCCACATGTCTCTTTAGTGTTCCATGGTGTCCATAAAACTCTCCTCCCAACCCCACATTTCAAATGAAGGAACTTTCTTCCTGCTAGCTATTTTCCAACTTTTGCACTCATACATAGTAATGTGGAATATTATGACATGAATTAACTTGATATTGGTCAAGTAAATAGAAAAGAGTTTCTTTATTGTCAACCTTAAAGTAATTCCACAATAGTCTTTTTTTGTCTTCTTGACACTGAACTGTCATCCTGCCTTGACCCAGTACCTCCCCTCCAATAAAGCTGTAAAACAACAACGTTGAGTTTAGTGTATTCAATTAATTATGTGTACAGATCTGACTGTATCATTACATGTGCTAACATTTTTAAATGAATGGGTTCTGCTAGGTGGCCTGGCAATGGAGACCTTTGCTGAGTGGACTCACCCTGACTCCAAACTTGGCCAGCCTCATCGATCATTGGCTACAAAGGAAGTTCCAAGAGGTACCCAGAACCATACCTTTCTCCTGAATTCTGCATGTCCACTACCAGGTTCACAAAGATGTTGTTCAACACCAAGGGCACTCTTTCCCAGCCATTGATGCATTATTGTGGACCCATCCTCCGTTGATGCTTCCAGTGCTTGCTGATCATCCTTTCCTATCATGATCAGTGTGGCCTATCCCTATCCCTTCTAAATGAGTTATGATCTAAAAAGTCCACATGCTGGACCTATTTAACCCCCCTCCCTTATTCCAGCATTCTGAGGCTGGTAAAACAAACAAACAAACAAACAAACAAACAAACAAACAAACAAAAGCCTTTCAATAGCCAAACTAAGGAGACCCTCAAAATTCCTGCTTGGCTTTAAAAGCAACTGGCCAATCTCAGGATGCTAAAGGGAGTGTGGGTGGTCAGCAGCCAGCAGAAAAGCCTGCATGATGGAAGAGTGGTCAGAATATGAGGCCAGGCCTCACCTCCTAATTAGCTGTTTCAAACATAACAACTGTTATTTATTATTTTATTTATATCCTGCCACTCCTATAACATGGCTTGTGGCAATTACAATCATAAATATATATATTAAAATGCCCCTAAAACAATAATGAAATCCCTATGAAAATCCAACCACCAGACAGTGAAAGCTCCCAACCCCGTCCCCTATATAACAGCCCCTATGATTGCACAGTGCCTCAGGGGCAATTCCAGGGGTGCCTGATGACCTGGCTAGCCGGTGAGGGGCCCTAATTTAACCTGCCCTGGCCTCAACTAAAGGCCTGGTAGAAGAGCTCCATCTTGTTACCCAAATTGCTTACATGTGTCCTGGAACACGTGTATTTGAGCTGTGGGGAAATTAGCCAAATTATACAAGAGGTTGGGTAACTAGTGTTAAAGGATCGTTGCCTATGTATACAAGGTCAATTACACCCATAGGAACTCAAGGCAGACACGTTGGTAAATGGTAAAACGAGTATAAGCTTTATTGCAAAGAAAATAATAAAAGCATAAAAATAGCTAACAAACCTACAAACAGTCATATAGAGAAGAGAAACAAAGGTGGAAGAGAAGGCTTGTATAATTACCTGTCCAAGGAATGGAGAGTCAGAAGAAGCGATACAAACCAGCATGAGAGGTTTCCAAAGTAGAGGAAGGGAGGGAGGGAGGGTGGGGATCCCGTGCGTGTCCCGGCCGAAGAGGGCTCTCCCAGCATGAGGCGCTCTCCTGCGCCTGTGCTTCCCCCTCCTCGGCCAATCACAGAGCGCCACGCTGCTGCCAGCAGCACGTGCACTCCCAGCCTCTCCTTCCCACGCATTTCGCCTACCCACCCCACCCGCCGCAGCAATGGAGGCCTCTGTTCAAGCCGAGCCGCAAATTATACTTTTTATTCTATATCATGAACTGCCTTGAGTTCCTACAAGGTAGAAAGGCAGCTAATAAATGTTTTAAATAAATACATGCACATGAAAGGCCTCCTCTGTAGCTTATTCATAGTGGCATTCCATCCCTCTTGAAACCTGCCAGAGCCAAAGTCTGAGCATACTTCAGAAGCGGTTTTGACTGTCCTGGCATTTGTAGACTGTTGAGGGAACATAGTCCTTCATTTTACTTATTTTGTTTTAACCAGTTGTTTAAAAAATACTTTTTAACTCCTTCCTTATCTAGAAACCTTCACTATAAACCTGGGTAAGTATTTTAAAAGAACACAAGGAACGCGTTCACTTCTTTGGATATGAACTGTTCAGAAAAAACAGAATAGATCGAAGAGGTGGAGGAGTGGCACTGTATGTGAGGAAAGAGCTTACCTGTCAGGAAATTCTAGTGAAGGAGAGCATATCTACAGTGGAAAGCATACGGTGAAAATAAGTGAGGGGAAAACAAACAGTGTGGTGGTTGGTGTCTGCTAACGATCGCCTGACCAACGAGAGGATGTGGATGCTGCACTTTGTGAGCAGCTTGAGAAAATATCCAAGTGGCAGGACCTTGTCATCATGGGTGACTTCAATTTCCCAGATGTGTGCTGGGAAACAAACTCTGCGAAGCGTCCTCAGTCATGCAACTTTCTGACCTGCCTGGCTGACAATTTCATTAATCAAATGGTAGATGAACCCAAAAGAGATTCAGCCATACGGGACTTAATACTGACCAACAGGCAAGAGTTGGTAGATGAGGTGAAGGAGGTGGGGACCCTAGGGGGTAGTGACCATGACCTCATAGAATTTCTTTTGAGATGGGGAGGCAAGAAAGCTTGAAGCAAGACGCGGATGTTGGATTTTTGTAGGGCAAACTTTAATAAACTCAGAGACATGATGAGTGTCATACCATGGACGAGAATGCTGAAAGGGAAGGGAGCATGTGAAGGGTGGGCACTACTCAAACAAGAGCTATTGCATGCTCAATCAATGACTATCCCAGAAAGACTAAAACACTGCAGGAGCTCTAAGAAGCCTATTTGGATGAACAGAGAACTTCAAGAGGAACTAAGAAAGAAAAGGGAAATGTTCAGGAAATGGAGAGAAGGACAGAGCTCTAAAGAGGAGTACCTACAGGTTACTAGGCACTGTAGATCTATCATCAGAAAGGCCAAAGCTGAGAGTGAACTAAGATTGGCCAGGGAAGCCCACTGTAACAAGAAAAGATTTTTCAGTTATGTGAGGAGCAAACGTAAAGTAAAGGAGGCAATAGGCCCACTGTTGGGTGCAGATGGACAAACTCTAATGGAGGATGCAGAGAAAGCAGAAAGGCTCAGCGCCTATTTTACATCTGTTTTTTCCCTCAGGTCAAAGGGTTTAGGCACATCTAGAGATGGCAGTAGCCAAGAGATAGTGTCTGGGTGGCAGGTTAACATCGACAGAGAGGTTGTTGAGAGGCATTTAGCTGCACTGGATGAGTTCAAATCCCCTGGGCCGGATGAAATGCACCCGAGAGTGCTCAAAGAACTTTCCAGAGAACTTGCACAACCCTTGTCCATCATCTTCGGGACCTCTTTAAGGACTGGAGATGTCCCGGAGGACTGGAAGAGAGCAAACGTTATTCAGATCTTCAAAAAAGGGAGGAAGGATGACCCAGGAAGCTACAGACCAGTGAGTCTGACCTCTGTTGTGGGTAAGATAATGGAGCAGATATTAAAGCGAGTGATCTGCAAACATCTAGAGAACAATTTGATGATCCAAGGAAATCAGCATGGATTTGTCTCCAACAGGTCCTGTCAGATCAACCTGGTTTCCTTTTATG
The DNA here is from genome assembly GCF_049243985.1 of Paroedura picta. Lineage (NCBI taxonomy): Eukaryota > Metazoa > Chordata > Lepidosauria > Squamata > Gekkonidae > Paroedura > Paroedura picta. The sequence goes on along the minus strand of NC_135371.1, from coordinate 79,428,793 downwards.
ACCAAGTAACAGGTTTGCTGGATCGTGGAAATTCGGTTGATGTCATTTACTTGGATTTTAGTAAAGCTTTTGATAAGGTTCCCCATGATGTTCTGATGGATAAATTGAAGGCATAAAATCTGAATTTTCAGATAGTTAGGTGGATAGCGAATTGATTAGAGAACAATACTCAAAGAGTTGTTGTTGATGGTGTTTCATCAGACTGGAGAGAGGTGAGTAGCGGGGTACCTCAGGGCTTGGTGCTCGGTCTGATACTTTTTAACATATTTATTAATGATCTAGATGAGGTGGTGGAGGGACTGCTCATTAAGTTTGCAGATGACACCAAATTGGGAGGACTGGCAAATACTCCAGAAGATAGAGACAGAGTTCAACGAGATCTGAACACAATGGGAAAATGGGCAAATAAGAACAAGATGCAATTTAATAAAGATAAGTGTAAAGTTCTGCATCTGGGTCAGAAAAATGAAAAGCATACCTACTGGATGGGAGATACGCTTCTAGGTAACACTGTGTGTGAACAAGACCTTGGGGTACTTGTGGATTGTAAACTAAACATGAGCAGGCAGTGTGATGCAGTGGTAAAAAAAGGCAAATGCCATTTTGGGCTGTATCAACAGGGGCATCACATCAAAATCACAAGATATCACAGTCCCATTGTATACGGCACTGGTCAGACCACACCTGGAGTACTGTGTGCAGTTCTGGAGGCCTCACTTCAAGAAGGATGTAGATAAAATTGAAAGGGTATAGAGGAGAGTGACGAGGATGATCTGGGTCCAAGGGACCAAGCCCTATGAAGATAGGTTGAGGGACTTGGGAATGTTCAGCCTGGAGAAAAGGAGATTGAGAGGGGACATGATAGCCGTCTTTAAGTATTTGAAAGGTTGCCACTTGGAGGAGGGCAGGATGCTGAGAGGAAAGGACACGCAGTAATGGGTTTAAACTACAAGTACAACGATATAGTCTAGATATCAGGAAAAATATTTCACAGTCAGAGTAGTTCAGCAGTGGAGTAGGCTGCCTAAGGAGGTGGTGAGCTCCCCCTCACTGGCATTCTTCAAGCAAAGGTTGGATACACACTTTTCTTGGATACTTTAGGATGCTTTGGGCTGATCCTGCATGGAGCAGGGGTTTGGACTAGATGGCCCCTTCCAACTCTATGATTCTATGATTCTTCACTTACATTGTTTCCACAAAAGTCCCAGCCCTAGGACATCATGGATATGAATTAATCAGTTTCAGCAATCTTATGAGCTGGGGCAACAAAGGCGAGTCTTGTTTTTCTTTCTCTCTCTCTCTTGACTATTTCTAGCAGTCACCTTGCCTGTTTCTTGCTGACACAGCTCTTAACACTGATTAATGACTTGGCATAGAGACTAGTAGCAAGAAGACATGCTCTACTATCAACTGATTGAGCTGAAAAACTGCCTCTAAACAATCAAAATACCTTTAAACTCCCAACATCCCCCCTCCCTGCTCACCCAACAAATAATATGATAAAACTAGGAGGTTCCCTCCCTGGACCTCCACCCACCCCCACCCCGCCAAGCTCCTGGAGCTGCCTATCCATTCTGCAGATTTGGTTGCCAGCCTTCATTTGCCAATCATCCATGGCCAAAATTTTTTCTTCGATTTTTTAAACTGTGGAGAGAATAAAGGAATAAAATTTTAGATCCAGGACATCAAGAGGAACATGGACATGTAAGGTGGGGGAGGGGGGTAGAAATTTTGAGTGTGGGGGGCACATACAGCACTAGCACCAAGCTTACAGGATGTTTCTCACTTTTCTTGGTGTTTCTGCATGGCCCCTTCCAGCTCCGTCATCCAGGCCAGTATGGTCTGCACTGTGAAAGGGTATAAGAATTAGAAAGTTGAAGTGAGTACAAGGTTCATTTTTACTTGTGGATTGCCATGCAAAGCTTTATCAGGGCACTAATCATTAATAAGGGAGCCTTTTCTCACTTGCCGCCATGGCTGAGCTGGATGGCTGCTCCTCCATCTCTCCCTCAGTTCTATCTCCCTCTCTGGTGGGGGCGGGGCTGGGATCCCAGCTTGACTGGAGATAGGGTGGCTGATGATGAGAAAGAAGGAAGGCATAATCAGGGGACAGTACATGCTGCAAGAACCTTGAGAAACATTAATAAGCATGTGGTGTGTGGCTTTTTCTGCCATAAAGGGGTGGAACCATGGAGTGGCATCCTGATTTCATTAAGAGAAACATCATAGGATTTTAAAAACAAGGAATAATGTGCTGTCATGGAGACATGCCTGTTTAGCAGTTTAGGGGTATCACCTTGCTTATGATGTTCTATCCCCCGTTTGCACCCCAAAACCCCTCTCAAACCCCACCAGCACTGAAGACCAGGTAAAGTTCTATGTTCCCCCCAGGCACCAGGTGGATTTAAGCAAGGAAACCGGTATTGGATAGGGGTGTGGATCATAATCTTCTTTGTCAATTAATAAAAGCCAAAAGAAACTTACCCATATGCCTGTGTTGTTCCAGGGGTGGCTTCTCCGCCTCATCCCAGATTTTCATCATCTGGACATGAAACAGTATGCACTCACTCTCCCTTGGCTTCCCCCCTCCCCCTGCTCTAGACTATTTAAAAAATCTAATTTAATGCGTGTGAATTTTGTGCACACCTGCTCCCAGGTGCACACATAGCCCAATTTTGGCCAGGGCCATATAGGTTTGGCTATGTGTGCTGGCCATCAGCTTCTTTTAAGTTTTTTGAGGCCAGCAAAAGTTCTAGGAGTGCCTCAGGCTCAGATTTCTACCAAAAGGCACCCTTCCTTGCTTGAGGCATCTTGCAGAATGACGTTTGCTCAATGAAGATATGTTTATACGTTCCTCCCACATACTTTTAAAAGTATCTAAGTGCTCAGCTAATGGGATGGCTGAGGGCTTTATACAGCCAACTAGACATCCTATCCTGTTCAACTGGCAGCCATTTCACAAGCCCTGGGAACTTCCTGCCACCAGAAGACTCCTTTTTAAAGGGACAAATTGGTTTGCTGGCTAAAAACCCCTCCCCACAGCGGGTTTTTCTCCCTCTCCCAAATATGCCACCCCCCTGGTTATGCCTGATAGACCTCTTTTCAATCTCTGTCGAAGGGAAATGCAGTGGAAACAAGAGGAGCTTTTTAAAAAACCCTGTGGGTTCGCCCATAACTGTAAGCTCCACTGTGCATTCAGATCAGAGAATCCTAATGTTTAAGAGTGCACTTTTAATGTTTAAAGGTGTGTGAAAAGACAGCACTGTTCCCTCACTGACATGGCACTGTCGCAAACCAACTAACAGCATTCCTGGAAGAAGCTTCAGTCCTGGACCCATCTCAGTCAGGTTTCCACCCTGGCCATGGGGTATAGACAGCACTAGTCACCCTGATGGACGACCTCCGTCGCCAGTTGGACTGAGACAGTTAGTCAGCCAGTTAGTCAGCGCTGCTGATACTGCTACACCTTTCAGCAGTGTTTGACACAGTCGACCATGAGCTACTTGCTTGCTGCCTCATCGATGCCAGAATACGAGGAACAGCCCTTCTGTCAGGTTGACAGACTGGAAACAATCACTTCTTAGGAAGAAAGCGTTTATTTTCCAAACAGATTGTTACCAAAGTCGAAACTGGCGAGTACAATTGTCAAAAGACAATACTTTCCCCCTAAGTTTTCCTGCTCAAAGATGTTCTCACTCCCATCGAGGGTGCCCCCTCCCATGTCCAGGTGCCATCCGGGAAAGCAGCCAAGACAATAACCCAACCCTCCCCAACCTTGGTTCCGCTAGCTACAGCTACTACACAGATAAAACTGTCTGGTAATGCTGCAAAGGGGAACAAAGTATTTCAGAAAGTACAGTTAACAGAAGGCCAAAGCAGACAAGCTGGTCATACAGAATCCAAAATGGATACTCATTGGTTCACTGATCTCATGGTATTAATCATGTGATTCTGACATACCGCCCCTCCAATAACTACTCCCACAACTCTCAACCCACCCCCACCGGCCCAGGCTGGACAGGAAACTTGGAATGAAATGCTTTCACCAAGCAAGGTGCTCGCACATTATCTGCATCAACCCATTCGTTGTCCCCTATGGAGAAAACTTTCCAGTCCACCAGATATTGCAGCCTGCTATGGTACCAACGAAATCTGGTTAACTTCATAGTGGGTGTCTTTATCCACAAAATCAGGAATAGGTGCAGCAGAAGCAGGATGCCAGTCATCCAGAAGCGGGGCTTTCTTAAGCAAGCTGGAATGAAACACAGGATGCACATGTTTATAGGTTTTAGGTAGAGCAAGTTCTACAGTCACAGCATTGATAATCTGAGTAACTTTGAATGGTCCCACATATTTTGGCCCCAGCTTGGGTGATTGCTGTTGACAACGTAAATTCCTGGTAGACAAAACCCCCAAATCCCCAACTTTCCACTCCAGGGAGTTTTCCCTCTTTTTATCAACTTGCAACTTATAGTGTCTTTTGGCTTTTTCCAGGTGCTTCACAATAAGTGGCCAAGCCTGGGAGATATTCTCAGCCCACTCTTTCAGGTCCTTCGGACAGTCAGGTTTTGGGACCCAGGTCGGCACTGCTTGTAGATCGGTCCCGTAAATCACCTTAAATGGGGACAGTCCCGTGGACGAGTGCACTCCATTTTTTAAAGCAAATTCTGCCAATAGTAATAGGGCAACCCAATCAGACTGCTGATAATTTATGAAGCACCTCAGATACTGTTCTAAAATCTGATTGACCCGTTCAGTCTGCCCATTGATTTCAGGGTAGTAGCCTGATGACAAAGCCTGTTCCACCCCCAGCATTTTCAGTAACTCCCGCCAGAACTTGGCAACAAACTGTACTCCTTGGTCTGAGAGGCAATGATCTGGTAAACCGTGCAGTTTGTACACATGTGTCACAAACAGGGAAGCCAACTTTGCTGCTGATGGCAACACTGCACAAGGAATAAAATGTGCCTGTTTCAAAAAAGCATCCATAACCACCCAAATCACAGTTTTTCCCTGACTAGGGGGCAAGCCTGTGATAAAATCCATGGTAATCTCCTTCCACAGAGCAGGAGGAGTAGGCAGGGGTTGCAACAGTCCCTTGGGTTTCCCCCAGCGTGCTTAGCTGTTAAGCAGACAGTACAACCTTTTATATATGCTTCTACATCAGTACGTAAAGTGGGCCACCAATAATGTCTGCGCACCAAGTGCAGTGTTTTTTCAAAACCAAAATGCCCAGCCGCTTTGGAATCATGGCACAATTTTAAAATGTCTTTATGCGCAGTGGCAGGCACATAGATTTTTTTGCCTTTGCAAAGCACCCGCTCCCTGACTTGCAAGGAGTCTTGTAGGTGGGGAAATTCTGGGTCAGTACTGATGTCCCTTTGGATCTACCCCCCTGGCAAAGGGGCTGCCCTGCTGCTTGACTCCTCATCAATGCAGCCAGCCCCAACTGGGCGGAGCTGAACATGGTGTCTACCAATGGTTCCCGCATGCTGTCATACAGTGGCAAGCACGAGAGGGCATCTGCTAGAAAGTTCATTTTACCAGGTAGATGGTGAAGGGTGAAGTTGAGCCGGGAGAAAAACTCAGCCCACCACATTTGCTTGGCCGATAGTGAGCATGGCTGGCACAGAGCTTGGAGGTTCTGGTGATCCGTCCAGACTTCAAAGGGCACTGGGGAACGCTCCAGCCATGTGGACAATGCTAGTTTGACAGCCACAGACTCCTTTTCCCAAATTGGCCAATTCTTTTCTGGACTGGAAAATGTTTTTGAAATGTACGCTAGTGGGTGTAGGCGATTGTCCTCCCCCTTCTGGAGGATAACATCGCTAGAGTCTACTTGTGTAGTGAAAGGTTGTAGGGGGTCTGCATGGCACAGAATGGGTTCAGTCGTGAACAGACCCTTTAAAGCAGTGGTCTCCAATCCCCGGTCTGAAGACCGGGACCGGTCCGTGGATCAGTTGGTACCAGGCCGCAGCTCCTCCTCATACTCCACCCCGGCTGCTGCCTCGGGGGCTGCCCTGCCACTCTGCTGCTGGCTCACCTTTGGTGCTATCCAGCAGCCGCCAGGCTCCCTCTCAGTGTGGCACTGCACAGCTGCTGCTGGCAGCACCCTCCAGTGGGTGGCAGGAAGTCAGGGGTGCCGGTGGGAAAGCAAGCGGAGCAGGGGCTCAGGTGGCAGCAATGTCCCTTGGCAAAAGACTACCCCCCCCCAGGCCTCAGTAAAATTGTCAAGCGTTGACCGGTCCCCAGAAATAAAAAGGTTGGGGACCACTGCTTTAAAGTCTCAAATGCTTGCTGACAGGCAACAGTCCAAGGAACAGGCGCACTAGGCTTTAAAGCTTTCGGCCCACCTCCTTTCATTTTCAATAGTTCAGTCAGGGGCAATGCCACTGTGGCAAAGTTAGGAATAAAAGACCGTAAAAATTGGTGAACCCCAAGAAACTTTGCAATTGTGTCCTGATCTTTGGGGGCTCCCAACTCAGCAAATCTTTGACCTTGCCCGGATCCTTTTCAATCCCTTTTGCTGAGACACGATAGCCCAGAAAATCCACCTTCTCTTGGTGGAACTCACACTTGGACAATTTTCACATAATTGATTGGCTTTGAAATGCTTCAATACCTCCCAGACCAAGTACACATGTTCCTCCACGGTCTCTAAATACAGTAAAATATAATCCCCAAAAATGAGGCCCTTTTCTCAGCCAGGAAGAATTGGGCCCCTCTCTGGATTTCTGGATCCTGGGCACCCACCAAGGTGGCCATCCAATCTTCCATCCAGGCCAACCTGTCTCTTAGGTCAATGTTCTCCAGGGTGGCTGCGGTCTCTACATCCACCGTGGTTCATTGAGGCTCGTACTTCCAACTCGTGAACATGGGTTCATTGTACTTGGACCGGGTTGCCAGCCTTCTATGGTTGGTGACGTACCACTCTAGAAAAGGCTCATGCCAGCCTGGGGTGTCCAAAGGTAGGGCCACCCCAGACTGGGGATCTCCTGCAAACGTCGCCCGGGCACAAGTCCCCAGTTGGAGTGGCGTACCGGTATCAGTGGCCTTCATCTTGCCCCCCTTTGGTCCTGCTGCTCCATCAGCTAGCTTCTCCTCCTGGCCGGCCGCTTGCTCTTCTTCATGGTCTGACATGTCAGGGCCACAAGACTGTGAAAGTTGGTGAGTTTCAGCTTACTGTCAGGTTGATAGACTGGAAACTTCTTAGGAAGAAAGCATTTATTTTCCAAGCAGATCGATATCTTAGACTATCAAATCTGAAACTGGCAAGTACATTCAAAAGACAATACTTTTACCCCAAAGTTTTCCCGCTCAAAAATTATAATAATAATAACGATAATAATAATGATAATGATGATGATGATGATGATGATGATGATGATAATAATAATAATAATAATAATATTTATTTCCCGCCTCTCCCGACAGGCTCGAGGTGGGTCACAACATCTAATCCCATTAAAATTCCCATTAAAACATCAATCTACTAACTTGACGGCTAAAAATCCCATCCCTCCCCCAATTATCAAAGAGGTGAAGAGGAAAGGATAGGGGAGTAGCGTACACTCCAACTTCTAGGGGGGGAGCGATGTCCCTGATTCGCTGACCCCAGCCTCAACCATAGACCTGGTGGAAGAGCTCCGTTTTACAGGCCCTGCGGAAAGCTGACATATCCCGCAGGGCCCACAGATCACCCGGGAGCTCATTCCACCAGGTAGGGGCCAGGACTGAAAAAGCCCTGGCCCTGGTCGAGGCTAGGCACGCTTCCTTCAGGCCGGGGACAACCAACAGGTTCTCACCCACAGAGCGTAAGGCCCTGTGGGGGGCATAGAGCGATAGGCGGTCCCTCAGGTATGTGGGTCCCAACCCGCATATGGCCTTGAAGGTTAAAACCAAAACCCTGAACTGGATCCGGGCAGCAATTGGCAGCCAATGCAGCTGCCTCAGCACCGGCTGGATGTGGGCCCTCCAAGATGTTCCAGTGAGGACCCTGGCAGCTGCATTTTGTACCAGCTGTACTTTCCGGGTCAGGGACAAGGGTAGGCCTGCGTAGAGCGAGTTACAGAAATCTATTCTGGAGGTGACTGTCGCATGGATCACTGTAGCCAAGTGGTCAGGGGACAGATAGGGCGCTAGTAGCTGGGCCTGGTGAAGGTAGAAAAATGCCTGGCCTGCTACTCTCTTGACCTGAGCCTCCATAGTCAGGGAGGCATCAATGGTCACACCCAAATTCCTAGCTTGGGGCACGATGGTAAGTTGCACCCCTGCTAGGGTGGGTAAACGCGCTGCCTGTTCCCGCCCCCTTCCCCCCAGCCACAGGACCTCCGTCTTGGAGGGGTTGAGTTTCAGGTGACTCTGCTCGAACCATTCTGTCACCGCTTCCAAACATCTGGCAAATGGTTCCGGGGGGGAGTTCGGGTGACAGTCCATTAGGAGATAGAACTGGGTGTCATCAGCGTACTGATGGCAACCCAGCCCAAAGCTCCGTACCAGCTGGGCCAGAGGGCACATAAAGATGTTAAACAATGTGGGGGAGAGGACCTCACCCTGAGGGACCCCGCAAGGGAGTCTATAAAGCCGCGAGAGCTCTTCCCCCACAGCAAACCTCTGGGACCGGTTCTGGAGGAAAGAGCGTATCCAGCACAAGGCTGTGCCCCGTATCCCCGTACCGGCCAGGCGATGGACCAACAGTTCATGGTCCACGATGTCAAAGGCCACCGATAGGTCTAAAAGGACCAACACGGCTGACCCGCCCCTATCCAGCTGGCGACGGAGGTCATCCAGCAGGGCAACCAAAACCGTCTCCACCCTGTGGCCAGGGCGGAAGACAGACTGATATGGATCGAGTGCTGAAGTTTCCTCCAAGAATGCCAGGAGCTGGTCTGCTGCCACCCTCTCCACCACCTTGCCCAGGAACGCTAAATGCGACTCTGGGCGGTAGTTAGCAGGGTCCAGTGATGGTTTCTTTAGGAGAGGGCGGACCACTGCCTCCTTGAGCCACTCAGGAAACTCTCCCGTACTCAGGGAGGAGTTGATGATGTCTCTGAGCTGGCCTCCTATCTTCTAGCCACCTCCCTTGAGGAGCCAAGAAGGACAGGGGTCGAGGGGGCAGGTGTTCTCCTTCAGTGGGGGAAGTCCTCCACACTGGTTAGGTCACGCCTCCAACTGCTCCTTGCAGGGTAATGCAAATTAGCAAGCCTTCTGGGATCGTGGTAGGCTGACCCCTCCAGTCCTGTTGCCCTGCAAGCTCCGAGCAGGATCTTAGAAGCTGAGCTCCTTGATCTGCAAAACAGAAAGCAAACAGAATATGCAAAATTCCTTCACTAAGAGGAAAATAGCCTCGGGGGGCAGAATCTAGAAGGAAGGAAAGGTCAAATCAATTGGAGGTGAAAGAGGCTGCAGAAACCCAGAAACGGTCGGCTATGCTGAATTCAGGGAAGCAGCTGAATTCAGGGAAGCAGCTTTCATCTTCTCCAGCTCCGTCTGCAGGCTTGCAGCCGGAGAATTCCCTCACCCCCGTTCTGGCTGAGCGGGGAGGGGAAGAAATGGCCCGGTTGGAGGCGACCGCGTCTCCTCTGCCTGAGAGACGCGACGCCCCCGGGCAGAATACAGCCGCACCCGGGACCAGCACTGAGAGATTACAAGAGCAGGCTGGTAATGTGTTTGTAACAGGAACTGTGGCTGGGCTGGGAGGTGGGGCAGTGGGCCCCCTCTTTCTACAAACCTCCCTTGCTAGAGCAGAAAATGTGATGGCTGCAGATAACACCAGCACACCGGTTTTCCCCGCCTTTTTAGTACCCTCACTGGCAGAGTGGGGGGGGGGGAACAACGGCAGACTTTGTGGATTCCACAGTCATTAGCTGCTCCTCCACAAGCCCAGACTGCAGCCAGGGTGCAAGAAAAGTCCCTCCCACCCTCCCAAAATAGACGGAGGGAGTCCAGTTCCTCCCCATGCCCAAGTGAAGATACGGATTCCTCATCCACTAGAGGGAGCAGGGGATCCAGAAAGAGAAAAAGATCCTCTTTAAGATCTAGGAGAGCAGCCTCTTCCTCTAGCAGGAGACCAAAGAGGCAGAAAGGGAGGATCTTCAGTCGGCAGCTACATCAGTTACAGTGGCTTCAGACAAGGAGGATGGGGAATGGTCAGGGACAGATTCTGACTGCAAAGAAGTCTCCTCCAGACTTTTTCAAGCAGAACATTTTCAAAGACTTTTGAAAAAGGTCACTAAAAGTCTCAATTATGAGGAGGAGACTGTGACCAGTTCTGCTTCAGGAAAGACCAGGAGATCAGCTAACTTGGATACAAGAGGTTTCAAGAAGCCCCCCAATAAGCTGACAGTATACTCATTTGCTGATGACTTTGAAGATGTCATGAGAGCTGAATGGGCAATTCCTGCTAGTGGGATATCCTTGCATTCTGTAGCCAAAAGATGTTATATGCTTCCAGATGAAACCATGCAGGATCTAAAAATACCACTGGTCGATGCTCCTGTAGTGGCTATGTTATCAAGAGCAGTACTAACCAAAGATGGAGATAACATCCTAAAGGATCCTGTAGACAGAAAGAATGAGACTGTGTTAAAGAAAGCTCATGAAGCCAACTCCTTAGCTATCAGGGCAGATGCAGTTCTTTCTAATTTTGCCAGAGCAGCAGTAGTCTGGACTGATGACTTGTTGCAAGACCCTCTAAGGTTGAGAAGATCTCTTTTAAAGATCAAAAGAGCCTGCCAGTTTGCTGCAGATGCCTCACAAGATGCAGTGCAGTTCTCAGCCAGGGCACAGGGGGCCAGTATAGTAGCCAGGCGTAATCTTTGGCTTAAACACTGGAAAGTGGATACCCTATCAAAATGTAATCTGGCAACGGAAAAATTTTCAGGCAGACCTCTTTTGGGGGAAGGTGCGCTAGACAAAGTCTTAGTAGAGACCAAAGAGAAGAAAAAAGCAATGCCATCAACTTCTCAGAAGGATAAGGAATTAAAAAAGAAATCCTTTCAGTCCTTTCGTTCGTACAAGTCTCAAAGTACCCAGAGATATAGTTTCAGAGGAAGACATTCCTTCCCATACCAGTCTAGATACCAGAGACCCCAGTATCAACCCAACAAACAAAGGGATGGAAATACAGCATCCAAAAAAAAGAAAAAGAAAAAAAATCTACAGCACGACGCCAGAATAGGAGGCCGGCTTCAGAATTTTCTTCCTGCATGGCAGCAGTCCACTTCAGACAAGTGGGTCCTGTCAGTTGTGGAGCATGGCTACAAGATACAGTTTGTTCAGACACCTCCCCACAAATTTGTGTCGTCCCCTATACCGAAAGAGGAAATGAAAGCTTCTTTAGTACAGAAAGCTATTCAACATTTACTGGACATTGGGCCGATAGAGGAAGTTCCAACATCTCAGAGGGGCAAGGGCGTATATTCTATACTGTTCATTGTGCCCAAGAAGTCAGGAGAATGGAGGGCAATTCTGAACTTAAAGGAACTAAACCTATTTGTCAGAAAACAGAAGTTCAGAATGGAGTCCCTTCATTCCATTCTACAGGCACTTCAGGTCAACGATTTCATGGCTTCTTTAGACTTGAAAGAAGCCTACCTACACATTCCAATACATCAAACTTCCAGACAATTCCTCAGATTTGCCTTCAGGAACAAGCATTACCAATACAAGGCATTACCCTTTGGCCTCTTTTCCTCTCCAAGAGTTTTTACCAAGGTGATGGTGACTTTGGTTGCAGTTCTTCGACAAAGAGCTGTTCACATTTATCCGTATTTGGGCAACGTTTTGCTGAGGGGGGAGAGCCTCAGGGAAACCCAGAAGAGTGTAGAGGTTACAGTACGCGCACTTCAAGAACATGGGTTCTTGATCAATTTTCAGAAGAGCAATCTGACACCATTCAGAGAGCTGATTCACTTAGGCACTCTGATCAACACCAAACAAGCCAGGGTATTCCTGACTCCAGACAGGGTGAGGAAGGTGAAGGATATGGTGTCAAAGGTTTGCAAGACAAAAAAAAAAAAAAAGTGGACTTGATGCTCTTGGCACAACTGCTAGGCCTCTTGATAGCAACCATAGAAACATTTCCCTGGGCAAGGTTACACCTCAGACCACTGCAATGGACATTACTGCCATTTCAACGTCAGATCATCAAAAAAAAAAAAAAGACACAAAATGATCTTCATCTCAGAGAGACTGAAAAAGGATTTAAACTGGTGGCGCTCGAAGGCAAACCTGACAAAGGGCCATCAGATTGGCGCTGGTAGCTTTTCAGGATCTACTCCAGGACCAGTATGTCCTAGTCAAAACAGACAACGTGACAGCCAAGGCACATGTGAACCGACAAGGGGGCACAAGAGCGTTGATGCTACACAAGGAGGCAGTTATGATATGCAAGTGGGCAGAAAGCCATGTCCAAGGAGTGAAGGCTCAGCATCTTCAAGGCACCCAGAATGTGATGGCAGATTGGCTGAGCCGCAAGGATGTGGATCCGACAGAGTGGTCAATCAACAAATGTTCCAGCAGATCATCCTTCGCTTTGGAAATCCAATAGTGGATCTGTTTGCCACAGGAAAAAACAAAAAAGCAAAAAACAAAAAACAAAACAGGAAAGTGAACAGATTCATGTCCAGGTTTCCGGAAAAAGGGTCAGAAGGCATAGATGCTCTTCTCCAGAACTGGCCGAAGGGGCTTCTCTATATGTTTCCCCCAACTCGACTGTTGAACAAAGGGTTGAACAAAATCAGAGAGGATCAGGCAACTGTAATACTATTGGCACCCTGGTGGCCAAGGAGATCATGGTTCTCGGGCTTAATACAACTATCAGTAGAGAACCCATGGACCTTGCCAGTGACTCCAGATCTGTTAAGCCAGGGGCCACTTTGGCACCCAGATCCTCAGTGGTTAAAAATGACGGCATGGAAATTGGTAGGGAAGCGCTAGTAGAGTCTGGCATTCCCAAAGAGATTGCGGATGTAATGATTCATGCTAGGCGTCCAGCAACCAGGAGAATATATAATTATACCTGGCTGGCCTTTAAGAAATGGGCACGGAACCGCAATTTGGACCCGATGAAGCCGTCTCATAAAGATATCTTGGCATTCTTACATGAAGGTAGAAGTAAAGGGTGAAGGCCTAATACGCTGCGACATCAGGTGTCAGCCTTAGCAGCGGTGTTGGAGTTCAAAGGTCTAAAAGGCCTTGCAAACAGTAAACTGATCAAAAAATATCTCAAGGGGGCAGCTCAATTAGCAACACCTGTCCAACATAGGTTTCCGACATGGAACCTCTCAAGGGTGCTTCAGGCGCTTACATTTGAACCCCTAAAATCGATAGAATTAAAGTACTTGTCTTGGAAAGTGGCCTTTTTGATTGCAGTTACAACAGCAAGAAGGGTGTCTGAACTGGGTGCCCTATCAATTGCCAAAGATCTATGTATATTCCGTAAACGGTCTGTTTTGTTATGTACAGATCCTTCTTTTGTACCAAAAGTCAATTCAGGGTTTCATTTGAACCAACAAATAGTGATTCCGTCATTTTTTCCAAACCCTTCAGGGGAAACTGAAAAGAACTGGCACAAATTAGAGGTCAGAAGGGCACTGAGATGTTATATCAAAAGGACTCAGGCCTTTAGATTAACAGAGGCCTTATTTGTGGCTTACGGCACAACAAACATAGGTAATAAGGTATCAAAGTCTACAGTGAACAATTGGATAAGACTGTGTCTCAAGCAGGCTTATGATTCACAAGGGTTGAGTTGTCCAAAGAATATCACGGCGCACTCAACCAGAGCCGCAGCCACCTCGGCAGCCTTTAGAACCAGAGCCTCGATTGAGGAGATTTGTAGGACAGCTACATGGTCCTCCTTTACTACTTTTGTGAGGCATTACAAAATTGAGGCTCAGGAGGAGGAATTGGTAACCTTTGGCAGACGAGTCTTGAAACAGGTGGCAGGTTGAATCTGTAAGACGTATATACATAAGCCCACCCTATTTAGCTTGGTTACATAACCAGTGTGGAGGACTTCCCCCACTGAAGGAGAACGAAACATTGGCCTACCTGAAGGTTTCTTCTCTCCAGTGGGGCGAAGTCCTCCAATATATTTACCCTCCTCAATAGGTTGTGTTGCAAAACTGGTGAAAAGCAGATATGTTATGAAAAGTTGGTTTTTCATGTTAATATTGCTGTTCATGTTTAAGTTCAATAATTAAGGAAGTTAAATGATTCATAAAGTTGGTTGGATAAGAACATTATTGGTTGGAGCTTGGCTATTCCAGGCCTGGAGGGGTCAGCCTACCACGATCCCAGAAGGCTTGCTAATTTGCATTACCCTGCAAGGAGCAGTTGGAGGCGTAACCTAACCAGTGTGGAGGACTTCGCCCCACTGAAGAGAAGAAACCTTCAGGTAGGCCAATGTTTCGGTCGCCCTGACCGAACCTAGCAACTTGTCCACTTCAGAAGAAGAGAGCCGCCTGAAGCCATCAAACCTCACTACCAATGGCGGCCAACAGGTCTCCAGTTCATTCACTGTATTAATTGTGGTGGGAAGGTTGCGACGGAGTGACAAGACTTTATCCGCAAAATAGCTCACAAATGCCTCGCAGCCGATTACCAATTGTCTAGTGTTTTGGTGCCCCTCAAGGGCGGTAAGTGATCTAACTATCCTGAATAATTGGGCCGGGCGAGAGCTTGCGGACGCGATTTCCGTGGCAAAAAACTCACGTTTAGCCACTTTCACCGCCATCTCATACGCCCTCATAAACGGCCGATAAGATGTTCTTGTAGCCTCATCACGAGTCTTCTGCCACACTCACTCCAGTCGTCTCACTTCCTTTTTCTTCTCCCGGAGCACCCCCGTGTACCAGGGGGCCCGTTTGAGTTGAAGGCAGAGAGGACATTTAGGGGTGATCTCATCTATGGTGGCCGTCAGGCGGGACTGCCAGTCCCCCACCATGGCCGCAAGTGAGTCGCCAGGAGGCATTGGGTCACGCAGAGCATTCTGGAAACCGAGCGGATCCATGAGTCTCCACGGGTGGGCAAAAATACACCCGCCGCCCAACTGGGGAGGGGGTGGCATCTCGAGCTGGGCCCGCAGGGCATAGTGGTCTGACTACGGCACAACCAAAGCTGTATCCAGATCCACCTCTATCCCGGCTCCAAAAATCAAGTCGCGTGTGTGGCCGGCGTAATGGGTGGGCCCAGCAAAAAATTGCAAGAGACCCAGTGTCGCCATGGATGACACCAGGTCCCCGCCAAGTCCTGAAGAGGGCGCGTCCGCGTGGACGTTGAAGTCACCCAGGATTAGAAGCCTGGGGAACTGCAACACCCCGGCGGCCGCCGCCTCCAGCAGGCAGGGCAGGGCATCTGGCGGGCCATTGGGTGGACGATATACCAGCCAGATGTTCTCACCACCCATATCCAGGTGCCATCCGGGAAAGCAGCCAAGACGATAACACAACCCTCCCTGACCTTGGTTCTGCTAGTTACAGCTACTAAACAGATAATACTGTCTGGTAATGTTGCAAAGGGGAACAAAGCATTTCAGAAAGTTGAGTTAACAGAAGGCCAAAGCAGACAAGCTGGTCATACACAATCCAAAATGGATACACATTGGTTCACCGATCACATGGCAGTAATCATGTGATTATGACACCTTCAATGACTGATCTCCTTCCTCCGGGGCCGTGGACAGAGGGTTGCAATAAGAGAGAAAACATCAAACCGCCGACTACTCACTTCTGGAGTGCCACAAGGGGCGGTCCTCTCTCCTATTCTATTCAACATTTTCATGCGCCCTCTTGCACAACTGGTACCGAAGTTTGGCCTGGGCTGTCATCAGTATGCAGATGACACCCAGCTCTTACTCCTGATGGAAGGCTGCCCTGACTCTCCTCCAGAAACATTAGCCAGCTGCCTGGAAGCAGTGACGAGATGGCTCAAGCAGAGTCGCCTAAAGCTCAGTCCTTCAAAGATGGAGGCCTTGTGGCTGGGTAAGAAGGGCCCATGTGAGGAAGTGCACCTGCCAACCCTGGATGGCATAGAGCTTACTACGGCTCACTCCGCCAGGAACCTGAGTGTGATCCGGGATGCTTCCCTCACAATGGAAGCCCAGATCACAAAGGTAGCACAGCTGGCATTCTTCCATCTCTGCCAAGCCAAGCTACTAGCGCCCTACTTGGCCCCGGAACACCTAGCCACAGTGATCCACGCGACCATCACCTCCAGGCTGGATTTCTGTAACTCGTTCTACACAGGCCTGCCCTTAGCCTTGACCCAGAAACTACAGCTGGTCCAAAATTCAGCAGCCAGGTTCCCTCTTCTACCAGACTCCTTCACCATAACGTGCGTATCCGGTGACATCTGAATGCACCAATGGGCGTACGGGGGCTGGCAGCGGATTGTCTTTAAGATGGGAGAAAGGAGAGGCATCCACCTAGCATTCCGCTGCTGCAGGTCTCGCTGCATCATGGAAACTATGCCTGTATCAGTTTTGGAACCCAAGAACCCAGCCACACCATACAAGCAAAAACCAACAGGGGCCTGAGATCGCAGAAGAAACAATTTGTGTTGAGCGGAGAGCACTAGCATGTGTTGCAGATTACCTGCAGTAAGTAGTGAGAGACGGCTTGGGATGGGGGAGAGAATGTTATACAGGCTGAGAAAAACGTTTTTTTTTAATCTTGTAGTTAGAGAACTACGAAGTGGAACACCGAGTGTTTGCAGACATAGTGGCAGCTGCCCACTCGAGAGTGTGGGGCGTGTGCTGTAGGTACTGTGAGGAAAAAGCATACTGCCAAGAACACAGTTGTCTGGGAAAGAGTTACTCCACTGAAGATGAGGATTCCTCTGATTCAGATGATGCAAACACAAGCAGTGATGAGGCGGAAGAAATGGGAGATTCCGGGGTCGATGCAACTGGCGACATGGCGGAAGATGTGAAAGAACCACCACCTTCATGGGCGCAGACACCAGAGCCGCTGAGGGGTGGGGATTCTATAAAGGGTGAGGAAGAGATGAGGACCTGCATTCAGACTATATTCCCCGATGTAAGTGTGGCAAAAAAGAACTCCGAAGCGGATATAATAAATTTTAGAAAAATTGTACTTTTATAAAAATGTTTTTCTTTTAACACAGGTGTGGGACAGCACCATTGATTTTAACGTTCTGGCTAGTAGTGTTTATGCTGATGTAAACCCTGCCTGTTGCTGGCGCTGTGGTTTCATCAACCTAGCTAAGGAAATTTTAGGGTTAAAGGTGATTGAGATAAATGCGGAAACCCCATATATATTCCTTAAAGTGATGGAATGTGCTGCAGGTGAAAAGCAGAAACAATGCGAAGAGAACGGCCTATTGCAAGAAGATGACGGCAAAACTCGTAAGTCCATCTGATGACCGGGATGGGGTAGTTCATTTGGGGATTCACACAAGCTGTATATTCAATGTCTAATAAAAATGTATCCATTGTGATAAAAGAAAGAGACTAAAGCATTATGGTTCGGGACGAGGGTATATTAAAAGGACTATATTATAGTCCGGGGGAGGCTGGAAGTTTTGGAGGTGTTGAACCACTTTTTAGGGCTGTTACTAAGAGGGGGTATAGGGGAAGTAGAAAAGATGTGGAATCATGGCTCGCCAATCAGGATGCGTACGCATTGCATAAAACAGCAAGAGTGCATTTTAAAAGAAACAAAGTAATCACCGGGGATATAGATGAACAATGGCAGGCGGACCTTGTGGATATGCAAAAATATTCTAAATACAACGGGGGATTCAAATACATTTTAACGGTGATAGACATACTGTCTAAACATGCGTGGCTGGTGGCTCTGAAAGACATGCTTCTGAGGTCTCTGAGGCCTTTAAAACTCTATTTAGTGGGGAAAGAGCCCCAAAGATGTTACAAACAGATATGGGGAAAGAATTTTTAAATAAAAAACTGAGTGAGGTGTTAAAACAACATGGGGTTTACCACTTTGTCACCAACAATGAGGTGAAGGCTGCTGTGGTGGAGAGGTTTAACAGAACTTTAAAGACCAAGATGTGGCGCTATTTTACAGCCAATAACACATTTAAGTATACAGACGTGCTATCTGAGCTGATCAAAAGCTATAAGCACAGCTACCACAGAACTATCCAGACATGAACTGTCGATGTCAATCCTTCTAACGCAGTGGCCATGTGGAGAGGTGTATATGGAACAGTCTCAGGAGCTCTCCAAAAAGAACCCACACTTCGGTTTAGAAAAGGAGACCTCTTGCAGGTGTCTAGAAAAAAAGACAGGTTTGAGAAGGGTTATGAACAGACTTTCACAGATGCAATTTTTATTATAGAAGAGGTGGTCAGCAGGGGTGAGAGGTCTATGTATCATCTGAAAGATTTTGATAGTGAGCGTATATTAGGAGAGTTTTATCTAGAGGAGCTGCAGAAAGTGACCAATTGGAAAGACCGAATATACAGGATTGAGAAAATTATAGAAACCAGAACAAACAAGAAAAAGAAGTGAAATGGAAAGGCTGGCCAACTAAATTTAACAGTTGGGTGGATGCTGAAGACGTTACAGAACCGTAAAGAAGTTTTTCATAGTTTCGGGGGGTGTGAGTGCCTTAAATTTAATGGCAACAGGTGGGGGTGCTGTAGCCAAAGCAGAAGGGGATGGAGGAGGATGGATTTTACATAACCCTACCTAGCAATGCTTCATTGAATCTCTTTCCGAAAAACACCAGCGCATCTTTCACAGTGCGCCTGTTTAAATCTCGATTTGCGTGGAGAGTGGGAGGTGGGCCTGGCTGAAATTCAGTACCCTCACACATGGTTCACCATCACTCATCCCCAGACATTTGTAGATTATGATGATGGTAAGGTGGATAAGAAGTGGAGCTATCATCTGCACCAAGGATATTATGATAACATTCCTCGGCTCTTAGATGCCATGAATGCGCTTATACTGAAAGCGCCGGGGCCATGCCCCATTGTACATTTCTTTTATGATGAAGTGGCGGGAAGAATCAGATTTAACGGGCCCCAAGATTACACTTTCTCATTTGATGATCAACTAGCCACCTTATTGGGGGTTCCAATCAAACAAATAGTTACAAAAGCTATATTTCCCTCCGATATTACTGGAGGGTTAAATTCTTTTTACATCTATATAGACATCATAGACCACCAGTTAGTGGGAGATACAGCAGCCCCGCTTTTACTCTGTATTCCTGTACTAAGGGCAATTCATGACTTTACTACGATCACCTATGACAAACCCCACTATGTCACGATCAATAGACATCACATTGAAACCATCAGCATAGAAATAAAGACCGATCAGAACCACCACGTCTCATTTCGCTACGGGAAGGTCATTGTAAGGTTGCACTTACGACAGTGGAAAAAATTGTGATTGTGAAAGATTACTGGTATCCAGCGCTGTTTAGAAGCTATTATCAATCCCAGGCTGGTAATGGGCTCCCGGGATTTCATGGTGTGCCTGTTATGTATGGGACGGGGGTGGGGGGGATTTTTCGTCATCTTTTCAGGCTGGCTGTACCACTTTTTAGAAAAGGTGTGGATGTTGTCAAGCCACACTTGAAAATGGCAGCTCGTAATATCGCTCAGGATGTTGTGGGGCGTGTTACCCACAGTGTTATGAAAAAAATCACATCCCAGGAAGGGTCGGGCTTTCTGTATCTTAAAAGAAGGGGCAGTATGAAAAGAAAAGCATCCGCCACATGCAAGGGTCCCCCAAGGCCCGTTAAAAGAATCCGCGGGGACACTAAGAAGCAGAGAGCTCCGGGTAAGAGGAAAGGAAAGAAGCAGAAGGCTAAAAAGAAGAAGTTGCTACACAAGTGGCTCAAGGACGTTTTATAAAAAGCCATGGCTTTCATCCCCTGTGGCTCAGGCAAGTGTGTAAAGTCAGAACTGGACTTGTTCCAGATAGCCCCAACGCAGACCTGTATTGAAAAAAGCCTGTATATCGAAGTCCCACCCCTTTCAGCCCTTGCTCAATCGACACCTCTAGAGTTTTACATAGCGGAGAATGGCGAAGATTACCTCGATTTAAATAACACCCTCTTGTATATGAAATGTAAAATTACTCAAGAAGATGGCACCGACATTGCTAACGATGCTAGAGTGGCACTGGTGAACTATCCGATTGCTTCCAATTTCAGTCAGCTGGATGACACCATAGGTGACCACCTCATCAGCCAGAGTAACAACTGTTATCCATACAGAGCATTTATTGAAGCGATGCTCAACTACAGCGGGGAAACCCTAGCTACCCAATTTTCTACAGGTGCCTTTTACAAGCAGGACATCTCGACTCCACCATCTTAGCAAATCCTACCAACGAAGGGTTTTCCAAGAGAGCAACACTGACCGCCACAAGCAGGGTGGTAGACCTTCTAGGCCACCTCCATGCTGACATATTTTTCCAAGAAAAATTGTTGTTAATTGGTGTGGATGTGAAAATCAAACTAACATACAACAAATTCTGCTTAATGAGTGGAGATGGAGATGGAGTACGCTTTAAGCTCCACATGGAGTCTGCTTCCCTTTTCGTGAAAAAGGTGAAAGTAGCCCCTGGCATCCGGCTTGCCCACGCTGAAGCTCTGCTGACATCGCCGGCAAAATATCCAGTAGACCGCACAAGCATGAAGGTATTCAGTATCCTGGCGGGGGCCCGTGTGAGCAACCAAGACAACTTATTTCTTGGTCAGCTCCCCAAAATGGTGGTTATGGGCCTGGTGGACAATGACGCTTTCAGCGGAAGTTTCACCAAAAACCCTTTTCACTTAAAGCATTACGGCATTAACTTTGTAGCCTTGCACATGGATGGAGAGCAGATCCCAGCCAAACCCTTCCTGCCGGACTTTGCAGCAGGAAATAGCGTGAGAGAATACATGAGCCTTGTGCAAACAGCAGGGAAGCACCTTCAGGACAGACCTCTCCTAATAAACTGTGATGAGTTTGGGAATGGGTACACTCTCTTCGCTTTTGACCTGTCTCCAGACCAGGAGTGTGCAGACCATTACTCTCTGATTAAAACAAGAAACCTGAGAGCAGAAATACGCTTTGCTGCGGCATTGCAGCAGATGGTGAATTTGATCATGTACGGAGTGTTTGACAACATGATTGAAATCAACTACAGTTGCAACGTGCTCTTTGACTACATGTAATATGGACACACTCCAGTTATCAAGAGCCTTGCTAAACAACCCTAGCACTCGAAAAAGCTTCTTGGACATCTTCCCAAGTGATCGACTCCCTGCTAAAAGACTGACACAGAGACGTGCATCTTTAGTGGTGAATACACACACACACTACCTCCCTGGAGAACACTGGCTGGCGATATACCTCCCAAATCATAACACGTCTGAGTTTTTTGACTCTTATGGGAATCCCCCCTCTAGCCAGCTCTTTCCCCAGTCTATTATGGATTTTTTAAAAAAGAACTCTGAGATTTGTTTTAAATGGAAAATGTTCCAAGGACCACTGTCTACAACATGCAGCCACCACTGTTTGTTTTTTCTACACCGTCGCTGCAGGGGAGAGGCCTACAATGCTATCGTGAAGATGCATTCCACCAGCCATGAGCAGAATGACAGGATGGTCAGGAGTTTTGTGAAAACCCATAAGAATTTGAGGACTTTACAAAACATGTACACCCATACCCAATCATGTGTTTCTTGTACCTTCTAATAAAAAGCTCTTGAAAAATATAAAACGAATCAATATATTTTATAAGGAAATAATCAGAACCAGAGAAATGCTTTTTCAGAAATGCAGTTTTTATTATTATTATTCTGTCAGCCAGTTTGTCACTTTGTTTTTTTTTTTTTTAGAAGGGGCAGAAAGGGGTGAAACTTTTTGCTTTTTAGAAGAAATAACAGATGCGAACTTAACAGGCGAGCACTTTAGAAATTGAGACTGTGAGCTTTTCAGGTCATCTAACATTTTTCTAGTGGAGGCTGTCCTGGCCACAGAAGAAGGTACGTTGAGCTCTGCCAGAGCCATCATAAACACATCCAGACCTTTAGGCGGGGAGGCTGAAGAGGGAACACGGGTTTGAGTAATAGCCTTTATGAGATCCATCACGTGGCTCCCCATGACAGGCATCCTTCTGTAAGGAAAAGTACCACTTTCATCCCAAGAAGCTACTTCCCGGTTTTGATCCATTTTCTTTAGCAGCACTCGTGCTTTGGTCCTGTATCTGGGGTTTAGACTTTCTAAAACCTCTTCAAAAACATGAGCATTTTTTCATTAATGCCCTGTGTTGTCTCAGGTTGATGTAGATGCAGATCCAGCTTGGTTTTTTCTTCTTCCTCCATTCTCACGTGCGTTAGATATTTCTGAAGGAGAGATCCGTAGAGCTTGGCTTTCTCATATTCAGACAGGTCCCCCCTCTCTAAAATGGTTTTCATGTCATTATCCAATGAATGTACAACCGACTGTCTGATGGTTTCATCTTCCCGAGGTCTGTGAATATTTAGACGCTCTAGTTGCTGACTTGGAACCAAGTACATTTTCTCTGCATGCTCCATCAGGAAGATGTTAAAAGGCTTCCAATTAGCGGGATGGCAAAGTCCAACAGGGATCCTATAAAACCTCCAAACTGCTTCATGACACGGCATTTCTTTGTAAGCGGCGTTTTAGAGCTGCTTAGAGATTTGATCACCACACGCTTTTTCCTCAACACGACCTTCTGACGTGGTGTCAATGGAGTGACCCCCTTTAATATATTTAGAGAGATCTCACTGATAGCCTTGATTAGATCATTCGGGGCAGCACACAAAATAGCTTTCCTGACATGTGGTGGTGATTTGGAGACTATTTTCAAAAGAGTACCATTTCTTTTTAAGCACGTCAACATCCTTCTGCAGTGGCAGGAATCCTCTCCTTGAAAGCTAGAGGGAGCCGTGCGTCACCGCCTTTTGAACTTCCCCACTGCTGATTTTTTGATAACGTAAGATGCAGGCCAGTCAGGGGGGAACATTCCGGTGCATAGCCTGTAAAACTCAGGCGTTGCTGCATTTAAATCTACCAACAGAAAGACGAAAACACTGCAGGAGCTCTAAGAAGCCTATTTGGATGAACAGAGAACTTCAAGAGGAACTAAGAAAGAAAAGGAAAATGTTCAGGAAATGGAGGGAAGGACAGAGCTCTAAAGAAGAGTACCTACAGGTTACTAGGCACTGAAGATCAATCATAAGAAAGGCCAAAGCTGAAGGTGAGCTAAGATTGGCCAGGGAAGCCCATTGTAACAAGAAAAGATTTTTCAGCTATGTGAGGAGCAAACGTAAAGTGAAGGAGGCAATAGGCCCACTGTTGGGTGCGGGTGGACAAACTCTAACAGAAGATGCAGAGAAAGCAGAAAGGCTTAGTGCCTATTTTACATCTGTTTTTTCCCACAGGTCAAAGTGTTTAGGCACATCTAGAGATGGCCATAGCCAAAGGACAGTGTCTGGGTGGCAGGTTAACATGGATAGAGAGGTTGTCGAGAGGCATTTAGCTGCACTGGATGAGTTCAAATCCCCTGGTCCGGATGAAATGCACCCGAGAGTACTCAAAGAACTTTCCAGAGAACATGCACAGAGAGGTGAGTAGCGGGGTACCTCAGGGCTCGGTGCTCGGCCCGGTACTTTTTAACATATTTATTAATGATCTAGATGAGGGGGTGGAGGGACTACTCATCAAGTTTGCAGATGACACCAAATTGGGAGGACTGGCAAATACTCCGGAAGATAGAGACAGAGTTCAACGAGATCTGAACACAATGGAAAAATGGGCAAATGAGAACAAGATGCAATTTAATAAAGATAAGTGTAAAGTTCTGCATCTGGGTCAGAAAAATGAAAAGCATGCCTACTGGATGGGGTATACGCTTCTAGGTAGCACTGTGTGTGAACGAGACCTTGGGGTACTTGTGGACTGTAAACTAAACATGAGCAGGCAGTGTGATGCAGCGGTAAAAAAGGCAAATGCCATTTTGGGCTGTATCAACAGGGGCATCACATCAAAATCACAAGATGTCATAGTCCCATTGTATACAGCACTGGTCAGACCACACCTGGAGTACTGTGTGCAGTTCTGGAGGCCTCACTTCAAGAAGGACGTCGATAAAATTGAAAGGGTACAGAGGAGAGCGACGAAGATGATCTGGGGCCAAGGGACCAAGCCCTATGAAGATAGGTTGCGGGACTTGGGAATGTTCAGCCTGGAGAAAAGGATGTTGAGAGGGGACATGATAGCCGTCTTTAAGTATTTGAAAGGTTGTCACTTGGAGGAGGGCAGGATGCTGTTTCTGCTGGCTGCAGAGGAGAGGACACGCAGTAATGGGTTTAAACTTCAAGTACAATGATATAGGCTAAATATCAGGAAAAAGTTTTTCACAGTCAGAGTAGCTCAGCAGTGGAATAGGCTGCCTAAGGAGGTGGTGAGCTCCCCCTCACTGGCAGTCTTCAAGCAAAGGTTGGATGCACACGTTTCTTGGATGCTTAGGGCTAGTCCTGCGTTAAGCAGGGGGTTGGACTAGATGGCCTGTATGGCCCCTTCCAACTCTATGATTCTATGATTCTATGAACAGATAACCGTAGGGTTTCCTGTGGCATCTTCCTAAGCTTCCATAAAAAGGCCGCTTTCCCAGGGTACATCTGACGCGCCAGAGTCGCAATTTGTAATTTGTCGCATGGATTTTTAAATAAAACAATGTATTTGGCATTCAAATTGATAGTTCTGCTGCTTTTGCCCTGGCAGAATAAATTCTGCACTATGTAAATAATACTTAGATTTCTGTGATGGACATACTTAGTAAAAGCATTTTCAATCTCTGCACTATCAGAAGCACACACCATCAAGTCATCCATGATAACAAGATTTATTTTATTAGGAGGCAACAGATCATCATCATTTAAGCTTGAGGGCAAGCCCTCTACAAATTTGATAAATCCATATCGACTGCGCAGCTCACTATACAATGGCTGCCACATGGTAAAAAAACAGACCATATTTTCAGGCATAACAGAAACTGTAGACTTTGCATTCAAAAGTAAGCACTTTATAAAATAGCTTTTCCCACATTGCTGGGGCCTGCAAGGATAACTGAGAAAGGGTGGAGCCAGCGTGTATCCATTTCAATAGCCATATGGCACGCTCTTAAACCCCTCCTTAAGCACCCGCTCATCATAAACCACCTTCTGGGGTTTTGTAAGATTTTTTTGTTTTAATGACAAAGTTATTTCTTCCTCTTATGATTCCTGGATGGCTCACAGTAATTTTCCCAGGTTCAGAGCTAGAAACGTGTGTGAAAACAAGATCCTTCAAACTGTCAAAAGTTATCTTCTCCCTATTGGCAGAATTCAGAGTTATTCCCTTTACTTTCAAGCATACCTTTTTATTTGATAATTGATAAGCATAAGTTTTGGGTCCCACTGAAACAAACTCTGCCATGCCGGGACTTCGCTCATCAGTTCGCCTATATAATCCCCAAGAGGGGGGTTCCAGTTGCCTTCACCTACTCAAAAATATCACTGAATCTGTGTTATGGTATAAACTTCTACTCCCTAATTTATCAAGGAGATCATAGAATTCAAGCCTTGAATAAGCCGTGGTGAAAGCTGCAATGTACACATTTGTGTTTCCTGAAGGTGTCAGACGGCCCTTTGCATGTTTCCAAGACACACAAGCCACATCCTCGCTGATGAAACTACAAGATGAAGTCTCGTAATTTTCAGAAAATATCAGTTCAAAAAAGCGATCGGGGTCTCTCACAATTTTGGTGGTTGGCAAGTTTGTTCTCTGTGCAGATTTACCCCCACAGAGAATTGAGAAATAGTTTAGCAATCTGCCATTTGGCAGGGTTTGGGGTTATATGGGAGGGTCGCAGAAGGACACCCTCATTTTTCTGAAAATCAGAAATGTACTTTTCCTTATCAGCATCAGTTACACACCACGATGGGTACCCCAAAGCTCAAAGATTTTCACAACTTTGTACCCCAGCCTCAGTGCAAGATGTAATTTGGGTGTGCAAAATGTGCCTTCCAGAGCCCTTTCTTCATCGCTATGCTGACATGTTTCCTGCTGATTTGATTCAGCACAGGTCCTGCAAAGTGTAAAAAAGAGTTTTCCTCTCACCTTGTAAGGTAACACGGGGAAAAAGAGACCTCTGGGGGGGGGAATTTTAACTTTTGCAAATCCAAAGTAATCTTGAAGAGGGCCAAATTGACTCTGAATAATCACAGGGTGGCCTAGAGGGTACATTTTCCTGTTATTCACAAAGGGATACAAGCTGGTGAAATCATAATAAAGGATCTTTCCCCCCGGCTCTACTTTGTAGTAGAGTGTTATGGCATTGGTCCTCCCCCCAAAGAGTGCGTCTCTAGGATGTAGGGGGTCAGGAAACTGGGCAGCCCTAAGGAATGCTTTCACAGACTCATTGGTGTTTTTTAGGTGATTCCACTCATGCTCCCAAATGCTCCTGACTTCAAACCCCATTCTTTTAAGTTCATCACATCTCTTCTTGGTAGCAGAGTAAAGCTGATCAAATGTTTTTCCTATTAATTTATTGAAGTGGTGTGGCTCATAACAGATTAAACATCCATTATGGTGACAGCTTTGAAACACATAGGCTGTCTTCTTACTGTTAACGCACTAATACCCATCCAAATAAAATTTACCAACCCTGTATTCCCCTCCCTTCAGTGCATGATGAATTTGGATATTTTCAGTTTGCTCTATGTAGCTGAGCCATTGAATGGATGAGGTTGAAAACCTCTTTGTCTCCCTGTGATATTCATCAGGTGCTGGAATAGCCATGACAGGGGTGCCAAGAAATTAAACCTGTACATCACCAAACAGACCCCTGCCAGGGTGAGGTATTGTAATGGATCTGTGCAGCGGTGGTCTTTATATGTCATGTTCATAATCTCTTCTCTCTAGAGAGTGCAGGCTTGTTCCAAAATGTGAACATCTAACTTGCAATAAAAAGCTAGTTCTTTTTGGAAATCAAAAGTCATCAATTTGTTTTCCTCATGCCATTTTAAAAAAGCATCGTGATCTTGAGCCATCATCTGATCTACCCCGTAGCATTCAATGGGGAGCAGTGGCCCCACATAATTCTGATTTTCTTTCATGTTGAAAAAGTTTGGGAAGTAACCTTTGCACCCTTGAAAACCTAGAGCTTTAGGAAGTTTTGCCAGGGCCATGGGTAGGTGATTCAGAGAATCAATGAACTTTATGTTGTGACTTTTAATAGTCACACACATTAACTTTCCCCCTACTGCGATTAGTTTGGGATCCAATCTCTCTAAAATCAGTTGCTTTGCAATAAAGTGAGAATCATACCCCTTGGCATTATGTGCTATGAAGGTGCAATGTCTAAACAGTTTTTTGGTAGTAAACTGGTACAAGCATGTTTCACCCTTAAACTCCCAAGATTTACCACACGCAGGCCATTTAGGGTCTGCTCCAAAAGCTTTCCCAAAGGCATAAGTGGAACAGTGCTCCCCATTTTCTTGTGTGCATTCAAAATCATAAAATATATACTTTGATGAAACAGGTGGTTTTTTCAGAGGCTCTAAGTAACACCTGTCATGGTAATCTTCACCTTTTTCCAGCCTTCCCCCACATTGTTTACAGCTTCTACCAAAACACTCCTCATATTTATGTTCCATGCCCCTGTAACATTTGCATTTACTACACCAGAACCTAGAGGGTCAATCAATTTCATTTCCTACAGCCAATTCACAATGCCTCTTTAAGTAATAGTCACTACTACAATACAGACAACAGTTTGGGCATTTCCGTGGTGTCCCCAGGATTGTTTTACACTCTGAAGTACCACACATTCTGCAGAATGTGGAACAGTTATGATAGAGATTGTATATACAATGGCAGTGTTGACAATAATTTCTTGACCCCATAAATGCTTTTATATTAATCACTCCATAGTAATGTTTGTCATGGAGAAGTATGAAATGTGTGTCTGGATATCTCAGAGGCTGTGTTTTAAAAATATGCCACCCCTTGTCTGAACACAGCACCACGTGGATATTTACTTTTAAATGATCTTCAACTATTGCTATGTCATTCAGTCCCACTTTTTTCTGTGTAGACCATCCCAATTCTGAATGTAATTTCCTAGCTGCTTCTAACAATGTGGTGTCGTTCTGATTCTTACCCCTTTTCATAACACCCATGAGCCCTGCTGCTAAGCAGAGGTTGTGGTTATCACTACTAAAATCTATTAGGAAGCACCTCTTTCTTTCAACATTAGAACTGTAAGGGATGAATTTGATCTTTCCGAGAGCACCCCCTCCTGGGAGGTCGTGATATAGTAACAGTTAGGCGCAATGTATCGGTTAAAAGAATCTCTCTGTTACTCTGAATCATGCTTGCAACAAAATCAAGAAACTCAGAAGCATCCAGAAGGGCCTTTGATTTCTTAAATGAAAAGACAGGGTTTTGTATCCCATCCCCGTCTAATCTCATTTGTACCGCATCTCCATCCTCGATGCGATCATTAATTTCATTCAAAATTTCTTGAACCCCCCTTGAGAGCTCATCAATAGCATTTGCAAAAGAAATCATCCTGTTTAAATTAACAAAACGGAATTCTTCACTAACAACCAGAGAACGAAACCTTTCATACGGTCTCTGCCAGGATCTGACCTGTTCCACATAGACTTTGGGGGGAATTGAGGAGTTCAAAGACCCAGTTAGAACCCTGCTTTCCCCGCTGGTCTCATCTGCATTGGGACTGGCTGCAATGTGTGGTGAGGAACACAGGCTTTGGGAGGAATTGGAGCAGCATCAACCAAAGACTGTGATACGTGTGCGCTTTCCCCGTCAGCCTCATCTGTGCTGGGACTGGCAGCAAGGTGTGGTGTGGATACCCCTGATGGGCCATTTATTTCCCCCTGTGATGCTTCAGAGAGATTCTGAGATAGAGCCCCCCTTCCCTGTGTGATAGCCGCAAGGGAAACATAGTGTTTATTAGTTTTAATAAGCTCACTTGCAAATTTGCATGTCAGCTTTTCCATCTAGTCAGCTTGATCCTGCAAAGCAGCATGCTCTTTTTCTATAAGAATTTCTCTCTCCTTGATTTTTGAGAGGCTCTCATAAGCAAATAGATGATATTCTTTTATCTTTTTAGATTAATCTTCAGCAGTTCTAATGTCCTGCTTCCTTTTCTTTGATTTGGGTGGGGCCTGTGTATCGGTTGCTGGTGGGCGCTTCTGAAGTCTACTTCTAGCCTGCTTTTGTGGTGTGGTGCGGGAAATCCCAGGTATAGAATCTAGGAAACAGACACACAGCAGAATTACATTTTTTAAAAACCCAGGGTGCAATAGAAGGCTATTAGTAGAATTATTAAATGCTATATTATTAATGAAAGTAACGCTGAATACCCACTAGTTAGAGATGTTTATGCTTAAATTCTGTTTTCTGCTAACTATCTTTTATATATGAAAAAACTATAATTAACAAACAGATTAGAGTAAAAATGCTCCAAAACCCATGCATTAAAATGGAACAACATCATACAAATAGTGATTTGGCTTGGTTTTCACTGAGACTTTTTAAACATAGAAGTTTGTTGAAAAATATAAAGAGTGCATAGAATTATTGAATGCAGCTATTAATGAGAACAAATTTAAAACACGTACGTGTCTTCAGGTAGAAAGAAAAAGGCTCTGCTTTTTTAGTTTTAAATATTACTTTCCCATGAGTCCGCAAGGCTTTGTACAAGATTCATTAATTAATACCTTCAATAAATCAACACATTACACTCATAAAAGCTCTTCCCCCCACCTCTCTTACACACACACACACATGCACACGCATACCATTTCTGTTAATATTTTATTTTAAAGATAGTTTAGCGGATTGATTTTTAATATCTTACCCGCATCTCTGGCTGTGGGTGTGACATGTGGCCAACGTGGTGTTGGTGTGTCACCTTCAGAAATTACAACTTTAAATATATATAGAGAGAAAAATGATCAGTCATGCATATCTTTTAACACCGTTATTACAAACATGCAGACAAACAAAATCCTCCCTGATACCTATGTATCTTTGAAATTTTGGGGCCTTGTGTGGTTTTCAGCACTGGTTTGAACAGCCTGATTGAGATCTGGATGGCAGACCGGAATAATCATGTTCAAATCACCACTATTAAACAAATCTGAGAGAGAGAGAGAGAGAGAGAGAGAGAGAATAACAGTATTTGGGTGGGGTAGGGGGAGAGAACAGTTGTTTCAAACAATTATAAGTATTTTCTATTAATTAAAATTAATTACCTTCTAGGTCCTGCAATTCAGTTTCCATCCTTGGTATCATTGTGAGATGGATGCTGTGGGATGTACAGATGCCTGCTTTTTAAAGGCACTGGGCTCAACACGTCACTCCTTATCTCACATTCACAGAGACCCTAAACACTGTAGGAATTGTGATGTTTGAATCCTATTTCCCCTTGAGAAATTGGTATTTTTGCTGACTTGGGAGATACTCACCCACCCACCCATCCATCCCCTTCTAACATCTTCCTGTTTCCTGTTTTTCCAGCTTCTACAGGTGGACTGCTTAGCTAAAGCGTGCTTTATCATTTAGAGTACAACCATCTGAGGAAAACTGAAATACACAGTTCCAGATTTCTCACTGTTTGGCCTGCTAAGGCCAGGAGTCCTATATGTTTATCTTTATAGCTATTTATTCTTTTAGGTTATGGGGAAATTTTCCTTGAGGATTTTAGTTTCATCTTAATGTAATTTTTTCTCCACAACCCTACATGTGCAGCACCCCTGTGAGGTACGGTTAACTGAAAATCCAATCTCAGAAGTTAAAAACGGTGTGAGCAAGAGAAACGAATCTAAATATATAAAATCTATGATTCTGAATCTTTCTGAGCACATAAAAAACAGGCTTGTTTTAGAATAGTGTGGTTTGTCACGAGTGGGGGGCAGTGTTCTCAGACCTCTTTTATGGTGGGTGGCAGTCTCCCCACAGATTGTGACATGGTTGGGTTTCACTGGGGATGTTCGGTCTGTGGGGACCCCTTGTTGGGGTAAAGGTATGTATCCCTGGGGTTGCACTGAGAGTGGGAGTGGGGCTGCCCCAGCATCTTTGCCTGAGCAGCAGTTTGTGCCAGTCGCTGTGCTACTGAACAAGGGTTTCACAGTCAAAGGTCACGTTGCAATTTTTCCCCCAGTTCTACCAGGGTTTAGTATCCGCTAGAAGGAACCTGAAGGATATTCATTCTTTAGTTCATATCCTACATCTGCAGGGTGCTGATATTGCCCAAAAGACCGTTGACCAAGGGTTTTACAGTCAAAGGTCATGTTGCATCCCCCCCATTCTACCAAGGTTTAGTGTTCTCTGGAAGGAACCTGAAGGATATACATTTCTTTAGTTCATATCCTGCATCTGCAGGGTGCTGACAGGCTTTCCCCACTGTAATAACAGTTTGCCAAAATCTCAGAATGTGACCTGGACCTCTAGCATAAACACTACTTCCGTGGGGATTTTTTTGCAGATTTGTCAGATACCTCCCCCCCCCCCCGCATCACCTTCTAGCTCCACCGAAAATACATCACAGAAAACACATCACAGAGGGTGTCCAAATGGTTTTTTATTTTATATAAGTGATATTTTTAATATACATTTATACACAGGATCATAGGTAGACTGATAAGCAGTCATGGCTGTAAAATGTCTTATTCAAAAACTTATCAGCTAGAGACAAAAATCTTAGGTGGCCTTTCTGCAAAAGGCAGCTCAAAGCCTCTCCAGGAGCTGGCGAATCATGTATACCATCTATCATTCTGCTCAGCGCTATAATGTGATTCTGATTCATTGTGAAACATTCCAGAGAACATCCAATCACCGTGATGACATAAATTAGAGGCCCCATGTTCAAATGTGCACACACATTTTTTAAAGTTTCATCATAAAATTCACTCCCCCAATTCAAGCATTCGTGGCCCTCTTGGTTACCCAAATCTAGAATACACAATTCACATTTTGCATGTCGAAGATCCATTGAACACCTTTTAATAACAGAACAGAGTACAGATCTCAAAATTGCTGTTATCATTGTGCGTTTCTGCAAAGTGCTGAATGTGAGGTCTTCATCAATCAATCCTGAATATTCTTGCAAGGCTCTGTGAAATGGGATCACGACTCAGTTAATACACACCTCAAATGTATTCTGCGGATGTTGGATCATAGTGTTGCAATTCTCGGCGAACTGTACACTCTGATAACTTCTCTCGGGTGTTGTACACATTTTCACCTCTTCTTCTTTTTTCATCACTGAGGTGAATAGTCGCTTGGCAATACCGCCTGGTACATTTTCCTTGTCAGAGTCCCCACTAAGGTGCCGTCTCCTCAGTGTTGGTTTTCGCTTGGATGGTGCGGCTGGGTTCTTGGGTTCCAAAACTGATACAGGCGTAGTTTCCATAATGCAGCGAGACCTGCAGCAGCAGAACGCTAGGTGGATGCCTCTCCTTTCTCCCATCTTAAAGACAATCCGCTGCCAGCCCCCGTACGCTCATTGGTGCATTCAGATGTCACCGGATACCCATGTTATGGCGAAGGAGTCTGGTAGCACGTGCACTCCCCGGAGCCCCCCACCCCCAAAAAGACCCCTCCTACCAGCCCCCTGCCACACTGTCTGAGACTTCTTCCACCCCTCACGGAAAACCGTTTGGAGCCCCCAGAGCATTCCCTATGCGTAAATCTGTACAACAGGCAGCTTTGCAGGGATGGTTTTTAGCATCAAAGTTCCAAAATTAATTCATTTTGTTAGGGAAGAAATGCAGAGGTGCTTTTTTTACATGCTGGTAATAATGATATTGCCTTTAAGACCCATTATGCACGGGGGTTTTAGCGCACATTCGGGGTAGAATGGCGGCGACTAAAATCACGGATAACGCACGGAGCCGGCTGCAACCGGCTGCAGCTTCGGTGCATGCCGCCGAAAAAGCCGCGTCAGTGAAACGCGGAAGAAAGCGCAGCTTCCAGGTGAGCGGGGCGCAACCAGAAGTGGCGCCCGGATCGGCGCGTGCATAATCGGTTACTCTGGGTTTTGCCGCCGTCGCGCCCCGCCCCGTGTATAACCGGTATGCGTCGCGTCTTCCCCCTCCGCGTTTTCCATGTGACCCGAAATCGCCGTTTCGGCGGCCGTGCATAATGGGCCTAATTGACACAAATCTAGTACAAGGAGAGATACATTCAAAGTGGGTTAGATAATTAAAAAAATGTTTTGAAATTTCCTGGATCTACCATTTAAAAAATCCAGCCAGACCCTGTGCTGTCTCTGCACATCGTTTAATATGTGTCAGGGGGGGGGATTAACTGAGGGCAAGGCTGAGAGATATGCAAAGGATTCCTGTGCAAACCATGTGTTTGAAGCAGAAAATAAATAAATCAGGCATCCATGTATCAGGAGAACAGGATTGTTTTTTAGCATCAAAGATCCAAAATTAATATGCTTATTTTAATCAGGCTATGATACTTTGAAATTAACAAGGATAAAAAATACAGCCATTGCTTAAGCACCAACCCTGGACATTCTGTTGACCTAAGTGATGAACCAGCGGATATTCCCCAACAATAGAAAAAAAACATTACTCACCCCCTCATCACATCAAAACACACTTGCAGGACAAACAAGCAGGCTACAGCAAAGCAATGTTATCTACACAAACATCTACGCACAGGTATTTCGGTGTGTGGGAGGGGCAGCCACACACCAAATTCAACCACACACCATTAGGTCTCTGCACATCCTTTAATATGTTAGCCGAGGAGGGGAGGATGTTAGTCAGGGACTAGGCTGGGAGCTGTGCAAAAAGGATTCCTGCAAACCTCATGTCTGAAGCAGGAAAAATTGCTCAGAGGCGCTCAAAGTGCTGGCTGTATACACTCATCAGGATCTGTGTATCAAGAGCATCTGGGCTGGTACTTTGAAATTAACCATGGACATTCTGTTGACCTAAGTGATTCTGATGTGACACTCCCTCCATGGTTTTGTTTGTATGTTTTTAATTGATCAGTTTTAAGAGGGGCAGTCAGAAATTCCTATATGCTATTTTTTTTTCATGAATCTACTGATATCCTTTTCACAATAAAAAATACTGCTCAGCTCCCCATCGTATCAAAACACATTTGCCGGACAAGCACGCAGGCTACAGCTAGGCGATTGTTATCTACACAAACAGCTGCACAGGCATTTCCGGGACCTGTCAACTTGATGAGGAAAGGTACGTCTATCATTCTGCAGCCTTCCTCATAAATCCTTTTCTTTCTGCTCCTTGACATGGGTACAGCCTCCTGCAATACCACTGGTTCTGGCTCCTCCACTGGAGAGGGGATATGGTGACCCTTCTCTTTGCAGATATTATGCTGTATCATACAGGCAATGATGAGGGGAGTCACATTATCTAAATGGGTATGTAGTATGGACATTAAACAATGAAAACGGCCCTTCAGACATCCAAAGGCACACTCCACCACGTTGCGTGCCCGGAAGTGCCTTAAGTTGTAGTTACTTTGCACACTGGTCCTTGGGCGCTTGTAGAGAGTCATCAGCCATTTGCGCAAGGGAAAAGCCCCATCTCCCAGAATCAGAGCTGGGACCTGAACCCCCTCTATGGTCACGGTTGGGTTTCCAGGAACAAAGACCCCTTCGTCCATGGCTGACCTCAGGTTCCTGGAAGACGTGTCATGCCTCCTTCCAGCCCATTTCAGCATCAGTAAACCTCCCAGAATAGTCCACTGTGCCCTGGTAAAGAACTGAGCAAAAGTCCTTTCTGTTTCCAAACTCCTTTATGCTGCCCTCCGGAGCTCTTAAGGGTATGTGTCCTATCCAAATGTCAAAGAATTCATACTTCACAAAGCACATGTAGAGGAGCAAAAGGGAAGGCCCACGGCAACTGTGATGTCTCTAGCTTGCACAGGAACCATTCTATACACTCCTGGAACTCCTGAATCTGCAGCTATGAAAATGGCAGGCAGTTATTTCCCCCCAAAGCACTTTGCTGGGGGCACCTTCTTTGGGAGGGGAGGTATAACTCAAGCCTCATAAATCTAGTGATCACCAAACTTGGAAGGCAAGTAGAACAGAGTCACCCAGAGATTTACTGTGCGTTTTGCGTCTCTATCGTGCTGACCTCATGAAGTGAACCAGTTCATGCCGTAGCTAAAAATTTGTAATGGTCCATGGTTCATGAACAAGTCACATCATGAACCATGAATTGAACTGCATTTCCAAGTCTGTGCACATCCCTAGTTGTCAGCCAGAGAAGAACATATGTCTGAGGCTGACAGATGTAGAAGAAGCTACCAACCTTGGTCTATATATCATGTGCTTGGCAGATGGAGGTATTTCATACCTCTGAAATCTCTCAGCCAGCTAAATGCAAGTTTTTCTTGACTAAGATCAAAGTATAAGATGTTTATGTTTAAGTATAGTTGGCTAAATTTTCCTCTTGTAAACAAAAATAGCCCATCATGACTTCTTTTGGAATGGAAAGCTGGCAGCACTGTGTATGTTGGAGGATGAGGAGGCAGGGAGAAATGGCTTCAGATCAACAATTCTAATTTCCTCCTTCTTTTTAGACAGTTTTGCACAATAGCTCCTCTAAGTCAAGACATCATATACATGGTTTCATTTTTCATTAAAAAAAAAAAAAAACCTCCCCAGAATTGCACACCCAGTGCTTCTCAGTAACAGGCGTACTCTAAAAACTATGTTGCTGTGCTGTCCCTCTCCTTACCCTTAGCTTTGATTCTCTTTATTGTCTTTGTCTCTGTCACTTTGTCAAATGCCTCCATTTGTCTTCATTTTTCACTCAGCAATGTTCCTCAGACAGTTGGAACCTGCCACTTCTCTAAATCATCTCACCCCAAGCCTCCTCAGCTGTCTGTTCTATAGTGGAGATTTTGTGTGGAAACACACATGCAGCGTGGCATCTCTATCCTCCACCTAAAACCAGACACAAGGAAACACCATGAAAAGAAAGCCACGGGAATTGACTTATTCATTTATTTATTTTACATTTATCTCCTGGACATGATATTTAGAATGTGAAATAAATTCTCAGCTTTCAATGCTCAACCCTGACCATGCAGTTTCAAATCGGTTCTCTTGTGCTTAGTACAACGGAAGTAAAACCAATTGTCTTTGATTTTCAGAGTTGAGCATGCATGGGATTCCATTATACTTCTCACTTAGTTCTATCCAGCTTGTATATGTTAGCACTTTAAAAAAATTCATGCACTATTTCTTTCTCTTGTGTTTTGGGTTGTTATTATGATCTGTAATAATATTGTTGTGCATGTTGGCAGACTATGCATTCATTAGGTTAATGGCTCAGAATGATTGGTTGATGTTTTCTTCATGGGAAGCTTGATGGTTCTATTAAGCATCCATGAGAACTCAGAGGAGGTAACTCCTTTCAGCTGTATGGAGAGGTAATAGTGTGCCTATGTCAAAGAGTAAAAAAGAGCACATAGATCAGGTCAAGGTTGATAATTAAAAATCTTGCATGGCCAAAATCAAATGGGGCCATTTCCTTAAAAGTGAAAGAGAAGAAAGGCATGCAAGCATTCACTTTGGTATAAAATATGTTGTATGCATTAATATCCACTGGAATTTTAACTAGAGGTGAAAATATATCTTTAAAAGTCCCATTAATTTACAAAGGGAAGAGCAACAGAATGAACATAATCCCAGTCCATACACAACCCTGGAAAAGAAAAATTTCCCCCTATGCTTTCCATATGGGAATGAAAAGTCAGATGACTTAAAAATACGTCAGTAAACTAGCATTAAACTAATGTGATATCAGTATAGCAAAATCACTTGCATCTGGATTTTTGGGAGAAGAACTCAGGTTCAGTAGAAGTCAATAAGAACTGGCTGTAGGTACATTAAGTTTTGGTAGCACTCACTGTATATACTGCACAGAAAAGTGCAGTTTGGGGGGTGGTTCTTGTTTTAGGGGTCATTGTCAACATATGGCTGTGTTCACTTGTACATCTTGCGATCTTGGTGAAGCCAGAGGATGACAAAATCTGCCTCTTTTTCAGCTGTATATTTTACCTTCAGATGGCTGAATCATAGAACTTGCCTGAGGACTATGGCTTGTAGATTCGAGTTTGTAGTCATATGACATCTAGCATCTGATATTTGTTTTAGGTTTTAATCTATGTGGATAGAAATGGTTCCCCTCATCATTGAGGAACCACAACTAGCCTTTGGGAATGAGGAGAAATATCTTCCATAAAGGGTCTAACTAAGCTTGAGCATAGTATTATTCAAATTAAAAGTTAGTATTGCAGGTAACTTCATTATTTTTCTGATGACTGGATATGATACACTTGTTTGGTCATACAAAGTAATACCAGTAAGCTTGGAATGTACATGATTCATTGCTGACACTGGGCCACTGAAACAAGATACATTTTTTCCTGACAGAGACAGTTAAACAACAACGCATTAAAGGAAAGACAGAAATAAACAGGATGAAACTATTGCCGAAGGCTTTGCTCCCACTGAAACTGTTTGAGTTATTGTGCATCCAGGACTAAATAGCACACTCAGTTATTGAATCCAAATGAAAAATGGACATTGGAACTGCTACAGATATGAGGGAGCCAAGCACATGGGAAAACTAGTTAGCTGCTGCAGCCAGGCATTCATATGTTGGGGGGAAAGAGACCCCAAAGATACTCCACAGTAGTCACTAGGACTCCTGCCCTCAGATCAGTCATGAGGTTCCATATTATCTGGGTATCCATAAGAGAACAGATACAGTATTATGTGCAGTCCATATTTTTAAAAAATAAACAAAAACAATTGAGAGTCGCATGGGTTGAAATGATGGTATGTAAGGCCTTTTATGTATTGGTTTTTCCTCACTTTTACCATGCATTCCTGTCAGGAGTATTTTTCTCTTCTCACTTCCATTGCACAGGTGGCTTAAGCTTCCCCCCCTTTGCTTCTGCATTGATTTAGCTTCCTTCATGGCTCGATTCATTTTTTGCTATATGTCATATTTTTTGTAAAATGGTTATTTCCCTGGTTTCTTCCTTTCTTGGTTCCCAATTGTGGTTAAAAAAAAATCAGCACTCACAACCTGGGCTGAATCTGCTCTTACTTTGTTTATTTTGTTGTGGATCCTGCTGAGTGCAGATCAATTTGAACTCGGGTCTTCCTCCCCCCCTCCCATTAAAACCGAAATCTGTTCTGCACGTGCTTAGGGAGGCTCAGAAGGGGAGGGGGGAGCCAAACGCAACAGGAGCCTCTTTCTTTTCTTTTCTTGAACAGGAGGGAGGGGGAGAGGATTGGAGACAGCAGAGGAGGGGGGGGGGGAAACCAGGCTAATCTTTACCAACAAAAGTTAGGGCTTCTGCAGCTTCTGCTGAGAGAAATTTAGGGCTTTCCCTTTAAGTGAAGCTTACTGCCTTGGTCAATCAGGGCTTCTCTACCATGGACCTCTTCAGCAAATTCGAAGCAGCTGGAGTTCCTCATGCTTTCTCAGTCCGATTCTTCAAATATTGAGGGTTAAAAGCACTCTAAGATATTGCGGGATATTGCATGATTGCCGGATCAATCATGCTTGTTGCAGAGGGAAAATTTAAATCGAACAAAATCAAAATGGAAATCGCATTCGGTGGAGATGGCAGGAACTCAATCGACCTGGGATTGGAATAAAAGCTCCATGCAGATTCCACCCTGGTTAGCTTCAGACTAATGTCTTAGTTGATTAAGCTATAGCTTACGCTAAAAGTCAGGGCAGATAAACACCATCTCAAGATTTCCTGATTTTTTTTAAAAAGCAGGAATCCCACTATAGTGAGACAGAAATGCCTCACTCATTCCCTTTCATGAAATTGACAAGATAAGAAGGGAGGGAGGAAAGGGCAGACAGCAGCCTTTGAGAACTCAAAGCATTACCCAGTGCCACACTATGTACATGTTGGGTGGAATGGGAGGCATGGCAATTGGTTAGGCCGAATGCTCCATTTAAAAGGCTCATGCAACAGCACTCATCCTCTCTCTTCCCTTCAGTCTCGCTGCTTCCTACCCTTCTTGATACAGTTTGAATTTGCTCTTTTTGTTTATTTCATTTTGTTACCACAAATGAACCGTCAATTCCTTATGATAACTCCAGTCCAAACAAAATGTATAGGAATTGTCCAGGCTATTTCAAATCATTAATGGATCTTTTTATTTCTTCCTTTTATAATAATTCAAATCACAACTAAAACAGGTTCTTAGGTAAATAATATCCCGTTTTCCTAAACTTCCTCAGTGATTGTGATTGCAGAAGGGTATTTCTGTCTGTCTCCTTCCTATATGATGCAACAGTCAATCTATGATCCTGAGTGATTTTTACCATGGTGTCTAAAAATGGTACACAATCCGAGCTGTGTTCTAAAGTAAATTTAATAGTAGGGTGTAAGGTATTTAACCACCTCTCAAATGTATCCCTGATATTATTGTCAATCACTAAGAAAATATCATCTAGGAATCTTGCTGAAAAGACAATGTCCAAAAAAGGGTTAATCTCAGGGTTAAATAATAGCTTATTTTCAAAATCCAGCATAAACATATTTGCGATAACGGGCCCGATTGCTGAGGCCATGGTTACTCCCCTGATTTGTAAATCCTCATAACTAAAATGGTTGTTCTCCAAAATAATATCTAACAAATCCAGGAGGAAATGTGTGGGTGGGTTACAGTTCTCTCTAGACTCAAGAAAGCTCTCCACCACAGTTCTCGCTTCCATGTGAGGGATGTTAGTGTAAAGAGCATTTATATCTAAGGTCATTAAAATAGACCCTGGTGGAACCCTCACTATGTTAATACTGTTAATAAAATGTGTAGTATCCCTAAGTAAAATGTTATTATCAGTTGGTAATAATGCCTTTAAATGAAATCCAAAAATTTGGCTACTGGTTCCAAAGCTGAACCACACTGTGCTACAATAGGCCTCCCTGGTACTGGAGTAACCTTCTTATGGATTTTGGGTAGAATGTAAAAGTGTGGCACTTTGTAAGCAGATTTCAAAAAGGAATTCTGCCTCTAGTTTGGAAACGTAATCCAAACATAAACCTTCATGGACAACTATTTTAATGAGTCTAGATGTACAAGTAACTCTTTGCCAATCAATTATTTTATAATGCTCTTCATTTGACAATTGTCTCATAACCTCCCTATGATATTCACCCTTATCAGCTTGTCTAATAATAATATTCTGATCATTTTGTAGCGTTTTCAGGGCTTGGAATTCTGCCCTGGTTAGATTGTTTTTGTAATGTTTGTGTTGTAACTCTAAATTTCCCGTAGTACTATTTTCTCAAAGGTGTAGATCTCATGAGATCCCTGGGTGGGGATAAATTTGGATTTGATTCGGAACCTATTCTGAGCAATTTGACCAGTGTTGGAAAAATAATTCTTCATCATAAACATAAATAATCTTATTAATTTAAATAAGTCAACTCTGGTGCACAGTGCATTATATTTGTAACTAGTTTCAAAGCCCATTTCTAAAAATGGGCCTTGAAAGGGGAGAAGGGGGAAGGGGAAAGGAGGAGGGCCCCCGGCCGCGGCAGCTTACCTGGTTGTCCAGGCGGGTCCAGAGCTTGCAGAGGCCGGGCCGTTGGGCAGGCGTGCAGGCCGCTCCGGACAGCGGCAGACGTTCACGCAGCCTTCTTGTGGGGAGCCCCCAGCAGCCACGCTCCGCGCGACTGCCAGGGGCTCGCTCGGGCGGCGGCGGCCTGACGCGGCGAGAGGTACTTTGCTTTGCGCCTCCGAGGCACCAGGCCAGCGACAAAGGGAGCAACTGCGAGCTGCACTATGCGCAGCTCATAGTTGCTGGGGCTGAGAATCTTTCACCCAATATCGCATGTCTCCTTAGGACAGGTGGCATACATTATAGGCTTCAATCTTATCATAGAATCAGAGTGGAAGGGACATCCTGGGTCATCTAGTCCAACCCCCTGCACAAAGCAGGATGCTCACAACCCTATCGCCCATCCACTGGACCCTTTTATTTTCTAGAATTATAAAACTTCTGCTTCCAAACAGAATAATTCTGTCCCTTCTACGTCCTCCCACTGGCAGCTCAAGTGGCTCTGCACTGTTGGGTGGGAAAGAGAAGGGGTGGGCAGCATAGTATGAGGGAGGGGGCAAGTCTGATTGGGAGATGATATAATGCCTGGTGAATCAGGGAGGGAAAGTAGACTTGCCCTCACTAGTTTTTGTGCCATCATCAATTCTCCATGAAACCCCTCCTTGCAGCATGTATGGCGATCAGGGCAATCTCTCCGTCAGGGATGTGCAGTGACTCCACTTTCAGGGATTGCTAAACCAAACTTGCAGGGCAACACCTTAATGTACCAGGACCCAGTGCCTGGCTCTGCATGGGGATCCTCAAATTCCTTGGTG
This sequence comes from Paroedura picta, assembly GCF_049243985.1. Lineage (NCBI taxonomy): Eukaryota > Metazoa > Chordata > Lepidosauria > Squamata > Gekkonidae > Paroedura > Paroedura picta. The sequence continues at coordinate 79,387,347 of NC_135371.1, read as the reverse complement.
GTCTCCCAACATTTTTTATTTTTATTTTTTATTATTATTATTAATGCTTCTTTTCCAGACTGACCCTGATCAGCTGCCCAAACTTAACAACAGGGCTGGCAAGGCCATACAGGGCAGGAGATTTTATTTATTTATTATTTGGGTTTATATACTGCAGTTTCCTATTGGGCTCACGGCAGTTTACACAAGAAAAGAATAATAATAATTCCACAATAAAAGATGCATCTCTTAGACCCTGCAGGGTGCATGGCCATGGTCTCTCTCTTAGCCGTACATGGTCTCAGGCAGAGGTCTTTCACTTCATCTACTACCTGATCTTTGTTTTTGTTTTTTGGAGATGCTGGAAATTGAACCTGAGACTTGCTGTGCAAATGCTCTGCCATAGAACCACAACCCCTCTCCAGAGAGGGATGGGGACTTGAAGGTGCAGGAAGCTGGTGTCCTGACCAGCTTCCTCTGAGGCATGGGGCTCCAGTGCGCCTGTCATTAAAGGGGAGGAGGGTTTAAAGGCAAGAGGGGTCAATTTGCCTGCCCTTTTGCTGTGATCCTGGATTTCTTAGCAAACTCCCATGCCATTACTGTCCAGGGACTGTCCTGCTAGGCTTCCAAGATCTGATAACACATGGGCCATTCAGAGCAGGCCTGAAGAAGTGGTGGTGGTGGGGTTAATCTCCTCCCACTGATAACAAGAGGATTGACGTAATTGACTCTGCAAACATCCTCAATAGTCTCCCACCCAAGTATTAAACGAGGGCTGCTGTGTAACTCTGCCACCTGCACCTCCATGGCGAGGGGAGGGGGGAGAGAACGCCCTGTAGTCCTTGAGGCTATGATCCCAATACATCACTGCCACAGCTTTCTTCGCTAGGCAGGCTGCTGTGCCTGGGATCATCCAGGTATCCATGTACAGCGGCGCCCTGCCCGTGCAGGACTGCGAGGCCCCACTGGCCAAAAATGACCAGAGAACAGAAAGAGGGAGGGGGAGTCCCACTCTTTCTCCAGCTGGCCGCCAAATGCTCCCCCGCTCACCCTCCGTCACTCGTGGGCGGAGGGAAGATACCTGCTTCGAAACCTAGGAGCAGCACGCTCCGTCACACCCAGCCCCACGCTCGGAGCACAGGTGGAGGAGGGACATGGTGCTCTCCCTCTGTCGGTTGCCGCCGCTTTTTCCCATCAGGACCCATACTGGGCGCAGAGGGGAAATCCCTCCAGCGAGCCCAGCAAGTACACAGACCCGGCAGACTCCCGGCCGAGCCCTTTGTTGGTCCTTTTTACGGCAGCCAAGCTGCTCCGCTTGGCTGCCACGGGGAGAAAAGAGAGCTGTGCTCCTGCACATGGCGCATTTATAAGGGCGCCATGAGCCCGCCCTCCCACTCCCCTCCGTGCGCGCCACGCCTGCCCGCTCAGCTGCTCAAGCAACAACGGGAGCGCGTCTCCCTTGCGCTCGCTCCTCCGCAGCATCAACGGCGGGTTCCAGGTAAGTCTGTGCCGCATTTGTCATCAGTCCAAGTTAACAGTATTTGGTTAGACAGATTAGAATCAGTATAAGGTAGCTTCATGTATTCTAAAGCCATACAGCTACGATCCTAGCACCAGAGGAATGCATACATTTTAGTCCTCTGATTAAAGAATGCAAGATTAATTAATAACATTGGTGTGTTCTGTATGAAAGGAGACCACACACACACACACACACACGTGTGTGTGTGTGTGTGGTTTCCTTTCATACAGAACACACCAATGTTATTAATCTTGCATTCTTTAATCAGCTAGTCAAACCATTTTATCTGGACAACCTGCATGTCAGCCAGTAAAGCATAATTCTCTGTTCATTTCTTCACAAGCTGCTGCTCCAGCACAGCTGCTAAAGTAACACTGTGCTGAGCAAAATGGTATATGTAAAACAAGGGCAATTTACATAGAAATAACTATAATCCTTTACATTAAAATTGGCCTGTTACAATCCCAACACCTCTTAGCGGTCATTCTCACTGAGTTAAGCCCCATTTAGGAAAAGCTGCTGCTGCAGCAGAATGAAGTCCATTTTTCAAAATGTGTTACTCTTATGCCAGTCAGCCCTTGGCTGCCAACTCCTCATTTAAAATGCATTACATTCTCTAATTCATTATTTAAGGCTAAACTTGACTAGCTGGACACTAGTGTAATAAACCAAATTGAACGAAGAGGGGATACAAAACCCTCCCGGCATGTATTAATATTCTACTAATAACTGAGGCATGAATGAAACTTATAGAGAAAGGCTGGTACTTATGAATAAGATGCTGGCATTAAGAGATTTGGGATCCATTCCATCTCCAGCACAGGTATCCTCTGTGACTTTGGGAAAGCCTTCCACTCAGTAAAAAGCAGGGGTATTCCATCACCCAGCATTTTCAGCTTCATAAGATGCTCTCAGGTACCAATTGGAAGAGCTGAACATTGGACATACCATTAATCTACATTTTAATGGCTTGAACATGTCTGCTTGTGGGGAAAAGATGACTAGGCAAGTACAATTATATATTGCCTGGTTGCATCTGTCACCCTACAGCCAATGGATCCACCATCATCTCCAAATTAAGGGGGTATTATTTTTGAAAAGGAGAAGGGAATGACAGAGTTTTTAAAATTCAGACTTACAGCTTACCTGAGGGCAGCATTATTCCATGTCCATTTAACTTTGCCCAGGTGATCTGGACCAATGCACACACAGCCAGATGCAAGAAGGTGATGAATTAGCCAAGGCACATGACAGCTCTTGGCTGGGTCAAAGCTGAGTGGCCCTGATGCTTCTGGGACATTCTAATGGGCCACTCTACCCCTGCTTGCCTTTTCAACCCTATTTCTGATGTTCTTGAGTCGCTGTACATCTAGGCAACCTGGGAAAAGTTGGGGATCCTTGTTCAGACATGTGTCTGTTGAGGAAATGGGATACAGACTCAGCCTAGTCTCAGTTGTATACTTAGCTTGACTTAGCTGGTAGAGGTGGAGCCAGCCCCAACTCTATTCAGAATTGTGTGGAGAGAGTGCGGAAATAAAAGCAGATCCAAGACATACAAATGTAATGAAAATGGATTTTTAAAACTGAAAAAGAAACAAAATGAACAGTTTTTAAAATTTATCTCTAGAGTCGACCCAGGGGCATTACTTATGTAAATGGGAATAGGTAGCTAGTATCGGTGTGACCTGAAATGCAATCAAGATGCAATCTACATTTATTGTAATACAGACAATTGGTGCTCAATTAAAGTGGTGAACAAGATGATTAATGAATGAAAGGAAGCTCTTCCTGATTCAAAAAGAAAAGTAATTACATCCAGAGATCCCCAAATGGTTCCTATCTTGACTACTGCTAAGAGGGAATAATAAACGTTAAGGTCAGTTTCAGATGAACAATAACCGTCTTATAGAACTGTAATGAAAAGTTTATGTATTTTGTTCCTTTGAGTGTTGCCTTTGTGATTTTGGAGAGTTAATATCTGATAATGCAGGCTTGCAGATTATAAATCAGCTTTGCAACCTGTGTGCAGGGATCTATATAACAAAGATTTCCAGCAGGAAATGTTGTGTGTGTGTGTGTGTGTGGTGTATGTATAAGCTGGTTTTGTACCATTGAAAACAATGAGGGTGTTTCCGCACAAGGACCAGTGTTGCCAATTGGTCCCACAAAGCGGAAACGCTATTTTTAAAAGTGCAATCTCGGCGTTACGCATACCTCCTTTTTTAGTGGAATCCAGTAGCGTTTCATTCGTTTCCCACAGGTTTCCGGTCTTGCAAAAATCACTAGACAGGAAGCGATTTTTCCTGTGCAGCCAATGGGCGGTTGGTATCATGCTCCAGGAAAGCCCCTTTCCCTTTAATAAAAGTTAAAGAAAAAAAACACGTTGCAATTAATATGCGTAAATTCGTTGCAACGGAGAGCCCCATTTAGCTGGCAGCTGGCGTGTGAGCTGGTGATTCATCGTTGCCACGCTCTCCCGAGTGAAAAGAAAAATCCCCCACGTGTACGGGCACGATTTTCGGCCGAAAATTAAGGGAACCTGCAAACGGGGCTGTGTTGTGCTTGGGGACTTAGGGGAGCTTTAAAGCACTTCTGTGGAGGGACTGTAGCCAGAGAAGCCTCGCTGGGTGAATGAAGGCTCGCTGGTTCATTGCTTTCTGCTCGCTCCGAGAAAAAAAAATGGCGATCGCTTCATCGGAAGTTCGGAGGAAAGAGCCAGGGGGAGAGACTTTGCTGGAACCACAACAATGGGAACGCACAGGTCTTTTTCGCTAGTGTTGCAGATTGTTTGCAAGAGTGTAGCGCTTTTCGGAGGGTAAATCCACTTTTCCCGATTTCCCTTTAAGCGCTACAACGAATCGCTTTTTGTGGGACTGTTTCAGGAGTGTGGCAGATTGTGCGCGACGTCTTGCGGAACTGCAAATTAGTAGCGTTTACAATTTGCAACCCTTCTGCTACTTTGAAGTCATGCGGAATGGACCTGAGTAACCCATTCCATCTTTGTGTTATACTTAATGTGATATTCCCTCCTACTCCAATGCCAAATAATGTAACAGCCTTTACTAATGTCATTAATGGTAGGCAAGCTTGTTTCAGAGATGGGGATTTGATATAGCGATGTAGCAATATGGCTGCAGTTGAAGGTTTAAAGATATAGGACTGCATAGATACTGCACTCTCATGTCATCCCCCTAGACATCATCAGGAGCCAGCCAATGGGGGAAGGGCTTTCTTCAGGTTTTGTTTTGGTTGAGTCCTGCTAAATAAGGCTCATAGGCAACAGTACTAGCCTGGCTGCTTGTGTTGGAAAAAACTCTCTTAGGTCTCTGGATGGGGTCTATTGCATCCCCCTCTGCCTGATTCTTTTCTTTCTTTTTTATTGGAGATGCCAGAGTGCCCCAGAGCCACTACACACCAAGAGAGAATCCCTTCCAGAGCTGCCTCCCTTTTTGGGACCGTGGGCTCTGTCAGTTCTCCTGATTGAACAGAACTCCCTACCGCCCTGAGAAGGCTCCCTGGCCTCAGCTGAGCATGCTGCAAGATAAACATCCCTGACCTCCAAGCCACCTCCCCCATTTGAAAGGAAAGGCAGAAGGCCTGGGCCAATGTAGCCCATGACAGAAGCACGAGGCAGTAAAAGATGAGGCAAAGGGCTGTCATATCTCAGTCAACTTGAAACAGAATGGGGATAGAATCATAGAGTTGGGACCTCTTGGGTCATCTAGCCCGGTGGTCCCCAACCACCAGGCCGCAAAGGCCCTAGCACTGGGCCGCAGCTCCCTCTCCCCGCCCCCCCCCACAATAAGAAACTTCCCAGGCCGCAAGCTTGCGGCCCGGCAAGCTTCTTACTGTGGGAGAGGGGGAGAGGGAAGCAGGGCCGTGCATGCACAATGCAAATGCGCGGCCAGGCCACGCATGCGCACATGTGCATGCGTGGCCGAAAGTGAGCATGCATGGCGTTTTGCGCATGTGCATTTTTGGCTGCGCATGTGCATTGTGCATGTGCGTGCGAGTAGTATGGTAGGGGTACCATTCCTCATCAACTTGACAGGTCCGGAAATGCCTGTGCAGCTGCGTGTGTAGATAAGAATAGCCTGGCTAAAAATATATATAGGAATTTCTGACTGCCCCTCTTAAAACTGATCAATTAAAAAACATACAAAACAAAAGCCGTGGAGGGAGTCTCGCCTGGGAGTCACTTAGTTCAACAGAATGTCCATGGTTGGCACTTAAGCAGTGTTTTTTTTATACTTGTTAATTTCAAAGTACCAGCCCCTATGCTCTTGATACAGAGATCCTGTGTATGCAGCCAGCACTTTGAGAGCCTCTGATCAGGAATCCTTGTGGTCAGCTTCCAGCCTGGCTCCCCCCCCCCCCCGACTAACATCCCCCCCCCTCTCCTCAGCTAAACATATTAAAGGATGTGGAGAGACCTAATGGTGTGTGGCTGAATTTGGGCTGCCCCTCTCTTCCCCTGAAAGGCCTGTGCGCAGATGTTTGGGTAGATAACATTGCTTTGCTGTAGCCTTCTTTATCGTCCTGCAAGTGTGCTTTGATGTAATGAGTGACGTTTTTTTTCTATTGTTGGGAATATCTGCTGGTTCATCACTTAGGTCAACAGAATGTCCAGGGTGGATGCTTAAGCAATGGCTGTATTTTCTATCCTTGTTAATTTCAAAGTATCATAGCCTGATTAAAATAAACATATTAATTTTGGATCTTTGATGCTAAAAAACAGCCCCTGTGCTCCTGATACACAGATGCCTGATTTATTTTCTCTCCTTCAAACACACGGTTTGCATAAGAATCCTTTGCATATCTCTCAACCAGGCCCCACAGTTAACCCCCCCCCCCAACACATATTAAACGATGTGCAGAGACCGCGCAGGGTCTGACTAGATTTTTAAATGGTAGATCCAGGATATTCCAAATTGTTTTTTTTAATTATTATTATCCAACCCTGAATGTATCTCTCCTTGCACTAGATTTGTGTCAATTAAAGGCAATATCATTATTACCAGCATGTAAAACAAAAAAAAAGCACCTACTCTACACTCAGCATCCAACCACGGCTTGATTAAAATAACAACATGAATTAATTTGGGATCTTTGATGCTAAAAACCATCCCTGCAAAGCGGCCTGTTGAACAGATTTACACATAGGGAGTGCTCTGGGACACCGAGGGGTTCTCTGTGTTGCTGGAAGAAGTCTCAGAGAGCGTGGAGGAGATGGTAGGGTTTGGGGGGAGGGGGCGTCAGGTGAGTGTATGTAAAAAAGCACCTCTGCATTTCTTCCCTATACACTCAGTATCCAACTGTGGCTTGATTAAAATAACAACATGAATTAATTTGGGATCTTTGATGCTAAAAACCATCCCTGCAAAGCGGCCTGTTGTACAGATTTACACATAGGGAGTGCTCTGGGTCTCCGAGGGGTTCTCTGTGTCGCTGGAAGAAGTCTCAGAGAGTGTGGAGGGGATGGTAGGGTTTTTTTTGGGGGGGGGAGTCAGGTGAGTGTATGTAAAAAAGCACCTCTGCATTTCTTCCCTATACACACAGTATCCAACTGTGGCTTGATTAAAATAACAACATGAATTAATTTTGGATCTTTGATGCTAAAAGCCAGCCCTGCAGAGCGGCCTGTTGTACAGATTTACACATAGGGAATGCTCTGGGGCTCCAAAGGGTTCTCTGTGTGGCTGGAATAATTCTCAGAGAGTGTGCCAGGCCTGTTAGGAGAGTTTTTGGAACTCCAGGAGTGCACATGCTACCAACATTTAAACGTGTCAATGAGTGTGGGGGGCTCTGGGCTGGGAACTGCCTTTCAAAAGGGAGAAAGGGGGGAGGCACCCTGCTGCAGGACCCACTGCCCCATGGAAACCACACCAGCATATCTACTGTAGAGTCAGGATGAATATATATTTCAATTCAAACACATACCTCTCAGCCTGTATGATCTGGCTTTCTAAGGAATTGCTCAGCCAGTTTGCCTACTGAATAACTCACATATGTCAGAAAGGAAAAGACTGGTTAGGCTCCTCCCCCCGCCCCCCGCCCCCGAAACGGCAGGGAGTGTGATTGTGGTTTGCTGTAGCTTGGCTGTCCAGGGAGTGTGTTTTGGGGTGATTAGTAGAAGGGTGGGGTACGAGTAATGGCTTTTTCTTCTGTTGTGGACTCTTAAAACTGATCTTGTTAATTTCAAAGTAGCAAGCCTTCCCCCCCCCCCTCCATACACAGAGCCTGAAAGCAGCTAGCTGTATACAGTCAATGATGTGAGAGTATCCGTGTTGACTGATTTATTTTTGGAGAGTGGGTGCCCAAGAAGATTCACAATATAAAGAAAATACATAAAATATATCATATAAAATACATACAGAAGCAAATTTTAAAACCACAATGTAGGACTACTTTAATCCGTTGCAATCCTAAATAAAGCTGACAGCTGCTTAGTAAGGACCAAAAGCGCGAGGTTCGGGTGTACAACCCAGAGGAGATTGTTCCACAAGTATGGGGCTGCTGCTGAAAAGGCCCTTTTTTCATGCAACCACCAAATAATCTTCTTTGGTTACTGGGATAGCCAGGCAGGCCTCTCTCAGTGATCTTAATTCCAGGGCTGAGATTTTCTATGCAGTGGTATTTTTGTGTACAAGGAAGCCTTAGGTTGTCGGGGCTCTCACTCGCAATCTGCCATGGTAAGCCGCATGAAGGATCACCATCTCACTGAGAATTAGATCTATATTCTAGGGAAGATCTTGTGATTGGAACACCAACTCAATAATCTGGGTCTTAAAAGCAGCTAAAGGAGATCTTATGTGGACTGGAGCCGTGGAAATGGAGAAAGGGGGAGCGTTTAACTTTTGTCTCAAAGTCGTTTCACCAAGCAAAAAAATGGCCTTCCCCAAGCCTGTGTAGGGGGAAAAGATGGGAATAATACAAAGGCCTGACTTTTTTCTATACCAGGACTTAACGGACCTAGGGATAGGAGGAAAAATTTCCAATGGGGTAAATAACAGATGGAGAAAGTTCCTCATTACCACAACATCAATCTAGTCACACACATACACAAACACCCAACTTCTATCTAGGACCAAATTACATGCTCAGTTTTCTGCTCTGTGTCTTTTTTCCTAGATGCTATTCCTGGGACATCTCTTGCTACCCTACAAAAGCAGGCTCCCCCCTCCTCTCCTATACTTTTGTTTTATAGTCTTGTGTTAATGCCACAACTCGTACTGCTGAAAATTCACAAAATAATAAATACCACAACATAGACAGAGTGTAAAAGAGCACAGACCCCTCCACTTCCCCCCCCAAAAAAAATATTCTCAACACGGAGTGTTTAATCAAGAATTGTATTTATTTGGATTTTTATACAATGTTTAAACAAAGTTATACCCGATAACAGCAATATTCCTACACGTTCTGAAAACCTGCTGCCAGCAATCTGAACAACAGTTTCTACAGATAGAGACAACTTAGTCAGTCAGCTTGGTATAGAGGTCAGAGTGCTAGACACTGATCTTGGAAACATCGCTCTGAATGCAGTTGTGGAGAAAATTTGTAACCTTAAATTTTAAATTTGGAGATTCTTTTACTCTCTGGGAGCGGTGTCATCCTTTCCAGAGTGTTTATCATAATTGACAGATCCGGCACCCCTCAAGAAGCTGTACTTTTGATGGTATGATATCTGGTTACAATAGTCACAGCAGTCGTGCTTCACGGGGCAATGTGCCGCCTGTTTGTGCAGATAGTCGAGGCGGCACATTGCCCCGTGAAGCGCGACTGCTGTGACTATTGTAACCAGATATCATACCATCAAAAGTTACAAATTTAAAATCTTTACACCGCCCGTGGCGCCGCGGGCGCCACGGACTAAATAAAACAGTAAGCCCTTGGAAGGCGGGCTGTGTCCGGGATGAGGAAGGGTGCCGATTGGCCCCTTCCTCATGACAGACTATCGGAGGGACCAATCGGCAGGCGCGAAGCGCCTGCCGATTGGTCCCTCCGATTCCTTGCCGGAGCAACTGCGAGCCGCGCGTAGCGCAGCTCGCAGTTGCTCCAAGCCAGCCGGCCTCTAAGAACCTCTAAGCCAGTGGTCCCCAACCTTTATTAGGCTGGGGACCGGCAAGGCATCGGGCCACGCCTGTGGGGGCCGCCCCCGCGGGGGCCGCGCCCGCGCATCGGGCCGCGCCCGCGAGCCACGCCCGCGGATCGGGCCGCGCCCGCGAGCCGCGCCCGCGGATCGGGCCGCGCCCGCGGGCCGCGCCCGCGGATCGGGCCGCGCCCGCCGGCCGCGCTCGCGGATCGGGCCGCGCCCGCCGGCCGTGCCGGCCGCGCCCGCGGATCGGGCCGCGCCCGCCGGCCGCGCCCGCGGATCGGGCCGCACCCGCCGGCCGCGCCCGCCGCCGCCCAGGGAGCCCCCGGCCTCTAAAAACGCATCGCCGGCACACGAAGATGGCCGCCGGCAAGAAGACCGCGCCAGGGAGCCGCCCGCCGAAGGAGCTGCCCGCCGAGAAGAAGCCACCCAAGGAGCTGCCCGCCGCGAAGGAGCTGCCCGACGTCGCTACAGCCCTCTCACCGGTAAGCTACCTTTCCTCACCCTGCCCTCGCCAGTCCCTCGCTCTCCACCCCCCTGCTAGGGCCCATTGTATTTGGAATACAATGGGCTCTTTTACTAGTTTAATAATAAAACTTCTCTAAATCAGCACTGATAGCTTCAGTTGTCTTCCCTTAAGCTATATATGTGTGCACAATATTTGTCTACCTGCTTGAGTATGGGGGGCCTTCCCACTCTATAGTGAGAATCAGACTTTTCCTCTGCCTGTGTTCTCAGGGGCATCTATGAGCAGAGGGAGAATAAAACATGGTTGTAAAAGAAAGGCGCCCAAGAAGTACAAGTTCAATGCACCCTACCCCTCCACTTGGATGTGAAACTGTTTCATAGGATTGAGGGTAGTAGCTCAGCAGATGCCCAATTGGGCTTTAATCAGAGCATGGTGCATCCAAAAGCAATTTTGGATTTAAATTTTGGGAGATCTGTAGCTATATCTATGATTAGAGACACCGTTGGAACCTGTAATACAGCTCTGAGGAACTGAAGAAATATGGAAATGATGGCAGACTGGGATTACTCTGTAAAAAATCTATAGATTACAAAAAGATGTGAATCTTTACAATTTGTCTGGACAACTAAGTGGACATGAGTTCCAAATAACAAGAAAGAGATACTAAGGCATCTGCATAGGTAATTTTCCCCATGTGTTCGGATTGTTCTTTCTATAAAGATAACATTCTAAAGTAAATCAGTTTGATTTATATTGTAATTAGATGTGTAACAAATTGTACAGCAGTAAAGGGGCTACATTTTTAATAAGTAGTACATACACTGTTTTGTTTTGAGCCAAATTTGAAGCTTTTCACTTTTTGAAAGGAGAGGAAACTCACCTACATAGATCGCCCTGTAAGAACTAGTGGGTTTGAATCTGGCTATCGTACGGTTCATAGAAAGAAAATTGTATTCTTATTTTAGTATTTTTATTTTGTTAAAATATTAATATCCAGCTTGCCGATTCAGTGGAGAATTATGGTTATTTGAACACTTACATTTATTTAGTCATTGTCTAGGCCAACTTTCCCATTATTAAAACCAGAGCCATTAAAGCAGTATGAACATTAAAAACTCTAGGTAAAACAAAATCAGATGTTTGCAATAAATGCGTTATGAACTGTAAACATATTGGTTGTGGAAGGTCTAAACCATGTTGTAGAATCCAGCACTGGGGAAAGCCCCGAGTAAGTACAAAAGGTTAGATTTCCCCCACATATTGAAGGGCATGACACGAAACAAGTGTGCTGTTAGAATTAGGTAAAGGGTAATTGTTCTCCCTCACTCATAGGATACATTTTCTGGCCACAACCTGGTAAATTTGGTTCTTAACACCTAGTACAATTTAGATGGAGATTAAATGAAATATTAGGTGGTTGGCAAGTTAATAAATAAATAAGTAATATTGTTTGAGAACTGTTAGAGCATGGGCACATAAGAGCCTCATGTTGTCTCACTAATGCGCACTCGAGATCAAACAGCCTTGCTATCGGCCTATTCTTACATCAGTCCCTATGCATTTTAGCCAGGCATTTCTTAGGGTTTATATAAAATGTTGCCTGAAGATTTAATTATCCAACTGTAAATTATTACTCCTGTGTTTAGAAAGCATTAAAATCGGGGTGGCTGAATAATAATAAAAGGTTGGCTTTCTCCAATGTATTAGTAAATGTTAATTATCCCAAACTAATGAAATAACAATTTATTATGCATAATTTTATTATGCAATATCAATGCTATACATATATGGTAAAAAGGTAAAGGTAAAGGTATCCCCTGTGCAAGCACTGAGTCATGTCTGACCCTTGGGGTGACACCCTCTAGCGTTTTCATGGCAGACTCAATACGGGGTGGTTTGCCAGTGCCTTCCCCAGTCATGACCGTTTACCCCCCAGCAAATTGGGTACTCATTTTACCGACCTCGGAAGGATGGAAGGCTGAGTCAACCTTGAGCCGGCTGCTGGGATTGAACTCCCAGCCTTACGGGCAAAGCTTTCAGACGGCTGCCTTACCACTCTGCGCCACAAGAGGCTCACATATATGGTAGAAGAGTCTAATTTGCATTAGAAGAATTTACTTGAGTCCCTTATTGTAAGCTATCACAAAAAAACAGCTAATTAGATAAAATAATCCAGAATACAAAAGTGAGGAGCAAAAGATTCGATTTGTCTCACATATTGAAGTCTGCAGAATTATAAAGTATTTTAAATAATGGAATTTGAGAATGGTTTTGGCTGCATGTGAACTGTTTATACAACATAATGCTGAACCCGAGAAAAAGAGACAAAAAAGAAATTCGAAAAGAGGATGACTTAAGAAATTCACCAGGAATTTCTCTAATCAAATAAAATATCTTACAACACTTTCCGTGCTAACAATAAAACAAATGGAAGTAAAACAAAAAGCATACTATAAATTCTAATCTCTATAAAGGCCATGATGTATTATTGACAAAAAATAGAAAAATAGGAAGCAAAATTTAGCTAAAAATTATTGAAGAACAAAGATGGATTGTGTTGGTCCTATAACAATAACGGTGGTTATGGAAGCTATACAAATTAAATCGGAAAAAGTGCCTGGATCAGATGGCTTACCAGATATTTATTAGAGGAATGCTAGATGAAGATTTGGTAAATGCTAATTATCCCAAACTAATGAAATAATACTTTATGATGTACATTTTTTTTGTGTGCTGTATCGTTACTATACATATAGAAGAGTTTAGTTGTACCCCTTATTGTAAACTATCACAAATGGCAGCTAATTAGATAAATTAATTCCAGAATACAAACATGGAAGAAGAATTACAAATTTTCCCAACACCAGAAAACCTGGCCTATCAAAAATTATAATTGTTACATAAAAGCACTTTTACATAATCTGACTTTTCAGTATCTGCCATCAAATAATATGTTCACATAATGTAACACCGGAAGCTCTGCGGAGAATGCCTCTTTCTGATGTCTAACTATAATCATTAGGATCGGGGGGGGGGGGGGGGTGCTGCAGTAAGGGGATCCCTAACCCCGGAGTCAATGTTGATGGAATTTTACATGCCACCCACATAGTCTTTTGATTACCAAGAGGGTACTTTGGAATCCAGTATTTTGGTTGAATAATAATCAGAGAAGTAGTATGGTGTAGCGAGCAGTGCTGAACTAGTACTGGAGAGGTTTGAGTTCAAATCCCCATTCAACTGTAACGGCTACTGTGCAACCCTGGGGCAATCACTCGGCCTAAACTACCTCACAGGGGTTGTTGCGAGAAAATGGAAGGACGAGAAAATCCGTCGTATTTAGGATGACATTTGTGTAATTTAGTTTTATTTATTGGCGGTCCTAATTAAGATTTTAAATATTGTCTTATTTTACATTCAGTTATTTAGAGTACAATCCTCTAAGGAAAATGCAGACGCGTAGTGCAATATTTCTTACTGGTTTGGCCTCTTAAGCTACCAAAACAAGTCTTATATAGCGTATATGCTTATTTTCCAGGATATTTTATTCTTTAGGCTGTGGGGCAATCTCTTTGGAGATTTAGTTTAATCTTGTTGTAACCTTGCAGCACCTCTGTTGTTATGCAAGACCTTTGTTTGTTTGTTTGTTTAGTTCTACCAAGGTACCATGCCTACACAGGTTCATAATTTGCAGCATGTGTTTTTTTTTTAAATCAAAACTTTTTAACGATACAACAATGGTGTTAGTATGTAAAAAGGCACATTGCTTTGGTAAAAGTTGTTTTGGAGGAAAAGGGGGAGCACATTTCTGTTGGACCCCCAAAGTTTTCTTTGAGCTTATAACATTGCTAAGATTTAACAATTAACAAGATCGATGTAAATAATATTTCTGTTTGTACAAGCATCCTGTACTTTGAAAACATCATTTCTTATTTTATAAATATGAGCAGGTTCAGATGTCTGGGCTATTTTGGTGTTTGCTGAAAGGAACCTGAAGCATATACGTTCTTCATGATTTGGGTAGCAGCTAAATAAAATTTATTTGCAATCAGGCAACTGCTTGTCAAAATCTTGGAATGTACTCTGATTGTCTTGCTTTCCATTATCTCCCCAAGCATAAACACCACACTTCCTTGCAGTTCCTATGCAGTTTGAAGACATAGCGCTGGTGGAAAAAAAGCTCTGTCTGAGATGTCTTCACAGAAGTCCTGATTAGAGACAAGCAAGCTGATAATGTTAGACCCTCCCCCGCCCCCCCCCGCCCCCCAAATGCTAAGAAAGGAAAGGAAAGGCAGGAAAATGTTCATCTGTGACAGTTTATCTTTAATCTGTTACTCCTTCAGATCCACAAACTGGTTTTAGACATGTGGTATAGTTGCAAGGGGGAAATGCCTGTTTTTTCAGAGGACCGGACACAGTACAGAAATCGTTAAGACACACGTCCTGTTTTTTGTTTTTTGTTTTTTTTGGAGAGGTCTCTTATCAATACTAAAACAGATACAGGGACCTCAGCCTAGTCCCACCCCAGCCTACCCCTTATACATCTTCAAGAATAACGGAATCTTAAAGTCTGCGCTTTAAGACTCATTAATTTCATTTTAGAGGATTAGCAATATGTTCCCCTTAACCCCCTGCTTTGTTCTAAAGAAACCCTAAGTACAATTGATAAGCAAGCATTTTGCTTTTAATTTTTTCTCCACAACTGCATTCAGAGCGATGTTTCCAAGATCAGTGTCTAGCACTCTGACCTCTATACCAAGCTGATTGACTAAGTTGTCTCTATCTGTACAAACTGTTGTTCAGATTGCTGGCAGCAGGTTTTCAGAACATGTAGGAATATTGCTGTTATCGGGTATAACTTTGTTTAAACATTGTATAAAAATCCAAATAAATACAATTCTTGATTAAACACTCCGTGTTGAGAATATTTGGGGGGGGGGGAAGTGGAGGGGTCTGTGCTCTTTTACACTCTGTCTATGTTGTGGTATTTATTATTTTGTGAGTTTTCAGCAGTACGAGTTGTGGCATTAACACAAGACTATAAAACAAAAGTATAGGAGAGGAGGGGGGAGCCTGCTTTTGTAGGGTAGCAAGAGATGTCCCAGGAATAGCATCTAGGAAAAAAGACACAGAGCAGAAAACTGAGCATGTAATTTGGTCCTAGATAGAAGTTGGGTGTTTGTGTATGTGTGTGACTAGATTGATGTTGTGGTAATGAGGAACTTTCTCCATCTGTTATTTACCCCATTGGAAATTTTTCCTCCTTTCCCTAGGTCCGTTAAGTCCTGGTATAGAAAAAAGTCAGGCCTTTGTATTATTCCCATCTTTTCCCCCTACACAGGCTTGGGGAAGGCCATTTTTTTGCTTGGTGAAACGACTTTGAGACAAAAGTTAAACGCTCCCCCTTTCTCCATTTCCACGGCTCCAGTCCACATAAGATCTCCTTTAGCTGCTTTTAAGACCCAAATTATTGAGCTGGTGTTCCAATCACAAGATCTTCCCTAGAATATAGATCTAATTCTCAGTGAGATGGTGATCCTCCATGCGGCTTACCATGGCAGATTGCGAGTGAGAGCCCCGACAACCTAAGGCTTCCTTGTACACAAAAATACCACTGCATAGAAAATCTCAGCCCTGGAATTAAGATCACTGGGAGAGGCCTGCCTGGCTATCCCAGTAACCAAAGAAGATTATTTGGTGGTTGCATGAAAAAAGGGCCTTTTCAGCAGCAGCCCCATACTTGTGGAACAATCTCCTCTGGGTTGTACACCCGAACCTCGCGCTTTCGGTCCTTACTAAGCAGCTGTCAGCTTTATTTAGGATTGCAACGGATTAAAGTAGTCCTACATTGTGGTTTTAAAATTTGCTTCTGTATGTATTTTATATGATATATTTTATGTATTTTCTTTATATTGTGAATCTTCTTGGGCACCCACTCTCCAAAAATAAATCAGTCAACACGGATACTCTCACATCATTGACTGTATACAGCTAGCTGCTTTCAGGCTCTGTGTATGGAGGGGGGGGGGGAGGCTTGCTACTTTGAAATTAACAAGATCAGTTTTAAGAGTCCACAACAGAAGAAAAAGCCATTACTCGTACCCCACCCTTCTACTAATCACCCCAAAACACACTCCCTGGACAGCCAAGCTACAGCAAACCACAATCACACTCCCTGCCGTTCCGGGGGGGGGGGGGGAGGAGCCTAACCAGTCTTTTCCTTTCTGACATATGTGAGCTATTCAGTAGGCAAACTGGCTGAGCAATTCCTTAGAAAGCCAGATCATACAGGCTGAGAGGTATGTGTTTGAATTGAAATATATATTCATCCTGACTCTACAGTAGATATGCTGGTGTGGTTTCCATGGGGCAGTGGGTCCTGCAGCAGGGTGCCTCCCCCTTTTCTCCCTTTTGAAAGGCAGTTCCCAGCCCAGAGCCCCCCACACTCATTGACACGTTTAAATGTTGGTAGCATGCGCACTCCTGGAGTTCCAAAAACTCTCCTAACAGGCCTGGCACACTCTCTGAGAATTATTCCAGCCACACAGAGAACCCTTTGGAACCCCAGAGCATTCCCTATGTGTAAATCTGTACAACAGGCCGCTCTGCAGGGCTGGCTTTTAGCATCAAAGATCCAAAATTAATTCATGTTGTTATTTTAATCAAGCCACAGTTGGATACTGTGTGTATAGGGAAGAAATGCAGAGGTGCTTTTTACCTTCACTCACCTGACTCCCCCCCCCCAAAAAAACCCTACCATCCCCTCCACACTCTCTGAGACTTCTTCCAGCGACACAGAGAACCCCTCGGAGACCCAGAGCACTCCCTATGTGTAAATCTGTACAACAGGCCGCTTTGCAGGGATGGTTTTTAGCATCAAAGATCCCAAATTAATTCATGTTGTTATTTTAATCAAGCCACAGTTGGATACTGAGTGTATAGGGAAGAAATGCAGAGGTGCTTTTTTACATACACTCACCTGACGCCCCCTCCCCCCAAACCCTACCATCTCCTCCACGCTCTCTGAGACTTCTTCCAGCAACACAGAGAACCCCTCGGTGTCCCAGAGCACTCCCTATGTGTAAATCTGTTCAACAGGCCGCTTTGCAGGGATGGTTTTTAGCATCAAAGATCCCAAATTAATTCATGTTGTTATTTTAATCAAGCCGTGGTTGGATGCTGAGTGTAGAGTAGGTGCTTTTTTTTTGTTTTACATGCTGGTAATAATGATATTGCCTTTAATTGACACAAATCTAGTGCAAGGAGAGATACATTCAAAGAGGGTTGGATAATAATAATTAAAAAAAAACAATTTGGAATATCCTGGATCTACCATTTAAAAATCCAGTCAGACCCTGCGCGGTCTCTGCACATCATTTAATATGTGTTGGGGGGGGGGTTAACTGTGGGGCCTGGTTGAGAGATATGCAAAGGATTCTTATGCAAACCGTGTGTTTGAAGGAGAGAAAATAAATCAGGCATCTGTGTATCAGGAGCACAGGGGCTGTTTTTTAGCATCAAAGATCCAAAATTAATATGTTTATTTTAATCAGGCTATGATACTTTGAAATTAACAAGGATAGAAAATACAGCCATTGCTTAAGCATCCACCCTGGACATTCTGTTGACCTAAGTGATGAACCAGCAGATATTCCCAACAATAGAAAAAAAACGTCACTCATTACATCAAAGCACACTTGCAGGACGATAAAGAAGGCTACAGCAAAGCAATGTTATCTACCCAAACATCTGCGCACAGGCCTTTCAGGGGAAGAGAGGGGCAGCCCAAATTCAGCCACACACCATTAGGTCTCTCCACATCCTTTAATATGTTTAGCTGAGGAGAGGGGGGGGATGTTAGTCGGGGGGGGGGGGGGAGCCAGGCTGGAAGCTGACCACAAGGATTCCTGATCAGAGGCTCTCAAAGTGCTGGCTGCATACACAGGATCTCTGTATCAAGAGCATAGGGGCTGGTACTTTGAAATTAACAAGTATAAAAAAAACACTGCTTAAGTGCCAACCATGGACATTCTGTTGAACTAAGTGACCCCCAGGCGAGACTCCCTCCACGGCTTTTGTTTTGTATGTTTTTTAATTGATCAGTTTTAAGAGGGGCAGTCAGAAATTCCTATATATATTTTTAGCCAGGCTATTCTTATCTACACACGCAGCTGCACAGGCATTTCCGGACCTGTCAAGTTGATGAGGAATGGTACCCCTACCATACTACTCGTGCACGGCCGTGCAATCGCCCTCCTGCTGCTGCCAGTCCCCAGCCTGAAAAAGGTTGGGGACCACTAATGTAGCCCAACTCCCTGCCTGTGCAGGACCCTCACAACTGAGAGGGAGGTTCTGCCTCAAATGCAGTCAGCCAGGTGCCCTTGGGCTCACCCCAGCACCGACAAAGCTGTTCTGCCCGAGCAGCAACACCAGAGGTCCCCTACCCACCCCCATCCCACGGGTCACCTGCCATGAGAAGAGGAGAGGGAAGGGGCAGCTGCCCCCAGGTCCACACAGCCTCTGAACATGCTGCCCGAGTCACCCCGCTGGTTGTGCCCCCCCCTGCCCGGGCGAACAGCTCCAGTGGGACCACTGTTAGCTAGGATGCCCCCACTTGCCAAAGTGGAAAGGGGGGGGGGGGGTTCCAGGCATGATAAGAAAGAATGGCAAAACCCAAGATTCCTAGGCAAGGGATGCACAAAAGTGATTTTCCATTCCTGCCTTACCAGGAAGACTTAGAACTCCTTGGTGGCCTCCCATTCAACTGCTAAGCAGGGCTGAAGCATTTGACTCATTAGACCTGTATGGAATTGCTTGGCCTGTCCCAACCGGAGAGCAAGCAGCACAATATGGATTGGGCTGCTGTGAAGAGTCCTGGCATTCACCCCCCTCCCTCCAGATAAGCTGGCTGTGGGGAGGAAAAGTGGGGGAAAAGGAGGGGGGCTTTTCTCCAGGCATCTTATAAAGAGGCATGCACCTCCTACCCTTAGTCATGGCATCTCCTGAAGAGGGGGAGAACGCCCACAAACCATGCCATCCCTTCCTGCCCCGGCAGCAGGTTCTGAGGTTGGGGGGGCCACCCAGTGTCCCCACCATGAGGAAAGCCCATACACCCCCTATCACGGAAAGGCTGCAAAGGGGCGCCCCACGCCCCAACGAGCTCGAGGAACAGACGCACACACTAACCAATCCTGACTGCAGCTGAAGCCCGGTCAGAATCATTCAAGGAGGTGAGCTCTCAGGTGGAGTTCCTGGAGCGCCAAAAGGTAAGGCCATGCTTTTCTCCAGTGCAAGATGCACGAAGCAGAGGAGAGATGCCTAACCCCCCCCCCCACTCATTCAGCAGCTGCCGGCCCCTTTGCTGCTCTAGCCAAGGCTCACTATCCGTAGGGCAAAACTTGAGAAGGGAGCCCCAGGGTGCGCCAAGTCCACCCACTGCTTCAATCACTGCTGATACGGGGGGGGGGGGGAGCATTCCAAGCAGAGCCAAGCTGTCCCCACTCCTTTCTTGCTTGTGCGTGCCTTCCAGGGCTCTTCTCCGAGAGACCTGCCTGGCCTCAACTCACAGCTAGGTGTGAGTGGGGGGGGGGGAGGGGAAGCTTCTTGCCAGTCTCAACTGCTGCAGAGCACAAGCTGCTCCACGGCATCCTGGAGAAGAGGCTGGGACTCGCACATGTGGCGCCTTTATAGGCACTGCGGTTCCGCCTCTCCATTTTACGTTCTGCACGCTGCAAGCACGCAGTACACCAGGGCTGCTGGGGAAGTCGTGTGCGCCTCCAGCCAGCCCTCCACAGCATCAGCCAGCGGCTGCGGTGAGTCTTTGCTGCCCTTTATTTAGAATACATGTTTGCAAGCATGGAGAGAAAGCCAATCGTACATTCTTTGAAGTCAGCATCAGTGCAGCTCATTTTTAAGTCCTTGATACGTCATCATGAGGTATCCCAAAGCTCCCTCCCTATCTGTCCCTCTAACCAGTCAGGTTACGCGGAGGGCTCTCAGTCTAACCCATCACCGACGAATATATCTTATTTCATTTTATTTCTTTGTTTCAAAGATTTTACTTTCCTTATATGGAGATTCATTTTCTGTTTTGTAGCCATTATATCTGTAGATATAATTAGACATTTTATTCTTTTGACAGATTCAAGGTTACCTTCAGAGATAAATAACTTTATACACGTGGTGTTACAGCAGCCATTAATGAACTTAAAATGCACTCTGTCTGACCTAAGAATGAACCAGGGACAGACTGTAGCAAAAGTGTGTGTGTGACTCAATTGTGTTCCACAAATCTATATAATCCATATCACTGGCCACTGGGAAAGTGGAGGGTAGTCTGTTCTGCTGGCCTGACACTGGAGAGTTTGTCTCTTACTCCATGGCAGGGAACCCTTCCTTGCAGCAAACCTGACCTCCAGTGAGGAGCTCTTTCACATCTATCCTCCTCTGTGGTGATTTGCAGGCAGGCTGCAGTGCTGGCATTCCTGATGTTCAGCCACTTCCTAAAGCAGGCATGGTGGGGGGGGGGGCGGGGTTCACCAAGGTAAAGGTGGCTGGGAGGGGGGGAGAGACTTGAGCCCCTGTGCTCCGTGCTGGGCTCACGGGATGAGCTTTTTGTTGTTGTCATTCTGGGCAGAAGACAGTGCAGAGGACAGCCCCGAGCTTGCCACTTGCTGGCACAGGGGGGAAGGAGGTGGTGGTGGTGAGGAAGGGAGGAGAGGGGAAGGTGGGAAGGAGGGAGGAGGAGGCAGCGACGGCACTAGTGGTGGGGAGAGAAGGGTAGGCATTTAAATTAATAAGTGTTTATTTTTTTAATAAAATCTGTCATGTCTCCCTCTCCCTTCTTCCTGGGATGGGAAGTTCTTTATAAAAATTGAGAAATGCCCAGAGCAACGAATAGGCATACACACTCCTTGGCAGTCATAATTTGTGCCTCTATGAATATGTGGATTTAAATGAATAAGTTTAAATGAATAAGTATATTTTAAAAAAACCCTGTGATTGTGGGAAGTTTGCATGTCAATCAGCCATGCCAGGAGGGGATTGGTTGGCCAAAGTAATTGACAGGGATGGGCAGCTCAAAGTGCAACAAGCAGAAAGCATGTCACACTCTCTTCTACCATTTGTGAGGAGTACAAGATGTCCAAAACATGTGAGAAAGCTTGAGAGGTGTGGAGTGCCGGTGGGTCGCTATTTTTTCTTGTGCTTTGCAATACAACTGGCTTCATGCTATAATTAACAATGCGCAGAAAAGCTCCAAGTTTCTTGGAGAGCAATAATATTGAATTTTTGATGGAAAAATAGAATATCTGCTGACTACAACAGACATCTGGTTCAGCTAGCAACATTCCAGGAAAGATCATTAATGTCATTAGAAATCTGTTGAGTTCTTAACTGTCAATCCTCAAAAGTAATTTTGTTTAACTTACTCTTTATATCATAAATTGTACAGCCATTCCTATTCAGGGAATCAGAGTCTAGTTCTTTTATAGTCCTCATTTTCCTAGACGATGTTTGGGCCCTCCACTCTGCAGGTTGGAATCTGTTGGTTGTCCTGGGCCCCCAGGAAATCCTCCTGGCCTTGACCAGGGACAAGGCCAGAGCCTTTTCAGCTTTGGCCCCTGCCTGGTAGAACAAGCTCCCAGAAGAGCTAAGCACCTTAACAGAGCTGTCTGCAGGGCCTGCAAGACATAACTCATCCACCAGGCATTTGGTTGAGGATGGGAGGGGGTTGACTGGAGTTCGATCAGGCGTCCCACCCTAGCTGAGCATTTCTGTAATATATAACAACTAATGCTGATTGTCTGGCTGGTCTTAGTAAATTATGTTGGGTGATAGTTTGTTCCTCCAGCTTGTGGGTTCTTATGTGTACTGCCATAATGGGGTTTTATGGGAAAACTGTTATGGTTTTAATTGTTAGTTACCTCGAGGTGACAAAGTCGTGAGAGGTGGAATCAATCAATCAATCAGTCAATCAATCAATCAATCAATAAGAAAGTTGTCTGAATCGTTCATTAAAGGAGGAGGAGGAAGTTTGTCACCTCTTATCACAGTGTTAATGCACAGGGTGAGAGGTTGACACTAAAGCTGGTTAAGTTTATAGCTATGGTGGAGCTGATCTAGAGTTTGGTAGTCAGTGTTGCCTGCAACCTGTTTTGAAAAGTCAGAATAAAATTTTGTTGATCAACCATTAATAAAGCCTAGTTTAACCCATATATTTAGGTCTCACTGGTGCTATGGATGCACAACTATATCTCCATAAATAAAATGCAAACCCATATCTTTCCTGAGTTCAGAACTGAACTGTAATAAAATGCAAACAAGAATCTGGACAGTACTCAATTAATGATTTACATCTGCCTTTAGTTTAAATCAATGTCCCTTTGAGAAGACATCCCTTTAGTATTTTCAAGTTACTTTTTATAGAAGCTTGTGGAATGAAAATGAATCATAGAATCATAGAATCATAGAGTTGGAAGGGGCCATACAGGCCATCTAGTCCAACCCCCTGCTCAACGCAGGATTAGCCCTAAGCATCCTAAAGCATCCAAGAAAAGTGTGTATCCAACCTTTGCTTGAAGACTTGCAGTGAGGGGGAGCTCACCACCTCCTTAGGCAGCCTATTCCACTGCTGAACTACTCTGACTGTGAAAAATTTTTTCCTGATATCTAGCCTATATCGTTGTACTTGAAGTTTAAACCCATTACTGCGTGTCCTCTCCTCTGCAGCCAACAGAAACAGCATCCTGTGCACCTCCAAGTGACAACCTTTCAAATACTTAAAGAGGGCTACCATGTCCCCTCTCAACCTCCTTTTCTCCAGGCTGAACATTCCCAACCTATCTTCATAGGGCTTGGTCCCTTGGCCCCAGATCATCTTTGTCGCTCTCCTCTGTACCCTTTCAATTTTATTGATGTCCTTCTTGAACTGAGGCCTCCAGAACTGCACACAGTACTCCAACTGGGGTCTGACCAGTGCCGTATACAATGGGACTATGACATCTTGTGATTTTGATGTGATGCCCCTGTTGATACAGCCCAAAATGGCATTCGCCTTATTTACCGCTGCATCACACTGCCTGCTCATGTTTAGTTTACAATCCACAAGTACCCCAAGGTCTCGTTCACACACAGTGTTACCTAGAAGTGTATCCCCCATCCAGTAGGCATGCTTTTCATTTTTCTGACCCAGATGCAGAACTTTACACTTATCTTTATTAAATTGCATCTTGTTCTCATTTGCCCATTTTTCCATTGTGTTCAGATCTCGTTGAACTCTGTCTCTATCTTCCGGAGTATTTGCCAGTCCTCCCAATTTGGTGTCATCTGCAAACTTGATGAGTAGTCCCTCCACCCCCTCATCTAGTTCATTAATAAATATGTTAAACAGTACCGGGCCAAGCACCGAGCCCTGAGGTACCCCGCTACTCACCTCTCTCCAGTCTGATGAAACACCATTGACAACAACTCTTTGAGTGCGGTTCTCTAACCAATTCCCTATCCACCTGACTATCTGAAAATCCAGATTGCAGTCCTTCAACTTATCCATCAGAACATCATGGGGAACCTTGTCAAAAGCTTTCCTAAAATCCAAGTAAATGACATCAACCGAATTTCCCCGATCCAGCAAACCTGTTACTTGGTCAAAAAAGGAAACCAGGTTGGTCTGGCAGGACCTGCTGGAGACAAATCCATGCTGAGTTCCTTGGATCACCAAATTGTCCTCCAGATGTTTGCAGATAGCTCCCTTTAATATCTGCTCCATTATCTTCCCCACAACAGAGGTCAGACTCACTGGTCTGTAGTTTCCCGGGTCATCCTTCCTCCATTTTTTGAAGATCGGAATAACATTTGCTCTCTTCCAGTCCTCCGGGACATCTCCAGTCCTTAAAGAGGTTCCGAAGATGATGGACAAGGGCTGTGCAAGTTCTCTGGAAAGTTCTTTGAGTACTCTCGGGTGCATTTCATCCGGACCAGGGGATTTGAACTCATCCAGTGCAGCTAAATGCCTCTCGACAACCTCTCTATCCATGTTAACCTGCCACCCAGACACTGTCCTTTGGCTACGGCCATCTCTAGATGTGCCTAAACACTTTGACCTGTGGGAAAAAACAGATGCAAAATAGGCACTATGCCTTTCTGCTTTCTCTGCATCTTCCGTTAGAGTTTGTCCATCCACACCCAACAGTGGGCCTATTGCCTCCTTTACTTTACGTTTGCTCCTCACATAACTGAAAAATCTTGTTACAATGGGCTTCCCTGGCCAATCTTAGCTCACTCTCAGCTTTGGCCTTTCTTATGATTGATCTACAGTGCCTAGTAACCTGTAGGTACTCTTCTTTAGAGCTCTGTCCTTCCCTCCATTTCCTGAACATTTCCCTTTTCTTTCTTAGTTCCTCTTGAAGTTCTCTGTTCATCCAAATAGGCTTCTTAGAGCTCCTGCAGTGTTTTCGTCTTTCTGGGATAGTCATTGATTGAGCATACAATAGCTCTTGTTTGAGTAGCACCCACCCTTCACATGCTCCCTTCCCTTCCAGCATTCTCGTCCATCATGTCTCTGAGTTTATTAAAGTTTGCCCTGCGAAAATCCACATCCGCGTCTGGCTACAAGCTTCCTTGGCTCCCCATCTCAAAAGGAATTCTATGAGGACATGGTCACTTCCCCCTAGGGTCCCCACCTCCTTCACCTCATCCACCAACTCTTGCCTGTTGGTCAGTATTAAGTCCAGTATGGCTGAACCTCTTGTGGGTTCATCTACCATTTGATAAATGAAATTGTCAACCAGGCAGGTCAGAAACTTGCATGACTGAGGACGCTTCGCAGAGTTTGTTTCCCATCACACATCTGGGAAATTGAAGTCACCCATGATGACAAGGTCCTGCCACTTGGATATTTTCTCAAGCTGCTCACAAAGTGCAGCATCCACATCCTCTCGTTGGTCAGGCGGTCGGTAGCAGACACCAACCACCACACTGTTTGTTTTCCCCTCGCTCATTTTCACCCAGATGCCTTCCACTGTAGATATGCTCTCCTTCACTAGAATTTCCTGACAGGTAAGCCCTTTCCTCACATACAGTGCCACTCCTCCACCTCTTTGATCTATTCTGTTTTTTCTGAACAGTTCATATCCATCCACCATTACATTCCAGTCATGAGAATTATTCCACCAAGTTTCTGTGATGCCTACTAGATCATACCTTTCCATCAGCATGAGAAGTTCCAACTCTTCCTTTTTATTGCCCATGCTTCGGGCGTTAGTATAAAGACATCTGAATCTTTTTACTTTTGTTTCCCTATGAGCTGGCCTTGCCGGTTGGGCTGCCTCCAATCGTTTTCCTTCCATACACTCCCTATGTTGATCGTCTCCTTCCCCTAGTGGCTTTAGTTTAAAGCTCTCCTGATTAATCTCCCCAGGTTCCTGCCAAACACATTCTTCGATAAGTGCAGTTTCGATAAGTGCAGTCCATCAGGTCCTAGTAGGCCTTCCTCAAGAAAGCCTATCCCATGGTCCCAGAAACCAAATCTTTCCTGCCGGCACCAACTACGCAGCCAGTGATTCACCTCCATTATCTTCCTCTCCCGACACATTCCTCTTCCCTTGACAGGCAAGATTGAAGAGAATACCACTTGTGCCCCCATTTGCTTGAGCTTCCTCCCCAAATCTTGATAGTCTTTTTTAATAGGAGCGATGGTATTCAGGGACATGTCATTCGTTCCCACATGGACCATCGCAAAAGGGTAGGGATCCGTAGATTTGAGGAGTTTGGGCAGCCGTTCTGAAACATCTTTAATTTTCGCCCCTGGCAAGCAACACACCTCTTGGGTTAGGGGGTCGGGCCCAGCACATGGCGATCCATTCCTCTTAGAAGGGAGTCTCCAATTACCAGTACTCTCCTTTTTTTTTTCTTCTCAACTCCATTTCCTTCTGTCCCCGTGGCCTCTTCCCTTTGTCTTGGACTTCGTTTTGGGACCTCTTCCCTTGTTGACCCTTGCACCTCCTCTGCAAGGGCCTGAAATCTATTCTGGAGCTCCAAAGGCCCCGAGAACTGTCTTGCTCTTCGCCGTTGAGTCTTTTTCCGAACTGTCTGCAGAGGCTCCCTATTATGGTCAATCTCCTTATCCTCTTCAGGACTAGTTGTATTCTCTTTATTCCAAGTTGCAGGGCTCTGGTCTATGAACTCCTCCCCTTTCTTACTTTGGGTCAGAGTAATAATTCTGATTTCTAATCCCCTAATCTTTTCCTCCAAAAGTCTTACCAGCTTACACTTGGGGCAGCTGTAGTCCATCTTGTCTTCTGGGAGGAAGGCAATCATGTCACACTCACTGCAGATGATGGGATGAGTGTCCTGGAGGTCCATTGTAATGTCTAGGCAGTGCAAGTACTGGTCAGCAGTAACTCTCCCCAGTAGCTCTTTCCACGTGCTCTCAGTTGTCTGAGTTCTGTCTCTGGCGAGGAGCAGCCCTTTTTAATCCTCCCAACAATTACCCAGCAATCACCTCACCCAGGCAGCACAATAGCCTCACCTGGTCAGCAGCAACTCTCCCCAGTAGCTCTCTCCACATGCTCTCAGTTGTCTGCTTTCCCTTGGATTCCTGGCCATGGCATCTTTATATTCTTGTCATACACTTTTGTGACATTGTAACTGAGAAAGCAGCAGAAAATTAATTATTTCTCACAGTAATTTAAGTTGTTAGATGTTCCTCCTCAGATGGTGCCATTAAGTTTTATTACAGCTTCAGTACTTTCTTCAAATCATTAAGTCACCAAGACAGTCAAAGCTAATTAAGTGTCTTGCTCTTCTGCTAGCTATTTCACTATCTGCTGACTTCTGGAATTGAGGTTGGGGAAGGCAGAAGGGGGAGAATTAACTGTGGTCAAACTGTCTATTTGAAGGATCCTAAAGTGGCCAGAGAAGAAACCCAAGTGGAGTGTGGAACAGCACTGAATGCGACTTACAGTGTACCATGATTGCTGCACATGCTTGGAGAGGAGGAGATGGGTCATCATGGCTATGTGGTCAGTAGCTAGGAAGGTGGGCAGAAACACGCCACAGGAAGTGGGATAGCCATGCCAATCAGAGGAAGTTTGGGCAGGGTCTTACGCATAGAGATTTGCCAAAGGAATTTAAACTGCCACCCAGAGGCTTCCAGTGCATTTTTTTCCTCCTGTTCTCCAACTCTCCCTTTCTTGTTTTATTCGGTTGCATGTTTTCGTTTTGTCATAACTGGATGATTTTTTTCACAGCTGTGCACTTGGACAGATGTTTTAGGGGAAGATGGGCCTGTGTGCTCACCTCCCCCATTTGGGGAGTCCCTTAAAGAGATCTTGGGGGCTGAGCCATTATGACCAATAATGCACAAGGATGTTACCCTCTCACCATCATGCAGAAGGGAACCCCCGACCCCTGGTATTGCTGCCACCACCATGAGGTGCAATGGATCACATCCACCCCAGAGCTCTGCATGCACATGCACACCTCTGGCTGCCACTGTGTATAATTGGTCTATGTGACATGCCCGGCTCAGGGGCTGTGGCGGGTGCACCACAAAGTGGCAAAGGGATTCACACAGCAGCAGCCACCCTTGTGGTGACCCCAAAAGCTAACAGGGAATGGTGGCATATAAATACAGGGAAGGGCAGCATAGAAAGAAAGAAAGAAAGAAAGAAAGAAAGAAAGAAAGAAAGAAAGAAAGAAAGAAAGAAAGAAAGAAAGAAAGAAAGAAAGAAAGAAAGAAAGAAAGAAAGAAAATGCCACTCTACGGTTTATTCCTCAACAAATGGGCTGGGGGACCAGTTTGCCTGATGTCTAGATCTGTCCCCATGCTGTGCCAATGTTACTTAGTCTGTAATCAATAAAGCGGTGACCTTTTCACTTCACTGAAGAATTGCCCGTGTGTTCTTTTCTCTGCATGACCTCTCCACAATAAGCCTGCAATAACTGACATGCCACTGAGGGTCCTGCTAAATAGGAATACCACATTTGTTTTCCTTACCTACTTTGCAAGACTTATTTTACCTGCAGTGACCAAATTTTACCTGCAGTGACCAAATGGCTATTAGGCTGGGCCTCCTCCTGATGAGGTCTAGCCTTGATTTCTGAAGTATTACCTCAGAGGAGTAAATCTCTATAATTTTATGGGAATTAACTATTTTGTAATTATAGCTGCCTTTTAAGAAGCTCTGACTATGTCAAGCCATATATTCATAATGGAAACCAGTTTTCATGGGTCCAGCATATAAAGCTTCCATATAAAGCTAAACAAATGTACAATAGAATGCAAGAAGAAAAGGAAGTTTCACTGTGATAAAATCTCTGGGTGACATTTTGTCAATATTAGGTAAGAGATTGATATAAGAGTGCTAATATTCACACCCTGAAGAGATTCTCTGGGAATAGTTATCAAAGCCAACACAAGCCATACCTGAAGGCTAGGACAGATAACACACATGCCATGGTATGAAGTTTAAAACACTTCCCATGGAAACAAGGGTTGCCATGGAGATCACCTGGAGTTGAAACAGATCTCCAGATGACAGAGATTAATTTCCCTGAAGAAAATGGCTGCTTTGCACAGTGGGCTCTGTGGCATTATTTCCTGCTAAGGTTGCTTCCCTCTAAAAACATGTTCTCCCAAAGCTGTACCCCCAAATCTCCAGGAATTTTCCAACCTGGAGCTGGCAGCCCTAAGGGGAAGAGCTATCAGTAGTTGGAAGATTAGTAGTGTTTATCTTTTCAGGTATAGAGCAGTCAACCTTTTACCTATATCTAATAAATGGCTCAGATGGGCTAGCTGGTAGGAAATTCTGAGAGACAATGAGGATCATTAACATGAAGGATAGAGCAGGGAGACAGGATTTGAGAGGGACATATGAAGGCTTAGTTAGTCTATGGACACTCTGATGGCTTGGCTGGGAGGGGCAACAATCCAATGGTGTGCTCCCATTATCACACATTTAACTTAAGGCTGTTGGAAAGTTCCTGGAGGAAATGATAGGGGGAGGGGATTCTTCTATCTTTAGACACAATGGAGCGTCCACTGAAAAATCTCACTCTAGTAACGTCTTTAAAAGGCACAATCAGATGTCACCAATACCATTTTATGTTTAGCTTTGTAGTTCTATATACATAGTTTTGGGGCCACATAGATGCAGAGCTAGCCACTTGAGTCCTATATCCAATGTGTATGATAAATGTCCATATAAACTGGCTTCTCAATAGGCATGGAATAAGAAATCAACATGGCCCTAGAACACCATCAGCTGAGAGCCCCCTGCACTAGTAAAAACTATTGAGGTGTGGCTCTGTTTTATTCTGGCTGTTAACAATCCTACAGGGCAGTGATACATTGGGAACAGGCTGAGGCCTCTACCTTCCCTCAGTCCTGCCCTCCACAGGAACTTCCCAGCCCAGAGTGGTCAACCCCAACTGCAGTGGAACATGTAAATGGTTAATTCAGTGCCTCAACCTTCAGTACAAATTGCCATCTAGTTTCCAGATCTGAAAATCTTGTCACTTCCATTGCAGTCCTAAGCAGTGTCACACCCTTGTAAATCCATTGAGTTCTCTGAAAACAATCGGAGGGCCATTCCGCACAAGGATCAATGTTGCCAATTGCTTTCAGAAAGTGGAAACGCTATTTTAAATAATGGAATCTCGGCATTCAGCATACCTTCATTAGTAGTGGAATCCAGTAGCATTTCATTCGTTCCCCTCAGGTTTCCAGTCTCGCAGGAATTGCTAGAAAGGAAGCAATTTTTTTCTGTGCTTGTTCTCGCCCCTGTCCGTCAATCAAACAGAACAGCCAATGGGCGGTTGTTATCATGCTCCCGAAAAGCCCCTTTCCCTTTAAGCACAGGTTTCAAAAAAACACACACACACAAACGTTGCAACGAATATGCATTGATTCGTTGCAACGGAGAGACCCATCTAGCTGGCGTGTGAGCTGGTGATTCATTGTTACCACACTCCCCCGAGTGGAGAAAAAAATTCCCCCCCCCCCGCACGGGCACGATTTTGGGCTGAAATTAAAGGGAACTGGCGAACAGGGGGCTGTGTTGTGCTTGTGGACTTAGGGGAGCTTTAAAGCACTTCTGTGGAGGGACTGTAGCCGGAGAAGCCTCGCTGGGTGAATGAAACCTTGCTGGTTCCTTGCTTTCCCCACTCCGAGGGGAAAAAAATGGCGATTGCTTCGCCGGAAGTTTGGAGGAGAGAGCCAGGGGGAGGGACTTTGTTGCAACCGCTACATTGAGAACGCACATGTCTTTTTTGCAAGTGTTGCAGGTTGTTGGCAAGAGTGTAGCGATTTTCTGAGGGTGAATCCACTTTTCCTGATTCCCCCGGAAATCGCTACAATGAAGCGATTTTGGAGCTAGTGTTGCAGGAATGTTGCAGATTGCTCACGACGTCATGCGGAAACAAAATGTAAGACTAGTGCTATATTAAAGTCATGCGGAATGGCCCTTATTTTCTTACTACAAACCAGGAATACAATTAATCGGTTATTGTTGCAAGCAGCTCCAAGAAAAAAAGGGACTACAGTATTTCTATTCCAATTTGTGGTTGTATTGCAACGTTACCTTATTTCACCACCACTTTCAAAACTGCCTTGTTATGCTAATTTCTAAATGCTTGTGTCTCATTTTAATTGCTTCTAAGACATCTTTTGAAAGTGATAGAAGGTTTTAACCTTTATTTATCATTTCAGAATCAACAATTACAAGAACATATGGCTGACAAATCATTTAAGTAACAGGAGAGCATTATTGCTTGGGTTAGCAAATGCAAGGTGGTGGAAGAGCCAAGAGCAGTTATATTCAGTAGACTTATAATACATAACATAAAGTACAATGCTGTATGAAAAATGTCTGTTTGAAGGACTCCACTTCTGGCCTATATGAGAGTCTCATCTATTTCAGCCAAGGAATCATGTTTTCTGGTACACAGCCATGGGGATGAACATTAGTTTGTCAACCAGTGATACAAAAAGACACATGTAGTGAGTCTTATTCTTACAGGGACTTGAAAGGATGCAGTCAGATTCATCAAAAGATGTCTTGTCTTATAAATATGTGTCTTTTGAATTACATTAACAATTCCCATTGCATTAGTGCCTCCATGCATAAGACTGAGTGATAAGAAGAAAATAAGTGGAATTTGCATGTGTGAAGTAAGGCTAATAAAAGAATATCTTCTCTTACTATTCATATAAAATTAGTTGCTATGTGACTTGAATGGAGAGAACAAGCATATATTCTGATCAATTTGATCTGTGCTGATCAATTTGGCAGCATTTGGCAGCACAAATTTGATTTGTGCTGATCAATTTGGCAGCATTTGTGCTGATCATTATTTTCCAAGCCCTTTGTTAACACCAGGGAATATAAATAGGATTTGTACAAGAATTGGCAAGAACACAGCAAGGTTTATTGTCAGTTCCAGAAGGTCCATTCCACTACTGCTTGATTTTCTTTCTGCAAATGAAGGAATAATGACTCCCCATTTGAATACATGAAAACACAGTTCTTAAGAACCTCAATTGTTCTATCTGCACTTTAAAAAAATGAACTAGTTCCTATTATATAAAATGAAAAGAACAACTCAACCAGTTAGTATTTCTGTCAATCAAGATTCCCACATAAACACATGGCATCTACTTTATTGACTGTTCTGAACAGTCTTCTAGATTCAAAGGGAAGGGTAAAATGTGTGAGCATACAGTGGCTCTGAACTGATTGCACAGTGTGAGGACCCCATCACTAGAGGCATGCAATTTTTTAATCAGTACTTTTTTGGTTTGGATCTATTGAACCCCTCTCCCACCCAAAAAGCTCTCCTGAATAATTATATATGGGCAATTGCTGATCTTGCCCTTTAGCAGGGTGGAACCTGAAGAAGGCCCTGCTTAGATGAGTGAAACTATCAAGGGAGAGCACAGAAGGAGAAGCAATCTTGCAGATGTGAGAGTTCAATACTGATTCCTCATGGGGCAGAAAGGCCGAGCCAGTACTCCTATGGCAGTGGGGTTAATCTCCACTGCCACGTTACATTAGTGCTGGCCTGGCCCTGGCCCAGCCTTGGCACACTTTAGGGCTTCCATTGCCTCGGAGCATGAGAATACAGATGTCTGTGTATTCCCTTTTCCTACCTGGGCACCCATGGTAACATTGTATGTTATACATACACAGTAACATTGTTATACATACACAATAACATTGTATGTTATAACCAGCACTTTGAATTGAACCCAGTAAATGGTGGGCAGCCAATGGCAAGATTGCAAAATGGGTGTCATATGACCTGCCTACCTACTGATAATAGCCAAGCTGCAGTCTTTTTTCCAGTATCTTTAAACCGCCCGTGGCGCCGCGGGCGCCACGGACTAAATAAAAGGCTAAGGGGTTCTAGGGCGGGATGTGTCCGTGATGAGGAAGGGTCCGAATTGGACCCTTCCTCTAGACAGACAATCGGAAGGACCAATTGGCAGGCGCACAGCACCTGCCAATTGGTCCCTCCGATTCCCGGCCCCAGCAAGTGCGAGCCGCACACAGCGCGGCTCGCACTTGCTCCCTTTGCACTTACTCCCTTTGCCGGTGGCCTGGCACGTCGGAGGCGTGAAGCGCCTCCGATGCGTCCGGCTGCCCGCAAGGGAGTCCCCGGCAGCCGCGCAGAGCGCGGCTGCCGGGGGTTCCCTGCCTGCCGGCCTGACGCAGTGAGAGGCGCAACGCGCCTCTCGCCGTCTCAGCCCACCGACCGAGCGAGCCCGGGACCCCCACCGAGCCACAGCGCCATCCCGCGCTGCCTGCAAAAGGGAAGCGCGGAGGCCTCCCTCCTTTCCTCCCTCGCAGCGCTCTTGGCCCACGTGCGGCGCCGGCTGGCTGGCTGGCTGGCTGGCAGGCTGTCTGCCGCTCCGCCTGGCCACTTTGAGGCGGAGAGGTCTCGCGCTACCAGTCGGGATGGCCAGCGAAGGAAGCCGCTGGGAGCCACCGGCCCGTCGCTCCTGGCCCACCCGCTGCTGGAGCCGCCGCCGCCGCGGCGACAGGAGGCAAACAGGCGGGGAGACGAGCTGCGTCGGAAGCCACAGGGACGGCCGTCTGCCCGATCCTTTCCGCCCGCAAAGCGCCTCCCGATCCGCCCCCTCTGTGCTCCGAAACAGCCGTCCGCCCGCCGCCATTACCTGCAAGCCTTTCAAGGCCGCAGGTCCTCGCTGCCGCTAACAACATATCGCCCCCCAGCCCAGCCAGCCAGCAGCAGCTGGCGGGGGATGCTTCGGGGCCGCCGCCCGCACTTACGCGACCCAACATGGAGCGCCAGCCGCCCAGCTCCCGTGACGCCGGCTGAGGCTGCTCCCGCCTGCCGCGCACGCGCAGGACGCCCCACTGCCGCCCATAACTCATCGCCCACCGGACCACCCCACCAGCTGCGGCCGGTGGAGGAAGCTTCGGGGCACCCGGCGGCGCCGGCGGCCCACTCCACCAAGCAGCCCAAGCTGGCCACCTCCACCGGCACCACATGCAGCCACATGCACCGGCCACAGCCTGAGTGCCCAGCCAGCTTCCCAGCCGCAGCTCGAGAATCCTACGCAAGTCAATACTACGCAAGTCCACTTCCTCCTGCCCTCCAGCTTTCCCGCCGCGCCCCCCCCCCCCAAGGACACCAGGTAGGCCGCGAGGTCCCACCCCTCCCAAACGATCCAGGACTTCCACAGCCCCGCTGATGTCTCTGCTTTTTAGGATGCTGTCTAGATTTTCCATAGCTTTCCTCCCCAGGAGCAAGCGTCTTTTAATTTCTTTGCTGCAGTCCCCATCTGCAGTGATCATAGAGGACTCTGGCTCCAAGGAATCCATGACTGAAGTGTACCATACCACTGCTTGTTCATGCCACAGTCCAGCAAATATATACAAATTTGCCACTGCAGAGAAACTCCAGGGAAATCAGTGTGCTGGTGTAGTGACACACAGTCTTCAAAAACAGCTGGGAACTCACTGCAAACAACCTCTAAGTATGTGGACTGGAGCTGATGGATGCTGCTGATGGTGATCCCAAGCAACCCAACCCAGTCTAGGCCGATGGGACTAATGGATAACCCCTCGACAATAACTAGTCGAGGGGCCTGAAAAATTCCAAAAACAAACAGGAAAATTCCCCCCATACCCCTTATTGGAATGAGTCTCCCCAAGGGGCAGAGAGGGGGTCCCCCATTCAGGTACAGGCACCTGAGGATCATACTCCAAATGATTGAGAGTGATAACCCAGTGTCCAGTTCCATGGAACATGAAACACCCTCAATCCTCTGCTTCTTGGGGCCATTCTGTGTCGAATGAATGAAATCTGTGCAGGTACTCCAAACGATGTCCATGGATGGCACACTGTGTAGTTGAAGTTTTTTTTCTTGTAGTGAATGCTGTTGGCGGGGCACTCCCTTGATCAATTACGGATGAGTCATGGTGGCTGGCTTCAAATAGCACACTTGGGCTATGTGCCCCTTCTTACTGCAAGCCTTGCAAATGGTGTTGGTGAACTTGGATGCACTACATGTATGCTGGCCTCCATTGCCAGTGCATGGTCCCTCTGGGTTTGCTGGACTGTGGCATGGACAAGCAGTGGTATGGTATACTTCAGTCATGGAGCCAGAGTCCTCTCTGATCTCCTGATGGTGGATGGCTGTATCTTGTTGTGCTGCTCGTGAGTGCTGGGGCAACACATAGTCTTGGACAGGCCTAGTGCTGTGGATGGAGGTTGTGGCATTGGCAGCATCCTTCAGTGCATCTTTGAAGGTCAGCCCCCTTTCCCCGAAGAGCCAGCTCTGGGTGGCTTCATCCCGGTGACTGCAGACAAATCAATCTCTGTGCCTCCTTGAGGTTAGAGAAATGGCAATCTCGAGCGAGGTTGTGGAGGGCGCCCATGTAATCAGCAATGGTCTCACCCTCCCATTGCACTCATTGAAAGAATACATGGAGGCAGATAGTCTCCCCAGGCTGTGGGTTGCAATGTTCCTGGATGTGCTGGAGGATCTGAGGAAGGAATCAGCTAAAAAGACCATTGCATCAGTGAGAATTGGGAACCAAGAGTATCACACAGAGGAAAAAATACAGCAATATTTTCTTAAGTATTTTAAAGGATTATACGAGACCCCCAAAGCGACAGATGTGGGAATAAAAGAGTATCTTCAGGAAGCCTCAATAGAAAAATTCACACAAGAGCATCAGGAACTGTTAAATCAGGTAATCACAATTCAAGAAATAGAAAAAGCCATATCATCTTTGAAATCGGGCAAACCACCAGGACCAGATGGATTAACAATGGAATTCTACAAGCAAATGAAACATGATGTGACCCTCCCTTTACAACGTACAGTGAATGAAATCATTGAAGGGGAAGCTGGAATGTATCCAGAATCCTGGCGACAAGCATATATTTCATTAATCCCTAAAAGAAGAAGCGGACATAAAATTGCCACAATCTTATAGGCCAAACTCTTTATTGAATTTAGATTATAAAATATTTACAAAAATATTAGCTAAATGACTCATGAAGTGTGCAGTCGATGTCATTCATGAGGACCAAACAGGATTCATACAAGGAAGACAAATGAAAGACAACATCCGTTTTGCCTAGAATGTCCAAATACAGAAGAGGCAGGTCTTCTATTCCTAGATGCCGAAAAGGCCTTTGATAATGTTAGATGGAATTTCCTGTTATCTGCACTTGAACAAATGGAATGCAGAACCAATTTTATGAAATGGATGCAAAAAATATACTTCAAACAAGAAAAATATACTTCAAAGCAAGAATCTTGATCAACAGAATGGTAACGGAAGAAAAAATTATGATTGGAAGAGGAACAAGGCAAGGCTGCCCGCTATCCCCACTTCTGTTTAACATGGTATTGGAAATACTGGCTCATAACATAAGGGCAGATGAAAAAATATCAGGAATCAAAGTTGATGAACAGGTATATAAAATCAGAAGTTATGCAGACGATGTATTATTAACAGAAATAACCCTGGAGACTTTGTACCAAGAGTGATGAATCAGCTGGAAGAATTTGGTCAAGTTTCCAGCTATAAAATTAATAGAACCAAAACAAAGATCTTCTCATTTACAGATGATGAGCAAAAAACGGTTGAAATGCGTGAAATCACAGGCTGTGATGTTAACCCAAAAAAAATCAATTTCAAAATAACTATACTAAGACATGGGGACATATAAAGGAGGAGCTGATGAGATGATCAAAACAAAACTTGTCCTGGTCAATAAAAGACTATTCTCAGATGCAACTAGAGCATAAAGAACTTGACTGGCTCACATATAGACAGCTAATCTCAAGATTTAAATCAGAAGTAAGAGAATCAAGAAGCCAACCTAATAACTGCACTGAATTCGAAATGCTAGTAAAAACAAATAAACCTCACTTGCTAGGCCAAATCTATAAACTTCTGTTAAAATTAGAAACCAAGGGAGAACAGATAAAACATTGCATGATTAAGTGGATGCAAAATTTTGGGCAAAAAATTATGTTAGAGGAATGGGAGGAACTTTGGAGAAAAAACATCAAACTAACAATATGTCAATCCCTGAGAGAAGGGTGGTTCAAAATGTTTTTCCGGTGGTATGTTACCTCCCAAACTTGTAGGTAAGATGACATCTAATGGGGGTAACAGGTGTTGGAGATGTAAAGAGGCAATAGGCTCCTTCTACCATATGTGGTGGACGTGTGAAAAGATCCAAAAGTTTTGGTGTAAAATACACAGGCTCATGTAGGAAATTATGAAGTGTATGTTTCCTATGTATGCTAAACATATGTTGTTGTGTTTCCTCCCAACTAACTTACCAAAGCAACTAAAAGAGTTCTTCTTCTATGCAACCACTGCAGCTAGGTTACTAGTAGCAGCGAAGTGGAAGCAAACATCAGTTCCAGAAGTTGAAGAATGGTTGGACAAGATGGGATAAAGGTAAAAGGTAAAGGTATCCCCTGTGCAAGCACCGAGTCATGTCTGACCCTTGGGGTGACGCCCTCCAGCGTTTTCATGGCAGACTCAATACGGGGTGGTTTGCCAGTGCCTTCCCCAGTCATTACCGTTTATCCCCCAGCACCAAGCTGGGTACTCAAGCTGGGTACTCATTTTACCGACCTCGGAAGGATGGAAGGCTGAGTCAAACTTGAGCCGGCTGCTGGGATTGAACTCCCAGCCTCATGGGCAAAGCTTTCAGACGGCTGCCTTACCACTCTGCGCCACAAGAGGCTCTTAAGATGGGATACTTTGTATCAAAGGCAAGACTGACTAGCATGGTACGCAAAGAACTTCCAGAAAAATTTCAAAACCATTGGAAATGCTTTCTGGATTATCAAGAGACATAATTATCCATAAAAACACAGGATCATTGTAATTAGCCAACAAGTAGATAATGTTAAGATGAGACTGTATTTGAAAACTGACCTATTCTCCTCCCTCTTTTCCTGCACTGTATAATGTACATCAAACCCTTCACCCCCCATCCTTTCCATTAAATAAATTAAAAAAAAATTTTTTAAAGATGCCATTTTGACACAATTAACTCCCATGGAGAAAAATCAACAGCCACTAAAGGACATTAATATTTGACAGGCAGGAGGGCATTACCGGCCCCAGTGAAGACGCTTGCACCTTACGTTAGGTTGGCATAACCGGCCACAGCTTTATTGCTTACAATAACCATAGAGTGTTGGGATTGGAAAAGGTGAGAGCCTGTTCTGTGGTCAGCCGACCACACCCCGCATCCAATTCCCTAGTGGCCCTACCAGGATCCTTTCCCCATCTCCCAGCCGGGAGAGGGGATCCTTGGCCACAGGGCTTCCTACCTGGGAAGCGCCACCCAAGGTACCGCAGGGGGCGCACACCTCCATTGGTCCACCTCAGGCCACCCGGCTGCGTGGAGTCCTAGCCTTCTCCACGAAGGGTCAAATCCTCCACGCACGGCCACCTCTTAAGAGGTCCCAACCTGGGAGTCGGGCCGCAAGCCGTACTCCTCCAAAAACTCAGGCTCTCCCTATGCCACCCTGCCTGTCAGGATTGTAGAATCTCTGTCATAAATTAGCCTGAGTTCCTCCATGTCAGTTATATTACTAGATGGGGCCCGGCGCCTGCTAGTCCCGGCCTTGTAGTTTGTAAGCAATAAAATAGAATAGTGATGTTATGTTAACCTTATCTTGTTATGGGCGGAAAGGGTTGTTTGTCACCTCTTTCAAGGATGGGAGTTTGGAATCCTGTTTTGCTTTCACATATGTCTTTTCTCACTCACCTCCCCCCCTTGGGAACTGTCAAGTTTCGGGCGGGAGAAATGTATTGATAAGCTGAGGCAAATCTGGCTTCTAGTCAGATTTGACTTTTCAGTCCATTGCGTGTAGTGCTAATCAATAAAACTATTTTTCTTTTGAATAAGTTTTGTTGTGAGTTTCCTGTGCGCTTGACATCAAGTCAAATCTCACAACTCCTTTCACCTGCAAAATGCAGGGCGAGGGACATACTTTTTCTGAACCGGGAGAGGGCCTGGATTGGGACCTCTCCCAGGCCGAAGGTGCTGGTGCGGGGCCGCCCAGCTCGGCCATGATGCGGGCTGTCTCGGGGGCAACCCCGGGGCCCGAGGAATTTTTGGAACGTCACATCACCCAGCGCAGGCGATTGTCAAAATACGACCGCCCTACTGGGGATGAACGGTGGCCGGAGCACCTGGGACTGCCTAGCTACGCGCTGGAGCCTGTGGGTGAGACACAGGACTTGCAGTACAAGCTGGACAGGGTGACTAACTGGCTGCAGGACCTCTCGGGTCGGCTGGATCCGGAGGAGAGACGCCGAACACAACGCCTGCTTAAGGACGTGCTCGGTGGGGCTGCACACGATACCAGTGCGCGGAGAGAGAGCGGTGGGTTTGCACTGCAGGAACACGGCATGGCGGCCGCGCAAGCAACGACGGAGGCGGCTGAGGCGCTGGCCAGAGCCCGGGCTCAGCTAGAAATCGAAGCAGAGGCGGAAGCACGCGCAAGAGCGCAGAGGGAGAGAGAAGACGAAGGTGAGGAACGAGAGGACGAAGGCGGCGCCGGCGGCGACGGTGCTGGTGGAGACGGCGCGGACGGAGGCGAGGACGCAGCGGCGGCGGCAGCGGCACGGGCAGCGGCGGACGTCGCGGGAGCCGAGGCGGCGGCAGCAGCGGCGGCGCGTGAGGCAGCGCGGGCGGCCGCGCGGGCGGCAGCAGCGGCGCAGGCAGCGGAACGAGCGAGAGCGGCGGCTGGGAGAGGGCGAGGCATTGGCCGGGGTGCAAGACCCCCGGCCCCGGCCCCAGCACCGGCGGACTGGGGCCCAGGGCGCCTACCTGCCCACCTCCGTGGAGTAGAAATGCGGAACACCTATAAGTTCAAGGCAAAGTTTTCTGGGGACCCCTCCGACTTCCCCACGTTCCTGGTGCACCTCCAAGCCTACATGATGGACATGGGGTTCACTTTCCAAGATGACGCCGAACGAGTGCGTTTCGTGGGGCAAGCCCTGGAGGGCAAAGCCGCCAAATGGTTCGTGGATTTGTACCGTTACCACCCCCAAGCTACCCGCGACTACAACCATTTCATGAGGGCCCTGCGCCAGATGTACGTGGAACCGTTTGAACGGGAGACTGCGGAGAAGAAACTCCGGGCTCACCGGCAAGGAAAATTGTCAGTGGTTGAGTACGCCAGGGAATTTAAGGAGTTGGCTTCCTCGGTGCCGGACTGGACGGAGCCCCAACGTGTTCTGGCGTTTGTGGGGGGCCTCAATCCCACTCTGGCTGATAAGTGCCTCCTCCTGGAAGACCCACTCACCGTCGAAGGGTGGGTCCAGCTGGCCGGAGAAATGGAAAACCGCTTGGAGCGGGCCTCAATGGTGCAAGCACTGGCCGGGAAAACCATGGCGAAGACTTCCACCCCGGTGAAGACCAAGCCCCGAACCAAATTGGAACCGGCGGAGCGCACTCGGCGCATGGAGAAAGGGCTGTGCTTGGGATGTGGCCAAGCCGGGCACTTCCTCGCACACTGCCCAACGAAAGCGGCATCAACCCCGAAAGCTGCGAGCGGCGCCCCATCGAAAGCCCCGCCTGCCAAGAAAACCACCACGAAGAAAAGCGCCAAATCCCTCCTGGTGCCAGTGGCTGCCGTACCGGCGGTGGACGACTCGGAGGAGGGAAGCGGGCTGGAGGACGAGGATCAAGCTGAGGAGCAGTCGGGAAACGAGGACGGTCTGCTGTAAAGGCGCCCCGCCAGCAGGCCGCCAACAGGGGCAAACGCGTGGTGAGTGATTCCCCCTTGCTACTCCTACCGGCCAACCTTTCTAACCCCAGGTCGGGAAAGACGGTGGGAATCCGCTGTATCGTGGACTCGGGGTGCACCCAATCCCTAGTGAGCCCGGTACTGGCCGAGACTTTGGGGGTGGGGAAGGTGGCACTGAAGGAACCCTTGCCAATCACCCAGTTAGATGGGAAATGCGCTCCCGGAGGGGAAGCTACGGCAAAAACTCGCCCCATGGACTTGGACATAGAAAAACATTGGGAGCAAATCCAACCTTTGGTGGCCCCTCACTCTGCCTTCCCTTGTGTGTTGGGGTTGGATTGGCTGAGGGAACACGATCCCCTTGTGAAGTGGAAGGAAGGGACTGTGGAATTTACCTCCGCCGCCTGCGAGCAGCACACGCGGCAGCAGGGTCCTGCGGGATCCGGGGTGGTGGCTGCTTTGGGAGTAGGGGTGGACGCGCTCCCTCCTGAATATCGGGACTTTGGTGATGTGTTCGCGGAGGTGGAGTGCAACCAGCTCCCCCCCCACCGCAAAACTGACTGTGCCATCGAATTAAAGAAAGGAGAGCCTCTCCCCAAAGCCAAACTTTATTCCATGAGCCCGCGGGAGATGGCAGAGCTTAGAGAATTTCTGGATAAAAACCTAGCAAGGGGTTTTATTAGACCAGCCACATCTTCCTTGGCAGCCCCGGTCCTTTTCGTAAAAAAGAAGGACGGTTCGCTGCGGTTGTGTACCGACTACCGCGGGTTGAACGCGGTCTCCACCTGCAACGCCTACCCGCTTCCCCTGATAAAAGACTTATTGGGCCACTTGGGGAAGGCGCGCGTGTTCACGAAACTGGACTTAAGGGAAGCCTATTACCGAGTTCGAATCAAGAAGGGGCATGAATATTTAACGGCTTTTAATACGCCCCTGGGGCAGTTTGAATACACCGTAATGCCGTTCGGCCTCGCCGGCGCTCCGGGCGTGTTCATGAATATGATTAATGAAATTATGCATGATTTATTGTACCAAGGGGTGTTGGTTTACATTGATGATATTCTTGTGTATTCAGAGAATGTTGAGAGTCATGCTAAGCTGGTCCGCGAAGTGCTCCGCCGCTTGCGGAAGCACCACTTGTTTGCTAAACTGTCAAAATGTGAGTTCCACCGCGATGCAGTGGAGTTTTTGGGGTTCCGGGTCTCCCAGGCGGGGATCGAGATGGACCCTGGCAAAGTGCGTGATTTGCTGGTGTGGGAACCTCCCCGCACTAGGAGGCAATTACAAAGTTTCCTAGGATTCGCCAATTTTTACAGGACCTTCATTCCCAACTTTGCCAAGGTTGCGCTGCCCCTCACTGACTTGTTAAAAACCAAAGGGGGGAAGACAGCTAGCCGACCTGGGGCGCCTCTCCCTTGGACTCCCTCCTGTCAGGAGGCATTTGACAAGCTAAAGCTGTTATTTACGTCTGAACCTGTGTTGGCCCATGCCGACCCCTCTAAGCAATTTACAGTACAAGTAGATTCTTCGGACGTAGCAATGGGGGCCGTGATCCTCCAAGAGGGGAGGGACGGGAAATTGCACCCCCTGGCCTATTTATCAAAAAAATTTTCAGCTGCGGAAAGAAATTGGGCAATTTGGGAAAAAGAGGCGGCTGCAGTGAAATTGGCCCTTTCCACTTGGCGGCATTGGCTGGAGGGGTCAGCGATCCCGTTTGTCGTCTGGACAGATCATAAAAACCTTCAGGCACTCAAGCAGCCCCGCTCGCTTTCGGCCAAGCAAATGAGATGGGCGGAGTTTTTTGCTCGTTTCAACTTCTCCCTAAAGCATCTTCCTGGCAAACTGAATTTTTTGGCGGATGCACTATCGCGCCTGCCTCAGTACAATAGCAAACGAGACCCATTGGTAGATACCGTCTTTACCCCCGCCCAACTGGGGATGGCCGCTGTGACGCGCAGCCACACAAAGACTGATACGCCCATCCCAGGGGGCTGGGTCCAAAAGGAGTTGTCAACTGACCCAGAGTTTTGCTCCCTCCGCCCTGATCTGTCTGAGAAGGGGGGGCTCTTTTTCAAAGGCGAAAGACTCTTTGTGCCTGCCGTGGCCCGGGGAAAAGTTTTGAAACTTTGCCACGATGCAAAAACCGCTGGACATTTCGGTTTTGTGAAAACTCTGCACCTGGTCAGGAGACAGTATTGGTGGCCATCCTTACGTAAAGATGTGGAGAAATATGTGCAGGGGTGCCCCATTTGTATTGCCTCGAAACCAATTGGGGGCAA
The DNA here is from genome assembly GCF_049243985.1 of Paroedura picta. Classification (NCBI taxonomy): domain Eukaryota; kingdom Metazoa; phylum Chordata; class Lepidosauria; order Squamata; family Gekkonidae; genus Paroedura; species Paroedura picta. The sequence continues at coordinate 79,344,735 of NC_135371.1, read as the reverse complement.
GAAGAAGGGACTTTTGCAACCACAGCCCACCCCCTCACGTCCATGGACTGATGTGACTATGGACTTTATTACAGACCTTCCCCCCAGCCAAGGGAACACTGTCATATGGGTAGTAGTGGATGCTTTTTCCAAACAGGCTCATTTCATCCCCTGTACGGGCGTGCCCTCAGCACCAAAACTGGCCTCTCTGTTTATTAAACACGTGGTACGTCTGCACGGGATCCCGACACGTGTTTTGACGGATCGGGGCCCCCAGTTCGTTTCCAAGTTCTGGAGGGAGCTTCTTAAACTATTAGGTGTGGAGCAAGCCCTCACCTCAGGCTATCACCCGGAGTCAAATGGCCAGACCGAAAGAGTAAACCAAATCCTGGAACAGTATTTACGCTGTTTCATCAATCACCAGCAGGATGACTGGGTTTCCTTGCTGCCACTTGCTGAGTTCGCCTATAACAATGGAGTCCACTCCTCAACTGGGGTATCGCCTTTCAAGGTGGTGTACGGAACTGATTTAATGTCAGCCCCCACCTGGGGACTTAGCTCCACGGAGGTTCCTGACATAAACAAATGGGCAGCATCCATCAGTATGGGCTGGCCAGAGATCGTTGCTAGCCTCAAAGAAGCCAAACATGCCTATAAGGCTCAAGCTGATAAAAAGAGGGTACCTGCTCCTGATTGGAAAGTGGGTGACCTAGCCTACCTGTCTACTAAGAACTTAAGGTGTCAGCAGAAGTCCAAGAAACTTGGCCCAAAGTATGTGGGGCCATTTAAAGTGGTGAAACTGATAAATAATGTGACTGTGGAGCTAGCTTTGCCAAAAACTTATAGGAATGTGCATCCGGTTTTTCATTCCAGCCTGCTGCGAAGAGCTCCAGCCCCGGACGAGTGGCACCCTCCTCCATCTATGCCTGTTCCAATTTACATCGATAAGGACACCCACTATGAAGTCAACCAAATCTTAGACTCTCGATTGCATAAGGGTCGCCTTCAATATTTGGTCGATTGGAAGGATTTCCCCTCTGGGGATAAAGAGTGGGTTGAGGCTGGGAATGTGAAGGCACCCCGCCTTCTCCGGGCTTTCCATCGAGCATTCCCTGATTGTCCTCGCCCGGTTGATGCCGGCTAGGTGGGGGAGTGAAGTTAGTTTTAATGCGGAGGGATGTCAGGATTGTAGAATCTCTGTCATAAATTAGCCTGAGTTCCTCCATGTCAGTTATATTACTAGATGGGGCCCGGCGCCTGCTAGTCCCGGCCTTGTAGTTTGTAAGCAATAAAATAGAATAGTGATGTTATGTTAACCTTATCTTGTTATGGGCGGAAAGGGTTGTTTGTCACCTCTTTCAAGGATGGGAGTTTGGAATCCTGTTTTGCTTTCACATATGTCTTTTCTCACTCACCTCCCCCCCTTGGGAACTGTCAAGTTTCGGGCGGGAGAAATGTATTGATAAGCTGAGGCAAATCTGGCTTCTAGTCAGATTTGACTTTTCAGTCCATTGCGTGTAGTGCTAATCAATAAAACTATTTTTCTTTTGAATAAGTTTTGTTGTGAGTTTCCTGTGCGCTTGACACTGCCCGCCATAAGCTGTGACATAATTAGCAACTAAACAACAAGAACAAAGTTCCACACCATTAACACTGGAACAAAAGGGGAGGGTGGGTGGGAAAGCCTCCTCCGCTCGCAGCTCCGGGTGGGGAAAGAGGCCGAGGCCAGCGCACGTGGCGCTTAAATAGCCTCCCTCTCCCCCCGCCCTTTACGTCCAACGTCGCGCGGGCTTCACGTGCCTCCCGGCACGACGCAACTTCGCGCCTCTTCTTCCTGGCGCCTGCTCCTCCGCCCGTCAAATGGTGGCCAGGTAAGTCTTTGCCTTCTAATATTTTTCTCGAAGGCCCTGACTCTTACTGGACATTTACTTTATGCAATGGTATAACAATAGATCCATCCTCAGTGATTAAACTGAATTGAACAACAAATGGAACAAACTATCTGTGAAGGGTGCCCCCTCTTGAACGTGCCAGGCAGCTCACCCTTCTTTTCCATCTTTCCTTGCAGGTACGTAGGTTATGAAGAAACCACACAGCAGGAACAGTCTTCCAGGTGAGTAAAGATTTATTCCAGCTCTACTACACACCATGCATACACCAACACTCCTAGGCAACAACCACCACCCCACACCTTTCCTGTGACTCTATTTATTCCCCTCTAGGCCCCGCCCCCTTGCTATATATACCTAGTTCCACACCCCTAATCACCTAATCACGTTCCTCCTGCGCCTTGGGTGTTTCCTCTTTCCTCCTGTGCCTCCCCGGCGCTCTCCCTGATCCCCTCTGTGCTGCCCTTGCGCTGCCTGACCCGAGGCCTAGCCCTTCCTCGTGGTGCCAGTCCTAGTCCTCTGGACCCACCACCAGCCAGCATACTCTGCCCTGCCTTACCCTCCTTGTTTGTATCACTCTTTCCCCATGCCCATGCCTCGGTCGAATCCCCCCACTCCGTATTTGACTCCCCAGGTTTGTTCTCTCTCTCTATGCTCTCCTGATGCTGTCTGCCTCTTCCAATCCAGCCACAGCAGCACACGCTGGTCTCTCCATGTCCTTCTGCCGCTGCCAAGCCTGTTGCTGTGCCAAAGTCCTCGCTGAGACCCCTCCGCGTTCAGCCGCTGCTCCAGACCCTCTCCACGGCCCAGGTAAGTCAATTCTCTGGGATTGCTGCTCATAATATACATTGTCTTTTCCTTTTTTAGGTTTTTCCCTTTCAAGTCCGGGTGGGCCCGCACACTATCAACAAAGTTTATTAGTGTGTTAACGTACACTTGATACTGCGCTTTTGGAAACATGAGCAAGTGGTTGTTTTGCTTTATTGAAAACTTTATGGAATTATTTGCATTGAGAGTTTTGATTTAAAATCCCACCCCCCAAGTTGGCTTCACTTCTAAACACAAGTAGCCTATATAGAATCTGGCCAGAGATACAAATGAAAGAAATATGGGTAAAGTCACAATACCTATGCAGAGTTACTCTGGTCTAAATCTACTGCAATCAGTGAGCACAGACTGAAGAAACTTTGTATAGGATTACACTGTAAGAACCAACAGAAGTATATAAGTATGAAAATGACTTAAGGCCATAAGTGAAGGTACAACTAAGCATGGAAAAGATTGCACACTCTTGTTGTTGTTACACCTGAACACCTGAACATTTCTAACATATAATGCTTAGTTTCCTGGCATTGGGCTATTTTTGCAAAATGATGAGATGATGAGAATTGAAAATGCATCAGTCACCATGTTAAAACAACAACAATAATTATTAATTTTTAACCCACCTTTCCTCATCACTCAGGGCAGGTATGAACATTTAAAAACTCATACAGGTTTAGAATTAAAACACTGAATTTCCAAATGCTCCAATTAAAATTCCCTGACAGAGGATGTTTGATAAAGAAGTTGATATTCTAGTCCTCTTCCTCCTCTAGTGATGAGGTCAGCCTCCTTGCTGCCAATACTTGGTGCTGGATCTGGAACACTCGGTGCTAGATCTGATCCTGATAGATTAGTTTCTTGGTCAAATGCCAGACCTTCCTATCCATTGGCCTCTTCCATAAGAACAGAGCTATCTGTGGGGACCGTCCATCTCATTTGGTCAACATGACGCCTATAGACCCTCCCATCTGGCATTACTGCCCTGTAAGACACTGGACCTGTCGCCTCCTGGACTTCCGCTGGTAACCACATAGGCCCATTTGCATAATTCCGGATATACACCCTGTCAGATGGAAAAAACAGCCTTGGTTCCCGACCTCTCAACTTCCCCCCAGGCACCTTGGGTTCCCCCAAATCCAGATGCAATCTGTCCAGCAATGTTGTCAGGTGGCGGCGCATCAATAATTCCGCTGGGCGACAACCAGTGGACACACAAGGTGTCACATGATGTGCTAGCAGGAAACTTACATGCTGCTGGCCCCAGTCCCCGTGCACCAGATGTGCTAGTGAGTCCTTAGTTGTCCTCACCATGCGTTCTGCTTGGCCATTGGTCACCGGACGGAAGGGCGCCAAGAAAATTTGACCTTATACGGGCCCACACAATCTATATGAAGCCTAGACCAGGGCCCCCTGGCCGTCTCCCATGGATGCACCAGGACATGGGCTGCAAGCGGCCGGGACTCCTGGCAGGCAGCACACCTCTGCACCCACCCTCTGCAATGTCCGTGTCCATTTTTGGCCACCAGACATAACTATAGGCCAGTGCCTTCATCCGCACCATGCCAGGATGGCCAATGTGAAGTGCTGATAGCACTCGTGACCACAGCTGCTCCACAATGATCAGTCTTTCCCCCCACAATAGACACCCTTTGTGTACAGACAGTTCTGTACGCCTTGACGCAAATGGCACTAACTGTTCCCCTGGCACCTGTGCCGGCCACCCCCCTCCATGCCCAGTTCAAAACCCTGGCCATTACTGGGTCTTTTGCGGACGCAGCCGCAATATCTCCCGCATGAAGCAGTGGGGCTGGCAAGGTCTCCAGCAACATGACCCCATGTGCCAGGGAAGGGTCCTCGGCTGGTGTTGATAATGGGAGCCTACTTAAGGCACCGACATGGATCATCCTGGCCCCAGGTCCATACTCCAACTCATAATTATAATCACTCAAAAATATAGCCCAATGGAGTACCCGGGGGGACAGAATTTGAGGAGTCTGCCTATGAGGAGCAAACAAACCCAGCAGGGGCTTATGGTTGGTTAAGATGGTAAATGGGGAGCCATAACAAAAATCATGAAATTTCCACACCTCCACAACCATGGCTAGGGCCTCCCTACCTATCTGGGCATAATTCCTCCCCACTGCCAAAAGCATGCGGGAATAATATGCAAGCGGGGTCTTGCGGCCATCTGCTAACCCAGTGGTCCCCAACCTTTTTGTCACCGGGGACCACTCAACGCTTGACAATTTTACTGAGGCCCAGTGGGGGGGGGGTAGTTTACTCCTCTACTCTCAACCACTGCCCTAACGCTCTCTGATTGCTATGGTAATGTTTAAACATCCCTTCAAAATAAGGTACAGACACGCCACAACAATGAACATAAGGAACATTTTATTTTCATGGAAATTTTAACTCATGACAATGACAAATCAATGGGAACCCGGAGCTTGTTTCACTGCAATGAGATAGTTCCATCTGGGAGTGATGAGAGACAATGACACCCAAAGTGTGTTGTAAAGGGCCGGGGGGGGGGGGAGAAGGCGTCCTTTGCGGCCCACCTCCAATTAGTCAACGGACCACATGTGGTCCGGAGCCCACAGGTTAGGGATCGCTATGCTAACCTATGACTTAACACGGCCCCTACCCCATGAGGAGAGGCATCACATGCCAAGATCAGAGGAAGTGCCTCATCGTAGTGTGTTAACACACTCACAGAGGACAGCAAGTTCTTCACATCTGCAAATGACCTATCCAACAGTCGATGTAGCGGCTCTGCCAATGACGCCTTATTGAGCAAAAAACAATGATAAAAATTAAGGAGGCCCAAGAAGGCCTGGAGCTCTTGCTTCGACCAGGGGGTGGGTGCCTCTCGGATGGCTCTGAGCTTACCAGGGGTTGGGTGGATGCCTGCCACATCAATCAAATACCCTAAGAATTCAACATGGGGTACCCCAAATTCACATTTCTCCCTATTCACAGGCAAACCTGCTGTTTCAAAGTGCTTTAACACTTCCCCCAGCCTTTCCACCAGCTGTGCCTCAGTTTCCACCATCACTGGGACATCATCAAAATACGGCACTGTTCGCTTCAGCCCCTTTAAGAGATCTTCAATCAACTGTTGGAAAATTCCCAGAGCCACACTAACCCCAAACTGTAGCCTGTTTACCTTAAAAGCCCCCTTGTGAGTGACTATAGTCTGGGCCTCAGTGGAAGCGGCATCCACCGACAACTGCTGGTAAGCCTGTGCCAAGTCCAACTTGGCGAACAGCTTTCCATCTGCCAAGGAGGCCAATAGGTGACTAATTATGGGCACTGGGAATGCATGCGGGCGAAGGGCTTGATTAATAGTACATTTATAATCAGCACAAATTCAAATTTCACCATTATCCTTTACTGGAGTGACGATGGGAGTCTCCCACCTCGCATATGATACAGGCTCCAGCACCCCGTGTTCCACTAGCTGATCTAACTCGGCCTCTATTTTATGTTTGAGGGCAAATGGTACATGCCGTGGATTGAGCCTGATTGGAGCCACCCCTGGATCCAGTGCTAAGGAGACTGGGGGCCCCCAGTACTGCCCCAGCTTCCCATCAAACACGGAGGCAAACCGGTGGAATAAAGCATCAAAGGCCCCCACGGTGATGCCAAGGGGGCCAAACCAGTCAAATCCCAGGAGACTAGTACGTTGCCCAGGCACCACCACCAAGGTCAGGCTGCCCTTAAACTAATTAAACTCCACTACCACCCGGGCTTTTGCCATCACCGGCACCCAATTCCTCTAGAAATCAGTCAGAGGCAAACCCCTCTCTAACTGCAAACCCCCATTCAGTCGGATGCGCTCAAACAAGGACTCCGCGATGATTGAAAAAGCGGAACCGGAGTCCACCTCCTTGTTACAGGGCAGACCGTTGAGCTTCACTTGGACTGTGATCTTCCGAGCTGACTCCTGCCGCAAATTCTGGTCCAGGTATTCGGGTTCTCATTCTTCTTCCACGGCCACTTCACAGGCTCTGGAGCTTGACTGTGACCATGCCTTGCCTTTCACTTGTGTCGTGTTGGAGCCTCTCTTTGCTCCGCAGACCCTTTCAATATGCCCTCGCTTCTTACAGGCACAGCACCGCACCTCCCTGAACCTGCATGAGCTCCTGGCAAGGGGCCCTCCACAGCTCCCACACCATTGGGGGCTCTCTGCCCTCTCTCTGTGCTCTTCTGTTGGTGCTTTATGGGCCAGCACAGCTCCTGGCCGCAGGCGGTGGATCTCATCCCCTGGCGGCTCCTCCGGCTCTCCTGTCAGACCCCTAGGGCCTCGTGCCTGCCTGACTGCTCGCGTGCTGGCCTCCGCCGCCTCAGCTGCCAGTACCTCGTCCACAGCGGCCTGGAAAGTAAGTGACTGTCGGGCAAACAGCTTCCTTTGCGTTGCCTCATCCCGAAGACCACAGACTAGTCTGCCTTGCAGGGCCTCTTCGAGGTCTCGGAAGTTGCAATGCTGGACCAGTTGCCTCAATTCAGCGACGTACGAGGCAATGCTTTCACCCGGCTTCTGCCTCCGTGCAATTTCCGAGGGCCGGGGGGTGAAGTGGGCGGTCAGCGTGGCCAGAACATTCTCTATGGAGGTTGCTGTCAATAGGGCCGGGGCCACCAGAGCCTTTGCCAGTTCATAAGTCCGGGCCTCGCACACACTGAAGAAAAGTGCCCTCCTCCCGTCGGCGTCAGTGATGCCGTTTGCAATGGCATAAAATTCAAACCGCTCGATGTAGCTTTCCCACTTCCCTGGGTCGGACACGTTGAACTCTTAAATGTGTCCTTGTGTTGACATTCCTTCTCTCTCACTCTCTCTCTGTGGGCCAAAATCCCATTCTCGTCGCCAGTATCAAATAGTGAGAGAGACATGCGTTCTACAAAACCCTTCATTAACGCACAGGGGCACCTAACAACCGGCAACTAATAAAACGCATGCGCAACTTAAATAGTCTCAATACAAAGGAATCGTCTGCAGAGCCTTAAAGGGGCAGTTGCCCAATTAACTCAATACATTACAGTATTGTACTCAGTACATTACAATACATTATTTTATTTTGGGCCTCGACCATAAGCCTCCTTGAATAGCTCCATCTTGCAGGCTCTGCAGAAATGATTTAGGTCTCTCAGGATCCTTCTGATCTCTCCCAGGAGCATATTTCACCAGGCTGGGGCAAGGGCTGAAAAATCATAAATATTCAAAAAAGGGTAGAGCTGGGTTTGATTAAGTCTATTAAGAAGTCAGACAAGTTAATCATTAATAACGTATTAACAGGCTAGAATGTTCCCGGCCGTGCGGGAACACTGTGATAGATGACACATGCAAACACATTTCTTTCTGGCAAATAAAGTGGCCACAGCTTTATTGCAAAACCTGTGTTGGCATAACCAGAAAAGAGTGGGGGGAGCCCCTTCCAAATGGCAAGTGACCTATCCAAAGCCACACACAAACACCAGCAGGCCAACCATTTCAGGGAACCTAGTGACACCTGTGGTCGTGCTTACCCCCACCATTAGGCCTGCTGGGCCCCACGGTTGCTCTTGGTGGAGGCCCTAGAGAACCAGGAATGGGCCGCAGTACATGGTGGGAGGCGGGGAAGTCGGGGGGCGGGGAGGGGGAGCGAGCCCAGTGGCACACGCTCCTTGCAGCCGGATTCAGGATTTTGATTCAAAATAGGACATGGAAGATTTTAGACTAACTTTAACTGCCCTATACTTTTGCCAGTTCGAAAGCACGGCACTGAATTATGTCAATATTCAACAAAAATGCTGTTGTCTTTCTGCTCCTTTTTCAGAATGGTCAAAACATGAACTGTGACTAATATTACGGCATTAGAAAAAAAAGGCTGTGAACATAACTAGTTGCATTAAAATAAGTCTGAGGCAAAAGAGCAAGGCAGGCCTATATTCCATAACACGAAAATAAGTACTGCCAGTAAATGGCTTGCATTTTAGGGCTGACATGCTAAAAGTGTTTGGGAGGGACACACTTTTTCAGTGGCTTTTTTTTTAGTAGTCAAACATTTGTGTGTGTGTGTGTGCGCGTGTGTGTGTTTACACACAAATACCCCTATTTTAGAAAAACACTTAGCCAGAGGAAAAGGGATATGTTGTGAGAGATAAATTATGCAGATAATTTTTCATTAGGCATACACAGAGAAAAGTACAAAGGACATACATTTCCTCAGGGATGCACCTCTGAAACAAGAGTCTGGCAGAAAATAAAAAATGAGGAAAAGGGGAGGTAGGGGGAGGATCAGATCAGAAACAGAGCCTCTTCTGGCAGACTTTAGCTCAGAGCTGGGATGAGAGTGAATGAGCAAAACGCTGTGCCACAGGCTGTTCCTTCTGATGGAGCTCGGCATGACTGTCACTTATTGAGGTTACCACTCCCTGCTTGTTGGGGCAATGCTTTGACCCCATGAAAGAAAATGCCACAGACAGGAGAATGAAAATGGAGGGGAAGGGGAGAAATAAAGTAAGTGAAAGAGTCTTAGCACATGAAAGAGGAACCATGTGGAAATGAACTGGCAGCTTTTTTTTTACCAGGCAGGTTGCCTTTGCTGGAAGGTTTGAGAGACTTAGGCACTTTGCCTCCTGTGGTATAGTGCCCAGTCTTCATTGGGCATGTGCTCTTTATTGCTTTGTTGCTTTTTTCAGTAAGAGAAAATACCGTATATAAATTTTATTTGCAGTATATTTATAGCCAGCCCCTCTTGATTTAGCCATCTCATATCATGGACTGGCCCCACCCCTTTCTCTGCCCATAGTGCCCTTACTGCTTTATTTTTACCACTCCACAGGTTTACAGATCCTGGTAATTGCTTCCCTTGCTCTTGACACTAGTATTTCTACAGTTCTAGAGTTATCCCTGAGTTATCCTTGATTAAGGCATGTTTTTTTTTGTTACAGGGATAAAATATTGCAATATATTTCTCCACAGGTTTACAATTTGATCTACTCATATCCATCTGTTATTCACAATGTTTTATGTATAAAACATGATACATTCAAAACAAATTGATTTGTCCAGTACCTAAACCAACCAGAGATGTGAGAGTGGATGCTATTGACTCCTGTCTGCTAAAATAGAATGTATGACTATCTTCTCCTGTGTTTTTCTTTAAGATAGAAAGAGTCTTCAATTAAAAATGGCTTTTCAGTTAGGAAAGATGTTTTGGAAGGAGATAAGTATTTCTTTGTTGAAGAAGATCTTTTATCTTGGAGAAAGAGAGGCAGAAGGGGAAGGCTTCAGCAATGGGGCAGAGAAATTTTTATGCATGGTATTCTCTAAGTGATTCCTCATTCCTGTCCTATGTTTTAATTGTTGTTTTCAAAGTCAAAGTTAAACACTTTTATTGGCATAAACATAGCAAAACAGCTATATAAAAGACAAGGTAATTCAGATCCCAGGTTACTTGGAAAGAATCCTGTGGAGGAATTTTGAAATGCCTTCAGTTACTTCAGGATTGTGATCCAGTAAAAGAGAGTGCACTACTGTTGAGGGACCGTAAATCTTGCTCGCCCACATGAGAGGATATAAGTAACATTCTCTGAGATGGTTGTGTTGCTCACAAAAGAGAACGTGTTCCATCGACTCAGGTTTCTTGGCAGGACATGAGCAGAGTCTATAAGCATATCGGATTTTAGCATATTGACCTTTAGTCACTGCCATTGGTAGGAGGTCTAGCCTTGTTAGCATAAAAAATTGCTTCAGAGATGACGATTTTAAAGATGTGTAGTACTCCAAGATCCTTCTTGCTGGGGCAAGCAAAGATTTCAAAGAAGATGGGAGAGCATGTTCTGCGTGCTCTGGTGATAGTATTCTGATAGTCAATATCCAAGATTTGTTGCCAGCTGGTATTGTAAGCTTGGTTCTCTTCAAGGTTCTCCAAGAGTTCAATAGACAGGCCTATAGACTTTAGTTTGGTGTTAATCTTCATGAACCAAGGTGATGGAAACTTATCGGACAACATAAGGTAGACTAAGCTCCCAGCTTAGGCACTAAAGTTCAGGTGGAGCCAGCATTTAAAGATACGGAGCCAGGCTAGAGAGCCCAGTTGGGTGACACTGGTCTCCAAGTATATTATGGAGGCATAAATGCACTTGGGGAGATCCAATAATCCACGAAGAAAGACAAATTGCAGTCTTTCTACTCCTACAGGGAGGTCTATGCCCCATACTAGTATGCCGAAGAAAAAATTTGGGATCAGCATAGTCTGAAAAATCTTAATAGGGAGGTTTTGACCTCCCTTAGAAATTGCATTCACCTTGAGATTTGTGCAGGTTGATATTTGGTTCCAGTTTAGGGTCCATTTCAAAGAGTGGTGCAAATGGACTCCTAAGTATTTAAAATGGTGCACTTGCTCAATTAAATGTTCATTTATTTTCTACATGGAGAGCTTTCTGGATTTAGAAAATATATAAATATTTTTCGAATCATAGAATAATAAGAGTTGAAAGGGACCTCATGGGTCATCTAGTCCAACCCCCTTCACTATGCAGGACACTCACATCCCAATTGATCATCTACCGTAACCTGCCACCCCTTTGCCTTCAATCTTCACAAACCAAGGTGATAGAAACTTATTGGACAACTTAAGGTAGACTAAGCTCCCAGCTTGGGCTCTAATTGATTTGGTGAAGTTGATCTAGAGTTGGTTTTGATTGCAATAGTTGGAGAAAACTTGGAAAGGAGGACTGCATCATCCACATACAAAAGGAGGGGGACCGGAGAGCTTCCCAGCATTGGGGCATGGCAGTGGATCACCGCAATGGATGGCAACGGATGGCAGTGGATTCCTGCAAAATTTTAGCTAGATCGGATACAAAAAGGGGCTAGATCGCAGCCCTGTTTAACACCTTTGTTGGCAGATATTCTATCTGAAAGTTTCCCATCCCTGGCACTGTGGATTCGGCAGCCAGTATTGGTATGAAGGTTGCAAATGAGGTGCAAAAGTCTGGAATCCATTCCCATGTCTGATAATGTTTTCCATAGTTAAGTTCTAGGGATGGAATTGAAAGCAGCTTGCAGGTCAAGAAAGGCAATTTGCCACAGGTGTATTTAGCCACAAGATGGTAGAGGGTCAGGGCGTGATCGAGAATGGACTTTCCCGTCATGAAACCAATCTGTTCTGGCCCTACCTTGGTAGCTGACTGCTCCACTAATCTGGATCTAAGATGTCTGGCATAGATTTTTCCAGGGACAGAAATGAGACTGATAGGTCTGTAGTTAGCTAGGAGGGTTGGGCTGCCTTTTTTGAAAATCGAAACAACTACCGCTTCTTTCCAGGAGGCAGGGAAGGAACTGCAGGAATTCATTTTAGTGAAAGAGAAGCAAGAAGAGGGGCCCAATAGTTGGCAAATTTTTGAAAGATTTCTGGTGGGAGGCCATCAGGGCGCCTTGCCGTATCAGAGTTTGGAAATGAGTTCTCTGATTTCATTATCTTTGACTGGAGACCAGTAGGGAGACCCGGGTGTTAGCAATTCTTCATTCCCATCAGGTGGCAGATGTGATCATAGAAGACTTTGGAGAAATGATCCATCCAAGATTCCATATTAATAGTGGAGTTTGGTGCAGATCGAGTGCCTCCGAGGCACGGGCCCACAAGTTGCCAGAACAGCCGATTGTCACAAATTTTTAGAGCCCGTGTTAGGTTATTTTAGGCCTTGGTTAGGGTTAGTTATTTTTTGGATTTAGTCAAGCTGTAAAATTTCTTTCTGGCTTCAAAATATTCTTTGAACCCTTTGGATGTGTTTATATATTTACTATAACTAAACATTACCACTCTAATGGCAGAAAGTGAAATGGCAGAAAGTGAAGAGGAACTAAAGAGCCTGTTGATGCGGGTGAAGGAGGAGAGTGCAAAAGTTGGCTTGAAACTCAACATCAAGAAAACAAAGATCATGGCAGCCGGCCCTCTCAATTCCTGGCAAATAGATGGGGAAGAAATGGAGATAGTGACAGATTTTATTTTCCTCGGCTCCAAGATCACTGCAGATGGGGACTGCAGCAAAGAAATTAAAAGACGCTTGCTCCTAGGGAGGAAAGCTATGGCAAATCTAGACAGCATCCTAAAAAGCAGAGACATCAGCCTACCAACAAAAGTGCGTTTAGTCAAGGCTATGGTATTCCCAGTTGCAATGTATGGCTGCGAAAGTTGGACCATAAGGAAGGCCGAGCGTCAAAGAATTGAGGCTTTTGAACTCTGGTGCTGGAGAAGAGTCTTGTGAGTCCCTTGGACTGCAAGGCGAACAAACCGGTCAGTCCTAGAGGAGATCAGCCCTGACTGCTCTTTAGAAGGCCAGATCCTGAAGATGAAACTCAAATACTTTGGCCACCTCATGAGAAGGAAGGACTCCCTGGAGAAGAGCCTAATGCTGGGAGTGATCGAGGGCAAAAGAAGAAGGGGACGACAGAGAATGAGGTGGATGGATGGAGTCACTGAAGCAGTAGGTGCAAACTTAAAAGGACTCCAGGGAATGGTAGAGGACAGGAAGGCCTGGAGGATCATTGTCCATGGGGTCGCGATGGGTCGGACACGACTTCGCACATAACAACAAATAACTAAACAGTTTCTTCAGCTTCTGTTTCTCAACCCTACAGTGTTTATCAAACCAGCAATGTGCAGAGTCCGAAGGATATGGTTTTTGGCAGGGATACCTGTTCAGGCACAGTACAGCTGATTGAATAGCAAGGGTCAAGTAGTTTTGAAGGCCATCGTTGATGGTACTAGCCACTACCATGCAGTGGCGAAGTGCAAGTGAGGCATTTTTCTCCAAAAGGTCATGGGCTTGCTCCTCAGATTTGGTAGACCATCTGTGAGAAATAATCTGTTTGGCTGTGACATGAGCAAACATATGTTCAGGGCAGTTTGGGCTTGTTAAGATTAGGGTTAGTGGGAGATGGTCACTCTCTGTGCATATGCCAACTTGAAAGTTGATGGTGTTTCCTTTCAGGATAGAGGGGATGATAATATAATCATTTACACTTGTTCCATGTCTTGAACGTAAACTCACCTGTTATGTCTCCTATACTGCATCCATTAAATATAATTTTATTTGCAGGGAGGCAATGATAAATCAAATTATGTGCAGCTGTATTTAGCTCTTTGTCTTTGGAATCCCAGGTAAAAGAGAGGGTATCTGAGCAGACTTCATCCGGGTTTAAATCAATATAGTTATATAGTTCCATATTAGGGATATGCGATTCGGCCTTGGAAACGTCCGTATCGGCCGAATCGCTGCTCCTTCAGACCTTTCTGAATCGAAAACGGTCCAAATTGAGCCTCTATGGGTTTAAAAATGGCCAAATTACCTTGATTTGGTAATTTGGTAATTTGGTTGTTGGCTGCCCCAGGCTCCTAGCTGCTCTGGGTTTTTTTTCTTCCTGCCGAAAATGGCGGCAGGGGGGGAATGGAAGAGTGAGTGGCCAATCAAAACGCCTGTAGCTTTTCAGCTCAGGCATTTTGGCCACTCAGAGAAGCTCTTTTATTTTTAAATCCCCCTGTGCTTTGTAGCCTGCCCGTGAGGCTACTTAAAGCCAGGGTCTGGCTGTTGGAGCTCACTGCTGCTGTGAGCTCCGGCTGTGTGGTTGAGTGCTGCTGACCCAGAGTCTGCCTGCCTCCCATGCTGCCTTGGCTGAGCCTGCCTGTTGGCTGAGGATCATCGCCCATCGCTGGAGAAGACTTCTCAGAGTTTGATTTAGAGAGTTTTTTTCCTGTCCTCTCTTCTATTCTATTTTTCTATTTTTACCTCCCTCTTCTCCCTCTCCCTCCTTCCTCTTTTTCAAAATTTTGTTGGGAGGGGGTCTGAGGGGGGGGACTGACTGGTTTGTTCGCCTTGCAGTCCAAGGGACTCACAAGACTCTTCTCCAGCACCAGAGTTCAAAAGCCTCAATTCTTTGACGCTCGGCCTTCCTTATGGTCCAACTTTCGCAGCCATACATTGCAACTGGGAATACCATAGCCTTGACTAAATGCACTTTTGTTGGCAGGGTGATGTCTCTGCTTTTTAGGATGCTGTCTAGATTTGCCATAGCTTTCCTCCCGAGGAGCAAGCATCTTTTAATTTCTTTGCTGCAGTCCCCATCTGCAGAGATCTTGGAGCCCAGGAAAATAAAATCTGTCACTATCTCCATTCCTTCCCCATCTATTTGCCAGGAATTGAGAGGGCCGGATGTCATGATCTTTGTTTTCTTGATGTTGAGTTTCAACCCAACTTTTGCACTCTCCTCCTTCACCCGCATCAACAGGCTGTTTAGTTCCTCTTCACTTTCTGCCATTAGAGTGGTATCATCTGCATATCTGAGGTTCTTGGTATTTCTCCCTGCAATCTTGATCCCAATTTGTGACTCCTCTAATCCCGCCTTTCTCATGATGTGCTCCGCATACAAGTTAAATAGGCAAGGCCACAGTATACAGCCTTGCCGAACTCCTTTCTCAATTTTGAACCAATCAGTGATTCCATGTTCAATTCTCACTGTTGCTTCTTGACCTGTATATAAGTTTCTTAAGAGACAAATAAGATGCTATGGTATTCCTATCTCTTTAAGAACTTGCCACAATTTGTTGTGCTCCACACAATCAAAGGCTTTAGCATAGTCAATGAAGCAGAAGTAGATGTTATTCTGGAACTCCCTAGCTTTCTCCATGATCCAGTGTATGCTGGAAATTTGATCTCTAGTTCCTCTGCCTCTTTGAAATCCTGCCTGTACTTCTGGAAGTTCTCGGTCCACATATTGCTGGAGCCTAGCTTGTAAAATGTTGAGTATAACTTTGCTTGCATGAGAAATGAGTGCAATGGTGCGGTAGTTTGAACATTCTTTGGCATTGCCCTTCTTTGGGATTGGAATGTAAACTAACCTTTTCCAATCCTGTGGCCATTGTTGAGTTTTCCAAATTTGCTGGCATATTGAGTGTAGCACTTTTACTGCGTCTTTTAAGATTTTGAATAGTTCAACTGGTATGCTGTCACCACCACTAGCTTTATTGTTGCTCAGACTTCCTAAGGCCCATTTGACTTCATGTTCAAACTGTCATGTTCAACTGTAAATTTGCCTCAGAACCCTGACAGAGCTGGCCGGAGGCTGGTGAGTGTGCTCCCTCCCCCCTCCCTTCAGGCCTGCTGGGAAAGAGCCTTTAACGGTCCCTGAGTGAGGGGAGGGAGGTATTTCTAAGAGCAACGCAGGGGAGCCTGAGTGCATGGGTGTGCTTTACTTTCACTTTCTGTCAAACAGTTGGCTGACAGAGAGACTCTTGCCAGGGGTTAGACACAGCCAAGCCATATATATTTCTTCTTTGCAACTCTTTGCAGATTTGAGGACACTGCACAGTGTTATTCTGCAGATGAAACTGGATGCTGTTGCAGAGGTTCTTTTGTGTCCTGTTTCATCTGCACAATAACCCTGTGCAGTAGGCCTCAAGTCTTTCAATTCAACCACAACCTGTGTGGGAGGCCTTAAATGTTTCTTCTCTACCACAACCCTTTCCAAAATAGCCCATTCTGCCTGGGGAGCTGATCTTTATACTCTGCAGGTAAACTGTAATTCCAGGAGCAATCCAGGCCCCATCTGGAAGTTGGCTACTCCAGGGTTGGAAATATTCCTGGAGGTTTGTTGGTGGGACTTCAAAATCGTACAGTGACTCAGAGTCCAGCCTTCAAAGGAGCCATTTTTCCTGCAGTTGGGAGGGAGTAATGCAGGTGTGTCCCTCCTGGACTATGAGCCACGCTGGACCCTGGGGCCTAGGCAGCTGTTACATGACCTGCTGGGGCTGAGGCAACTGCTGCCTTACCTCCAAGCCATTTGAAGCAATTCTGCCAGCCCCTGGGTCCTGGGCAGGTGCTGCACATCCTTTGGGGTCTGAGGCAGCCTCTGTGTGAACTGTAAGGAGCAGAGACTGCCCCCCCAAGGAGCAGGTAAGCAGGAGGGGGAGGGGGGAAGGGAACAGAAGGGAGGGAGTGTGCATGTGTTCTCGCAGATGTGCGCATTTATGCACGTGTGCATAAGTGCCCATGTGTGCACGATCCATGCATGTGTGCACGACCCATGGGGGTTGAGGCAACAGCGGAGGAGTAGGAAAGCAGGAGGGGAAAGGGTAGGGAGTGAATGTATGTGCATGCTTGCGTGCATGTTTACCTACTTAAAGGGAGGGAAGTTTGGAAACCCATTGGTAAAGGAGAAATGGGAGGGGGAAGGGGGGAGTCTCTCTTCTCTGTTTGTGAGTGAGTGAGGGGACAGGAAGCAGGGAGGAGGCTGGGAAACCAATAGTTAAGGGGGAAACTGGGGCAGGGAAGGAAGAGAGTCTCTGTATGTTTGTGTGTGTGTTTGCAAGGGAGGGAGGGAGCCCTGACAAAATTGCCCCAGAGCAGGTATGTGTCCCACATGCCCTCTGAGATTCTGACAGTCAGGACAATTTTTTAAAAATGTTTGTTACTGCAAAAAAACATTTGGATTTAACTGGAACTTTTGTTTTTAAGAAAGCTGTTACTGAGAATTTATAACTTATGCCTCCTGTGCCATCTAAATTACAATGGTAAATTCATTTCAGTAAATTAAATTTTTATAATGTTGTTTCAATGTCCCTGTGCATTTAGAAGTGTAAAAATAGGTCCTCCTAAGCTTTGCCATTGATAAGAAAATGAGACACAAAATTTTATTTTGTTTAGTGACATGTGATCTATCTTAGATTGAATGAAGTTCCATGAGCATAAGGAAACTTCATTTTTAATAGATTAAAAAAACCAGAAAGAAATAAAATTGTTATCATTAGTACATCATATTACTTATACACACTATAATAACAAGATATTAAGAATAACCTTCTTCTAATTCAACTTCAGCTATCTATTTAAATAGTTCATATATGGGCCCCATTGTTCTTGAAAGGCTTCTTCAGCTTTCCCATTGACCATCAGTGTCAGTTTTGCCATTTTGGCCAGATCCACCAGCTTATTCAGCCAGTCTTCTATCGATGGTAATTCTTGTACCTTCCATTTTCTAGCCATTACTAATCTGGCTGCTGTCGTCACGTAAAAAAATAGTCCTCTGGTACATGTCGGGAGGCACTGCGGTGGTAATAACATATAGCTTCATTGGAAAATTAAGACCCCACATTTTCTGCATAATAATATGAACTTTGGCCCAAAATTTATATACTTTATCACATTTCCACCACATATGATAAAACGGACCCACTTCGAACATTTCCAACATTTGTTATTACCATTTTTTTTGCAATTTTGGCAAACACTTTCGGTATTACATATCACCTATAAAACATTTTATACCTGTTTTCCCTGAGAATTTGGCTATTAGTTAACTTAGGAATTCTAGACCATTGTTCAATTGTCACATTCATCTCTATATTTTGCATCCATTTAATCATGCATGGTTTAATCTCCTCCATCTCGGTCTCATATTTTAGTAACACTTTGTATATTTGCCCTTGTAGGTGGGGTTTCTCTTGAATCAATAAATTCTCAAATTGAGGTATAAAAGCCCTTAGATCTAGTGGTTGGCTGAACTCAGCTTTAAATCTGGATAACAATTGGTTATATTCTACCCAATACATTTCTACTCCTTTTTCTAATACTTGTCTTTCTTTAAACCTGCCACTTTTAGCTAGCAAGTCTTTGTAACTAAGGCAGGCTATTCTTTCTTGTTGAGCTTTGCTAAAGTGTGCTTCAATTGGGGATTTTAATATAGATGGAATCGGAGACAGTCTTCTTTTGTACTTCTCCCACACCTTTAAAAGTCCAGCAGTCCAGGAATTCGATACTTTTCTGTGTTTTTTCTGATGGCCACAGTTTCTCATGAAAGTTGCCCCCTACAGCTTCCTTTTCAAATAGCAATTCTCTCAATGACAGTTCCCGTATCCAATCTGATATGTATGTCAATACTGCTGCACAATGGTATAATTTTAGATTGGGTATGCCTTGTCCCCCTCTCTTCTTCTCATCTTGCAATATCTTAAAAGCTATTCTTGGTCTTTTCCCACTCCGTATAAATTTATTAATTGCAGATTGCCACTTTCCCCATGTTCTCTCCGATATTTTCATTGGCAGCATTTGGAATAAAACATTAATTTTCGGCAATACACTCATTTTAATTGTTGCTGTTCGAGCGGACCAAGACAGTTTTAGCTCATCCCAATTCTTATTATCAGACTGAATTGTATTCCAAAGTCTTTCATAGTCATCCGTGAAAAGCTTTTGAAAATCTTTATCTAAGTAGATCCCAAGGTATTTAACCCATTTTGGGTTAACTTCACAGCCTGTGAACTCTTTTTATGGTTTTTGTCTCTGAGTCCAATACACCTTGTAATAAAATGTTAGTTTTAGCTTTATTTATTTTAAATCCTGAGTATAAGCCGAAATCTTTTAGTAAATCTAGTAGAGGCGGGATCGATATAATCGGGTTTTCTGAAGTACAAACTACATTGTCAGCATAGCATTTCAAATTAAATTCTTCTCCATTAATTTTGATTTTTGAGATTTCCTTTGTACTTCGTATCTTATTTGCCAACATTTCCAGTACCAGATTGAATAATAATGGGGAGAGTGGACATCCTTGTCTGGTACCTTTATCATGATTGATTTCTTTGTGAGCATTCTGTTAACTAAGATTCTAGCTTCCTGGTTCGAATATATATGCCTAATCATATTTTTAAAATTATCCCCACAGTCAATTGTTTTTAAGGTTTCAAACAGAAAATCCCAATAAACGTTGTCAAACGCTTTCTCTGCATCATCAAGAAAAATAAAAGCTGCATTCAGTTTTCGCTGATGCACGTATTCTGCCACATTTAACACAAAGCACATGTTGTTCCTCATTAACCTTTTTGGCATAAAACTTGTTTGATCTTGATGTACCATATTGCTAATGCACTTTTTCAGTCTCTCAGCTAAAATTTTCGCAAAAATTTTGTAATCCACATTTAATAAAGAGATTGGCCTATAGGAATTGGGCAACATTCTGTCTCCCCCTTCTTTGTGAATCAGCATTATCGATGCTTGATGCCAGGACTTTGGTAGGGATTTCCCAGGCTCACCTATGACCTCATTTACCAATTGAAGCAGATTGGGAGAGATTACATGTCCCAACTTCTTGTAATATGTTGAAGTCAGTCCATCAGGTCCAGGTCCTTTGTGCTTTTATCGCAGTTATGGCATCATTAATTTCTTGCATGGTGATTCTTTGGTTTAAGATCTTCCTGTTATAATCCGTGAATTTCTTTAATGATATCCTTTGAAAAAAATCTTGCAGGCTCCATATTCTGTTCCACTTTTTCATATATACCTTAAAAAAATTTAGTGAGACATAAGTGGATGTCTGCTTCTTTGGTATAATTTCGTCCCTCAAATTTTAATTTAGATTTGAAAAGTTTTTTGCCAGCTTGTTTGCCAGCTACTTCCATGGTTTATCTGCCCATTCAAAATTTTTCTGCTTGAGGTAGTCAAGCTTCTTCCTCATTTTTTCCAACTCTATGATGTCTCTTTGTATTCTCAATAATTTTATTTGCTTTGCTAGCTTTCTTGTTTGTTGTTGCTGATGTTGAAATTCCAATTGTTGTAACTTTTCTTTGATCTCAGTTTTTTTCCTTTCTTATTCTCGCTGTTGTATTTAAGCGAATAAATATACCTCTCATAAAGGCTTTACTGGCATCCCACACAGTAGCCAAAAAAACATCTGATGTTCTATTCAACTGAAAAAACTCATATTTTTTGGGTCTTTGGATCATCTAGAAGGTAATCTCTCATTCTGCACCTCCTCATTCCAACTCTTTTTACAGATAATTCAATTTGCAAAGGGTTGTGATCTGCGTAGGTGTTTTGTAGTATCTCTGAATATGACAATTTTGAGAGCATTTGTCTTGATGATCAACATTGATCCAATCTGGAATATGCATTGTGTCTGTTCAAATAAAAGGTATATTGGCACAGCTTAGGGTGATGTTCCCTCCACACATCGACTAGTTCCAACTGCTGGAAGTTAGATCTAGCTGAAATTGGCAAACTAGATCCTGCTTTTTTCGATGACTTATCCCAGTATGGACCTTGTACTGCATTAAAGTCTCCAATTATCATTACCTCATTCTCAAACAGATCTTGATGTTGAGCAAAAAATTCTTTGTAGAAGATCTCTTTGGCATTATTAGGAGCATATAGATACACCAACATAAAAATTTGATCATCTGGTAATTTGATCCTTAAAGAAACATAACGGCCATCAGGATCGTTGGATACAATTTCAACGTTTAAACTCTGATTCTTAACGTAAACCACAATTCCTCTTTTCTTTATATTGGCCAAGGCTACAAATTCTGCTCCTAGATTTTTGTTTCTTAATAGGCTCTGGTGTTTCTTTATAATGTGAGTTTCCTGTAAACAAAGTATGTCTGCCTTTAGCTTTTTTAATTGATTGAAGATTTTAGATCTTTTGCTCGGCGCATTTAATCCCTATTATCTTCATTGACTCCATTTCTATTTCTCGAATATAGCTCCTGATCCTGATGCTCTCTGGTGGTCCTGTTTCCGTGTCTGTTTTTTCTATTCTTTTGCCAGTTCTGATCCTTTAGCTAATATGTCCACCAATTTCTGTGCTTCTTGTAAGGTTTTTATGATTTTTCCTCCGGTTGGTAGGATGACTTCCAATGCAAATGGGATTCGCCAGAAGTATTTTGTCCAATATTTTGTCCAATTAGGATTTGTCAGAGGAAATGAGATTGAACCCATTTTCAGAGTGATTCTACTGGAAGATCTTGGAAGATGCTAACTTCTTGGTCTTCAAGGGTGAAAGGATCTAGCATAAGGAAACTTTATTCAACTTAAACCACTTTCCCATTGAAGAAAGAGCCATTTAAGATTCAGATACCTTTATTGGCATAAAATTTGATATGCATAAAACAAAATTTAAACCAGAAACAGATTCCAGGCGTAGACATATGGACAACAGTAATAAAGCCTTATGTCGTACAGTCGATCTGCAGCAGAGATAGATTGGTTCTTGAGATAATTGACAGAATTTTTGCAAGATCCATTATCAGAGAAGGCTTCTTTACACTCAACAATATTTTCACCAGATGTTTCTCATCAATGCACAGATACTTCAGTTTTCCCATAACCCCCCCCCCAGATAATGACGGAACATCTGAAATTTGGGGATAAGGGAATCTGGTACATTGCAACCATGCAGACAGCTTCTGTCATTGGGGGGGGGGGGTTGAAGGAAGTGGTCTCTTGATAGGTTTGAAGGGAAGATATTTAGGTGTGCAAGGAGAAAGGCCCTTTTTAGGGAATAGTCATCTAACACATGAAGATTTGGGGCATTGATTTGTAAGACCAGGGGATGTCCCAGTGGCCAGGTGAACAGATCCTGTGGGTTGATGTGCCTATTATATGAGCATCCTGGTCTTCTAATCTTTTTGTGATCAGCTTCAGAAGTGTGCTCTCATCATAATTGACTAGAGTAGATAAATCTAATCCTAAACAACAAAGTTTATGAAAAAATACTTCATTAAAGCCCTTAATAAAATAGGGATCGCCTAAAAGGTTAGAAATTAGAGATAGTGGAAGAAAATGGAAGTGGATTTTTAACCAGCATTTGAATGTTAATAGCTAGGCTCTGGTTTCTAGGGTCTGTTGACCAAGCTCTGCTATGAGTATATAGTTTGCGACATATTTTGGTACATCCAACAATTGCCTAAAAAAGAGAGATTGACATGTTTTAACTTTGTTGCTGAAGGCACAAATCCAGATTGGGCTTCCAAAAAGCAGTTGGGGGATTCTTTTAGCTGCATAGATTTTCATTGTGCCTGAGAAATTCCTATTACCCTTCTGGTTGAAAATTTTTGCCAGTAAAGCCAATTGTCTCTTAGAGGATTTGACAATCTTCTCCATATGGTATGTCCATTTCTTTTTATAGCTAAAATTCATACCAAGATATTTGAAGTGATATACTTGCTCGATTTGATTGCTTCACACCTTCCACTGGTATTTATGTCTTGCTTTGGCAAAGACTAAGATCTTAGTTTTCTCATAATTAATGGTGTTTTTGGTACAGTAATCTATAAAAGTTCTAAGATCTTATTAGGCCTATTTGAGTTCTTGATAGTAAGATTGTATTTTCCGCGTACAGTAACAGTGGTGTAGATCTATTACCTACCGAAGGAGGGGGGGTAACCATTGGCTCTCCCAAAAAGAGCAGAGAGATCACTAAGAAAAAGATCAAATAAATGAGGAGCAAGAATGCATCCCTACTTCACTCCCATAGTAAAGGGCATTTTATCAGTTAGATTCCCCTCTTTTGAATACTTTACTTGGAAGACATTATTACAATGTAGTTGTTTTAATAAAAGTAATAGGTGGTCCTCAATGTTTAAATCTGCCAATTTCCACCACAGTTTTTCTCTCGGGCCATTTCAGTAGGAGGAAAATTACTTAGGCTGGGGAAAATCTGGTCAATGGACTAGTAAGATCGCCATCATTTCTGATTTTGTTCTTTTAGAATCATAGAATAATAGAGTTCTTCACACATTGTTTAATGCACTTTCAGTGCTCTTTAGAAGTTGATTTTCCTGTTCTGCACAGGAAAAGCCAACTGCAAAAGCACATTCAACGTGTAGTGCTGTCAGAACCCTGTTATTTCTTCTACCATTATTTAGTGAAGTTTATGTAGCTAGGTATGTAGAGTATCAGCCCTGTAGGAGTTGGGGCAGCTTGTCTCCTGTTGCTTTGTTTATGGCACCTGATGTTCCTTCCTGCATTCTACCCCTTCCCTCTTGCTGACTCCTCTGCTCCTTCCTCTCCCTTTCCCTTGGAAAAGAATTCCTTATCTGAGTGATGGCTATTTGATGTTCCGAGAAGAGGCTTTCTTTCCAGCGTCTTGTCAAGCAGTATACATGTGACCCTGCGGCAACAGCCCTTTCAGCTGGTCGCTGGCATAGCCGGCGAAGGCCTTAGGGTCCCAGTGTCACACAACCACCCAGAGCGGGGCCCCTCTCAGAAAACTTGAGCGGAGGAGGGCGATGTTCCTGTGGTTCATCTGTGGCTTGGATTGTGCCAGAGGGCAGGAAGTGGGGAGGGGTATCAGCAGCACTGGAGTGCATGGGGCTAGGCACCACCTCAGCTGTCCTTCTCCCCACGCTCTGCCCTGCCTCGCCTTCGTTGTGAGGGGAAGGGACCTGTATGAAGAGGAGGAGAGCGGGGAGTTGTCCATCACTTGCGCACAGAAAGACAGCGGGATCCAGGGCCAGGCTGAAGCCAGGGCAAAGCCATCCCCAGGCATCCACCTACCCGCCAATCTCCCATCCCCCCCCACTGTCTGTGCTCCCAAAAACCTTCCAGCCATCTCCAAGGACACCGCTGGATGGGAGAGGAAAGGCAATGGGGAGGGCAGGGACACACGTGTGGCTCCCCTGGCTACCTGTGGAGTCCTGGGGGTGGCAATGCGCGGCAGCGAGTTGGGAACAAGGCATGGGGAAATGGCAGCCCTGTGAGGAGTGTGGCCCTGTGAGGAGGGCAGAACCAGGGAGTGGCGCCATCCTGGGGGCGACGCTGGTGGTGAGCGAACGGCGCAGCGGTGATTCTGGGGCAATCTGCAGCTAAATGACGGGTCCTTGTGGTGGGCGGGGACACGGTCCCAGGGAGCAGCGGCATCCGGGGGGCGGCGTTTGACGCGGTCATGCGGCGCAGCGACAAAGTCAGGCCGATGGCTGACCGAATGGTGGCTCCATGCTGAGGGTGGGTGCAAGGGCAGAATCGGAAGGCGCGCTTCACGCGCCACCCAATTAGGCCATGGGGGGGGGGGCGGACTGACAAGCGGAGAGGCCGATCAGGAGGCAAGGGGCTACTTCATGATTTTTGAGCACGAACTCAGCCCACTCCAACCCCTCTTACTGCTTTATTAAGAGGGAAAGATATAAACACAAAAGCATAAACCTCAAATAAAGCCTTTTCATCTTAAAGGTGACCCAGGACACAGTCTTCGTTCTGCTGCTTCAGACCAACTCAGCTACCCATCTGAAATCAATCATTTACAGAGTACAAAGATAATTTCCCTGGAAGAAAATGGTTGCTTTGGAGGATGGACTATATGGCTTTATATGCCACTGAGGTCCTTGCCCTCCTGAGTTTCCATTGCCAAATCTCTAGACTGCCAGGACTTGGCAACCATGTCCATTCATGCTGATATCATCCATTCATATCCATCATGCTGATATCATCCATCATCCATTCATGCTGATAGCTTTGTGCCAAATGCTTTGTTTTTTTTAGTAAGTTTTGGAGTTCTGTGAAGGGAAATTAGTGGTTAGGCAGGAACGTTGATGTGGCATTCACATATCAAGCTTCCACCAATTTGTGAAATTAAGTGCCATATCTACATGATTTTGTTCCTTTATAGAGAAAAAAAAGACTTTAGCTGACCAAAAAGAGAATTATATGCCTACAGGAAATACATCCAACATTGCAATCACAAAATAACACAATATATGAGTGGCAAATCACAGCCACTGACTGACGGGTGGAGGGTGGGCAGAAGCAGGATGCAGCGGTGCAGCAGAAGCTGCAGTGTGCACAGTGGCAGCAGAGCGGTGGGCCCAGGCCACCTATATAAGGCACCACATGCTGGGCTCAGTCTCTTCTGTCACCAGTCGCCATTGGTACAGTTTCCCACCCACCCAATGTTGATTAGGTGTGGGTTTTGTTCTTTGTTTAATTATGTCACAGTGGTTTAAAAGGGGGCACAAAGTAAAAACCTGGTTGTTTCAGGGCTGAATCCCTGACTGGGGGAGGTCTCCGTAAGAGATCGGCTCAAACAGGAGTGTGGCCTACCCGGATAGGTGAACCAGGGGCTCTGAGCCAGGTAGCTGGGTGGCTGAATGAGGCAGATGCCCATCAGCCATCCACCAAGCCAGTTCCCTGGGGGGTAGGTCTCTGGGGGCAAGGAACCCACCATCCCAGCTGGGATGAGGTGGGTACCAGGGCGCCCGCAGAGCCATGACATCAGCAGCTGGATGGCTCTTCACCTTATGCCAGGCTAACCCTCTGGCTGGAGGATTGTATGAATAAAATCTGTGGCCTTATTTGCTGCCAACCTGAGTCGCGTCTCGCTTGCCTACATGCCCTCCTGCCAGTCAATTGGCTTCTGTTGTTGTTGTGTCTTGCACCTTTTCAAATGATCTAAAATATAAATTGAATACTAAATAATAAATAAATTCTCTCCTAGTATAAACATTAGATTTTTTAAAATTCCCAAGGAATTTGTGAATTATAAATTTCAGTGAGTTATACATTTGTAAGTTATAAATCAAATATGTGGGGGGATTTTTCCCCCTTTCATCAATCTCATTACTTCTTGGTCCTAGCATGTCTTTAAATAACTGTATTTTTATTTATTTTTATTCATTCACTTTGTATACTGTCATTCACTATGACATCTTGGGGCAGTGCACAAAGAACCAGTAAAATACAACATACATCAAATTGTTTTAACAGTAAGAACAGATCATAACAGTCATAACATTATTTTTAATGGTAAAAATGATCATAACAGTTATACCAGTCAGCATTCAATATAGGTACAGGCTGCAAGGGAGGCCTCCTGTCACTGGCTTTCAGTCAAAAGCCTGGTGGAAGAGCCCTATTTTGCACACCCTACAGAAATGTTTGTTAAGGCATCGATCTCATTGGGGAGCTCGTCCCATCAGCTTGGGGCTACAGTCAAAAAAAGCCCTGGCTCTTGCCAGGGCTAGGCAGACTTCTTGACTGTAGCACATAGTATGACCCTAATGTGGTTAATTCTTCCATAAGAATTGTTGAAAGGTGATCTAAATGTGGGTTCCCTCCCAACTTGCAGAGCAAACACTCTAACCTCTTACACGATGCATGCACCCTCGTGCTGTTTTTTCATATGACAAGTGTAGCACAGCAATCATTTGTCAGCTCAAAAACTGTGGATCTGCTATCCCTGATTTTCCAGTGTCATATCAGGCAGTAACAGCTGTAAGAGCCTTGCTGGGAAATGGAAATGTGTAGCAAGTGTCAGTGACGACTTTAATTAAACATTTCAGGCTAACCCCTATTTAACCTTTCAACAGGCTCTGGTTATCATGGAGTTCTTTTGCATGACTCTAACTTGTTTAACCTTGGATTTATGCTTTGATCATGCAAACACTTCTTAAGGCTAAAAGGATGTTATCTGGTTGTTATCTCAGGATAAATGATTGTGCAAACAATCCCTGGGAGTTTTGCCATAGATTTCTAGGGAGGAAAGATTTCACCCTGAATATTAATTGGACTTGGTGTTTTCCTCCCCCCAAATGCCTTTTTCTTCAAAGCCATATGAAGCCAAAAGGGAGGAATAAATAATTCCCTGCAGTTGTCACCTAGCACTAGCAAAGGCCAGCAGATGAGTTTATATATAGCTTATGCTGGTGTGTTTCCTGTGAATAAACTATCAAATACTTAAAATAAATTGCTTGTCCTTGTATCATTACTCACTCCTGAGATGATTTATAAACCAATTACATGGTGAGTTTTCTTCCCTTTCATCAACCTTATAGATTATGGGTCAATTATGTAGTTTTCTCATACAGGGTATTGCTCAGCACTGTCACAAAATGACTGAAACTGCAGATAGTGGCCAACAGCAGTTTCTTCACACCTGCAAATATCCATGTCTTAAGGACAACTTTCAAGATAATTCCCCTTTCTCACATTCAGTGCAAATCTGTGCCTAGCTACAGAGGCCTTCTTGAACATGTATATATTTTATCAAAATATTCTTCCTCAGTACGCATTGTCACAACCCAGGGCACTCTACCTATGTGTGTGTGTGTGTGTGTAGGTAGGAGATGTAGAATGTAGGCACAGTCCTAAGGAGAGCAACAATGACAGGGCTGATAAAAGAGCAAAGTGAGGCAGGAACAGCAAGGGTGGCACTGTCAGATAGGTGGCCTACCAGTATTAGGTCCTTGTGGAGCAAGAAACATTTGGAAAGTTTGGATTTTAGTAAAGCTTTAAGATAAGGTTCCCCATGATGTTCTGATGGATAAATTGAAGGACTGCAATCTGGATTTTCAGATAGTTAGGTTAGGATAGGGAATTGGTTAGAGAACCACACTCGAAGAGTTGTTGTCAATGCTGTTTCATCAGACTGGAGGGAGGTGAGTAGTGGGGTACCTCAGGGCTCGGTGCTCGGTCTGGTACTTCTTAACATATTTATTAATGATCTAGATGAGGGGGTAGAGGGACTACTCATTAAGTTTGCAGATGACACCAAATTGGGAGGACTGGCAAATACTCCGGAAGATACAGACAGAGTTCAACGAGATCTGAACACAATGGAAAAATGGGCAAATGAGATGCAATTTAATAAAGATAAGTGTAAAGTCTTGCATCTGGGTCAGAAAAATGAAAAGCATGCCTACTGGATGGGGGATACGCTTCTAGGTAACACTGTGTGTGAACGAGACCTTGGGGTACTTGTGGATTGTAAACTAAACATGAGCAGACAATGTGATGCAGCGGAAAAAAAGGCAAATGCCATTTTGGGCTGTATCAACAGGGGCATCACATCAAAATCACAAGATGTCATAGTCCCATTGTATACGGCACTGGTCAGACCACACCTGGAGTACTGTGTGCAGTTCTGGAGGCATCACTTCAAGTAGGACGTAGATAAAATTGAAAGGTTACAGAAGAGAACGACAAGGATGATCTGGGGCCAAGGGCCCAAGCCCTATGAAGATAGGTTGAGGAACTTGGGAATGTTCAAGCTGGAGAAAAGGAGGTTGAGAGGGGACATGATAGCCCTCTTTAAGTATTTGAAAGGTTGTCATTTGGAGGAGGGCAGGATGCTGTTCCCGTTAATGGGTTTAAACTACAAGTACAACGATATAGGCTAGATATCAGGGGGGGAAATTTCACAGTCCAGTAGTTCAGCAGTGGAATAGGCTGCCTAAGGAGGTGGTGAGCTCCCCCTCACTGGCAGTCTTCAAGCAAAGGTTGGATACACACTTTTCTTGGATGCTTTAGGATAGCGATCCCCAACCTGGGTGCTGCGGACCACATGTGGTTCGTCGACTAATTGGAGGTGGGCCACAAAGGACGCCTTCTCCCCCCCCCCCAGCCCTTTACTTCATCCCCCCCAGCCCTTTACAACACACTTCGGGTGTCATTGTCTCCCATCACTCCTAGATGGGACTATCTCGTTGCAGAGAAACAAGCTCAGGGTTCCCATTGATTTGTCATTGTCATGAGTTAAAATTTCCATGAAAATAAAATGTTCCTTATGTTCATTGTTGTGGCGTGTCTGTTTCTTATTTTGAAGGGATGTTTAAACATTACCATAGCGATCAGAGAGTGTTAGGGCAGTGGTTGAGAGTAGAGGAGTAAACTACCCCCCCCCCACCGGGCCTCAGTAAAATTGTCAAGCATTGAGTGGTCCCCAGTGATAAAAAGGTTGGGGACCACTGCTTTAGGATACTTTGGACTGATCCTGCATTGAGCAGGGGTTTGGACTAGATGGCCTGTATGGCCCCTTCCAACTCTATGATTCTATTCTATGGTGAAGGCTGCAAACTGCATCATGGAGGTGAGGGGTGGTGGGAGGGAGTGGCCTCCATTGGAGGGGAGAGTTCAAAGCCCAGCCCGGGGGCCCATAGACACCACTGTAGAGTTCCTCACCCAAAGTATGAAAGCTGGGGGCTGTTATTTGCCTGAGGACCCCTCTTTCCCCTCCTTGACCACCAGAATGTGGGCAGCCTCCCAAATGTCCGCCCCCCTTTCTTCTTCCCTTCCTCCCCCACAATGAGCTTTCCCTACAAAGTTCCTCCAGCCCCCAACATGGAGCCTTCCTAATACTGTGACCCCCTTTGGGTCACCGCACCGTGACGGCGGCAGCACTCTCAGCAACCCAAAGGGGTCATGGCATTAGACAAGTTGAGAACCACTGCCATGACTGTTTCAATGAGTGTTATGTGGAGCACTAGATATCTTCTAAGAGTGTTACTTAAGCCGGCATGTTACCTTTATTCACTGGCCTTTCTATCTTCTCTTCAGCCTCAGAACTGTTTCCTCAGAAACTGGTGCAATGTATCAGGGTATAAATAAATCTCTAGGAAGGTTCAAACCAAAATATTTGAGTTTTCCATATTCTTTCTCTGTATGATTCATGAGCTTGCACAATGCAATTTAGTACATTTTTCTTAAGCAGCACCATTTCCTCCCTTTCTATACTGAAAAAAATGCTGATTGGAGTTGCTCAGAGAACCTCATGCTAACACACAATATCAGATGAAAGTTATACTGTTATTTTCTTCCAGAGATGAAAGACAGTCCACATTTCATAATGTTAGGATATGCCATATGTACAATTCTACCCAATCAGTCAAGACGATATTTTACTATTCTCTGTATTAATAACTTATATTGTCTCTATTCTATATTTCTATCTTTATGAAAATAAAATAATAATAATAATAATAATAATAATAATAATAATAATAATAATAATAATAATAATAATAATAATAATAATAATAATAAAAAAGATATACCACACATATATCTCTCAGTCCCCAGGAATCTTGTGAAACATTCTGGGACCTTGAGGAAATGTGGACTCCCAATAATTGTTCATTTTTACAAATCTTGCCAATATGCCCAGTTTTATATAATCCACATATCAGGATTTTAAATAGCTTTTATTCTCACTGAGCAGTGTATCTTCTTGAGGAAACTTCACAATTTCTCTCCATTTAGCTATGTACAAACAGAAGGAAACAAATAAAAGGGGGTGGGGAGAGTGGTCTAATAGCTTTGTATAATGTATTTGTCAAGTTGCCTAAGTGGTTGGAACATGAATGAGGGATAGCACTGAGCTCTATGGAGGACTGCAAAGGTCAAAGGACTTCTGAAAGGCTGGGATGTGCTGAGACCATACCCTGGGAGCCCTGATTCATCTGGGTGCAAGGAAGCAGATACATTAGGGATCAGTTTTTGAATGATAGTTGGGTAGGGGCTGGATGATATGAGGGGTAGAACAGGGGATTCAGAATGGCCTTGGCACTTGCAGGAAAAACAGCTGTGCTCTGAAAAACTGGATTTCTCCTCCTAGATTTTCTATCCCTTTCATCAACCAAAACAGAAACCGCAATCAAGAAATCTAAAGGAAGTGGATCCTGGGAAGGGTAGCCATGAAGGAACTAGAAAAGATGCTTAACTATAATCTTGGTGACCAAGATCAAGATAATTCATACTATAGTATTCCCCATTACAATAGATGGATGAGAACACTGGGCAATGAAGAAACTTGATTCATTTGAAATGCAGTGTTAGAGGATAATTTTATGAATATTGTGGACTGTCAAAGAGAAATCGTTGGGTTCTAGATCAAATCAAGCCTGACCTCTCTGAAGGAGCTTAGTTTAGTCCACTGATCATATTATGAGAAGAGAAGACTCACTTTAAAAGATTGTTGTTTTTTTATGCTAGGAAAAGAAGAAGATGAAGCATCAGATGGATCAACTCAATCAAAGAAGCCAAGGCTCTTGGTTTGCAAGAGCTGAATAAGACTGCTAACAAAAGGACACTTTGGAGGACATTAATCATAGGATTGCCATGAGTCAAAAATGACTTGATGGCACTTCACACACACAGTCACTTTTACAATATCTAGCCATCATTGTTCTTTTTTGTATTAAAAACTGCATCCCCTCCTCAATCTGTAGTTAATCTTTCCAAAGAGTTTTATTTCCAAAGCATTCTAAATTTTGACTATCTTCTCTGCAATTCTGGAAATATTATCTTCAGGTCTAGTGCCTTTTGTTATAACACAGTGTTCAGAAGTTTTCAATATTTTCAAAAAATTAGTAAAACTTTGAAAACAAATGCTGCTGTATTAAAACTTGTCGGGAAGCAATGAGGAAGAATGACACGGAGAAGGATTTCCTGCGAAAGACCTCTCGAACAGAGGGGAATCCTTTATTTATACATACACGTAAATCATTTCAAATAATCCCGCGAGGTAGCGTGGAGCAAACTGATAGGCTTCAAGTAATCCTGCGAGGTAGCATGGAGCAAACTGATAGGCTTCAAGTAATCCTTTTAACATATGAGGTAATTGTTGTGCTGTAGTATCCTGATTGGTCTAGGTTAGATGCAGAGGTGCAGCCTCAGAGAGCGTGGTTTGCCAACGCCCCTAGGCCTAATCTCTACATCTCCCCCTTTTTTGTTTTAAGGCAATGATAAGCCCGATACATGTTTCGGCGCTGAAAAGTTTCATGGGATTGGCAACACATTACCCATATTTTATCACTGTGATTTTTGGGTGTCCAATTATGAAATGCCGAATTTTTTGAATGACAACAAAAACAAAGACCTGGCATTGTGCGCTGCTATCGAAATTGTTGAAAGCGCTTAACTTGTGAAAAGTTCCCCGCAAATAACTTTGATTTGTCTACATTTTGTAATTCAGCCAGCACCATCTCAGGTGAATTAAAGGGAGTGGGGATAAATGACATAGAAGCTACCAACAGAGGGGATTCATAGATTAAAGACACATTTTTCCCATGAAATTGAAACATATAAGCAGCATGGCGGACCCAGTGATTAGGCGCAGACATATAATGCGGAGTGGCAACCCCACTTGGTAAAAACCCACACATACAACATAACCAAATAACAACAGAATTAAAATGTAAGGCTGTTATAACAGCAGCAAGAAGGTTTTCCAGAGTTTCTGGAAGTCCTTGGTCCTTGAGTTGCTGCTCGGCTTGATCAGACAGACCCTTTATTGCACTCCAAGTCACTGGGGGGTTTGGATGTCTTCCCTCCCCGTTTTCTCTTGACCACGGGCTCCATCTCCTGCAGCTGCAGGTTGAACTGAGGAATTGGGTTGCTTAACCCCTGATGCCAACCATTAAGTGCAGGGCGGACACAACAAGCAGGAACCCACCCAGAGGGAAGGGCAACTGCTGCGTAGCCCCAGCCCCAGGTCATCAATGGGACTGGCCCGTACCACCTCGGGTCTGGTAAATGACGGTATTGATCCTGGGCCCGAGGAAGAGGGACGTCGGTCTGGAAATGATGCTGAGTCCTAGCTAAAAATTGAGAATTAAAAGAAATAAGATTAAGATGATTTAGAGTAAACAAAGTACTTGAAAGCAGGGATTCCTTGTCTAAAAGGGAAATCCCAATTCCCCCTTTTTGTTTTAGTTTGTCGAGCATGCGTTTCAGGGTCCCATTGGCACGCTCTACAATAGCTTGACCCGTGGAATTATAGGGAATTCCAAGGACATGTTTGATGTTCCATTGCACACAAAATTGAGCAAAAGCTGTGGAGCAATATGAAGGCGCATTCTCTGTTTTTAGGGTGCCTAGAACACCCATGACTGAAAATGCTCGGAGTAAATGTGCATGGAAGTGTTTTTCTTTTTCTCCTTTTTGCATGGTAGCAAAGATGTACCCAGAGTAGGTATCAATGACTACATGGAGATGCTTCCAAGGGGAAAAGGGTGGAAAAAGAGTGACATCCATCTGCCAAACTTGGTTAGCTCCAAATCCACGGGGGTTCACCCCAGTAGTCGGATAGGAGGCCTGATTAGCGCATAGTGGACATTGGCGCACAATAGCCTGTACTTCTGCCAAAGGAAGGTGGAATCCCCTGGCTAATGCCTTTGCATTTTGATGAAGCAAGGCATGACTCTCAATTGGAGAGTGAACAACAAATGAAACAAGAGAATCAGCTCCAGGAAAAGGCTTTTCACATGAGCTACATACATTGGAGCTGTTCACTGTTACAGTGATTTTTGTACAGCTAAAAACACACTTAATAGTTGTTCATCACATACTGGAGACAAATATGAATATTCAGTTACAGATAAAAGATTACAGAGATACAAACTATCAGAATTTAAATTAAATTAAATTAAATAGTTGAGACTCAGAAAGACCAGGGCCAATACTGCTGCTGCCAGTTCCAACCGGTGGCTGATTATCTGCGGACCTGTAAACTTACTGTACCATATACCATCTGGTTGTTGCCAGATTAAGACTCCTGGTGAGGGAGATCCATCGGTAAACACCGTCTCTTGGGACATCAGTAATAACCCTTTTCAAAGAAAATGATAACTGAAAATGTTAGAAACAAGATAGAGCAAATACTCATTTGGAAGGAAACCTGGAGGCTTAGAGCTTTCATAGTGCTCAAGCATTGGACCAAACAAATTCAAAGAAAGAGAGGGACTCCATGAGTCATCTGTTAAGGGCTGGAATGGCTAGAGCTCCAAGAGAGAACTAATCTCCACACATTCCAGTGACCAAACAAACAATTGACCTGTGAAAGATTAGGCCTGTCTGATATAAATCAGGTAGCCTGAGTCAAAACAAAATGTAGGTCCTCCTTTAAATAGACAACCCAAAAAAATTGACCAAAAGAAAATATTCTAACTGCTAATTACACATTAAAAAATTGATGATGTAATAAAAACTGTGGCCACATTCCCCAAAGAGGTTCTGTGCCTTGTTTTTACCCAAAAGGTAGCAAAACATAAAATAAAGACAAAAGGATTTTGTCTTATTTAAAAATTTCTACCTCCATTGTAGCCAGGCATTCCCCTGACCTATAAATATTACGCAGCTAGACAGCTCTGACTGATAAAGCTCTATTGAGGCATAGCAGCGTTTCAGTGAGCATACTTCCTAACTGCTGACCAAAAATTTTAAGACAGAACTCCACTCCCCCCCTTCCTCCTTGAAGCGGGGGGTCAGGAAACAAAAGCTAAAGTTCTTCCTGGGCTGTAAACAAAGGATCATTCCTGTGCTACGGAAAACCTTTTAGTTGTGTAGATTAGTGGGTGATAGGTAAGAAAGCAAGATAAGTTTCTAACTAAGCTCCTAGCGTAGGAACTGGAAAAAGAGAGCCTGATTCCAAATCGCTAAACAGCACTCCTGCTACTGCAGCTGGAGGCTCTACCAATTACAGCCAAATGTTAAATTTCCAAAGCACGTTGTAGAAGAGAAGAAAGCTGAAAAACTAGAGAAAATGCATACTTTGTAAGAGGAACAGAAATTTTAATAAGGTCAGTTACTAAGAATTAGTGATCCCTGATAAAGATCGTTGCAAGCATCTGGAGAATGAACAATATTCCCGAGGGCTTTACCCTGAGTCAAAAGAAGCTTGGTAGTCACCTATGCCAAAATCCCAGCGAGATTTTATCATGCTTGCAATATCTGGATCACGGCCCAAACCCTGAATAATGCATCTATTTTCTGAAATACAGTTTTCTTTAGCTAATTTCTTGAGCAATTCAGCTTGGGCTTCCTGATTATTAATCTGTGCCTCTGTAAGGTGCTTGATGAAATCAAGAAAGAATTCAGAGACTTTCTGCCTAACATTAGTGATCCCCTCTATCATTCCTTGAAAATAAGAGGATTGTAAACCATTTTCCTTTATAGCCTTGTTCAACTCACGCAGAATTGAATAGGGAATGGCTTCCCACATTAACGGGATCTGCCTGTTTTCCCCTTCCCCACGTGGTTCCCCCCTCGTTAAAGGAAAGAACGCTGGGGTTTCTCCCTCCCAGTCCTCAGAGAGATCGAGCTGACCGGCCTGATGGGCAGCTCGAATCGCGTTAACGATCTGGGAGTGGCCCCCAGTCCTTAATGGCTGCGAGGCGACAGGATTGGGAGCGGTCAATGTAACGGCCACTGGTAAGAGAGTGGGATAGGGAAGGGGTGAAGGTGCAATATTTTTCAATAGCAGATTTCCAGCTTCTGGATTCATGACTTCCAGCGCTTTGTGTACTTTCTGCCATGTCAATAAGATCAGCATGGGAGCATGGGGCTCTGCCTTTAACTCCCTCCCTATTTTTTCCCAGTCTCCTAGTCTTCTGGTCCCCGCTAAAGGGTACCACGGGCACTGGCAAGATACTTCTTGTTTCAGTTCCCGGAGGTCCTTCACCGAAATCGCCTCTCCTGTGCACTGTCTCACTGCCTGTTGCAATTCGTCAGCATGCTTTACCTGTTCCTTAGACAATGATTCCCCCATACTCACCAGGGAGCCGTAGCTGATTGTGCACGAAGACTCTTTTTCTGGTCGCAGTGAGCACAGGGCCTGGGATCACGTCGGGGGTCACCACTTGTCGGGAAGCAATGAGGAAGAATGACACGGAGAAGGATTCCCTGCGAAAGACCTCTCGAACAGAGGGGAATCCTTTATTTATACATACACGTAAATCATTTCAAATAATCCCGCGAGGTAGCGTGGAGCAAACTGATAGGCTTCAAGTAATCCTGCGAGGTAGCGTGGAGCAAACTGATAGGCTTCAAGTAATCCTTTTAACATATGAGGTAATTGTTGTGCTGTAGTATCCTGATTGGTCTAGGTTAGATGCAGAGGTGCAGCCTCAGAGAGCGTGGTTTGCCAACGCCCCTAGGCCTAATCTCTACAAAAACTGAACATACAACTACTTTTCTTAAATATAGGAAGAAAACAGCATTGATTTCCATTAGCCCCACAGTATCTCCATGTTGGAAATGCCTGTAAATGATTACTGAAGAAAAAATCAAAGTGTTTGTTGGATATTTTTGTGAAAAGAGTTTTTTGGAACACTAGTAAACCAAAACAAAAACAAAAACAAAAACTCTACATGAGCATTCAAATAGATTTTGAGTGTTACACAAATCTCCTTTGTTACACCCTATTCTCCTGCTTGCAGCATTTATAACAAGGCAGCACATGATTATCCCTTACAAGCTGTCAGGATCAGCCCCCTGATTTCTGCCATGCTTTGAGATTGTCCAGAGAGACTCCATCTTTTGTAGATTGTGTGTTTGTAGAACCTTTGTAACCCTTTTTATGACCCTGATCTATTTCACTCCTGCTGTGACACTTGGTTGCAAATGTTGCTCTGCATTTTGTTATCTACAAAAAAGGGCACCAATTGCACCAAGGACGCGGGAGCCAGAGACGGTCTGGCAGGAAACCCAGGATGGCACCTGGAAGCGAGGGGGGGGGTGTAATTCCACCCTGGGAAAGTGGGGACATTTGGGCGGGAGAAATGCATTGATAACTGCTTGCTGTCTATGTATAGCTCAGTTTCGACTTCAGACGTTAGTGTTCAGAACTACTTCCAATAAAGCTTTCTATTAATCCAGAAGCCTTTGACACAAGCTTAAGTAATGCATTAGCAAATAACCACAATGATCCAAGAATGTAAGCATCATTAAACAACTTAGAGTTTTCGTGTCAATATTGCATTACCTAGCATGTGAACTGGAGCACTGCTTGACATGAAATTCTACTTATCTTTTATTAATAAACCTGAGACCCACCTACTCAAACTCAGTTTTGTTTTATTTAGAAAGAAACTACTTGACAACTATGCTTTCCCCTGTATTGCATTTATATGGATTACACCCCCCACCCTTGATTCAATTAAATCCTGTGGATTTTGTAAAATTCAAGATTGGGTTTGTGAAAGAGATATCTTACATGACAGGGATCTGATCCAAAACTCTAAATTCTCCATGTGGTATTCCGGACTTCAATATGCTAGATCTTTCTCCGGATACATAAATGATTTCACAAATGCCCATCTTAGAAAAGCCTTTGCTTCTGTAAGATTTCAGACCTTCCCTTCTGTGTACTTGCATGGGACATGTAATCGAGTCTCACCAGAATGCCTTTGACAATGTAGGTTTGCAGTTGTGCTATAACATGGACCATGCCATTTAAAAAAATTACTCGGAGGAGGAAATGGAGGGGGAGGGTGGGTGTGAGTGTGGGCCAACGCTATAGTGAGACTATTATTTTCCCCTCCATATGGTCTCTTCCGTGGTTGCTCACCTGTTGCTCACCAGTGGTCCATGCAATTTAGGGTGGTAAATCCAATTTTCTGGATTCTCGAAATTGTGAGTTAAAAATAGCCAAATCACAGCCCGTTTACTGGACAGCCGTGGGATGTCGGCTATGTCATGTGGAGGGGGTTCTATATGCCACCAACATGTGAAGGCTGTTCTCGTGTGGAAATGGCCTTTTATTTCACTTCACTTATTTTATTCTGCATTTTTAATTTTCTTATTGTGATCTCCTTTTTATACTGTGACATATATTTTACTGTTTTCATGCTTTGTTTGCATGATTGTTATGCTTTTGGCTTCAACAATAAATTTCAATTCATTCACTGCTTGATGTTCTCTGCATCTGCCAGGTTGATAGGTGTAAGATTCTTGCAGCTGAGGATGGGCATTGTGCAACTTACATGTTGCAGGGTGTAAAAGGGCCACTACACAATGTGGTGTAACATGATAAGGTGGATATTTGAGCAAATGAGCAAATGTTCTGGAGATACGTTATTGTGCAGGAATAATATGTTAAATAACATCAAAGATGAATTTATAATGGGGGGGATCAAAGAGACATTCCAGAGCAGGTTAAATGGATTTCCTACATTAATTTTTTTTCCCAGTGAGCTTTTTTTTTTTCCCAGGCAGCTTGCTTTTGTCTCACTGGTGCAAGACAATAGTTCTGGTGATGCAGTATCAAGTTCCACTGCGGCATCAGCACATGGAACGGGAATGAGAGCCTTTTCAAAGAATTATTGCATTGGCAGCCTTTGGCTATTCAATAAAATTCCTCTCATATAAAATTCAATCTTTCAGAAAAAAAGGATGCTAGGATATGTCTCTTCCTAATACAGCTGGCAGTAAAAGGAGCAGCAGCCCTTTCAACGTCCTGTTGGAGCCTCCCTGTTTTCCAAGCATAGCCCTTTCATTCCCTTGGCCCAGTTAGTTAATGGAAGACATTTCTAAGCCTGTCAAGCAGACCAGCTTTGTCCCAAAACCCACTGAAACCCCTTCTTTGTAGCTTACAGGCTACCTCAAAGGATCACTTCAGCCCCACATTGTCTGTATGTCCAATGCCCTAATTCTAAGACTGTAGCACTGGAGCATTGTGGACATCCATTTGGGTTTGGCACCTCTAGCTGGCATTCTAAGCCCACTCAGCAAAGACTAAATGCAAAAGAACCAGTAAGAACACTAGAGAAGTTGCTATTCTAACTATGTCCAATACATATTTCCTCTGATTCCCCCTGCAGGACACTCTTCATATTCTGTTTAATGATGCACATTGCAGATTTTGCGTAGTCCAAAAAGATGGACCAGTAGTTTGATACAGAAAGGCAGGTTAACTCATGCTCAGCCTAGCAATATCAGCAGAACAGAAAGCCATCTGATCAAAGAGACAAAATTTTAACACAGGACAAAATACCTGACTGACCATTCCATTCACATTCTGACTGTTTCTTAAGGTATCCTAGGATTCCCACTTCTCCTCTGCTCCAAGCTGAATGAGCAGACAGGTGCCACTTAATTCCATAATGCAATGAAAACAATCTTTGTGATTAATATGTGTTATAACAAGGCATGGCAAGGTAATAAAACTGCAAAGGTTTTGGGGAGCCTTCAGGGAAATGCAGTTGTGTCAGTCTAAAGCAAATGCCCGATGAAGGAGCTCCCTTTTGCAGGCCCTGCAAAATTCTGCTCACTGTGTTGTTGGAATAAGGAGACCTCTGTTGCACGGTCAATGGAGTTAATGTTTTCAAAGCAGGTAGAATGATTAACAAGATATAACCACCTGCTGGGAGGGGAAAATGAGACCATTTTCAAAAGCATGCCAATGGTGGGTAGAGATGCTGTGTCAGTATTGTGTGTCCCAAGATGCTTGCCAAGGAAGAATAATACAATCTGCATTCCATTGGCATGTCAGCTGATCTTCCCTTTCCATGTTTCAGCATGGAAAGTGCTCATTCATTCCCTTTGAATGACTCACCTTAGAGGCACCCCCCCTAGATTTTATGGCTTTCACCTAAACCTTGGGCCACATCCTGCAGTTTCTTTGAATGCAGATGCAATCACCTCTTGTCAAGTTTTCTGTGCTATGAGAACAGCACAACAATAATAAAATACTTCTGTGTTTAACTAGCAACTCTTGGATTGGCCCCCATGGATCCTCCTGAATCACACAAGAGTTCTTGCATAAATGAAAAGTCAGGAAAGATATGGAAAGTAGCCCTTCTGCTAAGTCTACCTGACTGCATTTCCATTTATGCAAGACTTAGCACAAGGCCTATTTTAGTACGCACACATATGTTAAATACCTTCTTTAGTCAAAGCATATTATGCTTTAAAATCGAATTGTAGTGACTGCATCAAATAGGGTGTCTTTTGTTTTATTTTATTTTATTTATTTTAGATTTTATACCACCCTTCCATACGGCTCTGGGCGGTTTACATATAACATCATGGGGTAATTACATAGAATATTGCAACACATATAACAAATATAACAATCATAACATAACATGTCAACCAGAACAATATTTATACAGGAACAGGAACACTGACACAGCTTTGGGTTGGTCAGTTTCTTTGGTCATCGGAGGGGGTGTCTGGGGGGCAGTGGGTGTTTTTGGCCTGGTCAGTCTAAAGCAAATGCCTGATG
Organism: Paroedura picta; assembly: GCF_049243985.1. Classification (NCBI taxonomy): domain Eukaryota; kingdom Metazoa; phylum Chordata; class Lepidosauria; order Squamata; family Gekkonidae; genus Paroedura; species Paroedura picta. Next base: position 79,304,514 of record NC_135371.1, on the reverse strand, counting down.
GAGGAGCTCCCTTTTGCAGGCCCTGCAAAATTGTGCGATTTCTGACACGGCCCATATCTCTTCAGGGAGCTCATGCCACCAGGTGGGGGCCAGGATGAAGAAGGCTCTGGCCCTTGTTGAGGTGCGACATGCTCCTCTGGAGCCAAGGATCCACAGCCAGTTGGAGGTGGCAGAGCGAAAGGCTCTTTGGGGGGTATAGGGAAGGAGTCAGTCTCTCAGATACACTATGGCCTTAAAGGTGATTATCAAAACCTTAAGCTTAATCCAGAATTCCACTGGGATCCAGATGAGTTGTTGGAATGTAGGCTGGATGTGGGATCTCCATGGTTATTAGTGAGAATCCTGGCCATGGTGTTCTGTACTAGCTGTAGTTTCCGGATCAAAGATAAGAGTAGGCCTGCATAGAGCAAGTTACAGAAGTCCAGTCTAAAGGTGACCGTTGCATGCATCACTGTGGCTAGGTTTTCCAGGGCCAAGTAGGGCACTAGTAGCTTGGCTTGGTGGAGGTGGTGAATTGCCAGCCATGCTATCTTTGTGACCTGGGCTTCCATTATAAGGAAAGCATCCAGGATCACACCCAGGTTCCTGGTGGACTGAGCTGTTATGAGCTGCACTCCATCGAGGGTGGGCAGGCGCAATTCCTCCCATCATCCCTTTCTTCCCAGCCACAGGACCTCCATCTTTGCAGCCACCTCGTCATGTCTTTCAGGCAGCTGGCTAATGCTTCTGGGGGAGAGTCAGGATGGTCATCCATCAGGCGGAAGAGCTGGGCGTCCTGCGTATTGGTGGCAACCCAGCTCAAACCTTCTCACCAGCTGAGCAAGAGAGCGCATGAAGATATTAAATAGGATAGGCTCCTTGTGGAACTCCGCATGTGGCCTGGTGATGGCTAGATATTCTCTCTCCTATTGCAACCCTCTGTCTGTGACCCTGGAGGAAGGAGATCAGCCATTTGAAGCCCCATATCCCAGCATCAGCAAGACGGTGATCTAGGAGCTCATGATCACCTGTGTCAAACACTGTCGACAAGTCTAATAGTAACAGCAGCGCTGACCTCACTCAGTTTAGCTGGCTGCAGAGGTCATCCGTTAGGGCAACTACGCTGTCTCTACCCATGGCCAGGCCAGAACCTGACTGAAATGGGTCAAGGGCTGAAGTTTTCTACAGGAATGATGATAATGTTGGTCCACAGCAGCCCTTTCGACCATCTACCCCAGTAATCCACGCGACAGTCACCTCTCGAATAGATGTCTGTAACTTGCTCTACGTGGGCCTTCCCTTAGGCTTGATCCGGAAGATACAGCTGGTGCAAAATGCGGCTGCTAGGGTCCTCACTGGGACATCTTGGAGGGCCCATATCCAGCCTGTGCTGAGGCAGCTGCATTGGCTACCGGTTGTTGCCCGGATCCCGTTTAAGGTACTGGTTCTTACCTTTAAGGCCCTCTGCGGTCTGGGACCCACATACCCTACGCTCTGTGGATACAAATTTGTTGGTCATTCCCGGCCCCCGGGAAGCACACCTGGCCTTGACCAGGGCCAGGGCCTTTTCAGTCCTGGCCCCCACCTGGTGGAATGAGCTCCCGGAAGAGCTACAGGCCCTGTGGGGGCTTTCTGCATTCCGCAGGACCTGCAAGACTTCTGCCAGGTTTATGGTTGAGGCCAGCGTGCAGAAGATCTTCCCTCCCCCCTCATCGAGCCCTACTGGGCTGTTTGGGTGGATTAAAGAACGAAGATCAACCCCTCTGTCCACTGCTGGGGTCTATTAATGGATAGAACTGGGTTGTTTTGCCGCTGATTATTGGATGGTTATGGTTGATTGATTCAATTTTAGATGTTTAATTTTTTTTAATTTATGGGTTTTATTGGGATTTTTATGGGATTTTTATGCTTATTGTTAGCCACCACGAGCCTCCATGGGAGTCGCAGGATAAAAATATAATAAATAAATAAATAAATAAATAATAATGCTAGATGCAGAAAGTTGTCACTCCTGTGGAGCCAAGGATGATTTTTTGAGCTATGGGCATACCACTGCTTCTTTTAATCCCTCTGGGAATTCTCCCATTGAGAGGGAGAGGTTAATTATTTCCCAGAGGGGGGTCTCTGTTTTTAGGAGCCACGATGGACATGAGTCCAGGTGGTTGGCCTCATTGTTGCCAGCATCCTGTCCACTTCATCTAATGAGAGTCGTCTGAAGTAACCCATTGTTCTCTTCAAAGACAGTCAAAGAGCCTGTAGTTGACTTTCTGTGTCCAAAGTTGGAGGAAGGTCATGGCGGAGAGTTGAGATTTTGTCTGCGAAGTGACTTGCAAATGCCTCACAGCTCATGTCCAATTGGCTATTGTTTTGGCACCCTTCGTCGAGGGCAGTAAGGGATCGGACTATCCTGAATAATTGTGCTGGGCGTGAGTGTGCAGACGCGATGCTAGTAGAGTAAAAGTTGCATTTCACTGACTTCACCGCCATCTCATATGCTCTTAACTGCATTCAATAAGATGTTCTCAATTAATCATTGTGAGTCTTCCTCCAAACTCACTCTAGTCATCTCCGTTCCCATTTCTTCCTGCAGAGCTCCTCGGTGTACCAGGGTGTCCACTTGAGATGGTGTCAGAATTCAAGACTTGTAGATAAGAAAACTTCTATTTTGGAAAGTTTCTTTCTTCTCAAGCAAAGGCATCCAACAAGGAAATAGGCAGAACTGAGACTTCACACAGGGAAGCACATATGTAAAACATAAGAACATCCCCTCACTTCCCTCCTATGGGAAGGTGATGACTCGGGTTTCAGGATGAGACAAAACATTCAGCTAATCAGGGTTCCAGGCACAGGACAAGCAAACTAAGTCAAAGGGAATTCAACCTCCACACAGCATGTTGTGGGAAGCAGAGGCACTAACGATGTACATGGCCTTCAGGAGTGAAAGAAACCAACATAGCATACACCAGACCAAATGGACATAAACATAAATCATAGCAACCAATTAAACCACATGGCAGAATATCTAGGATTCTGACAGATGGGAGTGGAGAGGACATCTGGGGAGCTATCTCTTCAAGGGCAGCCAGCATTCTGTAATGCCAGTCACTGACCAGCCCATCTAGAGAAGTGCTGGGAGGCATTGGGTCTTGCAGAGCATTCAGAAATCCAATTGGATCCATAAGTCTCTGCAGGCAAGCTGAAATGTGCTCGGCGCCCAACTGAGGGGTAGGTGGCAAAATAAGCCAGGTCTTCAGGGTATAATGGTCCGACCATGGTATGGCAGTAACCGTGACCGGATCCACACTCAACCCCACGCCAAAAATCAGTTCCAGGGTGTGACCTGCTTGGTGGGTAGGGCCAACAACAAATTTCAAGAGCCTTAGTGTCACCATGGCTGATACCAAGTCCAGCCCACTGCCAAAGGCAATTCCACATGGCTATTAAAGTCTCCCAAAATTAATAGTCTAGGGAACTGTAATGTCCAGGTGGCCTCCACCTTCTTTGGGTGTTTTTTTGTTGTTCTATTCAGCAGCATAGATGAAGGGAGGGAAGATGGCATGGTATAGTCCAATATTGGAAGATAAGCAGGGTCAGTACTTGGATGGAAAACCACCAAAGAATGCTCTGCAAAGAAGGGCAATGGGAAACCACCTCTGCTTCTCACTTGTCCTGAAAGCTGTTTTCTGGGGTCACCCTGTCATTTGTGACTTAACAGTACATATGGAACACTGATCAGCACTTCATCACGCAGTAGGTTTTGCACAGTGTCTTGGTCAAACAGAACCATGTTATGTAAAACAGAACCATGTTATGCTATCACCTAGCAGGATCCAATCCATTGATTTTCAAAATTATCTGGAAGCTCCAAAGATAAATATAGGTAAATAAGTATTGATAAATCACAAAATGGTTCTATATTTCCATGGGCCCTTTCCCAGTGTTTCTGGGAAATACAACCAACGGGTTATGACTGAAAGTAATCTGTGTCTTGCTGGCTCACAATACTTCAGGCAAAGCCTTCTCAAAAGCTGCCCTAGGATTGCTGCAGCCTGGAAGCAACTTCTGCCCAGACAAAGTAGATTCTGTTGGGCCAAACATATTGATAGGACTTCTGTGACCTGGCACCCGAGCCCTGTTTGAAAGGTGCATTGAGTAGCTGTCCATGTCCATTTGTTCCAAGCCAGAGACCAGGAATCTGCACATTATACTGTTGTCTTGTCTGCTGTCACCTGCAGATGTGACCAACTTGAATATAGTATAGAATCTGGTGGCTCAAATACAGTCTGCTCTGTCTTCACCAAGGTGATGGAATGAAGGTTCTGCAAGCAAGAAATTTGAGCCATGATTCAGCAAAATAAAGGCACTGCAAGGGATTTAAACCGCAGCTAAGAACAAGCCAAGGAGACAGTGAAAGGAGGAAGAGAAAGACCAATCAGATGCATAATCTCTTGAACAATTCAAATGCTAAATGTAAAGCATGGCACATTTTTCTTTCTTGTTGCCACCTAGTGGTTTAAACATTTTAACCCTGGCTGCTCTCAAGAGTTCAACAGCCATCCTTGTCTGTTTCCTGCCTGTTTCACTAAGCTCCGATAGCACCTCTTTTGACCTCAGTAATTGGGTTCAAAACTGTGGATGAATATTATTAACTAGTAATAAAGCCCATTTGTAAAAATGGGCATGTGGAGGCTGGTGGCATTGCACTCAGAGATGCAATGGGTGGAAGGATGGGGGTCGAGGAGGGGCATGCGCGGCCCCCCAGGCCCCGGCGAGGTGCACGCATTGGCGAGGTGGCGGGAGGTGGGACACTGGTGGAGGGGAGAGACAAAGCCATGGGCCAGGGCTGGGAAGCAGGGGCTGCTACCCCGGCAACCAGGGCACAGGGGCCAGCGAGGCAGGGGGCAGCAGGCATCAGCGTGGGGATGGAGGTCAAGGGAGGTTCGCCCTCAGCGTGATCCATGGAGGGCTTGGGGCAAGATGGAGCTCGAACGGAGCAAGGCATCACCCCCCAGGCCCAAGTGAGGGCTGAGTGTTGGCATGGCAGCCAGAGCCAGAGTGCCAGTGGAGGGGGAGGGCAAGGCATTGGGGAGGGGTGGGAGTCAGGTGCGGCTCCCCCACCTACCGTGGCAGCTGTGCTGGCGGCGAGCATCCCTGCTGCAGGCGCGGCATGGGGATGCGGTCCGAGGAAGTGCGGGGCAACACCCTTCCTGTGTGCATGCACAGGAGAGCACAGTCAAGGCATGGGGGCAGGGCCGGCGCAGGCATCCCTGGGCCAGTGCCAGCCGCAGGTGGGTGCCTCCCTGGGCCACGGGGCATAGCAGTGGCAGTCAGAAGGCTGTGAGCGGCCCCTAATGGAGCAGCGGACAGGCGAGGCAGTGGGAGGTGGCAGCGGCGGTCGGGGAGCTGGGTGTCCCAGCGGGCTGGTGAAGGTAGTCGCATGCGCGGGGCAGCGTGGCCGGCACAGCGAAGTGTGTCTTGGCGGAGCGGCGGTGGAGCTGGGTTGGGGCCTGAAAGACCGCGGCGGTATATGGGGTGGGTTGGGGGGGTTGTCTCGCGGTGGCGGGGCACTTATCTCTGGCCATGGAGGTTGTCTCAGGAGGGGTGCAAGGTGCCCCTCCCTGGGCGGCGGCATCAGCTGCCACCTCCAGCTGGTGGCCAAGGGCGGGCAGCTGGGCGTGGGAGGCCGGGCAAGTTCAGCACCCCGAAGGGAGGAAAGAAGCAGGGCCACCGCGTCTTTGATGCGGTGATCTGGCTCCTTTCCCCCCGGGGAAGTCCTTGTTGGAGCGGGAGTGCAGAGGCGAGGACGTGTGCCTCGCCGGAATGCAGAGCTGAAGACGGACCAAGCAGCCAATGGGGAGGCGTGCTCTGCACGCCTCTCTATTGGCCACTTGGCCCCCGAGTGCCTCTCAGAGGGGCGAATCAGGAGCCGCTTCGCGGCTCCTGATTTGCCCCTCCGAGTTTTTATCACGGACGGCGCCCGCCCCTTTCTCCTCCCAACTTGCCCTTGGGGCTTTATTACTACTGCTCCGAGTGGTTACAGATGGTCCCCCCTCCTGGGAGAATCATTCTGGAAGTTAGCAATTCCTAACCTGAGTTCTACTTCTGTGTGATCCTTAGGCATATATGAGAATCTTGGGCCATCTTTGAAGCACTTTAACAATGGAATAACTCCAACTGCATAACCATGACGGGTTTGTCAACAACAGTGCAGAACACTGTGTTGAGCCCCCCCCCCCCGCGCTGATAGCTGATAATGTCAACTTGTAAATGTTTTAGAAGTATCTCATGGATTATTCACTGCTGACTTAATAACCTTACATTTTATGGGATTATGGTTTTCAGGGGCAAGAAAAAGTGCCAACCTAGGACTCAGCTGCAGTGATGAGAAACTGCTGAAGTCTCTGATTTATTTTCTGCTGGTGCCAGAGTTCTCCTTTTTATTTACTTTTTAGAAGCATCAGAATAGAAATTATTAATAATGGAATAAATAAAAAAGAGCAAAAGACAAGTGTAGAAAAGACTGGGACCTTTTAGAAAAAGAAATCACAATCCAGGATATATCATCCATTGTTAAAGATGCTGGAAAGTTCATTATTATGGTGGTTGTCTCTGTGTTTTAACAGAGCATACACATTGCAAAATATTCTCACTTCCTTATCCCCTGAAGTTGCATGAATGGACTTTGTTTTCCTTTACCCATCCTTCCCCTCTTCTGCTCTGTTTCTTTTCTAACAAACATAATGGAATGACAGCCAAAAGGAAAAAAAAGACTCTGAGTCTCATAGGCTTGGTATGGTGGCAAGAACAGCAGCTTTTGCAGTGAAGCTCCATTTTCACAAGCAAAAAGCAACCCCATAGAGATTGTTTTGCTAATACCACATTCCCACTGTAGGGTCCCCACTTTGATTTTAGACTGTTTATGAGAGGGTCAATTGGGGGTGGGGTTCAGTAAGCTTTTGTCGAAGGGGTAGGTGGAAAATGCCAGTTCTATGAACCTTCTATGATGCCTTAAAAAAAAAAATTCCTCATCATTCCTCAGTCAGCCCACAATCATCATAGAGAGAAGCCAGAGACTTGGTCTCCTAATTCATCTATCTCATACATTTTTATGATACTCTTTCTCCAAAGAGTTCAAAATGGCAAATACTCTCCTTCCTTTCCCCTTATCCTCACACCAGCTTTGGTTAGTTTGTATGATTGGTCAAATAGGTCTTCCAGCGGTCTTCATGGCTATTGGGGATTGAAACCTGGTTTCCTAGAGGGAATTATAGTGATATGTGTTAACAAAATATAATCTATACCACTGTCACATCCTGAATTGAAGTTCAGATGCTGCAATTGCAAAAGTCTTGACCCTTAAAGTCCTTGACCCTTAAAGTCCTAGATGGCTTGGTTCCTATATATCATAGTTTAGGGGAGACTTTGCTTGTGGCATATTAGAAACAAAACAGGAACTTGATAAGACAAGGGAAATCCTGAAAACCATAATAGCCTAACTTGCACAAACTTGTAACAAAAGGCTCACCAAAGTAGGAAAGCTATGCCGCAGGTTTTCTAAAAATGTGTCCTTGTGAATCGCTCAAACTAAGCATTGGAAACATAACTGAAGAATGTGTCTATTTCTTGAGAAAATGCTTTTCTGAAGGGAGGAAGGCAATGTTTCTTTGTGTGTTTCAGATGATAAGAGGCCTTACGATCACTTGAGAGCTTCTCTATGAGCAGTTCATATGAGGCTAAGGGAGGGGGGGAATCAAGGCAACCCCACCATGTGAGTTAGGTTCATTTTGCTGGCAACGATGAAGCCTGCTTCCTGCTGGGAAGGGGGAATGTTGTACAAGCCTCCATTTAGATTGGCCCCTGACAACAAAGTTGAGTTATTTAAACATCACTCCAATCACACAGCAGAAAAGCAGCTCCTATGTGCAAGAGGAGAGTTTAAAGTACTCTTTAGACTGGTAATAATGATACAGCTTTTATTTCAAGGAATTCTTTGAGGCAGAGTGAATGTTTTTTGCCTGTCATATATACTCGCATATAAACCGACCTACATATAAACTGAGGCGTCTAATTTTACCACAAAATCTGGGCAAACTTATTGACTCTCATATAAGCCGAGGGTGGGAAATGCAGCAGTTACTGGCAACTTTACATTAATTGAGGCACCAGTAGGTTAAATGTCTTTGAATACTTATCTCAAAGAAAAAAACAGCAAACTAGCTCTGTAAGTGCAAAAGGGGGCCAGCAAACCAGAGCAGAACAACAGTACCCAAAGTTGGCAACCTATTACAACAAGTACAACAGCTACCAACCTGGGAGAATGCACTAACTACAGCTACAGTGCCCCCTGGACAAAACACTGAAATAAAGAACTGTAAAACTCGAGACAAGACTGAAGATGGCGCCATAAAAAAGCTGGACTTCTGTTCAGCTCTTAAGCCATGCCGAGGGTCAGGAGCTTCTGCACCTGGCTGACCTGAGCAGATACGCAAATCTGCTCGCCGGTCGCCCCAGGAACCGGGAACGGCATCCTGAGGGTCCTACAGATCCGTGGGGAGGTAGGGGGACCGAACTCCCCGGATTAATAGCGGCCTGTGCTCAAGGTCACGATGGCGTCCTTTTCGCAAACAACTTTACAAGCTTGAAACGACCAGCTGACCTTACACTCTTTCCAGACCATCTTTTACAAGATTGACAGCAGCGTTGACAGAAGCTGAAGCTCACAACAGTAAGGATTGAAAGCTTTCTGGCTTTTCTCTTTCTTCTCCCACAAGCTCTTCCCTCCCCCCCCTCAACCAATTCACAAGCGAATTCCCTCTTTCGTCGAGTGAGAGACTCCCAGCTAATTATACCCACTAACCAAACAAAGAGAGAGCTTTGAAGATTTGTTGGTGAAAGTTCAGTGGGGGAATTTGACTTGATACGGAGATCGACAAACTGATAATTTGGGATCGCTCGTGCTCCCGCGAGACCTCACGAGACTTTCTGTTTATAGTCTGTGACTGCCTAGAACTATGGAAGAATTAACTGAGGCACAGCTTTTCCATTTGTTATGCAAAGGAAACTCAAAGATACTGAAAGCAGTCAATAAGCTGGAAAAGGAAATCCGTGGGACTAAGGGGGAGCTTTTGGATGGAGCCCATGGTCCGGAGAGACCAGCTGATGACGTAGCTCAGCTAACAATAAATCAAACGAAACTACAATGTCTGGAAGTTAATCAACTGGAGGGAGAGAGTGCCAGAGATGTAAAAACCCAAAGTACCTTTGAAGAACCTGGGAAAACAGATTCAAGGAAGGAAAGTACCGAAAACCTGGAAGTCTATTCAGAGCAGGAAATGATTTGGATCAGCAAAATAAAAAGAGTCTATTCAAAAGCGACAGCAACCAGGAAGCTATCAGGAGATATTCCTGTGCGACCAGAGGAAGAGATCCAGATTGATAAAGGATTCAGAGTCTACTCAAAGGCGACTGCAAGCAAGAATCAAGTAAGAGATTTCTTTGGCCCTGACAGAAGGACAATCAGAAACACTCTACTATGGAAAAAAACACAATTTCATTTTCTGCAACCACCTGAAGGACGAGTTGAACAATGGAGTATTCTCCTGGCTTCCTGTGGGAAAGACAACAGTAGTAACTTTTAGGACAGGACCAATATATGAAGGAACTGACTTTATATCATCTAAGACAATAATAGAATATATCCTTATAATAGATTATACCCTCATATGTATCAACAACTACTTTGCTAAGAAAGATGGTAATAACTCCTAGATCAGGATTAATATGCGATGGGAATTGAATATGTATGTCAATATGTATGCTAAAAGAGGATGACAAACCATACTTCATAGGCATTAACAAGACGGCAGTAGTAATTCTTGGGTCAGGGACAATTTATGGAGACTGACCTAATATCATTTAAGTTAATAACAGAATGTATTCTTATAACAGATCAGACTCTCATATGTATTAACAATCACTTGACTAAGAAAAATGGTAAAAACTTCTAGATTAGGAATAATATGTGATGGGAACTGAATATCTATGTTAAAAGAGATGGCAAACCATATCAGCTGGTCGCTTTTTTCTTCTCAATTTCTCTGTAAATGCTTTATATAATAATAAATAATGAAATTATAAAAAAAAAAGAACTGTAAAACTCAATACTGAAAAAAAGAACTGTGAAAATCAATTTTTAAAAGAAACACAACCCCAGGAAGAAAATGCAAAAAATGCTGCCCCTTAGAAAAAAAGAAGAAATAAACATTAGGAGGAACATTAAATCCCAAAGCACCCCAAAACCCACCCACCCCACCCACAGAAACCAAAAGAATAGTTTGGAAGAAGTGAAGGCAAAAGGTAAAAAAAAAACCAGAGTCCCTCACTCAAGCCGTTGCTGTCCTACAAGCAGCCATAGCAAGCAAACTTCAGCTTGCAGGAGGCTTGCAGAAGCAATGTAAGCTAAAGCTTAAATTGGATTCTGAAATCGGACTGACTCTCCTCATCATGCAGCTCTCAAGTCTCTCTTTGCTAAGTTGATGCTAATCAATCAAATTGCTTGGAGCCCCCTGTCACTAAAGACTTCTCTTTGTGAAAAATTAAACCTTTACAGTACTTTATTTGTTTATACGGAACTTTTAAGCTTCTAAAAATGCAGTCCCTCATAGTAACGTTTAAGCTTGCAGCTCTATCACAAAAACTGATGTCTTTATCTTAGTTTATCTTTTTAACAACCAGAACAACAACTCTCTTTGGGTACTGTAAGAATAAGAAAAACTGAAAGACACAGCATAAGTGGCATAAATTAATGTAATTGCAATTAAATTAATGTAACTACAGCTTATCTTTTAGGATTATCTGCAGTAAATTAATTATATTGAATTCTTGAGCCAGTACAAACATGTAGAACAGGCAACAGAAAACAATATTGGGAAACACTGAACCAGTCCCTTGGGTTTCCCCCTCCCTCATTTTCCTACAAAGAGACTCAGAAGTCTGGACAAGTATCACACGGACGTTGGCTCTTTCTGCCAGATTTAATTCCATTCAATCACAATCTGAACAGTATGTGGTATGTACAGCTACATGATTCCTCCACTCTTCCCTCAAAGAAACTTATTCATGGACAACAGGGAATCTTTAATTAAGCAAAAGTGGGGCTTCATGGTGGAGATGGGATAGGAAAGGCTCCTTAACCTTTTCCCTGCCAGCCATTTGGATTTGGGGAGGGGGGAGAATGTAGCATCCATCAACCTTTTCCTCTTTACATTACTATAAGAAGATGAAGGGCTGGCAGGGAAAGTCTAAGTCATCCTGAACATTTGCTGTTCCTCTATCCAAGCGTGTGGCCTCTCAAAAATGCTTTCGTTTTTTCTTTTTTCTTTTAAAAACAGAGTCTGAAGGAGGAGTCACAGAATAAAGAAGTTTTACCTATGAAGAAAAACAGAATTTGGTTGTATGCCTGTTTTCTTATTTATTAGACTGATCTTGACCTTCCTCCAATGTATCTTAGAGAAGCCAATATGGCAGATTGGAAATTTAAACTAATTCTCCCCTCCTGACATTTTACCAACTGTGCTGCACTGGCTGTTTGAGAGAAAGCCTCTGTCAGCATCTAGATTTAAGAGATATTATGTTCATTTATGATGCATCTTTGCCACCATCTGTATTGACAGGCAGGAGGGCATTACCGGCCCCAAAGAAGACGCTTGCACCTTATGTCAAGTTGGCATAACCGGCCACAGCTTTTATTGCTCACATAACCTGGAGTGTTGGGTTGGCAAAGGTGAGAGCCTGTTCAGTAGTCAGCCGACCACACCCGCACCCATTTCCCTAGTGGCCCTGCCAGGATCCTTCCCCCTTTCCCAGCCGGGAGAGGGGTTCCTTGGCCACAGGGAATCCTACCAGGGAAGTGCCACCCAAGGTACCGCAGGGGGCGCACACCTCCATTGGTCCAAACCTCAGGCCACCCGGCTGCATGAAGACCTAGCCTTCTCTGCGAAGGGTCAAATCCTCCACGCATAGCCACCTCTTAAGAGGTCCCAACCAGGGAGTCAGGGCCGCAAGCCGTACTCCCCCCAAAAACTCAGGCTCTCCCTATGCCACCCTGGCACAAGGGCAAGGCCATTTTAAGGCCTTGCACCTGCCCAACACTCCTCCGCCACCAACCACTCGCGAAGTGCTGCCCAAATATCGTGCAGCCAGAAGTCTGTACCCCAGTCCGACAGGTGCACCCCATCAGGGCGATACAGCGCCTCCAACATGCGATCAATATCAGGATGGGAAATCACCGTCCCACCCCACCCTTCCACAAATAACAATTTTGTTAACTTTCCTAACTGCCATGTTCACCCCTTTCGGCGATAATGCATGGCACCACTTACGCCGCTCAACTATGGCTGACCAGAAAATCTTGGCACCAGGCAAACGTTGCCGCAGTACCGTCAAGTCAGCCATAATCAAATTAACAAGCTGCAACCCTTTAACCTTGGTAACATCATTCCCCCCAAGATGTATCATGATGGCTGCAGGCACACCGGCCTGGTACACCTGTGCTGCTACCATCTCCAGAAGCACATCTCCAGATATGTGCTGCTACCATCTCCACTTCATCCCCCTGCAGCCGGACCAGCGAAGATGAATGCGATCCTCAAGGCCCAGGTGCGATCCCCAGCCAGAGCGCTCTGCATATAGACCAGCCCGATACACGTAGCTGTGGCCCATGAAGAGTACTTCCACAGGTGAAGCCATGCGCCCTGGAACAATGAACACGTTAGCTGCGAGCCGGGGGACGTACATACAACTTATACGCTCCCGACTTCCAACGCCCAAGGCCCATTATCTCCTGCGGGGACGCTCCATCCTGGTATGCCTGGGTAGCCGCTCCGATCCTAAAGGAATGGGTCCCGTAATGGCATGGATTCAAGCCCACCCGACGTATGCAGGATTTCAGAATAGCCGTGAATTGAAGCCTGGAGAGGCACAAACCATCCTGGTGTATGAAAAGCACTCCGTCAAGCTTAGGCCTGACCGCCAAATATGCCCTCAAGTTGGCCACAGGGCATTGCTCCCCTGGGGCCACCCCACGCAAATTGACCCACGTGCCCCTTCCCAGCCGATCCGTCTTGGACCTCCGCAGCCGAATGCTGATGACGCCCTTTCCAAATGCCACGTCCGTGCACGTGAGTGCCACGGTCCCCGGGGATGACCTGGAGGGGGCGAGGAATTCGCCACATCTGAAAGCCCCATGGAAGGCCAATGTAAATGCCACCTGCACCAACGTAACCTCATACGAGGAATAGCAGACGCACCCTAATGCTCCCACTAAACGCTCCAGCAGCCTCCTGGAAATGGGTCGCCTCCCATCCCTCCGGATAGGGTCGCTCCTGTGCCAACCCTGTAAGGCCCTCCTGGCCATAAATGAGGACCCTGGATCCCACCCCCCTAACAACTTGCTGAAGAAAGACAATCCCGACAGCCGCACCCGCAGTGTCCCAGGGGACAAGCCCTTGCCCCTCTGGCACGCCAGGTACTGCAGTACCAATGGCTCCTCCAGCGGCCACGGGGACTGGGAGCCCATTCGCTTGGAAAACCGGCTGAAGGCTTCTGCCACCCCTTCATACGCCCTCCAAGTCGTCGGTGCGAGGGAGCCCAGGACCCCTTGGAGTATCACTCGACGCCAAGTTTCCATAGGCTGACCGGAAACTCCTCCGGCTCTGGGTGCACCCCTGGTGCGATCTGCCAAAAACGGTTGATCTGCAAACGAGACAAAGCATCTGCAGCGTCATTTATCTTTCCCGCTACATGCCTGGCGGAGAACGTAATGTTCGCCTCCAAGCACGTAAGCACCAACCTGCGGACTAGCCTCATGACCCTTTCCGACCTGGAGGTTTGTTTATTGACTATGTGCACTACCATCTTGTTGTCACACCAGAAGGTGACCCTTTGGTTGGCAAAACGGCCCCGCCAGAGGACCACCGCCAGGAGGATGGGAAAGAGTTCCAGGAAGGTAAGGTCCCTCCGTACACTGTCTGTCCAGGCCTCCGGCCACCTGCCTGCGCACCATGACCTCTTGTAAAGTACCCCGAAGCTGATGCTCCCAGCCACATCGGTGTGAACCTGCAGCGAATCCTCCAGGGCCAACGAGGTCTGCCAAATGGCCACCCCATTGAAATTAGCAAGGAACCGGCACCATACCTCGATATCCATTTTCATGGCCGCCGTGACCCTGATATGATGGTGCCGCACGTGCACGCCGGCCATGGACCTGGCCATGCGCGCGCAGAAAGCCCTACCTGGGGTCACCACCCTACAAGCAAAGTTCAGGTGCCCAAGCAGCACCTGCATGTCCCTGAGTAGGCACTTGCGTCGCACGGCCATGTCCTCCAGCAGCTGCGCCAGGGTGGCCAATTTGTCCGGGGGCAGCTGGGAGGATCCCATTTCTGAATCATGCAAGATGCCAAGGTAAGTCAACCTGTGCGTTGGGCCTTCCGTCTTGTCAGCAGCCAACGGAACCCCCAATTCTGCTGCCAACCCCTGGAATGTGGCCAGCCTGGCCAGGCAGTCCCCCATCCCCGCCGGCCCCGCAAAAAGAAAATCATCGAGTTAATGGGTCGCCTCGATGAATTTCCCCCATTCCTTGACCGCCCATTCCAGGAACGTGCTGAAAGCCTCAAAGGCTGCGCAAGCTATTGCGCAACCCATGGGCATGGCCTTGTCCACATACCATGCCCCTTGGAACTTCATCCCCAGAAGGCAGAAATCCTCAGGTTGCACCGGGAGGAGGCGGAAGGCAGACTGCACATCGCATTTCGCCATCAAGGCCCCCCTTCCACATGCCCTGACTATAGCCACCGCATGGTCAAAAGACGCGTATTTGACCGTGCAGAGTGCTGGGTCAATGTGATCGTTGACCGAAGTCCCCCTTGGGTACGATAGGTGGTGAATGAGGCAAAATTGTCCCACTGGTTTCTTGGGCACCACCCCGATAGGAGATACCCTGAGGTTGGGCAAAGGCGGGCGAGGGAACGGGCCTGCAAGACGACCAGCCGCCCCCTCCTTGGCCAGTTTTTCTCTCACCACCTCCGGCATACACTCAGCCGATCTGAGATTGCCACTATCCGTGGCCACTCTATCCCCTGTAAAAGGAATGGGAAAACCTTCCTCAAAACCGGACAACAGGTACTCTGCTGCCTTCCTGTCCAGGTACCTAAGCAGCCAAGGCTGCAAAGCCTCCAGCCGCACCGGTGTGGGGGCCTTGGCTAGGGCATCTTGCCCGCTGGCCTCAAGCGGTCTTTTGTGCTGTTGAAGGTCCTGGGGCTCCCGACCCTCCCTCCTTCCGTTGGAAGGATCGGGCCCCACGAAAGGGCTGCTGGCCCCCAGCTTCCTTGCCACACCCACTGCCAGGATGACTGCTACCACACCTTTCGCAAACATGTGAGTAGCGGCAAGACCTGCGGCTACACACTGCTCAATTATAGTCCCAGCACACTGGACCACTCTCCCATCTGGTTGGAGCCGACCACCGCTCTTTCTCCCTCTGTGGGCGCATGTGAGGGCCCACCTTGACCAGCCAGGTGTCCTGGTGCTTCAGATCCCACCGTGCTCGTGGGTTGTGGGATGCCATTTCGCGGAAGCACCGGTCGTACTCGAGGGCTGCCTCATCCCCCCCGAGCTCCCGTGCCTCCAGGATATGTGTCAGGTACCTATCCAGGTGCCACCCGTGGTCCAGGTATGCTGCGCTCACCAGTGCAGAATATTCCATAAAACCCCGGAGCCAGTTAGAGAAGGATTGCTCGCACCGCAGTGCCTCCTTCTTCTTGGCGTCCTGGCGCCGGCCAGTATCCCCTTTCTTCGAGGTTTGCCAAATGAAGGCAAATACATCAACGAAATACCCCTCCAGGGCACGCTCCCGCAGCTTCCGCGGGAGGTGAACACCTGAGGGAGCTTCCGTGTCCATGTAAAGCTTGGGCGGTTCGGTCACCATACCCTCCTCCCTTTTCACATCCAACAGCCACTTGGCCGTGCCCCTCCGCCTGTGGAGCCACGATGGGAGGCCCGGTGTAAAGGCCCCTGCCAACCAGTGCCATCCATCCTGGTGGGCCTCCAACCCCCCCTCCTCTGATGATAACTCACCCGACGATGATGAGCTGTGAACAGCGCACCTGCGCCCATGGCAGCAATTGCCCCGCCTTTTCAAGTGCCTCGCGCGAGACCGGGCTCCATAGGCATGGGTGCCCCTCGTGTCCGAGCTGGCTCCACTGCGTAGGGTGTCAGAGGAGCTGCCATCCTGTCCAGCCACCCTGCCCCGAGTCCCTGCCTCCCGCTGCGCCATCGCTGTACTGCGCCCTTGCCATGAGGTCGCCATGCCTTCCAGGGGGTCCCCCCCGCCTGCTCCACCCCTCCGTGCCAGAGGTAGAGCAACTGGAGCCAGGGCGCCCCGCCCGGCCGCGCTGAGCCACCCCTTGCTGCCATTCTCCCGCCTGCCTGTCGCCCCTGCGCGCCCGGTCAGACCCCTTGCGGCTGCCGTGGGGGGGCCCTGATCTGCCCTTCTGGCTGCCCACCCCCCGGCTCGGGCCGGCTGCGCCCGTCCGCCCGCTGGCTGGGGACCCAGGAGAGGTGGTCCCATCCTCCGCCTCCTGCCTTGAGCCCCGCAAACGAGGGGAGCCCTGGGATGCCCGTGCCGATGCCCCATCGCCTCCCCTCAGCCGCCGGTCCACCCGCTTGGCCGGGCGCCCCCCGCTTGGCCGGGCACCCCCATACTCATGGCCCATGCTTGGGCCGCACCTCGCCCCGCCGCCTGCCGGGCACCGCCGCCGCCCATGCCGCTCTCGCGCGCAGGGCACTTGCCCTGCGGGCGGGCCCAGGCTGCTTTCCTGCCCCGTCCACCGCACGCTGCCCGGCTCGGGCCCGGCGTTCCGAAGATTCCCCCCCGGGGCTCCCCACCCGGCTGCGCTTCTTCGGTGCCATTGCACCTAATGAGCTCTGTTCACCGCCCCCCTCCAGAGGCAAGGCCTCCCCCTCGCTCCCCGCACTCGCCCGCGGCCGAATGCCTCGGGCAGCCGGAGCCACCGACAGGAAGCCCCACCAGCCGAAATTGCGCCGATCTGGGAACCTGCTCCAAACCCCGACACGTAGGCCGCAGTTGCCGCAAGCGAGGGCTAGACGCAAGCCTCCTCCGCTTGCAGCTCCGGGCGGGAATAGAGGCCGAGGCCAGCGCACGTGGCGCTTTTATAGCCCGCCACTTCCCCACCCATTACGTCCAGCGTCGGGCCGTCCTCTACGTACCTCCTGGCACGTCACCACTTTGTACCTCTTCTTGCTGGTGCCTGCTCCTCTGCCCGTCAAATGGTGGCCAGGTAAGTCTTTGCCTTTTATTGTTTGCTGATCTTGTACTTGCATACAGCTTGCACACAATGAGCCTCTCAGACTCAAGACTCTCAGAAAAAGGCAGGGAAAGAAGTATTTTAGATAAATGTATTGTTCAATGATTCATTCCTATTTATTTTTCAAGTAATGAAACAGAAATATTCTCAAGTATTAATCACTTCAAATTCTTCTCCTGTGTACCTTTTACATGACTACTTATCCACTGCCAGGTATTTTTAAGCATAATAAGTACCGTATATACTTACATATAAGCCGGTCCGCATATAAGCAAAGGTACCTAATTTTACCACAAAATCTGGGCAAAGTTATTGACTCTCATATAAACTGAGGGTGGAAAATGCAGCAGTTACTGGTAAATTTACATTAATTGAGCACCAGTAGGTTAAATGTCTTTGAATACTTATCTCAAAGAAAAAACAGCAAACTAGCTCTGTAAGTGCAAAAGAGGGCCAGCAAACCAGAGCAGAACAACAGTACCCAAAGTTGGCAACCTCCTACAACAAGTACAACAGCTACCAACCTGGGAAAATGCACTAACTACAGCTACAGTGCCCCCTGGACAAAACTCTGAAATAAAGAACTGTAAAACTCAATACTGAAATAAAGAACTGTGAAAATCAACTTTTAAAAGAAACACAGCCCCACAAAGAAAAGGTAAACAATGCTGCCCCTTAGGAAAAAAAGAAGAAATAAACATTAGGAGAAACATTAAATCCCAAAGCACCCCAAAACCCACCCACCCCACCCACAGAAACCAAAAGAATAGTTTGGAAGAAGTGAAGGCAAAAGGAAAAAAAAATCAGAGTCCCTCAGTCAAACTGTTGCTGTCCTACAAGCAGCCATAGCAAGCAAACTTCAGCTTGCAGGAGGCTTGCAGGAGCAATGTAACAATAGGCTGGTTGGAGCAGGCTTTTATTTCAATTACTGTATATACCCGCATATAAGCCGAAGAGCACTTTTTCAATGTGAATGTGAATCCAAAAGAATATACGGTACTTGTCACCTGAATTTATTTAAATTAATGTCATAAAATGGTAGAACTTGCATGAAGAAAATATTGCACAAAGGAGGGTTGTTTTATTTTCTCCCCTCCCTTTCTCACCACTTTTATCTATTCAAGTCAAGTCAAGTCTTAATTATTACGGTACTAGACCAGTAGTCAAATTACAAGGTATATAAAAACATCTGGCATTAACAAGATAAAAGAATCATTGATAACTTAAATATTATATAAGATAAAAACATTCCAGCTATCAGAATCATTCTGGTTTTAAAACTCACAAGCATTATCTCAAGCAATTGAGACTCTCTCTACCTAAGTTGCTCCGAATCCAACCAGCTCTTCCCTGTTTTGATTGCTCTCCAAGCAAATCTGGCCACAACAGAAGTTATTTCTGTGCTTTTGTCTGACAACATGTCTGTGATTGCCTCTGAGTTGGGCTTATTCTGTAGGGAAGATATAAGTTCTCCCATGAATTGATCGTATAGCCTACATTGGAGTAATACCTGTTCAAAAAAATTGTTCAAAAATTGACAGATATCTGCGACCAAGGATTTTCACAACGTTATGGGCTGGGCAAGCAAGTTAAGGGACCAGTCCACTTATAAATTTCTTTCCAGTTTTGATATAATCATGGTGCAAGAATCATGGCTTTAAACCCAATTACCATGAATGGTTATGCCACATACACACTAGCGGCTCTAGCTTCTACTCATGGCAGAGCCAAAGGCGGGTTGGGAATTTTGATTGCTACATCATTGAACACAGTAGTTAGCCAACTTCCCTCTTATTCACAAATGGCTATGGCAATTAGCATTTGCTGCCAGCAGACTTCATTCCTGGTTGTCAATGTCTATATGCCTCCCGGTAAGACCAATGCCCAACTGGATAAAGATTGGGAGGGCCTGGAAACATATATACTAGAATTGATAAACACCTATCCAGCAACATATGTAATTGTAGGAGGTGACTTTAATGCTAGAACTGGACCAGATGACAATAAGCTTTATGTTAACTATAAATCCAATGAACCTGATGACGAATATAGGGTGCTGCCTTATATAAGATGCTCTAAAGCAGTGGTCCCCAACCTACGGGCCGCGGCCCAGTGCCGGGCCGCAAAGGCCATGGCGCCGGGCCGCGGCTCCCTCTCCCCGCCCCCCCGCAGTAAAAAACTTCCCGGGCCGCAAGCTTGCGGCCCAGGAAGCTTCTTACTACGGGAGGGGGGGAGAGGGAATCAGGGCCGGGCCGCGTGGCCGTGTGGGCGCGGCCCGATGAGCGGGCGTGGCCCATGTGGGCGCGGCCCGCAGGTGCGACCCAATGCGTGGCCGTGGCCCGTGGGCGCGGCCCGATGCGCGGGCATGGCCCGCGGGGGTGCGGCCCGCGGGCGCGGCCCGATGAGCGGGCGCAGTCCGCACGGGCGCAGCCCGATGCCCTGCCGGTCCCCAGCCTCAGAAAGGTTGGGGACCACTGCTCTAAAGACCTTACATGTAATTACGCAGGATTCCTTCTGACCCAAATACTAAACCGAATGGATCTATGTAAGTTAAATGGCTCAGTAAAAGGGGATCACCCAGCTGAATTTACATATTGGATGGGGGATAGAAGTAGTGTAATAGATTATATCATTGTATCAAAAAATTTTGTCCAGTGCATAAGATCATTCAAGGTAGCATCCTTTTATGATAGCAATCATTTGCCTTTGAAAATGGTATTTAATCCCCCCATAGCCAACCTGTGGTTAAACGGAAGAACTAGTGGACCCACAGATTCTGAAATCAAGATATGCCCAGTTAGATGGAATGCCAACATAGATAAAACCATGGCAGATTTGTTAGACTCTCATGCTTTTAGAGATATGTCACAGAGATTCTTAAACTGTGAACAGATAGATACTGGCATAATGGCCTTTGAACAACTGGTAGGAGGAGTACAGATGGCCCTAAAAAGTCTGAATATGAACCAGAAGCAGTTGGCAAGTAATCTGTCTAAACCTTGGTATGACAGAGAATGTAGGCAATGTAAGAATTCCCTAAGAGCTAAACATAGATCCTATCCAAGTTCAACCATACTACCAGAGATTTGGGGAAAACACTATCAAGAACTTTATGAGGCTCTGGACATCTCTGAAACATGCCAAATAAACTGGATAATCTTCCCCTATGGCCTACTGTTCAACTTTCTTAGATCAAAAATTTGATAGGTACACTGCGGTCGGGTAAGGCAGGTGGATTTGATTTAGCCCCCCCCGGACCTAATTAAAAGAAATGCAGAATGGTGGGCACTGGTATTGGCCAATTTATTCATGATAATTGATAAGACGGGGAAAATTCCAAAGGGTTGGGAGGTGGAAATCATTGTACCCATACATAAAAAGGGGAATCTGAATGACCCAGCCAATTATAGACTGATAAGTCTACTAAGCATAATAAGCAAACTCTACGCAAAACATCTTCAGTGGAAACTTCGGGATTGGCCAGACAAAAATAATTTTCTGGCAGACGAACAAGGAGGATTTAGAGAAGGTTGTTCAACACAAGATCACTGTACAATACTTGATCATCTCGTAGTTAAATACTCTTCCAGCTCTATGACAACCCTGTATGCAGCTTTTGTTGATTTGAAATTGGCTTTTGACTCTGTGTCAAGGGAATTACTATGGGAGAAATTAGTTAAGACTAACATAGATAAGCGTCTTCTATTTTTGTTACATGCTATGTATGAAAAAAAGAGCCTCTTGTGGCGCAGAGTGGTAAGGCAGCCGCCTGAAAGCTTTGCTCATGAGGTTGGGAGTTCGATCCCAGCAGCCGGCTCAAGGTTGACTCAGCCTTCCATCCTTCCGAGGTCGGTAAAATGAGTACCCAGCTTGCTGCTGGGGGGTAAACGGTCATGACTGGGGAAGGCACTGGCAAACCACCCCGTATTGAGTCTGCCATGAAAACGCTAGAGGGCGTCACCCCAAGGGTCAGACATGACTCGGTGCTTGCACAGGGGATACCTTTACCTTTACCTTTATGTATGAAAATACTACCATCAGAATTAAGTGTAATGCCCATGGTCATCTGACTAATTCTATTAAAGCACTTAGGGGAGTTAAGCAGGGTTGTGTTTTATCACCCCTACTGTTTAATTTCTTTATAAATGATACGGTTGAACATTTTCAGAATAGTGAATTACATCCCCCCAGATTAGCTAACAAACATATCTCGCTACTGCTCTATGCAGATGACGCTGTGCTGTTATCAAGAATGCCAAATGGAATGAGAAGGGCCTTGATTCTACTGGGTACTTACTGCTGATTGAACCAGCTAGAGGTCAATCATTCCCTTTTATCTATTAAAGTGCTCTAGATACACCTTAATGTGCTTGGGAGGGGGGGCATAGTATTTATTATTGCTTTGCCAGCCTTGAAATGGGAACTGGAGGCAACTTGATTAATAGATTGAAAGGTTGTCAAGTTTTACTAGAAGCTCTATCAAGAAAACTTTCTGCAGCTTAAATGCTATTTTTTTCTCATTTCAGACACAGCAATATGATATTCCTCAGTGAATTACAAAAAAACACTCTGCTTCCTACAGTGATTGTTGTAATTTAGAGAAATGTCCTTAAAGGAATATATTGGGTGGGAGTTTCCAAAGGATCACTGCCGGCTAGGAGGAGGTGTTGTAGGCAGGAGGACTAAGAGAGCAGTCAAGGAAGCTAGGAAGATACTGTTTGGGAATAAACAAGTACATTTATTTTTACTTTGGTATGGCGCATTCTGCACAGCAGCAGCTCCACCAGGCCACTGGCAGTGTGGTGCTGCACAGCAGAAAGCTCCACAGTTTGCTATGTCCCCAGGGAGAACACATTTCGATGCTGGATCTGCTCTACTGCCAAAATGTGTTTTCATAAAATGTGTTTTCAGTGGGACATCTGGGCTGAATCTGCATGGAGCTTTTATTCCAATCCCAGGTCGATTCAATCCCTGCCCTCTAAACTGAATGTGATTTCCATTTTGATTTTGGGCTATTTAAATTTTTCATCTGCAACAAGTATGATTGATCTGGAGTGACCCTACCTTTCCCCTGCGATATCCTGAAGTGGATATAACCCTCTATATTTGAAAAATCAGCATGAGTAAGCATGTAGCTGTCTGCTTTCCCCCAAATAACTTGCTGCTGAGCCTCCAACACTATAGAAAAGCCCTGATTGGTCAGGGCAACAGTTCCTGGTTTCCAGGTTGCAAGGTTTCCTTTAATGGGGAAGCCCTAACATCTCTCAGCAGAAGCTCCAGAAGCCCTAACTTCTCTTGATGGATATTTTCCTCTTGGATTTATTCCCCCACCTCTGCTATCTCCAGTCATCTCCCTCCCCCCCCCCTAGTTCAAGAAAATAAAGAGGCTCCTGCTGTGCTTGGCTCCCCCCTCCCCTTCTGAGCTTCCCTAACCATGTGCAGAACACTTTTCTGTTTCAATGGTGAAGGGAATAGAGGAAAATCTATCTGAATTCAGCAGGATCCACAACAGAATAAACAAAGTAAGTGCAGAATCAGCCCTGGTGTCCCGCTGACATGTGTTTCACCAGAAAACAAAGAACTGGTGGAATAGTTTTGTCGCACAAGGAGAGGCGTTCTTTTAATTATTATTATTTTGCAGAGAAGTGGGATTGTGCTCCATGCAATCCCACCTTCCTGCAATATAAACATGATTGCCTAGGTCTGCCTGTGGCAAACTGCCATGAAGCCAACCAGGGCGAGGAGGAGCCAGGCCTGGAAAGCCCAACTCTACCCTGTCCACATAGGCCTGTTGTGGGACAGGCCCTGCTGGAGACCACAGCAGCGAAGTAAGTGCAAATTCTTGCACATTCCCTTTGTTGTTGTTGTTGTTAGGTGCAAAGTCGTGTCCAACCCATCGCGACCCCATGGACAATGATCCTCCAGGCCTTCCTGTCCTTTACTATTCCCCGGAGTCCATTTAAGTTTGCACCTACTGTTTCAGTGACTCCATCCAGCCATCTCATTCTCTGTCGTCCCCTTCTTCTTTTGCCCTCGATCACTTCCAGCATTAGGCTCTTCTCCAGGGATTCCTTCCTTCTCATGAGGTGGCCAAAGTATTTGAGTTTCATCTTCAGGATCAGGCCTTCTAAGGAGCAGTCAGGGCTGATCTCCTCTAGGACTGACCAATTTGTTCAAAGGACTTGCAAGAGTCTTCTCCAGCATCGGAGTTCAAAAGCCTCAATTCTTTGATGCTCGGCCTTCCTTATCGTCCAACTTTTGGAGCCATACATTGCAAATAGGAATACCATAGCCTTGACTAAATGCACTTTTGTTGGCAGGGTGATCTCTGCTTTTTAGGTTGCTGTCTAGATTTGCCATAGCTTTCCTCCCCAGGAGCAAGCGTCTTTTAATTTCTTTGCTGCAGTCCCCGTCTGCAGTGATCTTGGAGCCCAGGAAAATAAAATCTGTCACTATCTCCATTTCTTCCCCATCTATTTGCCAGGAATTGAGAGGGCTGGATACGATGATCTTTGTTTTCTTGATGTTGAGTTTCAAGCCAACTTTTGCACTCTCCTCCTTCACCCGCATCAACAGGCTCTTTAGTTCCTCTTCACTTTCTGCCATTAGAGTGGTATCATCTGCATATCTGAGGTTCTTGGTATTTCTCCCTGCAATCTTGATCCCAATTTGTGACTCCTCTAATCCCGCCTTTCTCATGATGTGCTCCGCATACAAGTTAAATAGGCAAGGCCACAGTATACAGCCTTGCCAAACTCCTTTCTCAATTTTGAACCAATCAGTGATTCCATGTTCAATTCTCATTGTTGCTTCTTGACCTGCATATAAGTTTCTCAAGAGACAAATAAGATGCTCTGGTATTCCTATCTCTTTAAGAACTTGCCACAATTTGTTGTGCTCCACACAATTAAAGGCTTTAGCATAGTCAATGAAGCAGAAGTAGATGTTCTTCTGGAACTCCCTAGCTTTCTCCATGATCCAGCGTATGTTGGCAATTTGATCTCTAGTTTCTCTGCCTCTTCGAAATCCTGCCTATACTTCTGGAAGTTCTCGGTCCACATATTGCTGGAGCCTAGCTTGTAAAATTTTGAGCATAACTTTGCTAGCATGAGAAATGAGTGCAATGGTGCGGTAGTTTGAACATTCTTTGGCATTGCCCTTCTTTGGGATTGGAACGTAAACTGACTTTTTCCAGTCCTGTGGCCATTGTTGAGTTTTCCAAATTTGCAGGCATATTGAATGTAACACTTTTACTGCATCGTCTTTTAAGATTTTGAATAGTTTCTAGCTAGCTTTATTGTTGCTCAGACTTCCTAAGGCCCATTTGACTTCACATTCCAGGATGTCTGGCTCCCGGTCAGTAACTACCACATTGTGGTTATCAGGGATGTTAAGCTCGCTCTTGTATAATTCTTCTGTATAATTTTGCCACCTTTTTTAAATCTCTTCAGCTTCTGCGAGGTCCCTACCATTTTGGTCCTTTATCATACCCATCTTTGCATAAAACGTTCTCTTCATATCTCCAATTGTCTTGAAAAGATCTCGGGTCCTCCCCATTCTATTGTTTTCTTCTATTTGTTTGCACTGTTCATTTAAGAAGGCATTCTTATCTCTTCTAGCTTTTCTCTGGAATTCTGCATTCAATTGGGTGTATCTTTCTCTTTCTCCCTTGCCTTTCACTTCCCTTCTCTCCTTAGCTATTTCTAAAGCTTCCTCAGACAGCCATTTTGATTTCTTGCATTTCTTTTTCTTTGGGATGGTTTTAGTTGCTAACTCTTGTACAATGTTGTGAACCTCCGTCCATAGTTCTTCAGGCACTCTGTCTATCAGATCTAATTCCTTAAATCTATTTGTCACCTCTACTGTATATTCATTGGGGATATGATTTAATTCATACCTGAGTGGCCTAGTGCTTTTCCCTACTTTCTTCAATTTAAGCCTACATTTTGCAACAAGGAGCTAATGATCTGAACCACAATCAGCTCCTGGTTTTGTTCTAGCTCTTGGCAACTGAGGGCCTGATCTGTGGCAGG
This sequence comes from Paroedura picta, assembly GCF_049243985.1. Taxonomy (NCBI): domain Eukaryota; kingdom Metazoa; phylum Chordata; class Lepidosauria; order Squamata; family Gekkonidae; genus Paroedura; species Paroedura picta. The sequence continues at coordinate 79,279,121 of NC_135371.1, read as the reverse complement.
CTCAAGAGGCAGCCTGCCCAGCGGCTGCATCATGTGGAAGTGCGGATTTGCCAGTGCGGGATCGGCCTATGTCTCTCATATGGTTAAATACAAACTTATTAAACTTAATAATTCACCAGCATGATATTCTCCATGCTTCTTTGTTGTGAAATGACATTAATATCAATCCACAGAGAGCAAGTTTATTTTAACTACATAGAAATTCATGTCTTGGGTAGCCCTGCACGACATACATCATAGCTTCATTGAGCTACGCAAGCCCCTTCGCCAAGACAAGGCAGTGATTCTTGAAGGGGCTTAAACACGTTATAGAAAGAGTATAAGTGGAAAGTTCAGCCAATATTTGAATGAAAAATCCAAACTTCTTCCTGACCGGAACTCCCTTGTCATGGTGAAGGGGCTTGTGTAGCTCAGTGAAACTATGAGCTATGCTATACAGGGCCACCCAAGATGGACAGGTCATAGCAGAGAGCTCTGACAAAAGGTGATCCACTGAAGTATCAATGCCATGAAAACTCTATGGACAGTTGTTGTTGTTAGGTGCGAAGTCGTGTCCAACCCATCGCGACCCCATGGACAATGATCCTCCAGGCCTTCCTGTCCTCTACCATTCCCTGGAGTCCATTTAAGCTCACACTGACTGCTTCAGTGACGCCATCCAGCCACCTCATTCTCTATCGTCCCCTTCCTCTTTTGCCCTCAATCACTCCCAGTATTAGACTCTTCTCCAGGGAGTTCTTCCTTCTCATGAGGTGGCCAAAGTATTTGAGTTTCATCTTCAGGATCGGGCCTTCTAAGGAGCAATCAGAGCTGATCTACTCTAGGGTGTAAACTGCACGGAGCTTTTATTCCAACCCCAGATCGATTCAGTCCCTGCCCTCTACACAGAATGCGATTTCCGTTTTGATTTTGGGCAATTTTAATTTTCCTTCTGCAGCAAGAAGGATTGATCTGGAGTGACCCTACCTTTATTGTGCTATATCTCAGACTACTTTTAAGCCTGAATATCCAGCTTGGGAATGAAAGCTCCGGATTGGGAAAGAAAGCTCCGTGGTAGAGAACCTCTGATAGGCTACACCTGATCATGTGACACGCTTGCCTTAAAAGAGAAGCCCCTAATTTCTCTCAACTTCTGTCGGTCCTTGATTTTTCCTCCCTCTGCCTTTTTCGATCCTCTCCCCCACCCCTCCAAGAAAAGAAAGAGGCTCCCTGCTTGGCTCCTCTTCCTCCCCCCCCCCTTCAAGAAAAGAAAGAAAGAGGCTTGGCTCCCCCCCACCTTCTGAGCCTCCCTAACCACATGCAGATTTTCCTGTTTCAATGGGGGGGGGAGGAAGAATCGAGTTCAAAGCGTTCAGAATTCAACAGGATTGACAATGGAATAAAGAAAGTAAGTGCAGACTCTGCCTAGGACTGACGGGTTTGTTTGTCTTGCAGTCCAAGGGACTCGCAAGAGTCTTCTCCAGCACCAGAGTTCCAAAGCCTTCCTCAGGCTTCCTTATGGTCCAAATTTCACAGCCATACATTACAACTGGGAAGACCAGTCCTCATCTGCAGTGATCTTGAAGCCAAGGAAAATAAAATCTGTCACTACCTCCATTTCTTCCCAATCCGGGCTGGATGCCATGATCTTTGTTTTCTTGATGTTGAATTTCAAGCCAACTTTTGCACTCCCCTCCTTCACCTGCATCAAGAGGCTCTTAGTTCCTCTTCGCTTTCTGCCATTAGAATGGTATCATCTGCATATCTGAGATTGTTGATGTTTCTCCCTGCAATCTTGATCCCAATTTGTGATTGATCCCAATTTGATCTCAGCCTCACCTACCCCACAGGGTGTCTGTTGTGGGGAGAGGAATGGGAAGGCGACTGTAAGCCGTTTTGAGCCTCCTTCGGGTAGGGAAAAGCGGCATATAAGAACCAACTCTTCTTCTTCTTCATAAAATAGATACTGTCTGAACCTCAGGAGGAATAGAACTGTTTTCAGAGCTTTTACATTTTACATAGTATATGAGTGACCTCCAGTGGTCAATATGTTGCAGTAATATCTGTATGCCACAGAATTGATTCAGACAATGTATCCAAAAATTCACAGACACAGGTTAACACTTGGGCTAGGATCAGGTCTCTTGAGCTATTTACTTGGCAGAACAAATATAACAGGTACAAAGCATGGCAAACCATAAGAATTTGAGCAGTGGTTCTCAACCTTCCTAATGCCACGACCCGCTTGGCGGCAATCAATCAATTTGGCAGCAAGGTGGCGGTGTTGGTGTTGTTGTTGGTGGTGGCAGTGGCAGCCTCAGCGACCCCAGGAAAGTGTTGGTCACAACCCCCAGGTTGAGAACCACTGAGTTAATGCTGTAATATCTAACGTGCCAGTTCTGTGGCTTCACCCTCCAGTCCTCAGGATTAAGTATCCCTGTTAGCGATTAATTTAACTGATGTGTGTATCTGAATCTAGGAAGTGGGAAAAACTAAATGGGATCATTGCACATCAAATGACACCCCTGCCTTTTCCTTCTTCTCAGTTGCAGCTGATGTAAGTTTATTCTGGAGAATTGGATGCTACACATGGAAATAGAAGCAGAAATTGTTTCCGCACTAAGGTTTTGGCTCGAATTTGCATTTGTATAGGGTCAAGTTTCCACACTGAAATTCACATTTTCAGGCACAGACCTGATTTGCCCCCTCACTTGCCCCACAGCAAGGGAATCCTCAGAAATCCAGTTTTCCCTGTTTGAAGTGAGGGCTAAAAGGTAAAGGTAAAGGTATCCCCTGTGCAAGCACCGAGTCATGTCTGACCCTTGGGGTGACGCCCTCTAGCGTTTTCATGGCAGACTCAATACGGGGTGGTTTGCCAGTGCCTTCCCCAGTCATTACCGTTTACCCCCCAGCAAGCTGGGTACTCATTTTACCGACCTCGGAAGGATGGAAGGCTGAGTCAACCTTGAGCCGGCTGCTGGGATTGAACTCCCAGCCTCATGGACAAAGTTTTCAGACGGCTGCCTTACCACTCTGCGCCACAAGAGGCTCATGAAGTGAGGGCTAATGGGTGCTAAATCAGGGCTGGCCAACATAATTCCAATCTAATGAAGTAGTTCCCCCACCCACATACTACCTTGTTTGGTCAGCACAATCCCTCTCTTGTTTCCTTAATTTGAAACTTTAGCCTTGGTGTTAGTGACTTCTTTTTGTTTTGTTTTGTTACTAAGACCATTGAAAGCAGTGGGAACCGCTGCTGCTCAGGGCAATGATAGTGCCAAGGGCAATTTCCTGTGCACTGTGCCTCTTCGCTGTCTGGCGCAGCAAAGGGCCCCCCTTTGTTCTACAGGAGGGACTTGGCAGCACATGAGATGATCACTTGGATCATTGGAGTGGAGGCTGAAGCGGTCAGAGGACAATTTGGGTGATGATGTGGCTTGGGATCAGCCCCCAAGGGAACTGGGCTGGCTCCCGGGGGTATAAACATTAACACCCCTGCTGTGGCTTGCTGTGATTGCCTCATGAGGAGAGAAGATCCAGGGGAGCAGGCAGTGACAACGCCCCACCAGAAGCAGCAACCCAGATTGCCCCCCAGCGCCACCTTGTGGTGCCCAGCAGCAGTTCACTCAGTGGGTTGCCTGGAGCAGCAGGGAAAATCACTGCTGCTGGCAAGTGGGGGGGGGGGTTGCATATGGTGTGGAACTACAGAGCCTCCAGTGCAGGACTTCCACAATTGCCTTTGGTGGGCAACAGACAGCTTTTATGTATGTATGTATGTATGTATGTATGTATGTATGTATGTATGTATGTATGTATGTATGTATGTATTCATTTATTCATTTATTCATTTATTCATTTATTCATTATTTATTTTTTATTATTTATATACCACCCTCTTCAAAGGCTCAGGGCAGTTTACATAGAACTGAAAACTATACAGGAAGCATTACATATAACTAATTATAACATTAGCATTATTAAATGATAATAAAAGAATAACTGTATAACATTAAACAATAATAATACAAACAGGTCCAGGAGTCTTGGTGGAGCTCAGGGGGGGGGAGAGGGAGAGGGGGGCAGGACCCCTGCTGATGTTGTTGGCTGATTGTGCCTGGCCTCAGCCAAATGCCTGGTGGAGGATGAGCCAGATGTGGGACCTCCACAGTGTCGCTATGAGGATCCTGGCTGCTGCAGTTTGGACCAGCTGTGGTTTCCGGATCAAGGCTAAGGGCAGGCCTGCATAGAGCGCGTTACAGAAATCCAGTCTGGAGGGTGACTGTCATGTGGATCACTGTGGCTAGGTGTTCCAGGGCCAGGTAGGGCACTAGTAGCTTGGCTTGGCGGAAATGGTAAAATGCCAGCTGAGCTACCTTCGTGACCTGGGCATCCATTGCAAGGGAAGCATCCAGGATCACACCCAGGTTCCTAGTGGAGTGGGCTGTAGAGAGCTCCAGACCATCCAGAGTGGGCAGATGCACTTACTCACATGGGCCCTTCTTACCCAGCCACAGGACCTGTCTTTGAAGGATTGAGCTTCAGACAACTCTGCTTGAGCTGTCTTGTCACTGCTTCCAGGCAGCTGGCTAAAGCTTCTGGGGGAGAGTCAGGGTGGCCATCCATCAGGAGGAAGACCTGGGTGTCATCTGCATATTGATGACAGCCCAGCCCAAGCTTCCGTACCAGTTGTGCAAGAAGGCGCATGAAAATGTTAAATAGGATAGGAGAGAGGACCACCCCTTGTGGGACTCCACAAGTAAGTAGTCGGCGGTTTGATGTTGTATTGCGACCCTCTGTCCACGGAGGAGGAAGGAGATCAGCCATTGAAGGGCAGTCCCTTGTATCCCAGCGTCAATGAGGCAGCAAGCTAGTAGCTCATGGTCGACTGTGTCAAACGCTGCTGAGAGGTCTAGTAGTACTAGCAGCACAGACCTGCCTCGGTCTAACTGGTGATGGAGGTCATCCGTCAGGGCGACTAGTGCTGTCTCTACCCCATGGCCAGGCCAAAAGCCAGACTGAGATGGGTCTAGAACTGAAGCTTCTTCCAGGAATCTTCTAAGTTGGTTTGCAACAGCCCTTTCTACCATCTTGCGAGACAGGTCGGTAGTTATTAGGCTCTTGTGGGTCTAAAGATTTTTTTTCAGTAACGGACGTACCACTGCCTTTTTCAGTTCCTCTGGGAATTCTCCCATTATGAGAGATGAGTTGATTCTCTCCTGGAGGGGACCCTTTATCCTTATGTGTTCGGTTTTTAAAAGCCATGATTGGCAGGGATCTAGAGGGCATGTGGTTGGCCTCGCTGCTGCTAGGATCCTGTTCACTTCGGTCAGCATGAATCATCTGAAGTTACTCAGTGTTTTCTCCAAAGACAGCCAAGGGCCCGCCGGTTTACTTTCTGTATCTAAGGTTGGAAGGAGGTCGCGGCAGAGCGTCAAGATTTTGTCTTCAGAGAGGAGTCGACTGAAGATGGCGCCGTAAAAGCTGGACTTCTGTTCAGCTCTTAAGCCATGCCAAGGGTCAGGAGCATCTGCACCTGGCTGACCTGAGCAGATACGCAAATCTGCTCGCCGGTCGCCCCAGGAACCGGGAACGGCACCCTGAGGGTTCTACAGATCCGTGGGGAGGTAGGGATACTGAGCTCCCCGGATCAACAGCGGCGTGTGCTCAAGGTCACGATGGCGCCCTTGTCGCAAACAACTTTCTAAGCTTGAAACGACCAGCTGACCCTACATTCTTCCCAGACCATCTTTTACCAGATTGAAAGGAGCACTGACAGAAGCTGAAGTTTACAACAGTAAGGATTGAAAGCTTTCTGGCTTTTCCCTTACTTTTCCCACAAGCTCTCCCCCCCCCTCAACCAATTTACAAATGAATTCCCTCTTTCGCCGAGTGAGAGACTCCCAGCTAATTATACCCACTAACCAAACAAAGAGAGAGCTTTGAAGTGTTGTCGGTGAAAGTTCAATGGGGGTAGCTGACTTGTTACGGAGATCGACAAACTGATAATTTGGGATCGCTCGTGCTCCCGCGAGACCTCACGAGACTTTCTGTTTATAATTTGTGACTGCCTAGAACTATGGAAAAATTAACTAAGGCACAGCTTTTCCATTTGTTATGCGAAGGGAACTCAAAGATACTGAAAGCAGTCAATGAGCTGGAAAAGGAAATCCGTGGGATTAAGGGGGAGCTTTTGGATGGAGCCGACGGTCTGGAGAGAGCAGCTGACATAGCTCAGCCAATAATAAATCAAACGAAAATTCAATGTTTGGAAGTTAATCAACAGGAGGGGGAGAGAGCTAGAGATGTAAAAACCCAAAGTACCTTTGAAGAACCTGGGAAAGCAGATTCAAGGAAGGAAATCACCGAAAACCTGGAAATCTATTCAGAGCAGGAAGTGATTTGGATCAGCAAAATAAAAAGAGTCTATTCAAAAGCGACAGCACCCAGGAAGCTATCAGGAGATATTCCTGTGCGACCAGAGGAAGAGATCCAGATTGATAAAGTACACAGAGCCTACTCAAAGGCGACTGCAAGCAAGAATCAAGTAAGAGACTTCTTTGGCACTGACAGAAGGACATTCAGAAACACTCTACTATGGAAAAAAACACAATTTCATTTTCTGCGACCACCTGAAGGATGAATTGAACAATGGAGTATTCTCCTGGTTTCCTGTGGGAAAGACAGCAGCAGTAACTTTTAGGACAGGACCAATATATGAAGGGAACTGACTTTATATCATCTAAGACAATAATAGAATATATCCTTTTAATAGATTATACTCTCATATGTATTAACAACTACTCTGCTAAGAAAGATGGTAATAACTCCTAGATCAGGATCAATATGTGATGGGAATTGAATATGTATGTTAATATGTATGCTAAAAGAGGATGACAAACTATACTTCATAGGTATTAACAAGACGGTAGTAGTAACTCCTAGGTCAGGGCCAATTTATGAAGGGGACTGACCTTATATCATTTAAGATAATAACAGAATATATTCTTATAACAGATCATATTCTCATATGTATTAACAATCACTTTGCTAAGAAAAATGGTAAAAACTTCTAGATTAGGAATAATATGTGATGGGAACTGAATATGTATGTTAAAAGAGATGGCAAACCATATCAGCTGGTCGCTTTTTTCTTAATTTTTCTGTAAATGCTTTATATAATAATAAATAATAAAACTATAAAAAAAAAAGATTTTGTCTTCAAAGGTAGGTAGGTATCCCCTGTGCAAGCACTGGATCATGTCTGACCCTTGCAAGCACTGGATCATGTCTGACCCTAGTGTTTTCTTGGCAGACTCTACGGGGTGGTTTGCCAGTGCCTTCCCCAGTCATTACTGTTTATCCCCCAGCAAGCTGGGTACTCATTTTACCAACCTCGGAAGGATGGAAGGCTGAGTCAACCTTGAGCCAGCTGCTGGGATTGAACTCCCAGCCTCATGGGCAGAGCTTCAGACTGCATTTCTGCTGCCTCGCAGCTGATATCCAATTGATTACTGTTTTGTTGTCCTTCTACCAGAGCAGTGAGAGATTGAACTATCTTAAATAATTGAGCTGGGTGTGAGTCTGCAAATGTGATGGTAGCCGATTAAAAAATGCATTTTACTGACTTCACCGCCATCTCATAGGCCTTCATCTGCATTCTATAAGATGTTCTCGAGGCTTCGTCGTGAGTCTTCCTCCAAACTCGCTCTAGCCGCCTCAGTTCCCATTTCTTATTGCGAAGCTCCTCAGTATACCAGGGGGCCCGCTTAAGACGGGGCCAGATGGATGTCGGGAAGCTATCTCATCAATGGCAGTCAGCAATCTGTTGTGCCAATCGCTGACCAGGCCATTGAGAGAAGTGCCGGGAGGCATTGGTTCCCGCAGAGCGTTCAGGAATCCAATTGGATCCATAAGTCTCCGTGGACCAGCTAAAATATGCTCAGTGCCCAACTGAGGAGGGGGTGGTAGCCTTAGAGCGTAGTGGTCTGATCATGGCATCCATCAAGTCTCAGATTACTGCATGTAGCCTCCTGAAGATCCATCACCTGTGTCCTGAAATAGGATATTAGATAGGTCACTGCTGAGGCTAGAACCTGGAGAGGCCTCCTAGTTGGAGAAGATCTGGTGGACAGCCCAGTGAGTCATCAGTGGATTGTTTTAACTGATTTGTTCTGTAGTTAGAGATGGGTTGGGTAGATTTAGTGCAGGGTAGGTCAATTAGGATTAGGTAGTTCCAGTGGCATAGGAGGAGGAGGCATGGCAGGAAGGGGTGATGAACAAGGAGGGACCCAGGTAGGGCTGAGGGTCCTGATGGTGATGGGCTTATCCACAGCTCAGGACCATGGGGAGATGTTTGCAACCTTTCTAACCTCTGTCCCATCCTCTCATCCCTAAGCACAATGGAGTGGAGACTAGGGTGTCTTTGACACGGATGCTGTGCAATGCCAGATCAATTAACATGTCTTCAATGTTTTGAGATTATTTCATGGGTCATGGAGCTGACCTAGTATGTGTAATGGGCTCCTGGGTATGCAATGACAAGAGAGTTGCCTTGAGAGATCAAGCACTGGGGTCTCCATTCTCCATCAGTCTCAGGCCAAAAACAGGGGGAGGTATGGCTATCCTGGTCCAGGACTTTCATACCTTCAGGGCTCCCCTGGTGCTGGTGACCCTGGGGGTGGAATGTGTTGGCCTGGAGTAGGGATTGGTTGAGAACTTGGCCATCTGGTTGGTGTACCTTCTGTTCACCAGACCATCAGCTGCTGAGCCTGCTGGAGGCAAAGGCTGCCTAGATTTTGCAGTTTCCTTGGCTTCTCATTCTGAGGGACTTGCCATCTCTGGGCTTTTGGCTTAGATCTAGTGCTGGCCATAGTAACACTGGGTTTCTTGCAATTTGTCCCAGCCCCACCCAGCAGGCCAGCCGTACCCTCATTTGGTCTTCGGTGCCCGGGTAGAGGTGGATCTGCTGGTAGTTTATTTCATCCCATGGTCAGACCACCATGCCCTGAAGGCCTAGATTAGGATCCCACCCCTACCCCAGTTGGGTCAATGACACATTTTGCCTGCCCATGGAGACTTGTGGATCCTGAAGGATTCCTGAATGCTCTGTGGGACCCAATACCTCCAGGTAACCCATTGGTGACTTTGGTAAAAGACTGGCACCCCAGTTTGTTGGGTGCCATTGACGAGATCACTCCTCAATGGCCTGTCTGCCCTCACCTCAAACAGACCCTGGGAGAGGAAGAAGGACGTGAGATGCCTTGAGCAAGTGTGGAGTAAGACTCACAATGAAGTTATGAGAATATCCTATAGCACACTTATGAGGCCATATGAGATGACGGTAAACATGCTTTATGCAGCCTCCATCATGTCCACGAGCTCTTGGCTAACACAATTGCTTGGGGTAGTTTAGGCATTTACCACCTTCCAAGGAGGGTGCCAAAATTCTAGCCAATTGGATCTGAGCTGTGAGGCATTTTTAAAAATATATATTAATTATATTTATTTGCAAGCTATTTCATGGATAAAGTCTCATCACTCCACTGCAATCTTCTTGCCACGATTAATACAGTATGGGAACTAGAGGCCCCTTAACTGTCTTGGGAGGACATATTTGATTGCTTCAGATGGTTCCTGTTACCCAAAGTGGTCCAGTTGCTGGGATTGGCTATATGTCCCCTCTGGCCCAGCTGGTCCAGAGTTTTGGGCTTTCTTGCCATCACTATACTGATGATACCCAGCTCTATCTCCTAATGGATGTCCAGCTCAATTCTCCCCCCCCCCCCAAATATTCACTGGTTGTTTGAAAGCAGTGATGGTCTGGTTTAAGCAGAGCCACCAGGAACTCAGCCCTTCCAAAACGGAGGTCCTATAACTGGGTAGGAAAGGGCCAGACCAGGAAGTGCACCTTCCTTGCCTGGACGTGGTACAATTGGAGATCTTGCCCTTGGCTAGAAATTTGGAGGTGACCTTTGATGTCTCCTTGCCAATGGAAGTTCAGATCACAAAGAGCCCAGCTGGTGTTTCCCCACCCATTCCAAATGAGGTGGTGTCCTATCTGTCCCAGAAACACCTAGCTACAGTGATCCACATAATGGTCACCCCCAGGCTGGATTTCTGTAACTCACTCTATGCGGACCTGCCCTTGGCCTTGACTTGGAAACTGCACCTGGCACAAAATACAGCAGCAAGAGTTTTCACAGGTGCATCATGGAGAACCCAAATGCAACCAGTGCTATGCCAGTGGCATTGGCTGCCAGTTTTATTCTGGATCAAGCTCAAGGTTTTGTTTTTGACCTTCAAGGTTATCTGTGGTCTGGGACCAGCATATTTAAGGGACCAACTTACTCCTATGCCCCCTGCAGAGCCTTGTAAATTATAACTGTATAATTATAAATTATAATTATAACTCAGTTCCACTGAGGAACTGCTCTTTCAGGAACCTCTGGATGTTTAGTCAAAAATGTACAGAATCTATTATTATTATTATTATTATTATTATTATTATTATTATTATTATTATTATTATTATTATTATTATTATTATTATTATTTCTATTTATAGCCTGCCACTCCCCTCATGCTCATGGTGGCTAACAACACATAAAACCCCCATAAAACCCCTACGACATGAAAGCATGCTACAAAACAATTACACCATCTAACCCACACCTGACAGCGGTGGCACTCCCAGAAAGGAGACCAGGGATCACTGCAAACATAGCCCTGGGAGGGGAGCGGGGCCCGATCTTCCAAAGGAGGCTCCGGCCCCAACCAAAGGCCTGGTGGAAGAGCTCCCTTTTGCAGGCCCTGCAGAAAGTTGGTAAATCCCGCAGGACCCGCAGCTCTTCTGGAAGCTCATTCTACCAGGTGGGGGCCAGGACAAAAAAAGCCCTGGTCCTGGTCAAGGCCAGACGCGCCTCTCAGGGGCCGGGAATCACCAACAAATTTATCCCTGCAGAGTGTAAGGCCCAGCTGGGGGTATAGGGCGTAAAGTGGTCCCTCAACTATGTGGGTCCCAGACCGCGGAGGGCCTTAAACCTTGAATCTGATCCGGCTAGCAATTGGTAGCCAATGCAGCTGCCTCAGCACGGGCTGGATGAGGGTCCTCCAAGATGTTAATGTGAGGACCCTAGCACCTGCATTTTGCACCAGCTGTAATTTCCGGATCAGGCACAAGGGTAGGCCCGCGTAAAGCAAGTTACAGAAATCTATTCTGGAGGTGACGGTCGCATGGATCACTGGGGCCAGGTGGTCAGGAGACATGTAGGGTGCTAGCAACCGAGCCTGGCAAAGATGGAAAAAAGCCTGGCCTGCTACCTTCTTGACTTGGGCCTCCAATGTTAACAAGGCATCCAAGGTCACACCTAGATTCCTGGCTTGGGACGTGATGGTGAGTTGCGTCCCAGCCAAGGTGGGTAGTTGCGCTTCCTGATCTGCCCCCTTTTCCCCAAACCACAGGACCTCCGTCTTGGCAGGGTTGAATTTCAGCCAGCTCTGCTCGAACCATCCAGCCACAGTTTCCAAACATCTGGCAAATGGATCCGGGGGGGGGGAATCCAGGTGGCTGTCCATCAGGAGATCAGGAGATTTGAAAATGTTGCCGCCCCACCTCCTTAGGAAGACTGCTTATGACAGGCTCCATTGTATTTGAGAATGCAGAATACTGCCTTCGAGACAAAAATAGCATGACAGAAATGTTCTGGAAATGTTTTTTGTTGTCAGGCAGAATGTTTCAGTTTTTTACCACTGTAAAATCAGTACAAAGTCTGTCACATTGCTGTGGAGGTGACTCCTCTGGAAGTTTCCATGACAGATGTAAGGTTGCTGACAAGTGAGTCACTGAAGTTGCAAGGACAATTAACTTCTGGTTCTAATTTCAGTCTCTGATCAAGGACTGTTTGTCTTCCACTTTAATCGTCTCAAGGGCAAGCCAGACTCCTAACAGCTAAGTGATTGTACAGTTCATGGCTATGAAGCTACTTGCAGCTCAGTGCAAGAAAGAAAGTGATTCAGTTCAGTGATGTGGACAGAACATTTTTCAGCCATCTGCTCGTTACAGGAAGCCACAGTGCATAGCAGAGCAGCATAAGCTACATTTAAGAAAAAAAATCTAAACTCTGTACATGATTAAATGGAAATGCAGTGGTGCACAGCACCAAAGGAAGCTTGTCATAAAGAAAGTCTGTCTTGTATAAGAGAACTAACCATTGCCAAGAAACCTACTTTAAAATAGTAAACTTAATCACCATTTATAAAATTGAGGGTGGTTCCCCCACAACTTTTATTTTCTCCATTATTGTATATTGCCTTGAGTTGACTGATTCAAGTGGGGCGGCTTATAAAAGTAAATATAAACAAACAAACAAACAAATAAATGTGGCACAATTGTCATTGTGGAAACATAACATATAGCTCATCAGTAGATGTGCAGTCCCCAGTGGAGCAAAAAGCAACTCATGGATTAGAAAAATGGAGCAGGAGGAAGATCTGAGGATGCCAGCCTGGTGGGACCTAGGGATCCCTTGGAATTACAGTTAATCCCTAGACTACAGGGATCAGTTTTCCTGGAGAAAATAAATGCATTGGAGGGTGCATTCTACCCCACTGAGGTCCCTTTCTTCCCCAGGCTTCGTCCCTATTCTCAAGGAGTTTCCCAACCTGGATCTGGCACCCCTACCCCCATCCCCCACCAGTGTCTAGAAGGGACCTGGCAACTCTAGAAAGAGCTGAGAGTTCTCTTTCTGTGCACTGCAGTCTGGAACTTAATTGGGACCATGTGCAATTAGGAAATGCAAAACACTGGAATGTGCCTACCCATTTGGCCCATTGATATGCACGGGGAAAATAATGTGCTCTTAGGTCGCATACTACATGTGTTGAGGTAACTCTGATTCTGGTAAATTACACTGTTTAATTTCATTAAAAGGACAAATAGCACAATTTGTAACTGCTCCGCATGAGCAGTATAAATAAAACGCTAAGGGCAAGGGGGGTGGGCCGAGTCCGGGATGGGGGACAGAACCCATTGGCCTCTTGGCCCCGGACTGACAAGCGGGGGGGCCCAATCATCAGGCACAGATGCATCAGGGCTGCTCCTTTGCCCAGCCCGAAGCCACGGAGTCGGGTGGGAGGGGGGCAGGGGGGGGGAAGCCTTTTAGCACCCATTGTATCCCAAAATACAATGGGCTTTACATCTAGTTGGGTATATTAGGTTATTAATGATGCTGTTAAATGTATGTTATTAAATCAGTAGAATAAGATAAGGGAGTTCGGCAAGGCCTTGCCTATTTAACTTGTATGCGGAACACATCATGATAAAGGCAGGGTTAGATGAGTCACAAATGGGGATCAAGATTGCAGGGAGAAATATCAACAACCTCAGATATGCAGATGATACCACTCTAATGGCAGAAAGCGAAGAGGAACTAAAGAGCCTGTTGATGCAGGTGAAGGAGGAGAGTGCAAAAGTTGGCTTGAAACTCAACATCAAGAAAACAAAGATCATGGCATCTGGCCCTCTCAATTCTTGGCAAATAGATGGGGAAAAATGGAGGTAGTGACAGATTTTAATTTCCTGGGCGCCAAGATCACTGCAGATGGGACTGCAGCAAATTAATTAAAAGACACTTGCTCCTGGGGAGGAAAGCTATGGTAAATCTAGACAGCATCCTAAAAAGCAGAGACATCACCCTACCAACAAAAGTGGGTCTAGTCAAGGCTATGGTCTTCCCAGCTGCAATGTATGGCTGTGAAAGTTGGATCATAGGGAAGGCCAAGGGTCAAAGAATTGAGGCTTTTGAACTCTGGTACTGGTGAAGACTCTTGAGAGTCCCTTGGACTGCAAGATGAACAAACCGGTCAGTCCTAGAGGAGATCAGCCCTGACTGCTCTTTAGAAGGCCAGATCCTGAAGATGAAACTCAAATACTTTGGCCACCTCATGAGAAGGAAGGAATCCCTGGAGAAGAGCCTAATGTTGGGAGTGATTGAGGGCAAAAGAAGAAGGGGACGACAGAGAATGAGGTGGCTGGATGGAGTCACTGAAGCAGTGGGTGTGAACTTAAATGGACTCCGGGGAATGGTAGAAGACAAGAAAGCCTGGAGGATCATTGTCCACGGGGTTGCGATGGGTCGGACACAACTTCGCACCTAACAACAACAACAAACTTTTTAAAATTATTTATATTTCCATTTCACATGAAATATGAATTTTTTCCTTTGGGAAAAATACCCCCCCCAAATATTTTCCCCATAACTTCAAAATGTCTAGCAATGAAAGTTACTTGGGTAAATGCCTTCAGCTGTGTTTGTGGGGGGGTGTATTGCATGAGGGGATCTGCTTTTCGCAGCGGGCTCTCACAGCCTCCCTTCCTCACTCTCTTATTCCTTCCACCTTCTGAAGTGGCTTTGTTATCTTTTATCGTAGATGCAGTTTAGTGTTGTAAGGAATGCAAACAATGGCCTGGCTCTTCATGCCTGGGTGCTAAGATATTTGAAGAATGGTTTCGCTTTGTAGTTGAGATAATACTGCCATTCCATGAATGCCTTTTGGTGTTCAAAACCCATGGAAGGGGAGCTGGGGGTTTCTGGAATACTGTATCAGGCATTTTCAGCAATGTTTCTCTGCAATGGCAAGTTCCTTTAGTTGCTCCTCAAGACTTCCAATAAAGCTACTTTTTGCTCCTTACTGCAAAGAATCTTGAGTTGGTTTTGGTGTCTACATGGGTGTGTATCCCAGGGTCATGGCATTATGGTCCATACTGTGTATAGTTTACTGTAGTTAGAATCCCACTGTGTAATTGTACAACACAAAATATGTCTACAACCCAAGTCCTATTTTGTTGTTTACTGAATATCCCATCTTATTGATTGTATGGACTAACTCTGTGTAACTCTTATTGATTGTATGGACTAACTCTGTTTCCCCTTGAGTCCCAGTGAGAAAGGCTGACTATAAATAATGCAAATACATTAAAAATAGTGTTTAATCTCTACATAGAAGAAATGACAGCTTTAGTATACCATAGAATAAAAATATAGGTACTAAAGAGGCATCCTGACCTGGAGGGCCCAGGATAGTTTCATCTCAGTTTTTATATACATCCAAGGATCTGATAGAAATATGAGCTAGGACCCATGATGTCCCTTCCAACTCTATTATTCTATGATTCTATGACTGTCATCCACATATTGTTGACAGTCTAGCTCATATCTCCAAGTGACCTCATCTAGAAGTTTCATGGGAGACAAGATGGAGCCTTCCTGGATCCCAGAGACCAAGAGGTCCAGGAATAGTTATGCAGCACATCCTTTTGAAACCTACCTTACAGAGAGGACTAGAACCTTCGCAAAACATTACCTCCAAATCCCAGAAGAATACCATTATTGATAGTAATGACAGTGATAGTAGAATCTGCATATTTTGGGCCTGCAAGAGGGAGCTCTTCCACCAGGCATTCGCTTGAGGCCAACTGACTTAGAACACCTGCTAAGCCACCAGACTAAGCCACCAGCCTCCATGACTGAAAGAACCAACCCCCAAATCTACAAATTTTCCTTTCCTGCACTGGAAAAAAAATCACTGCACATGTGCAGATTAAGCCTTTGGGGAAATTTTTAGGTTCAAATTAGACAAATATGACAAGTAGAAAAAGAGAGAAACTCCATTATGTCTTCCAGGCCGGTCATTCTATATGGACATTTTGAAAAGTGTAGCCAATGGACACTTTTTAGCACATTCTCAAGATCAGCAGCCGGTTGTTGTTGTTTTTTTTTTCAAGCAGTTTTGATTGGGGGGGGGGAACTAGTGATAAACTCAGTGACACATGATTAAGAATATGCTGCTTTGCTAGGTCAATCCCTTCAATTCCTCATGGTTCAACACTTAGCAAACCAGCAAAGACTTCTAATCTCATAATAGAACTGGAGATAAGAAAGCCAGACTGTCTAACAAATTGGCTACCCACATGAGTCATGATATGAATGTGTGCAATAATCCAGAGTATCACTGAACTGAAACGAAGTTCAGAGTTTCAACTGTGTCAGCTGGAAAGAACAGTTTCAGCTGTACCAGCAAGCAACATGAAGTAGTTGCTCTTCAGACAAGCATACTGTTCCTTTCTCCATTTTTATCTTTCAGAATAATTCAAAAAGGCATGAAGGAAAAATTGGGCAATTGTGCAGAATGATCTTTCTCTGTTTATTTGGAATTAATTTGCACTTTTTCCCAGTGGAATTATTCCACAGTTGTTCTTGGGAGAAAGAGCAGTCCACAACTCACTGAGGCCGCCATTGCTCTAGTGTGGGGAATGTGGTCGGGGGGCACTGATGGCAAAGTGCAACATACAGTCTACATTCCGGATCCTGCCAGTCTACCCGGATGACTTTTGCCTCTTAGGTCTAAAATGGCAGAGCAGCTGGTACATGGATAAGGCCATGGCCATGGGTTGCTCCATTGCTTGTGCTGCCTTTGAGGCCTTCTGTTCTTTTTTGGAATGGGCGGTCAGAGACCAGCTAGGATTCACAGCAGCAACTCACTATTTATATTATTTCCTTTTCGCATGTCTACGGGGTTCAGCTGCTTGTGATGACTGCTTGCGAGCATTTCAGTCCTTGGTGGAAGAAGTGGGAGTGCCCCTGGCTGGGGACAAAACCAAGGTCCGGCATCCCTGCTTACATACTTGAGGATTCAAATAGACTCTGAAGCAGGCACTTCTAGGCTGTCGGAGGAAAAATTGGCAACCAGTTCAAGAAACAGAAAGCCACCTTGAAGGCATTGCAAACATTATTGAGGCACTTCAGTTTTGCTTGCCAGGTCGTATCCCCAGGCAGGACTTTTAGTGCATGGTTGGCCAGGGTAACAGCGGGCATCAAGGCAGCTCTCCACCATATCCAGCTGCCAAAGGCCATCAGACAGGACCTGAGGGTTTGACTGCAATTCCTGCAGCAGCAAAATGGGGCTACAATTTGGCAGACGCCACTGCAGTTAGAGTATGCAATGCAAGTTCAATCTGACGCTGCTTTAGCTTGGGGTTTGGTGTATTCTATAACAGTTGGTGTGCTCAGAGATGGTCTAAAACATGGTTCAACAGGGGTCTTGCAGGATTTAACGTTCCTTGAGCTTTTCCCTATAGTAGTAGCAGTAGCACTATGGGAAGACCAGTTCACGAACCACACAGTTCGGTTCTGGTGTGACAATGTGGCAGTGGTACAGGTGGCGAATAAGCAGGCTTCAAAGTCAGACAGGGTTATGCGGTCCTTCATTGTTTAAAGGCCAGTAATTCATTCCGGGCCTGCCACATGGCTGGGGTGGACAATGAGATAGTATATGCTCTATCTTGTTTCCAGACTGACAGATTTTGGCGTTTGGCCTCCATGGTGAACTCGGAACCTGAGGACTTCCCAGCTGAGATGTGGACCCTTGGAGAAGATTGATCTACAAGATGTATGGGGGTCCCTGGCCCCAGCCACCCAGCGAGCATATCAGGAGTGGCACACAGTTTCCAGGAGTTTGCAAGACATAAGGGTAGCCATGGAGGGGGGGGGCAGATGTTTGAGCCATTAGTGTTGTGCTATTTGGTGCAATTGAGAAAAAGGGGATGCGCAGCAGAGAGCATGAGTGCCCATCTGGCAGGACTTGCATTCATAAGCATGTTGGTGGGAGTGTATGCAATGGAAGGCTGGAGACAGAGTGTCCCTCTGCAACTGGACCCCCCCCAGGCACATTACTAGGCCATTACTAGGTCATATATTGGAGCAGCTAAGGAAGGTGTGTTCTAGTGCATTTGAGGAAAATCTGACAGCAGCCACATTCACACTTTTCAGGAGCAGGGAACTCGTGACATTATCCAAGGCCCCAGGAAAGTTGCGGTCCCTGGACAGGGGTGATGTCGTATTAGAGCAGGACCTGGTGCATATCACGTTACGCCACTCCAAGACGGACCAAGATGGGATGGGGAGTGGCCATTACCTTGTGGAAATCAGCCCACGGTGGCCCATACCCCATGCAAAGCCTCCGGACCTACTCAGCCGAAAGCCCTGCAGTTGCAGGCCCACTGCTAATCCAGGCGGATGGTACCTGCTTCTTGTTTTCAATTTGTGGCCATATTGTGGGCCTGTTTGAGGGTGCTGGGCCTGCAGGATGGGTGCTATGGACCCCACTCATTGTGGATTGGGGTGGCCACACAAGCCTATACAGAGAGGGCATCCCCAGAACTGATTAAGGCTTTGGAGCACTGGCAGCCCAAGGTCTACAGGAGTTATGTACGACCAGCATGGGATATTAACAGTTGATTTGTTCTAGCACCACACCCAATAGGGCCCCCAGTTTGCGTGATCGAGCATAGCTATGTGTATTGGGTGGGCACGTATGCCAGCAGCTCTGGATGGGGGACCAACCTGGGATTTGGGGACCACATCTACATCACCTAGTCTGGTCAGAAAGAGATTCAGTGCCCTGCCTTGAAGGGAGCCATAGTGGAGATGTTACGGCATGAAGGGCCCCCTGCGGTATTGATTTTATACCTTGGCGACAATGACCTACCTTGGGATAAGAGGGTCCACTTTAAAACCACCATATTGAGAGATCTGGCAGTGATACAATGGTGGCTCCCAATGCTCATCTGGTCTGTGATGGAGTGATGCTCATGGCGTGGAGCACGAGCAATGGACAGTGTCAACCGATGGTCAGGAAGATCAATGCAGCAGTTAATTCATTAATGTTGCAGTTGGGGGTTTTTGTTGCACATCACAGGGACATAGACCAATGCTGAGATGTTTCAGGAAGATGGAGTTCATTTGTCCAACTGGGGACTGGACTTGGTGTTATAAAGCATCCGGGCCATGTTAGCAGTATGGTTGCATGGGCGGGCAGTGTTGGTGGAAACAGGGCTGGGAAGCCCTGTTTCTGTGGCGGGGAACAAAGGGATGAAGCCAAAGTAAGGAAGTTGTGGATTCCCTGGAATGGGAAGCCTCAGTAGAGGCAGCAATTGGATTTGAATAAAGTTAAATAAAGCTGTGGCCAATTTGCCAATGAAGTTGGTGTAAGCATCGTCTTTAGCACAATTCCACGCCTGCAAGTCAATGGGGGCAAATATGGGGGAGCAGCTTAGATGTCTTGTGGTCCTTGTCTCTACAAACAAATGACACCCTACAGTAAGGACAGGGTCTAGCTTGGCTCTCCTCAGGTCTTGCAACATGAGAGCCATGGTTTTCCTGATTGAGTCACTCCATCTCATGTTAGGTCCTCATTTCTTGTTGCCTTCAACTTTTCTCAGCATTACTGTCTTTTCCAAATGTATCTAGTCTTTGAATAATCTTGCTGAAGTCTGACAGCCTCAGTTTGGTCATTTTAGCTTTTAAGTTGGAAGCCACATATTTGTCTTTTTGGTGGTACATAGTATCTATAAAATACTCCTTCAAGAGAGAAAAGGCTTCCGACGACAGGTGACTGTGGCTGGTGGGGCTGCCTGCTACCGCATCTACAAAGCCGGGAGGGGGGGGGGAGGCAGAGTTTGATGTTTTTCTTTCTATCTCCCTTTTTTACTTTCTTTCCTTCTATCTATAATTTTGCTCTCCTTCTCAGCTGCCTCCCACCCCCCCAATAGCCACCTTAGCGCCTGCTGTATTTTCGGGTGCAGCAGCTTTACTGCTAGTAAACAGTATAATTGGACAGGGAGAGGTTTGTGGGGGGATTTTTACTATCTTTACCTTCTTTCTGATTTTCTAGCCCAGGATTAATTAAAGTGTTATTGTTGCTGATTGGCTATTATGATCACTTTACAGGTCTTCTTGTTTTATTCTTTAAAAATGTATACACTATATCAGAAAAAAATTAACCTCATCTTATTGTCTTAGTCAGAGCATCTTTTAGGGGACTTTGCAGCATACCTAGATGTGTACCTGTGTAGACCTTGGTTCAATAACTTCTGTGGGAATGTGCTTCCCTTTATTACATCCTTCAATAGAAACAGAAAAAGAGATTATAGTGGATAAACTTATTAACTGAACATTGTGATAGTCTGATCAATATAAGAAATGGTACATGAGTCATTTTAAGCTCCTCTTTGCCTGCTGGTCAAGCTCATTTACCAACATGTAAAAGTAACATAAAGAACAATGAGACTCATTTTCCCATCTGTAGAGAGCCAGTTTGGTGTAGTGGTTAGGAGTGCGGACTTCTAATCTGGCATGCCAGGTTCGATTCTGCGCTCCCCCACATGCAGCCAGCTGGGTGACCTTGGGCTCGCCATAGCACTGCTAAAACTGTTCTGACCGGGCAGTGATATTAGCGCTCTCTCAGCCTCACCCACCCCACAGGGTGTCTGTTGTGGGGAGAGGAATGGGAAGGCGACTGTAAGCCGCTTTGAGCCTCCTTCGGGTAGAGAAAAGCAGCATATAAGAACCAACTCTTCTTCTTCTTCTTCTTCTTCTGTAACTGCTCCATAGAGCGGTATAAATAAAACGCTAAGGGGTGGGGCGGTGGGCACTGTCCGGGATGGGGGGCAATGATTGGCCCCTGGCCCCAGATTGTCAAGAGGAGGGCCCAATTAGGAGGTGCAAAGTGCCTCCCAATTGGGCCCTCCATTTCCCAGTCCGGGGCCAGAGGCCCAATAAGAAGCCACATGCAGCGCGGCTGCTGATTGGCCCCTTGCCCCAGGACTCACCAGTTGGGAGGCGTGAAACACCTCCCAACCCACATTCCCCCACATGGGCCACCTTCGCCTTACGGTGGCCATCCTTCTGCTGGCTGCTGAGAGAAGAGGTCGGCCCTGAGGCCCAGGAAACCAGGGCCGAGAGAGGGGCAGCCTTCACGACCACCCCAGAAACGGCTCCTTCCCCAGCTGTGACGCCGGGAAGGTAGGCCAGGAGGGGTGGCCCTTTGGGGCACTCAGGCCCAAGCCCCGGCCTCCGGTGGGGATGGAAGGTTGGGGGGAGCACCCTTCCCCGCCGCTCGGCCAGCGTGGCCGCTGGCTCCAAGAGCCACCGGCCGTGCTGCCCAGGCGCCGGGGAAAGGATCAGGCTGGGGGGGGGAATCCCTTCCCTGACATCTGGCCAGCATGGCCGCAGGCTCCAAGAACCAGCAACTGTGCTGCCCAGGCGCTGGGGAAAGGATCAGGCGGGGGGGGGGGGGCGGAATCCTTTCCCTGACGCCCGGGCTGCGTGGCAGCTGGTTCCCAAGAGCTGGCAACCGCGCTGTCCGGGCAAGGGGGAAAGCCTGCGGCCTGGGGGGGGCAAGGGGTTACCCCTCCCGGGGAGGGAACCCTCCAGCCACCCTCACACACACCGACCCACAGACCCCTCCTCCCTCCTTCAACCCCCCCTCCTTCCCCCTCTGCCTCATCTCCTTCCATGGTACTCACCTTCCTCCCTCCCTCCCTCCAAGGGGGGGCCCTCCTGCACCCACCCACTGCCCGCTAGCGCCTGCTATATTTTTCTTACAGCGGGCTTAACTTCTAGTAGATAATAATTTATATTTAAACTCTTTAATGGCTGCTTGAAGAAACTTAATCAAATAGCTGTGAGTATAAATCACAGTATATATTTGTCCACTTGGGGGTAGTAAAGTCTTTGCCTGTGTCTTCATGCAGCATTAAAATCTTTCTTTCTTTCTTTCTTTCTTTCTTTCTTTCTTTCTTTCTTTCTTTCTTCCTTTCAATTATTAAGCAGCTTCTATTCCAAGTGATGACACATGAACATGATGACACATGGTACTGAATTTGTTTCAGCCATGTTCAGTCCCACTGAACTGGGATACAGGCACAGAGACGGGTAAATTTGGAGTATAAGAAGCTTCATCCCATCTCTTATATACACTAATGCGTAAGTGAGACATGTATGTGCAAGATGTTTTCTGCATTTATATATGTGTCCCTGTGTCTCATGATCACCTCAAGGATCTTAAGTGATTCCATTTATTGTGAAACAGAGAACTTGGGAAGTAAATTGAGATGCATGCTGGTAGCGTGCAGACCACTGAAAAAAACAAGATTCTACAAGAAAAACCTTTGTCATTTTCTGACACACACGGGAATGCACTCTTGATGTAGAGTGGGGCAAAAGCACAGAGGGGTGGCCTCAGATAGTACATATTTTAGAAGATGGGCTCCAAATCAGATACCTACATTAGAAACGGATTTTTATTTGTCACCCAGGAAGACTTTAGATTTTGATCTTGTACAAAAGAGCATTCCAAATAATGATGTGATATGTGTCATTTTTATGATGTTTTCAATAAATGAATGTGCACTTTGTTTAATAAATATTTGTAAAGAATCTTTACACCGCTCTGTAGGAGCAGTATAATTAAAGCAGTAAGGGGTGTGTGTGTGGGGGGGCAATGATTGGCTCCTTCAATCCTTGATGTGGGGGGCTCGGTCTGGGATGAGGGGGCAACGATTGGCCCCTTCCCCCTGGACTGACAAGTGGAGGAAAGCAAAGCACCAGCAGATTGGGCGTTCCGCTTGTCAGTCCAGGGGCAAGGGGCCAATTGGCAGCTGTGCATGGTTGCCGATTGGCCCCTTGCCCCCAGACTGATGAGTCGGGAGGCACGAAGCACCTCCTGACCCACCCACATCCCAACCTGGGCTGCGTTCGGCCAACAGCCGCCATTACACAGCTGTCCGCCAACAAGGCAGGTAGGCAGCCGCCCCACCTAACCTGTCATGTGGCCCTGGGGGGGGGCTTCAGAGCACCCAGCAGACCCTTCACTTCTCCCCACCCTCCTTCCCCCCTGCCCCATCCTCTTTACTCTACCTTAACTCTCTCTCTATCCCTTCTGTCTGTCTCTTTCTCTGTGCCGCACCCGTGCCACCCCCCCTTGCAACTCACCCCTGCGATCCTCCGCCGCTGCTTCCCCGCCCCAAATACCCAGTTACTCACCCTTCTCTACCCCGCACTCTTCCCTGCCGACCCCCCTCGCAACTGAACCCCACGCTCTGACGACACCGCTTCTTCATGTCCAGGGCTCAAATGGTGGCTTAGGGCCCCGGGAGCGCTGCCACAGGCCCTCAGAGCCCTCCCACTGCAGCCTCCTGTGCTTGACTACACAGTGGCGGCTTTGGCCCCAGGGAGCGCTTCCTTTTCCCGCAGATTCACGGGGCGCCTGTTGCCGCTGAGAGGGCCAGCTTGGATGTGCAGGCCTGCCACCGCCTCGCTCACCCATCGCTCCCCCCTCTCTCTGCACAGTGCTTCCCATGTACAATCATTTCATTATTAGTGGCTCCAATCCCCTGCCTGCCATCCAGACCCATTTATTACCTTCACAGCTTATGGCCTGGGAAACAAGAGCAGCTCATTCCCCCTAGAGAAAGGGGGGGGGCAGAGATGACATTAGCTCCTGTGCGTTTCGCTAAAAAAAATACAAACCCAACCAAACAAGACAGTGGGATACATCTGTGTGCCTGGGGGGGGGGGGGTAACGACATGGAAGTGCAAAATGGGCTCAGGCGAAAGGTCAAGTCTCAGCGCCCTGGGAGGGATCCAGGGCAAGGAGAGGACAGCTTGACTGTTTTAACAGAGGACTCAGGAAAGAGGAGGCAGATTAACATGGACGGAGGTGGAAACTGGGAAGAGGAGAGCGACAGAGAGAGGGAGAGAGTGAACGCTAAAAGGCAAAAGTGATATAAACTCGGAGGGCCCAATCAGGAGCCGTCAATCCAGGGCCAAGCAGCCTCACCTGGACTGGCTGGGGAGTCACCACTCCAAAGAAGAAGCCTTCCCTGATGGTAAGCCCTCAGCCTCGGGAAAGGAGCAAGGATGCTGTGTCAAAGACGCGGTGGCCCTGCTCCTTTC
Organism: Paroedura picta; assembly: GCF_049243985.1. NCBI lineage: Eukaryota > Metazoa > Chordata > Lepidosauria > Squamata > Gekkonidae > Paroedura > Paroedura picta. The sequence goes on along the minus strand of NC_135371.1, from coordinate 79,255,350 downwards.
CCACCCTGGGTTCCTTCATGCTGTGGTGGGGGGGCCGCGGTAGGCGGGGGCCCCCCACATCACAGATGTGGGGAGGCTGTTCCTGGGCTCGGCTGAAGGCCCCAGGTTTCGGCTGGGTGGCCCCAGGTTTCTGCCTGCCTGGGAACGCCATTAGTATGGGGCAGGGGGTGAAGAACGCCTTCCCAGGCAGCCGGGACAGCAATCGCTGGCTCACAGAGCCAGCGATCGCACTCCCGCCCACCTGGAAACGGCTTTAGCCTGGGGGGGGGGGGGAGGAGATAGTTCTGGGGGGGTGCCCTTCCCAGCCACCCTGCCAGTGCTGCCAGGGCAGCTGGGAATGGCTAGTGCCTGCTGTATTCTTTTTACAGCAGGCTTAATAATTAGTTATTATTATATTTTACATGCATTTGAATTGTTGTTATACTTGGGTGACAGTTAGGTTTTGTTAGCTAGGTATCTGGCAGTTAGTAGCTAGGGTTCAGTATGAGGAGAAGGGAAATACTGACTCATTTCCACAAGAAAGAAAGAAAGAAAGAAAGAAAGAAAGAAAGAAAGAAAGAAAGAAAGAAAGAAAGAAAGAAAGAAAGAAAGAAAGAAAGACAGACAGAGACAGAGATGGAGAGATAGATGCAGAGAGAGAGAGAGAGAGAGAGAGAGAGAGAGAGAGAGAGAGAGAAAGGAATAGAGGGAGGGAGGGCGGAGAGACAGGGAGATAAAGTGATGTGAGAAAGAAAGAGAGACAGAAAGTAAGAAATTTAGAAGAGACAGGGATGGATGGGAGAGAGAAACGAGATAAATGGATGGATGGATGGATGGATGGATGGATGGATGGATGGATGGATGGGTGGGTGGGTGGGTGGATGGATGGATGGATGGATGGATAGATGGAAGGAAGGAAGGAAGGAAGGAAGGAAGGAAGACACACAGAGAGAAAGAGACAGAAAGGAAAGAGAGGAAGGAAGGAAGGAAGGGAGGGAGGGAGGGAGGGAGGGAGGGAGGGAGGAAGGAAGGAAGGAAGTATTACAGAAGAAAAAAGGGATGGATGGGAGAGAGAAAGGAGATAAAGGGATGGATGGGTGGGAGGATAGAAGGAAGGAAGAAAGAAAGACAGAGAGAGAAGAAGAGAGATAGAGAGATAGAGGCAGAGACAGAGAGAAAGACACAGAAAGGAGAGAGAGAGAGAAAAGAATAAATGAAGGAAGACCCACTACAAACCAATACACTCTCTAATCCACCCTTTCTACCGCCCGTATTTACACGTAAAACGGGCTCTAATTCTAGTCTATAATAATTAAAGGATAGACATGACCATTTCTCGGTCCATTCGTGGCAGACATAATGCATCAGAAAATAAAACAAGAAAAAGTGACCACCAGTTTCAGGATAATTGTAGGAGTTTAGGGCCAAAAATGGAAGGAATACCCCTGGTCCAGATTATCTCCAGACACCCAGTTTTATTCTATTTAACCACTTGTTTAGTGGTTAAAGTGCTGGAATAAGACCTTGGAAACCAGGTTCAAATCTCGACTCTGTCATGGAAGCTTACTGAGTTTCTTTGAACCTGTCACAAACAGGGGTATTGTGAGGACAGGGGAACCAAGTAAGCTGCTTTGGGGAATGAATGGATGGATGGATGGATGTTATAACTCCTGGTATTCAATCCCCCCAAAGAGCGTGCACATTTTGATTTTGAATCACTTCATAATTCAAGGTGGTCCTTTTATTCTAGGCTAGTAATGATCTTATTCATAACTAAGGGAAGATCCAAAGGGAAACTAGAGTAAGAATAATAGAATGTATAGAGCTGTAAGAGGACCATATAGGCCATCTAGTCCAACCCCCTGCTCAATGCAGGATCAGCCTAAAACATCAATGATAAGTATCTGTTCAGCTGCTGCTTAAAGATCTCCAGTGAGGGGGAGCTTATTAACTTTGATTGTCAATTCCACTGCTGAACTACTCTGATTGTAAATCTCACCCCCACCCACCATATCTAGCCAGTGCAGTTCTACACATAATTTAAAGCCATTACTGGGGGCCTAGTCTCTGCTGCCAAGGAGTACAAAGATATGAGACTCTTTTATCTACTAACTTTATCCTGGAAGACATATAAAGATCAAGACCAGTCTATTTTAGAAGATCAGGAAGAAAATCCTGGACTCATTTCCCCCCCCCCCCTAAAATCTTAATTTCATCATAGCCTTCCGTTCAGTTCGTTTTATTGCAGAGGCACGAAGAGGCAAGCTTTGGATAGCTACCTTTACATTCTGGCTAAAACTACTTTTCCAACAGCAAGGTCTTGTAAGTCTAATAGTGATCAACACATTCGTCGCATCTTGGCAAATTGCACTCACTAAAAAGTTGTGCTACTATGGTCTCTCATATCAGTTGTTTTTGTCTATGGGTTATGACAGTTAGTTTTATTACGGTCATAGACCAGCATAAGATGATACAGAAACATCCATTAAAACCAGGAATTAAAACATCTTAAAAGATAACAATAGAAAATAGAAAAGGTAGATAAACACAGCTGTCCAGATTCATTTAAAACATGTTCCATGGTTTCTACATGTCCTTCATAGCCTTCCAGTGAAAAATAAAGGTTCTGCTTAAGAGGGCTGTACACCACTGAACTTATACTATGATAAAACATTGCCATTTTTAACGTGCCACAAGAGTCCTGTTTATTTTGGTTGCAACAAACTAATATGGGTCCCAAAAAACATGATTTCTGACCAACTAAAACCTCTTTACCATGTGATCTATAGAATGTTTCATGCATTGCTATATATGAGCTTTAACTTGCTCAAACCCAACATAGATTTGAATCACAATAAACACTGCATGAAACTCAAATACTTTGGCCACCTCATGAGAAGGAAGGACTCCCTGGAGAAGAGCCTAATGCTGGGAGTGATTGAGGGCAAAAGAAGAAGGAGATGACAGAGAATGAGGTGGCTGGATGGAGTCACTGAAGCAGTCGGTGAGAACTTAAATGGACTCCGGGGAATGGTAGAGGACATGAAGGCCTGGAGGATCATTATCCATGGGGTTACGATGGGTTGGACATGACTTCGCAACTAACAACAACAACAAACTCTGCATATTGACAGACTTGATTTCTTTGCAAAGCATTTCACATGATGTACATCCAAAGACTCTTACGTAGCCATTATTTTTCATGTCATTGGTCATCATCAGATAGATGCTTAAAACAGCGGTCCGCAACCTTTTGCAGGCCGCGGACCGCTACGCCGGGGTGTGGGAAGAGGGCGAGCAGGGGCCCCGTGCATGCGCGGCGGCCCGGCAAGCTTCTCTTCCCCCCCCCCCAAAGCAAGAAGTTTGCCGGGCTGCAAGCTAATCGGCCACTTCGGCGGCCAATTTGCTTGTGGCCTGGCAAGCTTCTCTCTGTGGGGGGGGGGGCGGGAAGAGGGAGCCGCGGCCTGGCGCTGAGGCCTTTGCGGCCCGACACCAGGCCGCGGCCCGGGAGTTGGGGACCACTAGCTTAAAAGACAAAGTCCAGCAAGTTATACTTCTGTAGTATTTTATAACTCATTCCTCAAACACTTCAGTGCTCGTCCTGTCTTGGTTTGAAACATTCTTCAAGTCATACTTCAAAATATGTTGGGGAAAATATGGCTTCATTTAACGTTCAACTTAAAGCATGTCTATGTCTATCTAAAAGGTATCTAAAGCTAATGTGGTTAGTGGCACAATTGAATTATCTTTACCTCAGAATATGCCATTGGTGCCCTTTAGATATTTAGAGATTATCTCATTATTTAGAGAGGAATCAAACAAAATACGAGGAGGATACGATTCGTAGAGTAATAGCCATTACCTTAAAATTTATGTCCAGGAAAGCCAAGAATTTATTAGTTTAGTACTTAAGAGGAAATATTGCTCATTGTTCTTTCTTGCTGATGTTGATGCTTTCTAATTCTACTAAGATCTTTACAACTATAGGGAGAAAGACTTATCTTAATAGTTGCCACCTCCCCCATTTCTCACTGTGGTATGTTCATCATCTTTCTAGAAACAGAAAGTATTTGGAGCCACTGACTGTGCGTATTGGCAAATATGAAGATGGGAGATGACCCTTCAGATCCGGCTATGCCATTTATTCTTCTCCAGGACTGGCTGCTATTTCTCTCAGTGTCTCAGAAATATGTCACAGAAATATTGAGAACACTGACACCCGCCGGGGCTCAGGCTCCCTGTGGTGCTCAGCACAAGGAGCGCTTTTGGAACCGGGCGGACGGGGCTTGGAAACTTAGCGGCACCTCCAGGACAGAACCCGTGGATTGGGGCATGTCATTGGTGGGTCAAGGCCCATTTTGCCAGCTGGATCTGTGATGGAAGATGACAATGGGGCATTCGTGGAGGGCTGCTGAGGGGAGGAGACAAGGGTTGTAGCAATGGACACCCTGAGCCTTTCCAGGGTCTCTTTCATTGTACGGGAAAAAGGGACTCAATATAGAAAAGGAGGGGGGAGGCTGGTACCCACACTGGAGTCTGAGGGAGGCCAGGAGCTGCAATGGATTACCTGGTGGTTTCCATGAAAAGAGCCTGACAGCAGTGCCCGGGGTGGGGAGAAGCCTTGTGCCTGAAGGCCAAATCTAGCTCCAGCCACGCAAGAGTGCTCTGCAGTCCTGGCTGGGCTTTATGGCCATCGGAGCCCCCGGGGGTGCTTGGGGGAACATATTCACATCCTTCTATCAAACAAAACTTCCCTTTCAAAAATCTCCCAGCTGTGGGAGAGCTCCTTATTCCATTCATGACCAGTTCCCAAACAGGTGGAAGAATATTTCAATGCCCCATATATGTGTATAAGACTGCAGCTGTCACAATTCCCTGGGACAGACCCACACAACTCTGACCCACCCATATCATCCATTTATTTAAATGTTCTCCCAGCTCTGAAGCAGCAGCTCATGGACAATTGGCTGCACATCTGTGGAGATGTATGAAAAGCACCATAATTACAGGCCACTAGAAAGGTGAGAACTACAGACAGATGACCTGTACATGCATGTTGGAGTTCTGGCTTCAGCGTATCCCATTGTGTTGCGCTCCCCCAGCATGAAGATGCTTCTGTGGGGTGGAAGGTGACTTGTAGTGTGTTTGAGCTGCCAGTGTTTGCACTGAGGAAATATGACACTGAGAAATGCCATTCGGAATCGCCTTGAGAGTAAATTGTAGATTATAGGGTTCACAGCAGAACTCAGATAGAAAAAAACACCTGGAAGGAAAAGAATGGAAGAAACAGGGAGAGAGGCATAGAGAGAAGTCCAGTTAGTAAATTAGACTTGTTCTGACATCAGGTGCCTAATTACTACCTAATTACAGGCATTTACCTTTGCTAGAATAACAATTACTCTCTGATGAAAAAAATAAAATAAAGTAAAATACAGCAGAATCAAATGACCCAATACTGATACAAAGAAATTAAGAGAAAATAACATTCTGTTATGTGCAAGACTTCTGCAACTATAAAGTAATAATGGCAGAACATGTACAGAAGCTCTTGCTAATCCATGCTTTCTATTGACCATTTCCCTGTTGATTATTTAAAAATGCTATAATGTGGGATTATTATTTCTACTGTTTGTCAATTGTAACATGCCTTGTGTGTCTCCTCTAAGCAAATGATGTAAAACTGTTAGCATCTACACCCCAGTATGGTGCCCACAGTGCTGTACATTTAAAGTGTTTTTTTTAAGTGACTTTCTGCAAATTCTTGCATGGTGCATCTTTTTGCACATCTTTAACCACTCCTGCGGTATTACATAAAAGGATAAGGCCACCTGGGGAGGAGTTAGGGTGGGCCCTGTCCAGGATAAAAACTCAGAGGTCCCAATCAGGAGCCGCAAAGCGGCTCCTGATTGGGCCCTCCGAGTGTCCATCCAGGGCCAAGCAGCCAATGGGGAGGCGCGCAAAGCACCTTCCTATTCACCCAGCACAGTCTGGCTGCCATTCTTCTCCTGACCACTGCAGGGAGAGGAGGTCAGCAGGGCTGCCAAGGAGAATGAGAACTGAGGATGTGCCAGCCCTTTTCGCCCCAAGGCTGCCCTAACTGTCATGTCCAACTGTAAATTGCTTCAGAACCCAGATAGAGCTGGCAGGAGGCTGGAGAGTGCTCTCCCTCCCCCTCCCTCCCTTCAGGCCTGCTGCGAAGGAGCCTCTGACAGGCCCTGAATGAGGGAAGGAGGCCTTTCCAAGAGCAACGCAGGGGAGCCTAAGGGCATTCCTTTTGAGGGGGGGGGGACTTTTCCCTTCTGCCAAACAGTTGCCTGACAGGGAGGCCACAGAAACCCGCTTCTCACTTAAAATACTGCTCTGCCAGGTGGTCAGACCCAAGCCATGGGTCTTTCCTCTTTGCAACTCTCTGCAGATTTAAGGCCACTGCACAGCGTTATTCTGCAGAGGAAACTGGCTCTTCTGTCTCCTGTTTCATCTGCACAACAACCCTGTGCAGTAGGCCTCAAGTCTTTCAATTCAACAGCAACCTGTGTAGGAAGCCTTAAATGTTTCTTCTCTACAACAACCCTGTCCAAAGTAGCCCTTTCTGCCTGGGGAGCTGATCTTTATACTCTGCAAGTGAGCTGTAATTCCAGGAGCTCTCCAGGCCACACCTGTAGGTTGGCTACCCCTGGGTTGGAAATATTCCTGGAGGTTTGGAGGTGGGACTTCAAAATCATACAATGCCTCAGAGTCCAGCCTTCAAAGGAGCCATTTTTGTCTGCAGCTGGTAAGGATTGGTGCAGGATTGTCCCTCCTGGCCTATGGGTTATGGCCAGCCCTTACCAGCAACTGTTTGTATTCTGGGGCACAGAAAGGCAGACAGCATCAGTCCTGTGAGTCTGGAAAGTGCAGGAAGATCTAAATAAATATTTACAGCCTGAAACTGTAAATAGAGAACAAGTAAATGTCTGGAGACACATAGTAACTGTAATGACTTATTGGCCTGGCAAATAACCTTGGCCTGGCAAATAAAAAAAACAGTATAAAAACCTTACTAAGGTCAAGACTGCTGTGCAGAGAGAGTCTTTCTCTTAGAGTTGCCAGCTTCCCTGTGAGGCTTGCTACCCCACCTCCCTCATGTGGAGTCTGCTATGGGGAGAGAAAGGGAAGATGATAGGAAAATGCTTTGAGACACCTGAGGCCTGCTGGGTCACTGTGGCCCATTCCCAGTTCTCTCAGATCTCTCACAACCCCACATACCTCACAGGTTGACTATTTTGGAGAGATGAATGGAAAAGGTGTTTGTGAACCGCTTTGAGACTCCTTTGGGTAATAAGCAATAGGGTACAAAAATCCGTTCTTCTAAGGAGCAACTATGAAAGATGCATGTGGGCACATAACATTTTACCAACAGTGAAAACATGGGGGACAGAAGGAACAGGGTGGACACCTGTGTACTGTGACTACCCCATGTGTATTAGGGCAAAGGGGCATTTCGGTGAATATGGCCTAATTCACACAAGAAGGGAAGTGACGCAGAACTGGGAGGAATTGGTTGCCATGTAATCTTCCCCTAAGAAGAGTCTCCAGTCTGATTTTCCCTTCACATATCTGAGGACACGGCTCTGGAAAGCTCATCTGTAACCACTATGCCAAAATTCCCAAAGGTCAGTCCTCTCCCACACTCAACGAACATTTCACACCACAGGTTTTTGACACCCATATCTCCACACCCATACCCTCATTTGCCACCATGCCACCACAACCTCCCACACAACACACACATTCAACCCCATGCTCTTACAGACTGGACAACTCCTCCCCTTCCTCTTCCCACTGCCAAGCTCTAGCGCCCGTTGTATTCTTGGATACAACGGGCTTTGCCCCTAGTATAGCAATATAATTGTACCATATGTCCTCCTATGACATAACACTTCCAAATTACAAATTATATGCCAGTGGCTCCAAAGTATAATGAACATTCATAAAAGCTGGGGTGATAAATATTGCCACTAATGACATGTGAAGTTCAAATTCAAATTTATTTTAATACAGCACTGTGGCCAGATAAAACAGATAGCGAGAAAAAACATTTCAGAGTAGAAAATTGCAAAATCAGGGAGCCAGTACAAAATTTAAAATATATAAAATTGTATAATTGATGGGTACATTATAAAAAATGCATAGTAAAATTCCTCTAAAAATCTTCACTTAAGCTTAAGTTGTCTTTCCCGTGTGCTAAGCACATGCGCACAAAATTTGGCAACCTGCTTAATAATATGGCCCCTACTATTCCACAGGAGGAGACATGTGAAGTTGTGAATTCCAGACAGTTTATGAAGAAGAAAGGAAAGAATGGGTGTCCATTGTGAGTTTTGCATCTCGCAACTGAAATTGAAAGGACTCCAGGGAATGGTAGAGGACAACTGAAAGGACTCCAGGGAATGGTAGAGGACAGGAAGGCCTGGAGGATCATTGTCCATGGGGTCGCGATGGGTCGGACACGACTTCGCACATAACAACAACAACAAACTGAAATTATTAACTGGTGGGTATTTTTCAAGTGCATGTTCAATTATCTGCAACAGTGGGCTCACTGTTATATAATAATTCACTAAGGGCTAAGTGGGCGGAGAGTGGGCGTGGCCTATCAGAGGCAGCGCCCAATCGGGACTTACAAAGCACGTCCAAATTGGCCCTGCCGCAGACCGTTCATGTCCACTCAGGACTTTGGCCCAATCATTGGGCCAAAGTTCTGACAGGGCCCTCCCACCCAGCCCAGACAGGGGCAATCTAGATACATCACTGCTGTTGTGTCCAACTGTAACTTCCCTCACTTTGCCTCAGAACACTGACAGAGCTGGCAGGAGGCTGGTGAGTACTCTCCCTCCCCCTCCCTTCAGGCCTGCTGGGAAGGAGCCTCTGACAGCTCCTGACTGAGGGGAGGGAGGTATTTCCAAGAGGATGGTCACCCGAACTCCCCCCCGGAACCATTTGCCAGATGTTTGGAAGCAGTGTCTGAATGGTTCGAGAAGAGTCGCCTGAAACTCAACCCCACAAAGACGGAGGTCCTGTGGCTGGGGGGAAGGGGGCGGGAACAGGCAGCGCGTTTACCCACCCTAGCAGGGGTGTAACTTACCATCGTGCCCCAAGCTAGGAATTTGGGTGTGACCATTGATGCCTCCCTGACTATGGAGGCTCAGGTCAAGAGAGTAGCGGGCCAGGCATTTTTCTATCTTCACCAGGCCTGGCTACTAGCGCCCTACCTGCCCCCTGACCACTTGGCCACAGTGATCCAAGCGACAGTCACCTCCAGAATAGATTTCTGTAACTCGCTCTATGCAGGCCTACCCTTGTCCCTGACCCGGAAACTACAGCTGATGCAAAATGCAGCTGCCAGGGTCCTCACTGGAACATCTTGGAGGGCCCACATCCAGCCGGTGCTGAGGAAGCTGCATTGGCTGCCAATTGCTGCCCGGATCCAGTTCAGGGTTTTGGTTTTAACCTTCAAGGCCATACGCAGGTTGGGACCCACATACCTGAGGGACCGCCTACCGCTCTATGCCCCCCACAGGGCCTTATGCTCTGCGGGTGAGAACCTGTTGGTCATCCCTGGCCTGAAGGAAGCACGCCTAGCCTTGACCAGGGCCAGGGCTTTTTCAGTCCTGGCCCCTACCTGGTGAAATGAGCTCCCGGGTGATCTGCGGGCCCTGTGGGATTTGTCAGCTTTTTGCAGGGCCTGTAAAACGGAGCTCTTCCACCAGGTCTATGGTTGAGGCTGGTGTCAGCGAATCAGGGACATCGCTCCCCCCCCCTAGGAGTTGGAGTGTATGCTACTCCCCTATCCTTTCCTCTTCACCTCTTTAATAATTGGGGGAGGGATGGGATTTTTAGCCGTCATGTTAGTAGATTGATGTTTTAATGGGAATTTTAATGGGGTTAGTTGTTGTGACCCGCCTTGAGCCTGTTGGGAGAGGCGGGAAATAAATCTAATAAATCTAATAATAATAATAATAATAATAATAATAATAATAATAATAATAATAATAATAATAATAATAATAATAATAATAATAATGAAGAGCAACGCAGGGAAGTCTGAGGGCATGGGTGTGGGTATTCCTTTTTAGGGCAGGGAGATTTCCCATTCTGCCAGTTGGCTGACAGGGAGGCCACAGAAAAGCCCCTTTTCACTCAAAATACTGCTCTGGCTGGCCTAGCTTCTAGAGGTTAGACACAGCCAAGCCATTTGTATTTCTTCTTCGCAATTCTGCAGACAAAACTGGATACTGTTGTGGAGGTTCTTTTGTCTCCTGTTTCATCTGCACAACAATCCTGTGCAGTAGGTCTCAAGTTTTTCAATTCAACAGCAACCTGTGTGGGAGGCCTTAAATGTTTCTTCTCCACTACAACCCTGTCCAAAGTAGCCCTTTCTGCCTGGGGAGCTGATCCTTATACTCTGCAGATGAGCTCTAATTCCAGGAGCTCTCCAGGCCCCACCTGGAGGTTGGCTACCCCTGGGTTGTAAATATTAATGGAGGTTTGGAGGTGGGACTTCAAAATCATACAATGCCTCAGAGTCTGGCCTTCAAAGGAGCCATTTCTGCCTGCAGAGCTGATTGTTATAATCTAGAGATGAGCAGCGATCTAGATACTAAGGTAGAGTCTTGCAGACTGCAGTTGGGAGGGAGTGGTGCAGGTGTGTCCCTCCTGGGGTATGGGCTATGGCCAGCCCTTACCAGCAACTGTTTGTATTCTGGGGCGCAGACAGACAGACCAGCATCAGTCCTGTGAGACTTTTTTCAAGCTTGGCCTGGCAAATAAAAAAACAGTATAAAAAAAACCTTACTAAGGTCAAGACTGCTGTTCACAGAGAGACCTCCTCTTAGGGTTGCCACGTTCCATGTGAGGCTCTCTACCCCACCTCCCTCATGAGGAGTCTGCTATGGGAAGAGGAAGGGAAGATGACTGGAAACTGCTTTGAGACACTTGAGGCCTGTTGGGTCACTGTGGCCCATTCCCAGTTCTCTCAGACCTCTCACAGCCCCACATTCCGCCAAGCTCTAGCACCCATTGTATTCCTGGATACAATGGGCTTTGCCCCTAATTAGAGGATAATTTGGCTACTCATGAGAAATGACTAAATAAAGCAATCCTATTTTTTTTCTTCCTAAGATTTTGCCTGGTTAAGCCCACTGTTGAATAAATGTAGCTCTGTTCAGGATTATATCACTGATTATCACATTCTGGCATGGAAGTCTTACCTGACACCACATGGATTAAATTGAATATAGTAGCCAGTGATTCTGTCCAGTGTACAACAAAGCTGTAGAAGAGCCGGTCTGTGTGGAATGGAGCCCAGCAGATAGCAAATACAATCACCAGGACAACTGTCACAAAGAAGAGAGAGTGCAAAGCAAAACATAACTATTTGCCACTCTACTGTTATAAGCCAGGTGATTCAGTAAAGTAAATGAGTGCTCCAGATGGCATCCCACATCATCAAATGGAAATAGCATATAATTTTATTTTATAATATTTGTTTTTCTTCTCTATCCACACAAGATGAAATTAATTTACCACAAGAATTATAATACATCACATTTCTCTACTAGTACTCTGTGAGATAGCATTGCTTTTTTATTAGTGAGATAAAGTCCACTTGCCATATTTTAAAGTCCTTGAGAATTCCATTGTGAGAAGTAAACTTTAAATGAGTCAATGATATTACTGATGTCAATTCAGACTTTGGTAGGAAATGTAAATTTGACATTTCTGGGACATTATATTTTTATTTTGTGCATATCTGAGGCACTGATATGACCAGTTTGATGTCTATGTATCTAACCCAAATCAAGGCTTTATGGGAATTAAATGCATGTGGATCAAGTCCATTCACAAATAACTGAATATCAAAAGATATACAAATATTGAACTGATCACATCTTCCAATATAGAAAATATGTTAAATGTATGACTCTCACATAATGTCAGTGCACTGGCATTTCAGGTACCATTTTCTACATCACTGAAATAGTGGCAGGTTCTTCATTGTTGTTCCTGCAGTGAGGAATGGAGGTGATGTGTTGCTGTTCCCCACATTACCAAGAAAACTACAGCTGGCTTCCTTGTCACAAAATAGGCTGGGAACCACAGCGCCCATGTGAACTGCAATGTGTATGCTCATAGATAAAATGGTGCAGCTGAGATTAGGATAAACAAAGTGTTTTTGCAGTGACTATACTGTGAAACAAGAGTTGTGTTGAGCAACTATGACTGGGGCATCATCCAGGAAATTCTGTCATTATTTTTTTTCTCCACAGCTTCAGAGGGGTATGTGGTTGGGGAGGGGAGCTGCCCTAACTGTCATGTCCAACTGCGAATTGCCTCATTACCCTGACAGAGCTGACAGGAGGCTGGTGAGTGCACTCCCTCTCCCTCCCTCCCTTCAGGCCTGCTGCGAAAGAGCCTCTGACCTATCTTCATAGGGCTTGGTCCCTTGGCCCCAGATCATCTTCATCGCTCTCCTCTGTACCCTTTCAATTTTATCTACGTCCTTCTTGAAGTGAGGCCTCCAGAACTGCACACAGTACTCCAGGTGTGGTCTGACCAGTGCCGTATACAATGGGACTATGACATCTTGTGATTTTGATGTGATGCCCCTGTTGATACAACACAAAATGACATTCACCTTTTTTACTGCTGCATCACAATGCTGCGGACCACTGCTCTAACCTATTCCCTATCCACCGAACTATCTGAAAATCCAGATTGCACGCCTTCAATTTATCCATCAGAACATCATGGGGACCCTTATCAAAAGCTTTACTAAAATCCAAGTAAACAATATCAACCTAATTTCCACGATCCAGCAAACCTGTCACTTGGTCAAAAAAGGAAACCCGGTTGGTCTGACATGACCTATTGGAGACAAATCCATGCTGACTTCCTTGGGTCACCAAATTGTCCTCCAGATGTTTGCAGATCATGCCCTTTAATATGTGCTCCATTATCTTCCCCACAACAGAGGTCAGACTCTTTGGTCTGTAATTTCCCGGGTCATCCTTCCTCCCTTTTTTGAAGATCGGAATAACGTTTGCTCTCTTCCAGTCCTCCGGGACATCTCCAGTCCTTAAAGAGTTCCCGAAGATGATGGACAAGGGTTGTGCAAGTTCTCCAGAAAGTTCTTTGAGCACTCTTAGGTGCATTTCGTCCAGCCCAGGGGATATGAACTCATTCAGTGCAGCTAAATGCCTCTCGACAACCTCTCTGTCCATGTCAACCTGCCACCCAGACACTATCCCTTGGCTACTGCCATTTCTAGATGTGCCTAAACCCTTTGACCTGTGGGGAAAAAACAGATATAAAATAGGCACTAAGCCTTTCTGCTTTCTCTGCATCCTCCATTAGAGTTTGTCCATCTGCACCCAACAATGGGCCTATTGCCTCGTTTACTTTACGTTTGCTCCTCACATAACTGAAAAATCTTTTCTTGTTACAGTGGGCTTCCCTGGCCAATCTTAGCTCTCCGCTTTGGCCTTTCTGATGATTGATCTACAGTGCCTAGTAACCTGTAGGTACTCTTCTTTAGAGCTCTGTCCTTCCCTCTATTTCCTGAACATTTCCCCTTTCTTTCTTAGTTCCTCTTGAAATTCTCTGTTCAATCAAATAGGCTTCTTAGAGCTCCTGCAGTGCTTTCATCTTGTCCCCCTTCACATGCTCCCTTCCCTTCCAGACATATGAAGAAAGGTTGGGGGAGCTTGGTCTGTTTAGCCTAGAGAGGAGACGACTGAGAGGGGATCTGATAACCATCTTCAAGTATTTAAAAGGGTGCCATATGGAGGATGGAGCAGAATTGTTCTCTCTTGCCCCAGAAAGACAGACCAGAATGAATGGGATGAAATTAATTCAAAAGAAATTCCATCTAAACATCCGGAAGAAGTTCCTGACAGAGCAGTTTCTCAGTGGAACAGGCTTCCTCGGGAGGTGGTGGGTTCTCCATCTTTGGAAATTTTTAAACAGAGGCTAGATAGCCATCTGACAGAAAGGCTGATTCTGTGAAGGCAAAGGGGTGGCAGGTTACAGTAGATGAGCGATTGGGATGTGAGTGTCCTGCATAGTTCAGGGGGTTGGACTAGATGGCCCATGAGGTCCCTTCCAACTCTATGATTCTATGATTCTATGATTCAATGATTCTAATAAGCCTTTAATGGCAGAAATTACAGAGCATATATATGGGTTTTGAGGGGCCCAATCCATAATAACAATAAAAACAACATAATGACAGATGAAAGCAGTATTAGGCATCAAAATAACGTGAGACAAATTATAAAACTTGTTGCCATCAACAAGCCCAATGTGTCTAGATTTGAGCTAGCAGCTCAGGGAAATGGCCCTCTTGCCTCCCCTTCCCGCCCAACTGGCCCTGTTTCAGCCTGAATAATTCTTAAGAAATGTCTTTCCACTACTTACATAGCATCTTGGTAACTGACTTTCTGAAGGGTCTTTGAATATTCATTCCCATGTCATCTGTTTCCAAAGGCTGATCTCCTTTCAGCTGACAGTAGGGGGACAAAAAGTAAACATAAAGTTTATTAACAATGCTGCAGGAATAAAATGGATGGCATTTCTGAAATCTGAGTGAAAGTTAGATTTCTTCTATCCTGTCTTTGTGAGTCACTAGTTATGAGACTTTTACCATGTGACATGTAAAATAATAAACAAACTAAGTTGCATCATGAGGGCAACAAGCCCTCTTTCGAAACCCCTCATGAAGTAATACATATACATAAATGAAGAATGGGATATTCTGGATTGTGTTTTCCATAATATTCTCTGGCCATCACAGAAAAATTAAGAAAAAATATAATCTAAATTTCTGGACAAAAGCTCTACTGAAAGTATGGCATAAATATGAAAAAAAGACTATGATCTACCAGCCTACTGAAATCACCTGTAGAGGCTTATCTATCAAGGCCGCAACAGAAGAGAATATCTTGTTTAAATTATAAGGATCTTTTAACAAGGACAGGAGAATTTAAGAGCCTACAAACATTGAAAAATAAACTTGTAGACATACACTGGCTGGAATATAATCAACTATTATCTAGAGTTTCAACAGACTTTGTCGAACGACCAGATCTGAATGTTCCCCTCTCTGAGCTTGAAAATATTCTTATCTTAAACAAATCCCATATGCAACTCCTCTTGAAACTTGACAGTGAAGAGGAACAAGTCAAAGGTTGCATGGTAAAATGGATGCAAAACTTTGGAGCATTCATTAACATGGAGGATTGGGAAAGAGTGTGGTGTAAAATCCCCAAGTAAACAAATAGACAGATATTGCGGGAAAATTGGTATAAAATGTTCTATAGATGGTACATCACGCCTAAAGTTATAGCCAAAATATCTAAAGGATACAATAACAAATGCTGGAAGTGTAATAACAGTGTTGGTTCCTTCTTTTATATGTGGTGGTATTCTGTGTCCGCAAAAAGCTATTGGGCCAAAATTCACATGATACTGCAGGAAATATTCAAGGTTGGCTTTCCGTTAAAACTGTCATCCATGCTGCTGAGTATGAATCCGGAGGGGCTGCCACATACTGCATGGAACTTATTCTTCCACGCTTCTACTGCAGCGAGACTGATTTGGGTGAAAAACTGGAAATTGAAGGAGGCCTCCTCTATTGCGCAATGGCTCGATAAACTATCTGAGCTTGCTAAAATGGCCAGGCTTACCTGCTTGATCAATCGAAGGTCAACAGAAGTATTTGAAGAACAATGGAGCCATTATTTGGACTGTTTAAAGAAAGGTAGCTAGAGGTATAATAACATATTATTAATTAGAGGAAGCTATGTCATGTATCTTAGATGTTGCTGCAAATTATTCTGATATTATTTTGTTATATTGTTTCATTATCAAGTAAAATAAGAAATATCTAAAAAAAAAAAAAGAATGGGATATTCTACTTATACAGGTAACTTGTAAGAACATAAGAACTCCAGAAACCTTGTTTGTCCTCAAGCACCAAGAATTCAGAGCATCAGTGTTCTAGACCAGTGTTTTTCAACCTTTTTTGTCCAAAGGCACACTTTTTTCATTTAAAAAATCACGAGGCACACCACCATTAGAAAATGTTTAGAAAATTTAACTCTGTGCCTATATTGACTATATATAAAGTAATTCTCTTGAATAGGAATCAAATAAACTATTTTATAATTACTTTATAATGAAATAACTAGTAAATAAGCCCGCTGTCTCCTAAATACAGCGGGAGCTAGGAACCATGAGACCCTTCCCGGACCGGCTGGCAGCATCCCCACCGGGCCCCTCGCAGGTGAGGCTGGCCAGGTGGCGGGCTTGGAGCCTTCCTACCGTTGGTAGTGTCCGCGTAGAACTGAGTGTCAGAGGTGGGCTCGAGAGAGAGCGGGGTTGGGCAGCTCATTGGCGGCGGCAGTGCTGGGTGCGGGCGGGACCAGGTGCCTGTTGCGGCGTCCGCATCCTCCAGGCAACAGCCCTCTCACGATCGGCGGCAGGGGGCAGCGGTTATCGCAGCGGGCTTTCTGGGTAGTCAGTGGCTCTTGGCAGGGCATGCGAGTCGCGGGCGTGGCATTGTCGTCTTGCTGCTGGTGGCGGTAGGCGGGCGCCGCCTCTTGGGCCTGGTCGTGGGTGGGGCGTCTTCTTAGTGGCTGCAGAGGCTGTTGGCTCATGTGGGCTCACAGTTGCTGGGGCTAGGAAGCAGAGGGAATCCCTCAGGCGGCGGCCTGACGCGCGGCTCGCAGTTGCTGGGGCTGGGAATCAGAGGGACCAATCGGCAGGCGCTTCACGCCTGCCGATTGGTCCCTCCAATTGTCTGTCATGAGGAAGGGTCCAATCCGGACCCTTCCTCATCCCGGACACATCCTGCCCCAGAACGCCTTACTCCTTTATTTAGTCCGTGGCGCCCGTGGCGCCACGGGCGGTGTACAGATAATACTTTATTTTATAATTGTTCATATTTCTGTTTACTTATTATCAAAATAAACACAAAAGAAATCAAATAAACACAAAGAAATTTTCTGATTACTTATTACTTTTCACCACTCACCACACACAGTGGAGTTGGTTTCTTTGCATCTCCGGTGAAAGTAAATCCAAATGAAATATAGCTATTGCTATATTGCCTTGTGCCAGAGAATTTGCTTGAGCTAACCATCTTTGCTTTCTTTTGATCTCCACTTGTGAATTTTGTGAACTCTGAATTTTGTCCAGGGTCCAGTTCTTTCCTTTTCAAAAACTTGTCCATCACTGCAGTATCTGCTCCTCCTGTCTATTTGAATCTAATGATTGGTCTATTTGTGAGCCGAAACCGCATGTTACAGATGAAATTGGAATTTTTCCCACAGCACACCAGACAATATCTCACGGCACACTAGTGTGCCGCGGCACAGTGGTTGAAAAACGCTGTTCTAGACAAAGTGTTCCATCTATACCTTGTGGCTAATAGCCAATGATGGACCTCAGCTCCATATGTTTATCCAGTCCCCTCTTTAAGCTGCCGATGCTTATAGCCAGCCCCATTTCCTGTGACAGTAAATTCCATATATTAATTACTCTTTGAAATAATTAACACATGGAGAAGTGAAGAACTATTTATTTTACCTGTTCTAAACTTACTGCTCATTAATTGTACTAAATGCTCACAAGCTCTTGCATTATGAGAAAGGGAGAAAAGTCTTTCTCTACCTTCTCTTTCACATGCATAATTTTGTAAACTTCTATCATGTCACCAATCATATTTTCTCCAAACTGACCTAACCTCTTTAACCTATCTTCCAAGGGAAGGAATTCCAGTCCCTTAATCACTTTAGTGGCCCTCTTTTGCACCTTTTTCAAGGCTATATCTTTTTTGAGATGCGGTGACTAGGACTATACACAGTATTCCAAATAGGGCCACACCACAGACTTGTACAAAGGCATTATGAGACTGTCTGGTCTCTTTTCAATCCCCATCCTAATAACCCCCTGCATAGCTTTGCCTTTTTCAAGTGCAGCTACACACTAAAATCAGAGCCTCTTGTGGCACAGAGTGGTAAGGCAGCAGACATGCAGTCTGAAAGCTCTGTCCATGAGGCTGGGAGTTCAATCCCAGCAGCCAGCTCAAGGTTGACTCAGCCTTCCATCCTTCCAAGGTCGGTAAAATGAGTACCCAGCTTGCTGGGGGGTAAACGGTAATGACTGGGGAAGGTACTGGCAAACCACCCCGTATTGAGTCTGCCATGAAAATGCTAGAGCGCGTCACCCCAAGGGTCAGACATCACCTGGTACTTGCACAGGGGATACCTTTACCTTTCCACACTAAAATGTCTACCAGCAGAACTCAATATGCATTACAAATATGCCCCCCCCCTTCTATTTCTATCTCAAAGATTCTCTAGTTTGACTTTAGTCCTTTGAAAACAATGAAGGATGGGGGTACCTTGCTTGGGAGGGGGGGGTGTTTCTTTACATATGGTCTGGTAAAGATTTATTATTGTTGTTGTTGTTAAGTGTGAAGTCGTGTCCGACCCATCGCGACCCCATGGACAATGATCCTCCAGGCCTTCCTGACCACTACCATTCCCTGGAGTCCATTTATGTTTGCACCTACTGCTTCAGTGACTCCATCCAGCCACCTCATTCTCGGTCATCCCCTTCTTCTTTTGCCCTCGATCGCTCCCAGCATTAGGCTTTTCTCCAGGGAGTCCTTCCTTCTCATGAGGTGGCCAAAGTATTTGAGTTTCATCTTCAGGATCTTGCCTTCTAAAGGGCAGTCAGGGCTGATCTCCTCTAGGACTGACCGGTTTGTTCGTCTTGCAGTCCAAGGCAGTGGTCCCCCTTTTTGAGGCCGGGGCAACTGCCCGCAGGGCAACTGCCCGCCCGCGCATGCCGCACATGGGCGCGTCCATGATTCCCTCTCCCCCCTCCCACAGTAAGAAGCTTCCCGGGCCACAAGCAAGAAGTTTTTTACTGCGGGGGGGCAGGGAGAGGGAGCCGCGGCCTGGCGCCAAGGCCTTCGCGGCCTGGCACCGGGCCACGGGCCGCGGGTTGGGGACCACTGGTCCAAGGGACTCGCAAGAGTCTTCTCCAGAGTTCAAAAACCTCAATTCTTTGACGCTCGGCCTTCCTTATGGTCCAACTTTAACAGCCATACATTGCAACTGGGAAGACCATAACCTTGATTAGATGCACTTTTGTTGGCACGGTAACGTTTCTGTTTTTTAGGATGCTGTCTAGATTTGCCATAGCTTTCCTCCCCAGGAGCAAGTGTCTTTTAATTTCTTTGCTGCAGTCCCCCTCTGCAGTGACCTTGGACCCCATGAAAATAAAATCTCTCACTACCCCCATTTCTTCCCGACTTATTTGCCAGGAATTGAGAGGGCCGGATGCCGTGATGTTAGTTTTCTTGATGCTGAGTTTCAAGCCAACTTTTGCACTGTCCTCCTTCACCCTCATCAAGAGGCTCTTTTGATCCTCTTGGCTTTCTGCCATTAGAGTGGTATGATATCTGAGGTTGTTGATATTTCTCCCTGCAATCTTAATCCCAATTTGTGACTCATCTAACCCCGCCTTTCTCATGATGTGCTCTGCATACAAGTTAAATAGGCAAGGCGACCGTATACAGCCTTGCCGAACTCCTTTCTCAATTTTGAACCAATCAGTGATTTCGTGCCCGGTTCTCACTGTTGCTTCTTG
Organism: Paroedura picta; assembly: GCF_049243985.1. Taxonomy (NCBI): domain Eukaryota; kingdom Metazoa; phylum Chordata; class Lepidosauria; order Squamata; family Gekkonidae; genus Paroedura; species Paroedura picta. The sequence continues at coordinate 79,235,670 of NC_135371.1, read as the reverse complement.
AAAGATTACAGTCACTATTTTGTGATGCTTTGGCTAATGTTAGCTAGTAAAAATTAGTACCAAAAAAGACTCCTAGAACTTAAAAATATTGTGTAGGTATAGGTTTGTACTCAGTTCTGCTCCTGGATGCGTTCTGTTGTCCCTGCAGCAATGCCTAGCAGCAGAACCCAATCCCAGCCTACTAGTGCCAGCAACAGAAATCAGTGCTCCATTGTGGCAAATGCTAGCTCAACTGGACTGACTGATAGCAAGCACAGTCACAATCCCAGTGAATGGGAGGGTGTTGCAAGGACAGTAGAACATATGTAATAGTATCCAGCTGCACAGCCCCAGTGCTAATGTGACAGCAATGCAATGCAAACCCAAAAGACCAAGCCAATGCATGCCTGGTAATCCAAAAAGAGTGTTTTTTAAAATTTTAGAATCAAGTGCAGTATAAACCCAGCAGAACTCTCAAAAACTGCAGGATGGGCAGGCACTTTTGCTACCCCATCTGAACCAGTGCCAGATCCATACACAGAAGCCCAGTAATTTATTGTTTTCTTCCCTATTTGCACTTTTCTTCTGCTGGGCACGAGTAGGTTAATACTGAGTTCTGCTTCTGTGCACTAGTACATGGCACTGTTTCTGTTATTCTTGAAGAAATGCCCCTTCTCACTTCTACATCAGAGATTGTCAGATATGAACTCAGTCTTTTTGTGGTTTTGACACTGTGCCACAGTGGCACTGATCCTGCTGCTATGCTGGCTTTGCAAAAATGCTTCCCTTCAGTTTCACAGAGATTCTCTAGGACAGTGGTCCCCAACCCGCGGCCGCGCCGGGCTGCAGCTCCCTCTTCCCGCCCCCCCCAAAGTGAGAAGCTTGCCAGGCCGCGAGCAAATCGGCCGCCAAAGCGGCCGATTAGCTCGCGGCCCGGCAAGCTTCTTGTTTCGGAAGGGGGGGGGAGAGAAGCTTGTCGAGCCGCTTTGGCGGCCGATTTGCTGGCGGCCCAGAGGGGCCAGGAGAGGAAGCCGTGGCTGCCAGCATGGCGACGGTGCAAACACGCATGCGCGGACTGCCGCGCACGCGCATTTGCGCCCCTGCCGGGCGCAATCGCACGTGTGTGGCAGTCCGCACATGCGCGTTTGTGCTGGGGCTGCCGCGCATGCGGCAACCGGAAGGTTGTGGACCACTGCTCTAGGACAATCTGTCATACTGGTATTGCTGGCTAGCCATCCCCCCCCCAATGGAAGCGTGGACAAACAATGGAAGTGTGAACTAATTCTTTGGGTACCCATAGAATTGTACCCCTTGGTCCAATCTTTTTTTTAATTTACACTGTAAATTGGGTGCTTCTAGAAGAAGAGTTGGTTCTTATATGCCATAGAGACCATTTCTGCATGTAGGCATTAAACTTGCACTGCCTCCTGCTTGCAGACATACGGCTAGAAGCCACGCATTTGCAAGCTTCCTGATGGGAGACCCTTCCCGCGTTTTCCCTCTGCCTCATCATGGCTTTTTGCCTCCCAATTAGGTGGCAATGGAAAACAAAGTGAATTCCCCCCCCATCGGCTTGTCAATCACCACAAGCCACCAATCCCAGCACAGCAGTTGTTTTGGTGACTCAAACTACATTTCCCCTGAGCCCCAAAATTAATTTAAAAAAACCAGAATGGCACTTCCACATTGCTATGTGGTAATACCACAACACAAGAACATTTTTTAAAAATTAACACTTCAGCGTTGCTATGGAGAAATGCCACAACAATAAAGCATTCGCCCCCCCTTTGGGGATTCTTGATAGATCTGTGAGAGGCTGGCCATGGTAACTGGACCCCAATGAGTGACTTTGTGTGGACAGTAAGGCTTAAAAATGAGGAGCATGGATGTCTAGCTGATTGGGAGAGGGCTGCTTCATCACATGCCCACCCTTCTTTCCCTTCTTTTCCTAATTGGGAGGCAATTGTTGCGCTTTTTTTTTTTTTTTGTAAGAAAGGGAACAGCAGTAAAGGGTGCCTCTTGAGGCAGGAAGAACAATATAGGTCAGAGGGAGAAAGCCCTGTAGGTGATAGCAGCAGACAAGCAGGTTCGAGGGCTGCACAGAAAGAGGTCAGAGACTGCATGAGGCCCACAGGCCTCAGGTTGGGAACTGCTGCCCTAGGCCATAGACTGAGAAATGCTGGTGTAAAGTGTCATGTCAATGCTGTTTCATCAGACTGGAGGGAGGTGAGTAGCGGGGTACCTCAGGGCTCAGTGCTCGGCCCGGTACTTTTTAACATATTTATTAATGATCTAGATGAGGGGGTGGAAGGACTACTCATCAAGTTTGCAGATGACACCAAATTGGGAGGACTGGCAAATACTCAGGAAGATAGAGACAGAGTTCAATGAGATCTGAACACAATGGAAAATGGGCAAATGAGAACAAGATGCAATTTAATAAAGATAAGTTTAAAGTTCTGCATCTGGGTCAGAAAAATGAAAAGCATGCCTACTGGCTGGGGAGTACGCGTCTAGGTAACACTGTGAACGAGACCTTGGGGTACTTTTGGATTGTAAACTAAACATGAGCAGGCAGTGTGATGCAGCGGTAAAAAAGGCAAATGCCATTTTGGGCTGTATCAACAGGGGCATCACATCAAAATCACAAGATGTCATAGTCCCATTGTATACAGCACTGGTCAGACCACACCTGGAGTACTGTGTGCAGTTCTGGAGGCCTCACTTCAAGAAGGATGTAGTTAAAATTGAAAGGGTACAGAGGAGAGCAACGAGGATGATCTGGGGCCAAGGGACCAAGCCCTATGAAGATAGGTTGAGGGACTTGGGAATGTTCAGCCTGTAGAAAAGGAGGTTGAGAGGGGACATGATAGCCCTCTAAGTATTTGAAAGGTTGTCATTTGGAGGAGGGCAGGATGCTGTTCCCATTGGCTGCAGAGAAAAGGACATGCAATAATGGGTTTAAACTACAAGTAAAACAATATAGGCTAGATATCAGGAAAACAATTTTCACATTCAGAGTAGTTCAGCAGTGGAATAGGCTGCCTAAGGAGGTGGTGAGCTCCCCCTCACTGGCAGTCTTCAAGCAAAGGTTGGATACACACTTTTCTTGCCTGCTTTAGGATACTTTGGGCTGATCCTGTGTTGAGCAGGGCGTTGGACTAGATGGCCTGTATGGCCCCTTCCAACTCTATGATTCTATGATTCTATATTCAAGAATAAATAGGGATAAGACCCCCTGCTGGCAGCACAATATGTATTGCCTGTTACATCTGTGGGCCTTGTCTTGATTTTCCTTCCATTTTATGCTATATGATTTATTACACCATATAAACTGTTTATGAGTTTTTAAAATTGTTGTCAATATAAAATCACTGCTGTCATTTATCAGCGTATCAGATTGTTTTTCCAATAAATCTATTCCACAGTGTGTTTATTCATTTTTTATTTGTATTTATTTAGTACCGTATCGTGCAAAACAACTAATGTCTGCTAAATTTCAATTCAGAGGCTATTCTTCTATCTCAGCAATATTTTTCCTAGCAACAGCCACACAGAATTCATCATTGTGACACAACAATAAAGTTGAAAACCAACACAAAGCAAAGTGCTCTTTTATTCTACATACAACTGAGGTACTAGAGGCATATATTGTAATTCACCCGATGGCACTTAGCATTACCAAAAATGTTTCCCTTTGGACTCAGCTGCTGGGATTTACAGAGCATTCTATTTAAGAATGCAGTCCTGCTGGATAAAGTCAGAGTGGAAGTTATAATGGGATTTGCACAACAATCTCAATCTTACAGCACTTTTCGGGGCAAGTTAGTCAAGCCTTTGCATATTTGCTTAAGAGTCAATTCTGTTGATTTCAAAGGAAATTATTTTGAGGTATGCACTCAAAGTAAATAACTAATGCACTGGATGGTGTGCGTGCTTCAGCTGCACCAATTTCAGTAGGTCAGAGCAGACTAACTAAGCTGCAGGGACCCTTAATTGGTGGCTAATGGGGTCAATGGCTAGCACTCGTCTCTAAACAGCATCCCAGAATGTGCTCCTACTAGACAAGGGAAGCCCAAATAGCCTTTTGAAAAATACATTTGGATGTCAGAGATAATGAACATAGAAAGGGCAAACAGGTTGTGCCTCCCATTCCTACTCTACTCCCCTTGTTTGTTCATTCTGTATGCTCTGTCAGTAAGCAGGCAACCTCCATGCACACACAGGGCTAAAGGATGTTTGGCATTCAGGAACAGGGCCAGAACAGCATTAGCATGTAATCTGTTGTTCTCCTTTGGTTATCTAGTTTATATCCAGCCTGAAGAAGGTAAAGATGTGAGGGGAAGGAGAGAATTTGAAGGCCAGGTCAATATACAACCCTTAGTTTTTGTTATAGCATTTGGCCACTGATTCAAATGAGGGCTCCAGCCAGCCAAGGAACTAACCAATCAAAGGAACCTGATTGCTCTGCTAGAGCCAATCAGATTGCTCTGCTTAAGGCCAATTGGATTGCTCTGCTTAGGGCCAATCAGATTGCTCCGCTAGGACCAATCGGATTGCTCTGTTTAGAGCCAATCAGAGGCAGCAGCTAGCTGCCTGAAAGGTATAAAAGTGCATGAGTTTGCCTGTTTGTCTCTGTTCAGTAGTTGTAGTCTGTTGCTGGAATTGCTAAATAAAAAGAGCTGTTCTGAAGACTTGGAGTCTGTGATCACTAAACCCGCAGACTTAATATTCATTCTCTTTCACTCTTTCCTCAAGCCCCTTTATTCCTGGATGGGGTGGTTATAGTAACAGGTTATCTGCCAGCCTTGCTACCAAATCTGTTTTCTAGCCCATCAACATTTGTATTTATAGGACACCCCTATTGCACTAGACATCCCAAGGCAGCTTACAGTGATATAATAAAACCAATATTAATACAAGAAATCCCAATAAAAGCATTTGATTGGCAGGAGGGCATGTGGGCTATACAAGACGCAATTCCAGAATGGCATTAACAAAGCCACAGCTTTTTAAAAAATATTTTATTTATTTTTATTGTATATGAAGCGCTTACAGAAAGATGAAAAGAAAAAGAAACAACCAGCTAGCAAAATAATTGTTGATACATGTGAGAGTATAGTCTGTTATTATCTTTAAAAGTACATATTCAGTTCCCATCGCATATTAGTCCTAACCTAAAAGTTACTGCTGTCTTTCTTAGCAAAGTAATTGTTGATACATATGAGAATATAATATGTTATTATCTTAAGTGATATATAGTCAGTTCCCATCATATGTTGGACCTGAACTAAAAGTTGCTGCTGTCTTTCCTAAGAAAGACCAGGTAATTGCTGCACTGTTCGTCACATTCTTCAGGTGGTCGCAAAAGATGGAATTGTGCTCTTTTCCATGATGTATCTGCTGGTAGGTCTTGAAATATTTGTGCTTCATGATCCACCAAACTCAGCGGCGTCACCTGATGCTTTTTGGGTAGAATATTTCTTGTAGCCTTACTGTCAGGGCCCACAAAGCTGTCTTTTGGTTGCTTCTTGCGTGCGGTCGCCTTTGAATAGACTCTGTATACTTTGTCAATCCGAATCTCTTCCTCCTCTAAGTAGTCTTTCAGGCTTTCGGTGATTTCCTTCCTTAGGTCTGTTTTCCCAAATTCTTCCGAGACGCCTTTGATTTCTACATTCCTAGCTTTGGATTCTACTTCCAGGGCTTCGGGTTTATCTTCTGCCACTCTCTCCCGCTCCTGTTGATTAACTTCTTGACATTGGATTCTCGTTTGGTGGGTTGCCAGAGTTGTGTTTTCATCAGCTATTTTTTTCAAACCGTCAATTTTGTCTGAGAGCTCTTTCTTGGTATTTTTAATTTCCTTTTCAACCTTTTTTACTACTTTCAGTATCTCTGAGTTGCCTTTGCATAACAAACGAAAGATCCGTGCGTTGGTTAGATTTTCCATTGTAAACAGTCACAGATCACAGACAGGGCGTCTCGCGAGAGTTCGGGTGATCAGGAATTATCAGTTAGTCAATCTCCGTATTCTGTCAGCATCTCCCACTGAGCTCTCCTTAACAAATTGCTAAGATCTTTCTTTTGTTTGTTTTAATGAGTGTATTTAGTTGGCTTGCCTCCCGTCCAAAGAAAGAATTCCCTTGTAAATTGGTTAAGGGGGAAGAAGGGGGGCTTGTGCCTGGCTTTAAAGAAGAGGAAAGCAAACAGTGGACTCACAATCTTTGTGTTGTTGATTCGTCAGACTTCGGCTGGAAAGAGATAATCTGGGAAGAATGCAGGATTTTATGCAGCTGGCCGTTTCAAGCTTAGATAATTGCTTACAATAAGAAAGCCATTATGGCCCCGAGCACAGGCAGCAATGATCCGGAGAACTTAGTCTCCACGGATCTGTAGGACCCTCCGGATGCCGTTCCCGGTTCCTGGGGTGACCAGCGAGCGAGATTTGGGCATCCTGCTCAAGTCTGCCAGGTGCTTCTGCTCCTGGTCCCCTGCTTGGCTCAAGAGCTCGTTACAGAACAGGCTAGCACGACGCCATCATCAGTCGTCTCCTGCCACAGCTTTTACTGGTATCCAAACAGAACTTCCAGTTGGAGGGTTGGTCCCCACCGGACCACAGCCATCTGGCTGCTCAACGCTTGGTTCTAGGGATTCATCATCTTCCAGATGGGAGGGAAGATCTCTTGCCCCCAAAGACCTCATGGGGAGGCAGGCAAGGCTGTGATGGATGCCCATCTCATTCACCAACCTGCCTGCCTGGCTCCAAGCCCCTGGCTTACCCAGCTGGGTTGGCCAAACCTGTTAGTGAGCCAGTCTATTATTGATACCCCCCATTCTCAGGACTGCAATGTGCAGACTGGGGCCCTGACCCAAGGGTCTTCCTTGTGCCTTTTCCCTGCAGCTATGATGAAATCTAGTGAAAATATTAACAACTCCAAAACCCAAGAAAAAACAGGGAGGGTAGGTGTAGAGTTGTCCCAGCAGCTGGCAGTGGCATAAGAGCAGGACCTCACCATGAGGTGCCTTATAATGGCGCCCAGGCCCTGCCCATGTGAAGCTTGGCTGAGTGCATCCACAACACTACATGCTGAGAGCAGACCCATACCAACCACACTTGTTTGGGCCCACCCTCCGCATCATCAATTGGCAGCTGCCAGTAACTTGTGGCCACTCTTAAATGCATTAAAAATGGGTAGAATCATTACACTTCAGCATTATGTCAGTAGAAGGCAGAATCCTGCCTTTGGGGCAATTGCCCTGGATCCCGGGGCGTTCTCCAATTGTCCTGCAGTGTTCTTCAAGTTTTTTTACCACCACGCACTACACAGCAGCCCAGCAAGCATCCTGGGCCCAAGAGGCCCCCACGCAGGCCCCTGGGCTCTGGGGTGGGGTTTGCGCAGTGCTGCCATTCCCACTTCGGCCTGCCACTGTAGGGAACATTTAACTACCCAAAGAAGTCACAGTTTACTTCCCAGCCAGCTCTGCTGCCACCTGCTCAGGCGGCCTTTTCCTGCGCGCCTTCCTGCCTCCTCCTCCCTTTCAAAAAGGACCCACAGCACCGCTAATGAAGTAAGACCATCCACGAGACAGGGCTCTTCCCGGGCTGCTGCCGCCACCCCAGGCTAGGGTACACCTCGCTGGGGAGTCAGGCTCGCCGCCGCAGCCCTTCTTGAGGCCAGTTGGGGAGGGACGGGGAGGGGGTTAAGGGGAGGCTGGCTGGCAGAGCAGTGAGTGCCTTCCTTCTCAGTCACCCCAGAGGCTCCGGGGAGGCTGTCTGCGGGTGGGGGAGCTGCAGTGGCTGCTGCTGCTGCATCGCGCGGCTGGATGGGAAGCAGTGGTGGCGAGGGTGGCTGCAGTGGCAGCGGGCATGGGGGAGTGGCTCAGCACAGAGAGCACCCCACCGGAACCAGCCATCACCACCACTGAGCTGCCTCTGCTGGCCATGGGAGCTCCACCACCGCCACAGCCAAGCAGAAGGGCATCCAGGACACTGGGGCGCCTCCCCTGCCACCTGCTGAACCGCGAGGCTGGGAGACAGAGGATGGCATTGGGGCTCCCTGGGAGGGAGCTACTGGCTCGGAAGATGAGAGCAGCGATAGCCGCCAGCTCTCTTTGAGGCCCGTCTGCTGCACCATCTACTGCATGGAGAGCGACCGTAGGCCCGAGCCGCCTGAGTCTCCTGTGCCGCCAGACAAGGAAGGGGGAGAGCCCCGCTCCATGACCACTCCGCTGCCCTCCCTGCACAGAGGAGGGAAAGGGGGAGTTGGCGGCAGTATCGAAGTAGACTTTTATCTTCTGCCAGAGCCTTTCTGCGGTTTGATCTCGGGGGACTTTGGGTACTTACTGGTGCTGACCTGCCACATGTGTCTAGAGGATAAACCCATCAAACCACTGCCTTGCTGCAAGAAGCCATCTGCGAGGACTGCCTGAAGCACTACCTCGGCTCCCAAGTGCAGGTGAGACTCGCAGACATCCTCTGTCCAATAACAGAATGCAGTGAGCAATTAGATGAAACAACTGTCCTTTACCATTTGCCATATAATTACATCGTCAATTATAAGTACTTCCTGGAACTCAGCTGTATTAGCTCAAGCACCAAGCCATGCCCTCAATGCAAGCACTTTACGACCTTCAGGAAGAGAGGCCACTTTCCAACTCTTACCAAAATGGAAAACCAGTATAAAGTGAGCATGCTCACCAGAACTATGGATTAGTCATAGCTGTGAATAGCAAAAGTAGGCAGGATATGGTGGGCATTAAATAGACTTTCTTTTCTTACTGGAATTTAATGTAAGCTGTGCTTTTGGAATACAAATGTATAGTATCATACCACTTTTTAGTCACCTAATATTTCTTTTGAAATCATAAACTAGCCTGTTGACTTATTTGTTTCTTGGTTTCTTGCTTGTGTTGAACAAATCATGCAGTCTGAAATGTACTTCCAGGTCTTGCAGTTTATACTTTAAACATTATCATAGTTTCATTTGAGTATTATATTGAATATAAATGCTTGTAAGTGAGCTTTTCAAAGTTCTGAATGGCTTTTGCTAACAGGCTTTTTTCAATTCATTCATAGGTTAAGGGCTGCCCTGTACATTCTACCTATATGTTGTTATTCCATTATTAAATGGGGGCAGTAGCTTGATTTGTGTGTAATGTTCTTGTGTGTCTCTTACCCGTTCTGATCTGACCCCTAATCAATTCAAATACCTACCCAATTACACCCTAATTAATTTAAGTACTTACCTAACACATTCCAAATTGATTATGCCCCTATCCAACCTGTCCTACCCATAATTAATTAAGGATGATTCCAGAACTCCAGGCTGTGGCTGGAGGTTGGAGGTTGACAACCCCCTGGTGTCTCCAAGCTGTGCAGGCCTTAGGTGATTTCAGACCTCCCGGCCAAACCTGGAGGTTGGCAACCCCCGTCAATGGCATCCCTCTTTGCCAATCTTGAAATCTGGTCACCTTACAGAAGTGCACAGTCCCACTAGGGAAGGCCTGTATGATATTTTGATTCTTCTGGGCATACTGGCCTCAACCATATGCCTGGTGGAAGAGCTTCATCCTGCAGGACTTGCAGAACTATATTAGTTCCGTCAGGGCCCTGATGTTTTTTGGGAGCTCATTCCACGAGGTGGGGGCTAGGACCAAAAAAGGCCCTGGTTGAAGCCAGTCACGCTTCTTTGGGGCAGGGGACTATTAATTGGTTGCTGAAGCCTACCAGAGTGTTCTCTGTGGGACATATTTAGATAGGCAGTCCCTTAGATACACAGGTCCCAGATCTCATGTGGCTTAAAAGTAAGCACACTAAGACCTTGAACCAAACCTGATACTTAACTGGAAGCCAACGCAGCTGCTGCAGCACTGGTCTTATGTGTGTTCTCCATGGTGTCCTCATGAAGACTCATGCAGCAGCATTTTGGCCCAGTAGTAATTTCTGGATTAGAGCCAATGGTAGGCCCATGTACAGCAAGATACAATAATCCAACGTCAATGAGGCAGCAAGCGAGTACTCATGGTCTACCATGTCAAACGCTACTGTAAGATCAAATAACAAGCACTGAACTGCCTTGGTCCAGCTGTCTCCAGAGATCATTCCTCACGACAACCAGTACTTTCTCCACCCCATGGCCAGGATGGAAGCCAGATTGAGATGGGTCAGGGACCAATGCTTCCCCCAGGTGTGCTAGCAGCTGGTCCATGGCTGCTCACTCAATCACTTTCCTGAGGAACACTCAACTGCTTTCCCTGCAACACAGGGAAGTAGCTGGCTGAGTTGCGTGAGTCCAGTGATGGTTTCTTCAATAGAGAGCACACTACCACCTCTTTCAGACTGTCCAGGAAGGTCCCTGTAGTAAAGAACAAGTTTATTATCTTTCAAAGCAGTCCCCCCACTCTCTCCTTGCTCAATTTAAGGAGCCACAAGGCACAAGGGTCTAGAGGACAGGCCTCATTGAAGTTAGCAGCTTGTCCACTTCAGTCTGGGTAAGTGGTCTGAAGTGATCAAAATTTCTCTGAAGGCATCCAAGGGCCCTCTAATCAATGATCGAAGGTTATGGCAGAGCCATGAGATCTTGTCCATGAAATAGCTTGCATTTGGGTGTCATTTCTCTAGGGTGATAATTGACAGAATTACTCTAAACAATTGAGGTAGGTGTGAGCTTGCAGATATGATGCTGGTGGCATTGAACTCCTTCTTTGTCACCTTCACCGATATCACATAAGCCTTCAAAAATGTCCTATTAGATGTTCTTGTTGCTTCATCAAGAGTTTGCCTCCAAAATTGCTCTAGATGTATTGCCTCCTGTTTTCTTCAGCACAGCTCCCCTGTATACATGGGAGCTCACTTAGGTCAGAGGAAAAAATGGTGTTGGGGAGTAATCACATTGATGGTTGTCAACATCTGGTTTTGCCAGTCATTGACCATCTTATTTAGTGTACTGTTGGAGGCTTCACGTCCCAAATAATATTCAGGAAACCATTGGGATCCATAAGTCTCTTTGGACAGACAAAGATGTCTGCTGCCCACTCGAGGAGGAAGTGGGAGATTGAGCTGAGTCTTTATAGTGGTTTGTCCATGGCACCAAATTATAGGGTATCAGTTCCACCTCTAGTCCTGCACCAAAGATTAAGTGGCCTGCCTGATATATGGGACTGGTAATGAAATGCAAAAGCCCCAATGTTGCTATGGACAAAACTAGGTCTGGGCCTGAACTAGTGACTAGTGTCTCTGCATAGGTATTGAAGTCTCCCAGGATAATAAGCCTTGGGTACTGCAGTGCTCAGGCTGCCACTACCTAAAGCAGTTAAAACCCAGCAGAGACTTACCGCGGCCGAACACTTACGCAACGGAGGGCTTGCTGAGAGGAAGAGGCAACCACCCAGAGGCCCTCTAGTGTGCATGCAGCCAGAATGCAGCATGCACAGCATCAAGGGCAGGGTGGGACCTGTGGCAGCTATTTAAGATGCTACGTGCGCGGGTCTTGCCCTCTTCGCCAGGGAACTTCCCTTAGTGGCGGACTTCATTAGGCAAGGGAATCTGCTCTCCCGGCTGGGAACGGTGCGGGTCTCAAGGGCTCTTCTGGACTCCGTGGGTTGTTGGTGCAGTCTACTGACTGCTAGTTCAGGCTCCCTCTCCCATGCTGTGCCAACCCTCCCGTGGGGAGGTAATAAAGCTGTGGCCTTGTTTATCCCAGGATTGGTGCTGCGTCTTATTCCAGCACATAATGCCCTCCTGCAAGTCAATGAATTTTGCAATTCATCTTTGAATTGGAAATGCAGTCTCAGTGTTTGCCAGGCATATAGCCAGAATTTTTTTAATTGAAGGGGTAATTATTTTAAGAGGGCAGTAAAGAAACATACCCACCCATGGTTGCCAACCTCCAGGTGAGGGCTGGAGACCTCTGCCCACATCTCCAGGCAACATAGAATAATACCATTGGAGAAAATGGCTGCTTTGGAGGGTGGACTCCATAGTATTTTACTCCATTGAGGTTTCTCCTCACCCCAAATCCTGCCCATTCCTGGTTCCAGCTCTGGATTGGGAAAGTCTCCAGGAATTTCCCAATCCAGAGCTGGCAACCCTATTTGAGTTACATGCTTCCTAAAGGAATAAGTTTGTAGGTTGGCGGTACTGCTGGCCCTGGCCCACCTGGTAGGCAAGTAGGTGACAGTGGTAGCCTGGGCAACCTTTCCCATCTTCATTTTGTGATCCAGCTGTAGTGCTCCTGGATATGAAAGATATTGCCACTGTGATGTGTACCCTATTACTATCTATATTGGACTAATGCAATGTGCTGTGTGTGGGGCTACCCCTGAAGAGTTTTCAGAAGCTACAATTGCTACAGAATATGGTCAGAAAACTGCATACCCTTCACTTCTAGCCTGAATATATGAACTGTATTAGTAGCATGGTGAGCAAGTTCCAGCCCCTTTGAGGCATGCATAGACCGATTATGCATGGCAGTGGTCGTGCCAGGCTGCTGCCAGTTACTAGAAGTGGGATAGCATGCCCCACCACATCCAGAGAACGCATGGGGGAAGGACTCCCCAGGCATATGTAGATTACCCCAGCATTGTGCATACACACGCCCAATGCTTGCGCTGGAAGGGTCTGCTGTACCACATGACAGCAGGGGAGGAGTGGAGGGCATGTCCTACTTGAACAATGGCGGCAGAGCAGCATCATCATGGGGAAGGGAGAACATCCCGGTCAGCTCTGCAGCTCTGCATGATTGGTCATAGAGCCTTTTTTGTTATAACTCTCATTGAATGATTATGCATGGGACGGGTAGTCTGGGGTGGTGATGGCAGGGCAGCAGAGTGAATTCCTAATTGTGCATGATGCAATGCTATCCCAGCCTGGCCCAGATCAGATCACTGGATAGCCCGTGGTAAGGGAAGGCAGATACTTCTGCATTCCCTGTGAAGCTGCAGTCACCATCCAAGGCCCTGCTTGGCCAGCCATCTGCATAATGGAAGCACCGGGCCTTTGGACCCAGCTCCTCCCTCAACTGATGGTGTCCCTGCAGGGACACCAAATGCTCCTGTCACCTTCATGGAGCTTCATAGCTGACCAGGGCATTCTCCCACCCCCAAGATGGTGAGACAGCAGCATGCTGCTCTGCCGCCATTGTGGGGGGCATGCCCCCATTCCTCCCATGCTTCCTCATGGTGCAGTGGGCCCTCCCCCTCCCAGCCCCGGTGTTGTGTGTGTGTACACACAGCATTGGGGCAATCTGTGTGAGCTGGAGGAATCCTTTGCCCGTGCATTCTCTGGATGCGGAGGGGCATGCTACCCCACCCCTAGCAACTGGTAGCAGCTCGGTGCAGTCACTGCCATGTATAATTGTTCATTAACTCTCATTGGCCTCCTCACTGTCTCTATTCTTGTGTGTTTTTCTGTTTTAAATGTTTTACCAATTTTATCTGTATGTGTTTGATTGTTTACCATCTTGAGGACCACCTTGAAGACCGTTATACAGGGTACTCCAAGATAAAGAAGTGAGGAATGTCTTTTCACAAAATTAAATGTTTTGACACACATTGCCTGAATTTAGAAAGGGCTTATTTGTTATATATTGTATTGTGAAACTGCACTAAGTTTATGCTACAGGTGGGCAATAAAAATATCCTACCCCCAAAACAAAAGACAAAAATAAATTACTCACTTGACTTTCTTTTCCACAATCCCCTTTCCCAGAAATATGGGTCTGCTTCAGCAGCTATGTTTGTCTCTTACTTGTTTGGTTGTGTAAGTTGTTACCATTTTTATTTGGGGGAGATACATTGTAGAGAAGGATTACTCCTAAGGGATCTGTGATTGTTTGTTAGATGCCAAAGGTATTTTTATGTGGTTGGCTTTTATATTGGTTTTAATCTATATTGTGAAGTTAAAAGCATTGTAAAAATAAATCAGTGTACAAATGTGTGTGCATTCATGCCTGGCTTTTACTTCAATAATACTTTGATTGAATGCTTTGCTTCCTGATAACTTTATGAATACACAATGGCTGTTCACCAGTCTAGTAAAAACATGACCCCAGGAATATTTATTTTTGTTGTTGTTATGCTTGCAGAATATCTTGGCAAAAGGACAAATAGAAGGTAGATTTTCAATGTGAACATTTGGCAGCCTTTCAAGGTGAAACAACATTTTAAAACTGCACCATGGACTCATTTTGCACAATATTTTTCTAACATGGCTAGATAAACAAGGATACCCTCTTTACCCATTACTTTTTATTCTGGCTTTAAAGCCTCTAGCAAATAAATTAAGAAGTAATCAGGAAATTAGAGGCTTTAATTGCAGTGGGGTGGAAAGGTTGTTAACAATGTATGCTGCTATTAATAGCAGATTTAAAATCATCTATAAAACCTATTAAGGAAGAATTTCAAAATTTTTGTCAAATTTCAGGGCTAAAGATAAACTTTTCAAAATCTAGTCTGTTATGTAGTAATATTATTCCTAAAATACAGCTAGAGGCTTCTCAGAAATTAAATATCCCATTAGTTCATAAAAGTTTCAGATATCTTGGTTTAACAATTACTAAAATTTTGAATAAGATGTATCAATAAACCATTGTGGAGACAAAAAAAATTAGACTTGAAGAAATGGGAAAAACAGAATATTGATACATTCACTTGAATTGCATGGGTTAAAATGTTTATTACCCCAAAATTATCATATTTATTTTATGTATTACCATGGCATCTTTCTGATAAGATCTTAAAGAAATGGCAAATACAAATGGACCAATTTATTTTTAGATCCAGGAAACAGAGAACAGCAAAATTATTGAGATACCATCCAGTAAAAGAAGGAGGTTGGGGAATCCCAAATATTTCTTTATATTATGATGCGTATCAATTAAGACATATTATTCCTTTCCTATCTCTCTCAAGGGAAATTAACAGCTCAAACTTGGATAATTATATTTTGGCGAAAATAGGAGGTTTCCAAGTTTTATTTGGCAAGATTGCTGGTAAAAATTTAAACATAAACTCTTTGCTTACTCTTCACAGCCTGATTATGGAAAAAATGGAAAAAAGAACCTATACCCTGCAATCTCCCCATTAACACCTATTATTTGCCACCCAAAATTTTTAGCATTTAAAAGTTATGGATTAGACATTATAGGAGACCTTGGTAAAGTCCTTCTTCTTAAAAATATTCATACAAATTTATCAGAGGTTAGTGAGATATTAAAACATGAAAAACATTTTCCAGAGGGATGTAACTGGATGTTGAGACTTCAAATTTCATCCTTTCCGCAAAGGAAAGAAATTCAAATCCAATTGGATAGACCATTAACGGATTTTGAAAAATTAATCGACTACATAGATAAAATAGAAGGGAAACTAATATCGAAATTATATAAAATATTATTAGATCAGGAACAATCCGCATCACAAACAAAAAAATGTGGGAATTAGACCTAACTATCACTATTAATGGGATGGAGTGGAATATTTAGGAAAGTCCCATTTAAGTCAATATCAAGGAAAGTAAAAGAACATGCAATAACGGTAATACAAAAACGGTGTTATACCCCAATTAGGGTCTATCGAATGAAGAAATCTGGGGATAAAAAATGCTGGAGAGGCTGTGGAAAGGTGGGAACATTTATTCATATGTGGTGGGAATGCCCAGCAATAATGAAATTCTGGGAGAAATTTTTTTGGGAAATTGGTAATATTATAAAAGTGAAATTGGAACCGTCAGTCCAGTTGGTTCTCAATATATTTCTCAATGAAAATGCTCAATATAAGAAGAAAATATTGGTGAACTTTCTGATTGTAGCTACCAGTTTGTTAATTGCTACTGATCTTAACACAGCCCGTGGCGCCGCGGGCGCCACGGAAAAAATAAAGCCGTAAGGAGAGGAGTTAGGGCGGGATGAAGGTGCCGATTGGCCCCTTCCTCCAGACAGACCATCAGCCAGGCCAATCGGCAGGTGCTTGGCCCGGCCGATTCCTGCCCTGCCGACAAGGGAGCCCCCGGCAGTCGCACGCAGCGCGGCTGGCGGGGGCTCCCTGTCTGGCGGCCTGACATGCCGAGAGGCGCAAAGTGCCTCTCGCAGCATCAGGCCGCCGCCCAAGGGAGACCCTGCCAGCCGCGCTGCGCGCGACTGCTGGGGGCTCCCTTGCCTAGGGCCCACTGTATTTTTCTTAAAGCTAATTATCTCATTAGATAATTGGCGAAAAGAATTAGGGAGTTTATGATGTTGGAAAAGTTAACAAATAACATTAAAGTAATTCAAGGGGAGAAAAAGATTGAGGATTTCAATATAATTTGGCTTGATTTGGCAAATTACTTAAGGAAATTTTCAGACTTAGTGTTGTAATGTGTGACTTGGAATTATGATAAACAGTTGAAATATAATAGATGAAATGGACATTGTCTACAGCAGTGGTCCCCAACCCCCGTTCCAGGGACCGGTACCAGTCCGTAGATCAGTTGGTACTGATCAGTTGGTACGAGGCTCCTCCTCGTCCTCCTCCCAAGCTGCTGCCTCTGGGGCTGCCTTGCCACTCTGCCATGGGCTCCCCTTTGGTGCTCTCCAGCGGCCACCATGGCTGGGGCTCCCCCTCGTTGTGGCACTGCGCAGCTGCTGCCGGCAGCACCCCCCAGCGGGCAGTGAGAGGTCAGGGGCGCCGGCGGGAAAGCAAGTAGAGCAGGGGCTCAGGCAGAAGCGATGATGTCCCTAGGCAAAAGACTCCCCCCCCCCGGGCCTCAGTAAAATTGTCAAGTGTTGACCGGTTCCCAGTGATAAAAAGGTTGGGGACCACTGGTCTACAGGATTCAAAAGGTTTATGAAGCTACAGAGTTGTGCTACGGTGAATTTTGTTTTTGGTGGGGCGTCTCTGTTGATTGTCTGTTATTTATTAATTATAATAAAAAAAAATTTAAATTCATGACTCGATTTACCTACTCTTCCTGTAGATTGTTTCCTTCTGAATTTTAAACACACATCACAGATTAATTTGGATTAATAGTAAGTGCAATTCTTACACATGATTATGGTAAAAGGTTTGAAAAACTGCTCATAGTCCCATATATATGTTGCATATACAGATGGTCCTAGTTTTGGTCCCTGACATCTTTTATGTAAGTATATCAGTCACAGATGCAGGAAGTACTTTTACTTCAGATCCTGCCCAGTATTAGGCAGCCTAAACTCCCAGTCACAACTATTATGAGGACTTATGCCTAAACATAAACTTTAAACTGAAGCCACAAGGGGAAGGAGATGATCAACATAGGGAGTGTAAGGAAGGAGACCGATCGGGGGCAGCCCAACCAGGAAGGCCAGCTCATAGGGAACCAAAAGTAAAAGGATTCAGATGCCTTTATACTAACGCCTGAAACATGGGCAATAAGAAGGAAGAGCTGGAACTTCTCATGCTGATGGAAAGGTATGATCTAGTAGGCATCACAGAAACTTGGTGGAATGATTCTCATGACTGGAATGTAATAGTGGATGGGTATGAACTGTTCAGAAAAAGCAGAATAGATCGAAAAGGTGGAGGAGTGGCACTGTATGTAAGGAAAGGGCTTACTTGTCAGGAAATTCTAGTGAAGGAGAGTATATCTACAGTGGAAAGCATCTGGGTGAAAATAAGCGAGGGGAAAACAAACAGTGTGGTGGTTGGTGTCTCCTACTGACCACCTGACCAATGAGAGGATGTGGATGCTGCACTTTGTGAGCAGCTTGAGAAAATATCCAAGCGGCAGGACCTTGTCATCATGGGTGACTTCAATTTCCCAGATGTGTGCTGGGAAACAAACTCTGCAAAGTGTCCTCAGTCATGCAACTTTCTGGCCTGCCTGGCTGACAATTTCATTTATCAAATGGTAGATGAACCCACAAGAGGTTCAGCAATACTGGACTTAATATTGACCAAAAGGCAAGAGTTGGTGGATGAGGTGAAGGAGGTGGGGACCCTAGGGGGAAGTGACCATGTCCTCATAGAATTCCTTTTGAGATGGGGAGCCAAGGAAGCTTGTAGCCAGACGCGGATGTTGGGTTTTCGTAGGGCAAAGTTTAATAAACTCAGAGACATGATGAGTGACATACCATGGACGAGAATGCTGGAAGGGAAGGGAGCATGTGAAGGGTGGGTGCTACTCAAACAAGAGCTATTGCATGCTCAATCAATGACTATCCCAGAAAGACGAAAACACTGCAGGAGCTCAAAGGAGCCTATTTGGATGAACAGAGAACTTCAAGAGGAACTAAGAAAGAAAAGGGAAATGTTCAGGAAATGGAGGGAAGGACAGAGCTCTAAAGAAGAGTACCTACAGGTTACTAGGCACTGTAGATCAATCATCAGAAAGGCCAAAGCTGAGAGTGAGCTAAGATTGGCCAGGGAAGACCACTGTAACAAGAAAAGATTTTTCAGTTATGTGAGGAGCAAACGTAAAGTAAAGGAGGCAATAGGCCCACTGTTGGGTTCGGATGGACGAACTCTAACGGAGGATGTAGAGAAACCAGAAAGGCTCAGTGCCTATTTTACATCTGTTTTTTCTTACAGATCAAGGGGTTTAGGCACATCTAGAGATGGCAGGAGCCAAGAGATAGTGTCTGGGTGGCAGGTTGACATGGACAAAGAGGTTGTCGAGAGGCATTTAGCTGCACTGGATGAGTTCAAATCACCTGGGCCAGATGAAATGCACCTGAGAGTGCTCAAAGAGCTTTCCAGAGAACTTGCACAACCCTTGTCCATCATCTTTGGGACCACGTTAAGGACTGGAGATGTCCCAGGGGACTGGAAGAGAGCAAAAGTTATTCCGATCTTCAAAAAAGGGAGGAAGGATGACTCGGGAAACTACAGACCAGTGAGTCTGACCTCTGTTGTGGGGAAGATAATGGAGCAGATATTAAAGGGAGCGATCTGCAAACATCTGGAGGACAATTTGGTGACCCAAGGAAGTCAGCATGGATTTGTCTCCAGCAGGTCCTGTCAGACCAACCTGGTTTCCTTTTTTGACCAAGTGACAGGTTTGGTGGATCCTGGAAATTCGGTTGATGTCGTTTACTTGGATTTTAGTAAAGCTTTTGATAAGGTTCCCCATGATGTTCTGATGGATAAATTGAAGGACTGCAATCTGGATTTTCAGATAGTTAGGTGGATAGGGAATTGGTTAGAGAACCACACTCAAAGAGTTGTTGTCAATGGTGTTTCATCACACTGGAGGGACTTGAGTAGCAGGGTACCTCAGGGCTCGATGCTCGGTCTGGTACTTTTTAACATATCTATTAATGATTTAGATGAGGGGGTTGGAGGGACTATTCATCGAGTTTGCAGATGACACCAAATTGGGAGGACTGGCAAATACTCCAGAAGACATAGACAACGATAGAGTTCAACGAGATCTGAACACAATGGAAAAATGGGCAAATGAGAACAAGATGCAACTAAATAAAGATAAGTGTCAAGTTCTGCATCTGAGTCAGAAAGATGAAAAGCATGCCTACTGGATAGGGCATACGCTTCTAGGTAACACTGTGTGTGAACGAAACCTTGGGGTACTTTTGGATTGTAAGCTAAACATGAGCAGGCAGTGTGATGCAGCGGTAAAAAAGGCAAATGCCATTTTGGGCTGTATCAACAGGGGCATCACATCAAAATCACAAGATGGCATAGTCCCATTGTATACAGCACTGGTCAGACCACACCTGGAGTACTGTGTGCAGTTCTGGAGGCCTCACTTCAAGAAGGATGTAGTTAAAATTGAAAGGGTACAGAGGAGAGCAACGAGGATGATCTGGGGCCAAGGGACCAAGCCCTATGAAGATAGGTTGAGGGACTTGGGAATGTTCGGCCTGGAGAAAAGGAGGTTGAGAGGGGACATGATAGCCCTCTTTAAGTATTTGAAAGGTTGTCATTTGGAGGAGGGCAGGATGCTGTTCCCATTGGCTGCAGAGGAAAGGACACGCAGTAATGGGTTTAAACTACAAGTACAACGATATAGGCTAGATATCAGGAAAAAATTTTCACAGTCAGAGTAGTTCAGCAGTGGAATAGGCTGCCTAAGGAGGTGGTGAGCTCCCCCTCACTGGCAGTCTTCAAGCAAAGGTTGGATACACACTTTTCTTGGATGCTTTAGGATGCTTAGGGCTGATTCTGCGTAGAGCAGGGGGTTGGACTAGATGGCCTGTGTGGCCCCTTCCAACTCTATGGTTCTGTGATTCTATAACAGCATTCCAGCTTGACATGTATTCAAATGGCCTCAGAAGAAAAAAGGAAATCACGAGGCACAATGATGTAGTGGTCTTCTCTATGTTTATGGGTGAAAAGGTTATAACATAAAGTCTAAATGGTCAAACATATGATCAAACATAAAGAGTCAACCAAAATGGGATCCTAGGTTAAGTGACCCGCTTTCTGTTTTAACTTTCTGTTTTAACTGTTTTAACCACGGGTGCCACGGACTAAATAAATGGTTAAGCCCTGTTGAGGTGGGATTTGTCCGTGATGAGGAAGGGTCCGCATTGGACCCTTTCTCAGGACAGACAATCGGAGGGACCAATCAGCAGGTGCGAAGCGGCTGCCGATTGGTCCCTCCGATTCCCAGCCCCAGCAACTGTGAGCCGCGCGCAGCGCGGCTCGCAGTTGCTCCCGGCTTGACGTGGTGAGAGGCGCTTCGCGCCTCTCGCCGCATCAGCCGGCTACCCGAGAGATCCCCTGGCAGCCGCGCTCTGCGCGGCTGCCGAGGGCTCCCTGCCCGGCGGCCTGATGCGGTGCGCCTCTCGCCACGTCAGGCCGCTGCCAAACAAAGACCCCGCCAGTCGCGCGTAGGGCGGCTGCCGAGCCCTCCCTGCCTCCCCCGCTGCCGGAGCCGATGCGGAGCGGCTACAGCAGCACGAATCATAAACTCCCGTTCGAACCCTGGCGCCTCCACTCGAAAACAGAAGATGCCGCTCTAGGCTCCCCACCTCTATGGCGGCAGGCCTCTGTCGCGCGTTGCCGCGGAAGCGTCCCAAAGGAACGTGCCACTCTAGCCTCCCCGTGCCCTTCAGCCGGAAGTGTCTATCCTTAGTACCCTTTTTGAACTCTATGGTTCTGAGCCGACAACTGTAAGTATCTAGAGCCCGCTGTATGCCTTCTACAGCGGGCTATATTTCTAGTGATCATATATACTGTATTACTGGACTCACAATTAATAAATTGTTTAAGATGTACTTTAAAGCCATTGGAATGTTGATACTCCTTAGTTTCCAACATATATTTACACACCATACATTTACCACAACAATGATTACCTATTGGTAAAGTATTAATAGGGCGTTCTATGGGTCTGATAATATCCTGAATATTTCTGCCACGACGCCACGCTATAAGTGGTTTTACCTTGCGGCCCTCAATATGGTCAACCATATGCCAGTGTTTGTGTATAATTTTTTGCAGTTCACAAGAATAATCTGAGTTCTCAAAAGATGAGGTTAACCTGTTGTTTTTCGGCCTGAGTTTGTATTGTAACAGAGCCTCATGGTCTGTTCTATCAACGTGGTCTATTGCTGCATTAATAGTCCACAATGGGTAGCCTCTGGCAGTCAGATCACTACTTAAAGCGATACATGCCCTTTGATATCTAGTAGCATCTGAGTTGTTTCTTTTGGAGCGCAAAAATTGCCCAAAAGGTAAATTGGTTTTGAGGTGCCATGGATAAAAGGATTGGAAATGTAATAAGGTATTTCTATCCGTGTCTTTGTGAAATGTATTCAAATGGCAGCATACCACTTGCTCTTTAATGCTGATAAAGTATCAAGAAGCATAGGAATCTAATTCAGTGAATTCCAATTTTTTCAGTAATCCCTCCTCTGGATTATCATACCA
The DNA here is from genome assembly GCF_049243985.1 of Paroedura picta. Classification (NCBI taxonomy): domain Eukaryota; kingdom Metazoa; phylum Chordata; class Lepidosauria; order Squamata; family Gekkonidae; genus Paroedura; species Paroedura picta. The sequence continues at coordinate 79,213,845 of NC_135371.1, read as the reverse complement.
CTGTTTTGCTGTCTGAGTGGCATGGCACAAGATGGCCCCATGCATGGCGTCAATGGTAGGGATAATTGGGACACCAACCCAGTGTGTGTTTCCCTGTGCATAAAGACATTGACTAAATCTTGTTCTGTGTACGCCTACATGCACATAAGTACATATATACTTTATATTTAAATCAATACATCTCCACATATGTGAGCTAAAGTGATGTAATAAATAATAGTTACACATATTCAGCACCCAGGGAAGAAATTGAGATAGTGACAGATTTTATTTTCCTGGGCTCCAGGATCACTGCAGATGGGGACTGCAGCAAAGAAATTAAAAGACGCTTGCTCCTGGGGAGGAAAGCTATGGCAGATCTAGATAGCACCCTAAAAAGCAGAGACATCACCCTGCCAACAAAAGTGTGTTTAGTCAAGGCTATGGTATTCCCAGTTGCAATGTATGGCTGTGAAAGTTGGACCATAAGGAAGGCCGAGCGTCCAAGAATTGAGGCTTTTGAACTCTGGTGCTGGAGAAGACTCTTGCGAGTCCCTTGGACTGCAAGGCGAACAAACCGGTCAGTCCTAGAGAAGATCAGCCCTGACTGCTCCTTAGAAGGCCAGATCCTGAAGATGAAACTCAGATACTTTGGCCACCTCGTGAGAAGGAAGGACTCCCTGGAGAAGAGCCTAATGCTGGGAGCGATCGAGGGCAAAAGAAGAAGGGGACGACAGAGAATGAGGTGGCTGGATGGAGTCACTGAAGCAGACGGTGCAAACTTAAATGGACTCCGGGGAATGGTAGAGGACAGGAAGGCCTGGAGGATCATTGTCCATGGGGTTGCGATGGGTCGGACATGACTTCACACCTAACAACAACAACAATATTCAGCACCAATATTTAGCTTGCTGAGATTCTTTAGGTGGAACAGATGCTTAGGAGCATTTATCAGTCAGCCAATTTCAGGATGTATTTCAGAACACTGTGTGAGGCTTTGGAATGTATCAGGGCAGAGAAACTGCTAGCCTTTAGCCATTATTTTTAGCCTTGTTTTGAAATGCTATCATTTTTTTAAAAGCTAAACAAATTCATTTTTCATGAACTGCTGTCATTCTCTGTAATTCTACTGATGACAGATTGATAAAGAAGAAACACACACAATTGTGACTCAAAACAAACAGTTTTGCTATAATTTCATTACCCCAAGTTGCCTCAGGAAGACTGTAATTTTTTTGTCATGTTTTACTTCTTTATACACAGATCTTCATGATATATATTTTTTTGAAAATCACTATAAAGTTGAAAAGAATGGCCACAATCTATGAACAATATATTTAATTGACTATATCTGCTCTGCTTGCTGTGATTCCTTTTGAATGCAGCTGAAGCATGATATTCTGTTTCAGGACAAAGTTGTACATTATTCATTTTTGTTTTACAGATTTTTTTATCCCACTTCTCTGGCCTCATAAAGGTCACCTAGGCAACTAAGACACTGAACAGATCACAACTATATTTTGTATGGAATTAATGTGGTTGTCTGAGAAAAAGTACTACTAATAATATGGAAGTTCTGTTCAGAAAAGGGGTAAATACCAAACTGCTCACTTTTAAAAAATGGAACCAACATGACAGCTTATCTTGAATAATTTCAAAGGTAATTTTTAGGTCAATTATATATTGCTAATGCCTCCTATGAATGAAATCCAGTGAATGAATTATGACAGAGGACTGTCATCCTTCAATATATATCTAAAGCTAAAATGATGGGTAAAATAATCAGTATTCTGAAATCAACAGCAAAGCTCCTATTTTTGTGAAGTGGATGTGAAGTTTATTTTGTGTTTCTTTTGAATTTTAGTGTGTTTCTTTTGAATTTTAAAGAAATAATTCTCTGGAAAGTGTCTGATGCAGCTATAAAACACCATGTCAACTTCGCAGTGAGTTTTTATTAAACAATTCCTGCAGGGTTCCATTGAAACCACACTTTGTCCCTATATGAGGAAGAGGGAATCATTTTGTGGCAATAACCAGACCACAATCAAGGATGCATTATTGAAAGGGGGAGTCATTTGTTTGAACATTTGAGTTCAGATTTCTCTTTCTGTATCATCCAACATCTGTTGTACTTTAATTCTGAGATGCTGTCTTTGCTTTCTTTTTAACACATGTATGAGAAAGTGGTTTTATTATAGAGTTCTGGGAAGAACTGGCTTGCTTGTATGAGGCAGTTCTATTCCAATGATATCAAATATTCTATTTGTGGCTTTCTTGTAAAATATTTAAAAAGGAAGGGGGATAAAATAGAAGATGGTAGTGTAAGAAACAAAGAATAAGTGGCACATTGTATAATAAATAAGGCAGGCAAAATGGGTATCTGTAACTATTGGGAAGATACTGTTATGAGGAAAGAATTTGAAACATTACTTCCACATGCAATTTGACACCCCCCCCCCATTGTGCCTTGTCAGAAATGAGAAGCCAGAAAAAGATTAATCAAAAGCAACATGCGGAATGCATTGGTAAAATATAAGATGGATATTTGAAACCTGTTACCCAGAGACAGGACAGCATGCAGTCAAAACTTACTTTCAACCCCATGAGGCAATAGAGCACACTGATGACACTCATTGGCAGGACATAAAAGAGGACAGAGGTCACTTGGATGATGCAGTTGTAGATCCACATGGGCTTGACCACAGCACAGGTATCTGAGCCAGGGACCTCTGTGTGGTTTGGGAAATATTGCACCATGATGCCATGGATACTGGCATTGGGAAGAGCGAAGAGGACAGACAGGATCCATAGGGTGAGGATGATCCTCAAAGCACGTCGCCGTGTACTTTTCATCTTAGCTTGGAAGGGGTGAAGAATGGCCACGTACCTTTCCATGCTGACAGTGGTGACACTCAGAATGGAGGCAAAGCAAACAGTCTCAAAAAGAGCCGTCTTAAAATAGCACCCTACCAGTCCAAACAAAAAGGGGTAGTTGCTCCACATTTCATAGGCTTCCAAAGGCATCCCAATGAGCAGCACCAGTAAGTCTGAAATGGCCAGGCTGAAGAGATAGTAGTTGGTAGGACTTTTCATATTCCTGTGCTTAAGAATCACCAAGCACACCAAGAGGTTGCCAGACACTCCAACTATAAAGATCAAAGCATAGACCCAAATCATAGGCAGGAAGAGATGGCTGCGCTTGGGTCCATATAAAAAGGCTAAGTAGTCCTCAGTGCTATTTAAATATCTCCATAGGGGTTCAGCTTCTTCTTTTCGATGAACATACCAAGTGAGGTTAGTTGTCCAATCCATTGTAGAAAGAATAACTACTCCAGCTCTAGCTTTGCCCTCCAAGATTTGCTTGCTCCAGATTCCTTATTTTTTGAATGTAGAAATGTGACAGAGGGTGGGGGGAGGGAAGGGAGAGAGAGAGAGTGCTTTCAGACCTGAAAGCACTAAGCATTGAAAAGAATAACTATGTGTTGGAAAGAGTGAATGGATATCTGCGGTGTACATCTGCCTTTGCTGTATTAACTGTTCCCCTGTGCAGAATCCCTTTGACAGCAGGCCCCTCCTTCTGCATAGTCTCATTGGCTAGCTGCATAAATGAAATTATATGTGGAATGAACAAGTCTTGGTTAATTGTTTCAGGTTTCTTGATAGAAGCTTTTACTGAACAAGAGGTAAAGGGTAGAAGAAGGGTAGAAGAAATCTGAAATCCTTATCTTAAGGTAAATCCTTGAAATTCGTACCTTTATTAAATGGTAGAGAGTCTAGGAAAAAGAAAATAATGGATATAATAATAAAGCTTGATTAAAAGTTATGCTTGAAGATGAAACTCAAATATTTTGGCCACCTCATGAGAAGGAAGGACTCCCTGGAGAAGAGCCTAATGCTGGGAGAGATCGAGGGCAAAAGAAGAAGGGGACGACAGAGAATGAGGTGGATGGATGGAGTCACTGAAGCAGTAGGTGCAAACTTAAATGGACTCCGGGGAATGGTAGAGGACAGGAAGGCCTGGAGGATCATTGTCCATGGGGTCGCGATGGGTCGGACACGACTTCGCACATAACAACAACAACAAAAAGTTATGCTAAAGTGATTTCTTTCAACTGAAAGCTATGGAGGAAATAATACTGTTTGTCATGGACCAACTTATAGCCCTTATTGATTTGATCTTCTGTATTATATAGAGGACAAAAGAAGAAGGGGACGACAGAGAATGAGGTGGCTGGATGAAGTCACTGAAGCAGTAGGTGCAAACTTAAATGGACTCCGGGGAATGCTAGAGGACAGGAAGGCCTCGAGGATCATTGTCCATGGGGTTGCGATGGGTCGGACACGACTTCGCACCTAACAACACCTAACAACAACAGCACCTAACAACAACAACAAATTATATAGCAAATAGATTGCCTTCCTAGGGAAAGGCAAAGGAAGCAAATAGATTGCTGTATTTGTCAGTTTTAATGTTTACATTTCACATATAGAGCTGAAAATTTGCCACCTTTAAAGCACTATATCAGTGCAGAAGCAGTCATCCAAAAGTATCATACAAAAGTATGTTTTGTATTTGGAGTCGGGACCGGGGGGAGGGGGTGGGGGGAGAAGATTAACACAAACACACATGTTGGGGAGAATCAGTTAGACTTCATTGATGACAGGTTCCTCAGGTCTTGGTGCACTATAGTATATTTAAGACAGAGAGCCTTGGTCTGAGGAAATCAAGCTATGAAGGACTTATTTGTGGGGGGAAATCGCTCTACACTGGCTACCAGAGAGCCATCTGGAGTGAAGGCAAAGCCCCTTCCTAAGAAAAAGCCATGCAGAACACTCAGGCTGTCCTTGGGCTATTACAGGCTATGGGAGACTGAATCAAAATGCATGTTCATATGATAGCTGACACTGAGGAAGCAGAAATTATCAGCAGGCACTTCAACCCCCCCCCCTCCATACACACCATGGTCACTGATCAGAGGTAGTGCTTTGTAGTTTCAGGAACGTTCCAATGCCTTAAATACCACAGAGTAACAACTACTAATATACATAGCTATACGGCTTGGTTGCCAGGGTAAATGTCATGTTAATGTGATTGCTGACAAAAGCAGAGTATCAGTGGCAGTTGCTCAAGCTCCCATTGGAAGACAAGGGACTGTGAACAGAAAAGGGGAGGAAACCAAAACCACGCTCACATTTATGCATCAAAAAAGACCATTCTCAGTGCTGTAACACAAGAAAAGTTGCCTTAAAGCTGGTTTCAGAAGCCTCGCTGATAAAATGCTGTTGGAACAGTGGGCAGTGTTTGCAATGCAAAAACAAAAATAACACTATGGATTTTGCGCTGCGAACACAGTGCCATGTTAAGATTTGAAAAATAAGACATTGTTTTTGGCAGTCCTCTTGCAAATTTTATGTGATGCATAATATACCCAGATCAAACCATCTAGTTCAGTTTCTGTTTTAAAGTGCAAGAAGCAACAGATGGTTGCAAGGAAGGCCCAAGTCTTACAGGGAGATATGAAATGACATATTCATAAGAAATGTGTTTTTTTTCTTTTGTGATCTCCCCCCACCCTGCATCACCTAGGCTGAGCTTGTTTGATGTGCTGAGTCACAAGGGCTGTTACTCTGTCCTAGAACCAATCAACACCAAACTACAATTTTGTGGATAGCAGTTTCATAGCAGGTAGTTTCAGCACAGCTGGTATCAAATTTCTAGCTACAAAACAAAAGCCAACAGGCTATGTTAATGGCCTTATAAGAAAAGAAAATGACAGATTAAACCAATTTGGCCTGTAGTGGAATGGCAGCTGGGTCTTTGCGTGGAACCTAGAAGTCAAAGGATATACAGTGAAAATAGCATCCATGGCAACAGTAATTTCTGAAAGTAGGGAATGAGATCAAAACATCTCTCTATCTCAAACACTATTCAAAATGAGCCACCAGAAAAGGCTGTTGCTGTTGCTGGCTAGGGCAGCATGTGCATGTGTACAAAAAAACTGATATTTGGAACTTATGTTGGGGATTTTTATTGAGAATGTGGCACATCAATATATTAAATAAACATACTAATATCAGAAGATGGAATGCAGAAATCAGCCCTGATCCATGCTCTACAATCTACCTTTTTTGTATCCATACTTGTTGTCTGAAAGGGCTCTCCTGATTAAAGAGAAACATGCTGAGAATGTTGGGTTGCATATCAGATCTAAATTTTCATAGATTATCTGAAGATAGAACCTAAAAATATGTCAGAACAGGATGAACTTGCAGGAAAGATTACTGATCCAAGCAGTGAGGTAACCTTCAATTACTTCAGCAGACTGATCTATGGCATAAATGAAACTGAAAAGAAGGTGCCAAAAATAGTTTGCAAGAGGCAGATAGTCTTCTAATTTTTCATGCTTTGTTTCAGCATCTATATTGTGTTTTGATAATTAAGAGTCTATACACCTAGGAGTGTCTTGATATGAACTGGAGAAAAACTATTCACCAACAAATAATTAGGGAGTCTAAAGAAGCTCTGGAAGGGAATTCAGGAAAGTGATGGAAACTGGAACCAAAGGGGCTAGGAAAATCTAGTGTAAACACTAGCTGATTTATGAAAATCTGTTTTACTATTGTGCTACAACTATTGCCCTGTTGCACTAAGGCTGAATTATCATTGTATGTTTTGCAAGTAGGGCAGAATTAGTTGTCTCAGCTTCCTTACTATCCATTTCACTGAGCATTTAGAAAAGGAAACCATGGCTGCCCTGGTACATTTCATGCAGAAGATGTTGCTTAGCTGATTATTTTCAGGTCACAGAAGGGCTGATAGGACGAAGAGAAAGAAAAATTTGTTTTCAAAAGCTCTTTCCACTTCTACTGCTGTACAATCTAACTCCATGATCTGTAACAATGAGAAATGCATAAGTAAGGGAAAAGTCCATAGTAACTGAGCGAGTGGTCCCATAGGCCCTGGCTAGTGAGTCTGCATAGTAGTAAAGATGAGTGGGCTATGGACAAGCAGCTAATGCCAATGGAAAGATGGGATCATGCTATTCATTGATGGATAAAAAGGGAACAGTTGCATGATACAGGGGGGCATGGGAAGAAAAGAGAAAAAAGGTGCAACTCAGAGAACAAAAGGCGGCTGCGACTTACCCGAGCCACTGTTGAGGCGGCGGAAGGTCGCGCGGCGGAAAGTGTGGCTGGTGGCATGCGCACGCACGCATGCACGCACAAGTGCGGTGCAAGGGCGGGGCAGGGCGGCAAGCGCGGGGCTATTTAAGCAGCCTCGTGCTCACGGCCTGCCCCTTTCGCCCGCAGCAGAGCCGAGTGCAAGGTTCTGCCGCTCGCTGCGATTCAGGGTGTGGCTGGGCCTGTTGAGTTCCAGCCCTCCTCCCCCCTGCAGGTCTTCTTGGCTCTCCTGAGGAGCGCTTGGGGATGGCGCAGAGACGCCGAAGCAATCGGCCTTCGGACCAAAGGCTGCAAGGTGGGGGCGTTAACACCCCCGGGCGGGAGGGGATCCGGGAGGGGGAATTCCCAGCGGGTGGGGAGCCACCCCTCCGATTGGGCAGCAGGCGGGCGAGCACTGTGCGGGCGAGAGCCGTGTGGGTCGTCTGCCCTGACGGCTTCATCCCAGGCAGCTGCAGGTCGGGCTAGTGGGCCATGTGGGCGGCCCCAGGAGCAGGAAGGTGCTGCCAGGGATCAGCAGCCATGTGCTCCGGAGCTCCCGGCGGGGGTTGGGGATCGATCGAGCAGGGCCCACCACGGTGGGAATCGGGCCCAATCTGGCAGCGTGCACAGGGACAGGGGCAGGAGGCTCCAGGAAAGCCCCTCTGCCGCTCATAGGGGCAGACCTTGAACCCGAGTGGCTGCCAGTAGGGAGCCGGGCCAGGAGCCTGCTGAGATCTTACAGGCACTTCAGGGTGCAAGGGATCAATCTCGAAGGACCGGGGGGGAGGGTGTGGAGGGGTAGTCTAGAGCTTCCCTCCACCAACTGTGCAGCCCCACCCCCTCAGCCTAGCCCATGAGATCGCAGCCCAGAGGCTGAGCCGAGCACACCTGATAGCAGCGCCTCTACTTATTGGAAGGGTTATCCCCGGGCTGTTTCTCAATTGTCAGGCTCGCATGCCCCTTTGGGGGAGGACAGTGTCACAAGTACTGTGGAGGACAGTTCCTGGGGTGAGAGTTCTGCTACCTTGGACACTGACAGGTCTGGGGACCCTTCCAGACAGAAGCGGAGAAGGAAGTCGGGCCGCAAGAAGCGTTGCAGGGCACATTGCTCTGTTTCCTCCGGTGAGTCAATCTCCAGTGAGGAGGCTGACAATGGCCATAAGGAGGGCCGCTACTGGTTGGAGGGGGCATTTGTGCTGGGTAAAGATAACATAAAGATAAGCTCAGCAAGGACTTTCCTAGATGTGAGCGCAATTTCTCTAATTGGTTGAGGGGTTATGTAGAATACCTCACCCTTATCTCTGCTGCCTACCCTGAGAGGGGGTGGCATTTGGCCAGGCATTGGTCCCACATTTTGGAAGCCAAGGAGACGGCGGGCGAGGACGCCGCCTTAGAATACAACCAGGTATTCAGGGAACGGGCCTCCTACAACGCCCTTGCAAGGTGGGACATGCGAAACAGTGATGCCCGGCTGGTGAACGTTGGCCCCAATGTGTGCCCGGCTAGGGAACGTGAGCGGAGGTTGCCAGTGTGCAGGCGGGGGTCGGGCCTCCCATGCTGGGATTTCAACTGCAAAACATGTCAACGGCCCCAGTGCCGGTATAATCCTGTCTGCGAAGCGTGTGTGGGGGGCCATGCTGACCAGTCTTGCTGGGTGTTGGTATGTCGATAAGGCCATGCCCATGGGATGCTCGGTGGCATGTTCCGTTTTTGAAAAATTCAGTACCTTCTTGGAATGGGCAGTGAAGGAGCGGGGGCACTTTAGACAGGTCATCCATTTCTTGGATGATTTTTTGGTGGCGGACCCAGTGGGCTCGAGGGATTGTGCTTATCGCCTACACGTGTTTCAACGTCTTGCCGTGGACCTGGAGGTTCCGTTGGTACAGGAAAAGACGGAGGGCCCGGCATCCTGGCTCACTTTTTTGGGCATTAAGTTGGACACAGTGAGCGGCACTTCCCGCCTGCCTCAGGAAAAGCTGTACACCCTTAGGTCCTTGCTTCAAGACATGCTGGGTAGGTCTAAGTGTACACTCAGGGAGCTCCAGGCACTACTGGGACATCTGAATTTTGCCTGCCGGATCATGGCCCCGGGCCAGGCATTTTGCAGGCATTTGGCAGGCATTTGGGCGCCACATCACCATATTCGGGTAACTAAGGGACTCAAGGAGGACTTGAGGGTGTGGCAAGTTTTCCTCAGTGACTTCAATGGGGTGTCCATGTGGCAAGACCGGTTGCAGCTGGGCGACTTGCTACAGGCGCACTCAGATGCAGCAGGTGGCCATGGTTTTGGTGTATATTTTGATGCCAGGTGGTGCTACGCACGATGGCCGGCCCACTGCGGGGAGGCGGTCTGGCGGGACCTTACATTCTTGGAACTCTTTCCCATCCTGGTGGCTGCCTATATATGGCAGTAGCCTATATATGGCAGTAGCCGAGTAGCCTTTACCAACTGCAGGGTTGTTTTTTGGTACGACAACCTAGCAGTTGTACAGGTAATAAACAAGCAGTCCTCCAAATCCACACAGGTCATGAGGCTCATTCGGAGGCTGGTTTTATTGTGCCTTAGGGCCAACATTTCTTTTCATGCACCGCATGTGGCAGGAGTGGATAATGCATTAACAGATTCCCTTTCTCACCTGCAGATCTCAAAATTTCGTCAACTCGCCCCTGGGGCCACTCAGGACCCGGAAGACTTCCCGGAAGAACTTTGGACACTTGGAGAGGAGTGATTCTGAGAGGGATTCTGGGGTCCTTGGCACCATCCACCTATCAGGCTTATGAAGGAGCTGCCAGGGGGTTTCTTGCTTTCGCCAAGGAGGAAGGACTTGCATCCGTTTGGCCAATGCACGAACATACATTGCTACGTTATCTGGCCAGTCTCTGGAAGAAGGGCATTGCCCCGGGGACGATGCGGGTTCATGTAGCGGGCCTGGTGTTTTTTAGCAAGGTTTTTGGGTCCTGGGATCCCAGCACATATTTCTTAGCTTGTAAGGCCATTGGGGGTGGCGGAGGGCAGAGCCGCTTACACAGGATACTAGGCACCCTATTACATTGGCACTTCTTGAAAGTTTGTTGTCTCAATTACCAATTGTTTGTTCCACCCATTATGAGGCCCTCCTGTTTACAGCAGCCTTTACATTGGCATTTTTTGGGGCCTTGCACAGTAGCGAGTTCCTTGCTCCTTCTAGATTGCTTACTGGATATAGTTCCCTTGACAGGAGTAATGTGGTGCCTGTGGACAGTGGCTATATGGTCACACTGAGAAGGTCCAAGACTGACCAGAGGGGTAACGGTACCAAATTGCATTTAGTGGCCCAAATGGCAAGCCCATGTCCAGTGACCAGCATAGCGGCTTTTTTGGCTGTTTGCCCCTGAGTAGCGGGGAACTTACTTATCCATGCGGATGGCACATGCCTATCTGGGTTTCAGTTTGTTGCAATACTGCAGAGGTGCTTGCAGCGGCTCGGCGTCCCAGCAGAGTGGTATGGGGGTTCATTCTTTTAGGATTGGGGCAGCTATGCAAGCTCACATGCAAGGGGCTTCTTTGCAGCAGATTAGGTCGATGGCAATCCATGGCTTACATGTCTTATATTCGATCTGACCTTTAATTCATTGCAGGATCTGTGGCGGCTGTGTTCATCTGGATTGTTGGGCATAGCTATGTTTTTTGGGCCAGTCGATATGCCAGTCGTATGGGTTGGGGCCCAAACCTTGGCGACGGAGTTCATCTGGTCTGGATCAGGCATCGGGGTATGCTGTGGATAGCGCTCCTTGAGACGGTCCACCGGATGCTGTTGCTGAATGGACCTCCCGCAGCTTTAGTTGTGCACGTCGGCGGCAATGACCTGACCAGGATGAAGCGCGTGGATCTGAAACTGCTGATTAAAGTAGACTTGGCTGCTCTCCAGCAGATGATGCCAGGCACGGTGTTGATTTGATCGGACATTGTTGAGAGGTGTGCGTGGCGTTGGGCTAGTTCTGTTAGTAAAATTAATCGATCTGTTCAGAAGATTAATGTGGCCATTGCAAAATGGGCATCCGCCTGTGGGGCTAGGGTGGTGCACCATTTCGGGATACTCAAGGAGGAGGAGTCTCACTATAGGCCTGACGGTGTGCATTTATCTGATTAGGGTTTAGAGGTATGGCTTCAGGACATTCGAGCCACACTTGCAAACTGGTTTGAGGATGTTTGCGGGAACAGTGCCCGTTAGGCCCTGTTCTAGTGGTGGGTGGCACAAGGAGAGGAGCCTGTTTAGGTTAAGTGTCAGGTCAGGGGCACCTGACTTTGGAAAGGGACCTTCATCGAGGTGGCCAAACTGCGAGTTAGGCTGAACCCAGCTGGGGAATGCTGACATGACTCGCAGGGCTGGATAGCTCAGGGTGGGCCAAAGAAGGTTGACGCCTTCATCGGCATCCTGAGGGGACCATCTCCCTTGGTAGAACACCCATGGCTAGGCTCAGGGCTGCATGAGGTAATGCAGACGGCCTTAGCTGATGGGTAGGGGCATGTGGTCAGCTGATCACAAAAAGTGGGCATCCTCTCCTTGTTTAGCCAACATCTCAGGTTTTTTGTATTAAATAAAGCTGTGGCCAGTTTTAAGAGCCACACAAGTCTCCATGTCTTTCCCCAGCCCAAAATGCACAGGCCTGCAAGTCAACAGAAACAATGAAGAATGAGAGGTAATATTTCATCCCTGTTAAAAGATTTTGGCACGTTTTATCCTTTTTGATGATGATGATGTTCAGTTGTGTCCAACCCTCGGCGATTTTATAGGAAAGTTTTTGCCATACGTTTCTGTCAATGACTGCTTTATTTAGTTGGTTCATGGTCATCCCTATATCGCTTTGATCATGTTGAGCCAGCGGTTCCTTTGGCGACCACGCTTCCTTTTGCTGCTGACCATGCCGAGCACTAATGATTTTTCTAACAAGTTTGATCGCATGATGTGTCCAAAGTAGGTGAGTTTTAGCCATAATATCTTGCCTTCTAATGACATAGTTGGTTTGCTCCTCTCTAAAACTATCTTGTTGGTAACTTTGGCTGTCCATAGGTATTTGCAGCATTCGTCTCCAGGACCATAATTCAAAAGCATCTATTCTCCTCCTGTCTTCTTTCTTCAGGGTCCAGCTTTTGCATCCATAGCTAGTTCTGGGGAAGACAACGGCATTGACTAGCCATCACTTTGTATTTTTCCATATCCACTCTCTATTTTTCCATATGCGTGTCAGGGTCCGGGGTTTCTTGTTCCTTCTCCGCCACGATGTCGGGAGCTGAAGACCAGGCCAGGAAAGATAGTTCTCAGGATAGGCAGCGTCTCAGAACGGAGTCCTGTTGAATGACTTGCATTCACGACTCCCGGGTTCAGAATAGTTTCCTCACTATGCTGAACCCCGCCTCCTCACAGACGCCGACTGCCCCATTTAAATATCCTTCCTCTCCTCGTCCCCACCTCCCGAGCCCTCAATAACCTCCCACCAGTTCTTCCGGGTACACCTGTTCTGCATTATCTGTTCTGCCCTCACTTTGAGCCGGGCGCGACCAGTCTGTCGGCGTTCTTCGTTTCCTTTCTGTTCACTTTCCTCCTTCGTCTCTCCCGCGTATGGGTCTGTGGCCGCTGCCCCCTGTTCCCGAGAGACTGCTACTCTGCCTGTGGGGAGAGGATCTTTGGCTGCAAGTCAGGCCATTCCCGACATCACCCCCCCCTCAGGTAAGTTGGGCGGGTCATTGTCCTCAAACACTCTAGAGAGATAGTCTGCATTGACATTACTTTTCCCCGACCGATGACATATTGTGAAATCAAAAGGTAACAAGGACAAATACCATCTCAATAACCGGGGATTCTGATCTTTCACTTGGGCTAGCCAGAGTAATGGCTCATGGTCAGTCACCAGACGAAAAGAATTCCCAGACACGTAATACTGCAAAGCCCCTACAGCCCACTTGATGGCCAAGGCTTCACGTTCAATGGCTGAATATTTTCGTTCGGCGGGGGATAATTTTCTACTAAGAAACAATATAGGTTCCTCTTGTCCTTGCCTCTCCTGAGCCAAGACAGCCCCGATTCCCGAACCGGAGGCATCTGTTTGTACTATGAAAGGTTTCTTGAAGTCAGGATTGTGCAGAGGAGTGGCCTGAGCTAATTGTTTCCGCAGGTCTTCAAATGCTTGTCACTTTTCTGTTGTCCACTCTATGGTATTAGGCTGTCCTTTACGTAGGCTATCTGTCAGGGAACTGGCCTTTGTAGAGAAATTAGGAATAAATTTCCCATAGTAGCCTATCATCCCTAGAAAGCGTTTCAGATGTTTCTTCATCGTGGGACGGGGTAGTTGTTGAATCTTTGTGACTTTCTCTGGAACTGGCTTCAATAGGCCCTTACCTACAATGTATCCTAGATACTGTAACTCTTGAAAGCCAATACGGCTTTTCTTAGGATTCGCATGTAGCCCGGCTTGTTTCAAGGCTTCGAAGACTCGGGATAGATGTTCTAAATGAGTCGGCCAATCTGGGCTGCATATTAAAATATCATCAATATCGGCTGAAGCCAACCCTTCACAGTTGGCCAAGGCTCGATCTACTAATCTCTGAAATGTTGCTGCTGCTCCATGGAGGCCAAAAGGCATTACTTGAAATTGAAAGAGGCCTTGCGGAGTGGCAAATGCTCTCTTTTCTTGGTCCTCTGGAGCCACGGGTACCTGCCAATAGCCTTTCGTGAGATCTAGTGCTGACAGATACCTGGCCTCTCCCAGTTGTTCAATTAGCATGTCAGCCCGTGGCATAGGATAGGCATCAAACTGGGCCACCTGATTAACTTCTCTGAAATCCACACAGAAACGAGTGCTACTGTCCGGTTTCGGCACTAATACTATAGAACTCCGCCAAGCGCTTTGCGAGGACTCAATTATCTCCATTTTGAGCATATCTTCTACCTCAGACTGCACTACTGGCCAACGCTTGCGAGGTATAGGCCTCCATGGAGCTCGAACTGTTACCCCTTCCGGTGTCCGAATTCGATGGACTGCTAGATGTGTTCTCCCGGGTAATGAGCTGAACACTTCTTTCCAGTTTGCACTACCTCTCTAGCTTCTTGCACTTGTTGCTCATTCAAAGACGAATCTATATTAGGATTTGTGCTCTCCCCACCCGCCCAGGGGCTGGTGCCATCTGGTAACTCCCTGGGTTGGCATGCTAAATTGACTTGCCCATCTTCCCTGGTATACCATGGTTTTAAGCTATTCACATGCAGTGGTCTACGAGCCCGTCTGTGTTTGCCACACTGCACCTCAAATGTCACGGGGCCCAACACTTTAGTGACACGATACAGACCTCTCCACTGATCTCCCACGTGGGTCCCCAAGCTTTCACGATGAACTAACACGTCCTCCCCTACTTCAAATGTTCTTACTTTAGTGCCTTCATCGTATCTCTTTTTCTGCTTCTCTTGAGCCCAGTGTAGATTTTCGGTTGCGTGTGTTCTTATTTCCTGCAGCCGTTGCTGTAATTGCTGTACATACTCCTTTGGATGCTGACCAGGGCGTCCAGGATCAGGAGCCCATTGATCACCCACCAGTTCCAATATACCCCGAGGCTTACGTCCATACAAAAGCTCAAATGGTGAAAATCCTAATGAAGCCTGAGGAGTTTCCCTAATAGCAAACAGTAAAGGGTCTAAGTACAGATCCCAATTACCAGCACAACTATATGCTAACCAGCGGAGCATTCCTTTAATCGTTCCATTCATCCGCTCCACCAACCCATCCGTCTGGGGGTGGTGAACAGCTGTAAAAATCTGTCGGATTCCCAAAGTTTGACATACCCACTTCATCCTTTGGGCCGTGAAAGGTGACCCTCGATCTGTCAACAGTTCTTTTGGTAGGCCCACTTGTGCAAACAGTCGCATCAGAGCCTGAGCTACCCCGGCACTCCTCATACTTCGCAAAGCCACTGCTTCCGGGTATCTGGTGGCATAATCTACCATGACTAACAGGTATCGATTACCCCGGGGTGTCCGTGGCAGGGGACCTACAAAATCCATGGCAATCCGTTCGAATGGGACTTTAATGATGGGAAGTGGATATAACGGAGCCTTAGGTACTCCCCCTTTGGCTGTTCTCTGACATACCTCGCACGTACGACAGTATCTGCAGACATCCTCTGCTACCGCTGTCCAAAAGAAGCATTGTAAAACCCTGAGTAACGTCCCTCTAGACCCTTGATGCCCCGCCCACTCATGCTCATGGGCGCTCCCCAAAACTTCTCTCTGATAGGCCACTGGGACTAGTAACTGTTGCCTTTCTTCGCCTCTATCTTTTTGTAGTCTATACCACACCCCTTTCTCTACAACTACCCAGGGATATCTCTGGGCTCTTCGAGGATCCCTTACCTGTCCTTCCCATACAGACACAGCTTGCCGTAGATCCTCTAATGCTGGATTAGTTCCTTGGGCCTCTACGAAGTCTGGGTCTTGGGACCATGTCTGTTGTACGTCAGCCTTCCCCAAGTCGAGCCCTCTCTCACTCTCTCCTTCATCCTCTTCTTCATCCTTTCCTTCTTCCCCGTTGCTGTCATCCTCCACTGGCGTTGTCTTCTCAGGTAACTCTGCATGTTCCTTTGAGGTTCCTTCTCCAGGATCATCTTCAACTACCGGGTAGGCTTCAGCTTGAGTGTGCCGTAAGGCCTTCTGCATCAACTGTTGAAATGCTGGAGCATCCCGACCCAACAAAAGGTCATATGGTAAGGTCTGCACCTGTGTTAACTCTAAAGCTTGTGCCCTCCCTAAATAGTTCACCGTCATCCATCGAATAGGACACTTCTCCAAATGACCATGGAAACAAGCTACTCGGGTCCAACGATGGACAGGAATCCCTGGAGGCACCAACTCCGCCCTAATCATTGAAACCGAGCTGCCACTATCTAATAAAGCTTGCCTAGGACCTTCATCTAACCAAACTTCTACCAATAAAGCAGGGGGCTTAAAGGGCTTGTTCACTGTTGTGACATTCAGAGACTCACCCCAACCTAAATCGCACTCCATAAGGGGGCATTCCTTACGGAAATGGCCCCACTGGCCACATGTGTAACATGGCCCTCTATTGCTCCCAATATTCACAGGGGGAACAGGTGGAATAAAGTCTCTCCCACGCCCTCCTTCCGCTCCCGAAGGACGGGCTCGACCTTCCCCTGGAGTATAATGACCACCACTCACTGAACCTCCAGGTCGTGAGGGCAACCCGACCTTGTATTTTCCTCGACCTGACACCTCTGTGCCCTTGTTCGTTGGTACCTCTTTCCCTGTCCCTCCTGCCTTGCCCCCGTCTTTAGGGTTGTTTTGCTGATTCGCGGCCACCACATTTTCTAAATACTCTGTGGCCTCTTTAAGTGTTCTGGGCTTCCAACAAGAGATCCAGTGTCTTATACGGGGAGGAAGAATTGTCAACAACTGTTCCAAGACTACTTCATCTACTATCCTCTGCTCCCCGGGAGACCCCGGCAACAGCCACCGGGAGGCCAGATCCTTTAACTTGGTCACTAATGTCCTGGGCCGTTCAGTAGGCTGATAAACCACAGCTCGGAACTTCTGCCTTTGTGTTTCTGGGGTGATTTGGTATCTGTCCAATATAGCAGCCTTTAGAGACTCATAGGATGCTGCTTCCTCTCTACCTAATGCTTTCAATGCAGCCTGGGCTTCTCCAACTAAATAGGGTCCCAATATAAAAGGCCATTGCTCTTTAGGCCACTTGGCCACTTCCGCGGTTCTTTCAAAGGCTTCTAGGAAAGCTTCGATATCATCTTCAGCTGACATTTTGGTTAATGCAAAGGTGGGAGGCTTTGGCAATGCTATTGGATTAGTATTACCAGCACTGCCAGCTGACGGAGCTAATGCAGAGACCGCCTGATGAAACCGCTGCATTAAGGCTTCTTGGGCCTCCTGCTGCTGCCGTGCCATCCTTTCCATTACCTGAGCTTGGTGTTCTGCCATCCACTTCCCAAACATTTCAAAATCCATGGCTGTAGGAGCTCCTGCAGTTCCCTGCTTTTTCTTCCCTGTCTGCCCCTCCAGCCCTCTGCTCCTTATCTCCTCCCCCTCTTGGGTTTCTATCAGACTTGTAGCTCCGGCTGCATGGGAGGGGGGAGCTTGAAAGCTAGCTGGGCGTAACAAGGAACTGACTCCCGACGAAGAACGAGGCGGAATGCGTGGAATTACCAGTCCAAGGCGTGGTAAACCCCCAGGGATCCCCGTACGGGCCACCAATTTGTCAGGGTCCGGGGTTTCTTGTTCCTTCTCCACCACGATGTCGGGAGCTGAAGACCAGGCCAGGAAAGATAGTTCTCAGGATAGGCAGCGTCTCAGAACGGAGTCCTGTTGAATGACTTGCATTCACGACTCCCGGGTTCAGAATAGTTTCCTCACTATGCTGAACCCCGCCTCCTCACAGACGCCGACTGCCCCATTTAAATATCCTTCCTCTCCTCGTTCCCACCTCCCGAGCCCTCAATAACCTCCCACCAGTTCTTCCGGATACACCTGTTCTGCATTATCTGTTCTGCACTCACTTTGAGCCGGGCGTGACCAGTCTGTCGGCGTTCTTCGTTTCCTTTCTGTTCACTTTCCTCCTTCGTCTCTCCCGCGTATGGGTCAGTGGCCGCTGCCCCCTGTTCCCGAGAGACTGCTACTCTGCCTGTGGGGAGAGGATCTTTGGCTGCAAGTCGGGCCATTCCCGACATCGCGGTTCATACTTAACATTGAGTTCCGGCCCAGTGTTATTCACTGTTTGATTTCATGGCTGCATCCGCCACTTTGAGTGATCATAGAGCCAAGAAAGTTGAAATTATGAATACATTCAATGTTCTTATTGTCATTCATGACTTTGGTGCTACTGCCAGTAGCCAGTTGATGTCATGATCTTGGTCTTTTTCATATTTAGGAATATTCACATCTTTTCACTTTCTTCTTTTAGTCTCTTTATCAGGGTCTTCAGATCATGTTCCAATTCAGCAAGGAGTGTTGTATCATCTGCATAGCAGAGATTATTGAAGTTACGGCCTCCAATTTTGACTCCGATCGTAGATTCTTCCAGATTAAGCTTCCGCATAATTACCTCTACATAAAGGTTAAAAAGAAAGGGTGATAAGATACACCCTTGTCTCACGGCTGACCTTGAACCAATTATATTGTTTGTACTGTGGCCTCCTGGTTGGTGTACAATGAACTGACAAGGTGAGTTAAGTGAAACGACACTTCTAATTCATGTAGAGCATCCCATAGCTTCTTGTGATCAACACAGTCAAATGCTTTAGAATAATCAATAAAGCATAGATAGATGGCATTTTGATATTCATGGTTTCAGGTGCCACGACCATGTCAAAAACCAGCCTGGACATCCAGTAGCTGAGCATCAATGGTTGATTTGAGACAGTTCTGAATTATCTTCAATACGATTATACTCATATTGGAGATCAGGGCTATAGTTCGATAGTTTGAGCAGATGCGAGCATCAATGTTCTTTAGTAATGGGATAAAACCGGGCCCTTTCCAGTCAATTGGCTATGTGCCAGTTTCCCAAACCTTTTTGGCTTTTGCTGCTCTTTGTTTTTCAGGTATAGAACCGTGGATTCCTCAATGTGGACTCAGAAGAAAAAAGGAAATCACGAGGCACAATGATATAGTAGTCTTCTCTATGTTTAAAAGTGACAAGGTTATAACATAAAGTCTAAATGGTCAAACATAAAGAGTCAACCAAAATGGGATCCTAGGTTAAGTGACCCGCTTTCTGTTTTATCTTCGTCAGTGGTTGCTCTACAAAATGAATAGACATTGTTGTGGTAAATGTATGGTGTGTAAATATATGCTGGAAACTAAGGAGTATCAACATTCCAGTGGCTTTAAATGTTATACAATTTGTACATGTTAAACAATTTATTAATTGTGAGCCCAGTAATACAGTATATATGATCATATGCAAATGCAAACTGTGCCATGTGGGAATGTCATCTAGACCTCTTAAAATCCGAATATCAGAACATAGGAGCCGACTGAGAAACAAGATTAAAAATGCTCCTCTTGTCTCACATTGGTTGGAATATAATCATAGCTTAGAAGAACTCACATTCTTAGGATGGGAACAACTTCAACCTTCACTATATGCCAAGGACAACATTATCATCCCCCTTCAACAATGGGAAAGTTTTTTCATTCATCATTTGAATACTGTGATGCCGGGGGGTCTTAATGCCAACATTGACTACAATTGTTTTTTGTAAAAATCTGTTTTGGTTATTTACTTTAATGGATCTGGCCCCTTTAAATAATTGACTACACCTGTAACTGCCAGCTTCTCTATAAATACTAACTGAAGGTATCCCTCATGGGCACTTTATGAAATCCCCAGACGATTATGAGCATTTTGCCAACATGATACTACAACTACTACTATGACAGTATATTGGAAGGTATGTTATGCTGCTTTGTAAAATTATGAACTATGTTTTGAAATTCTACATGCATATATTGTCTACTTGTCTATTCATTTTGCAGAGCAACCACTGACGAAGTTAAAACAGAAAGCGGGTCACTTAACCTAGCCTCTTTATTTTTCAGCAACATCCCCGTGTCAGATGTTAACCAATTGCATATTCTTTCCGGCTTTTTGTGTGGTATATGTTCTAAAGCAGCTTCTGTAACATTAGACTGAAATTCTTGCCACAGTTCCTCAGGTAGCTTCTCAGCAGTATCAAGCAGTTTGAATTTGTTCTTTACTTCTATGGCATATGTTGGTGGAATCTTGGTGACATCAAACTTTTTGGGGGCTACATTTTTCTTGATAGTAAATAATCTGACTTTTAACTCAGCCACTGATAGTCCATGATCAGAGCCACAATCTGCTCTAGAAAATGTTTTACTGCTAGAATGGACCTCTGCCATCTCTGACTGCAAAGGATAAAATTGATTTGATTACGGTGTATGCCATCTAGAGATGTCCAGGTGTATAAACAGTGTTTTGGTTGTTCATAGAAGGTGTTAGTGATATTTGTTTTCTTGTCAGAACTGGATAAGCCTGTCACCAGCTTCATTTTGCTCACCTAGTCCAAACCTACCGCAGTTGCCCTAGAATCATAGAATAATAGAGTTGGAAGGGACCTCATGGGTCATCTCATCCAACACCCTGCACTATGCAGGACATTCACATCCCAATCACTCATCTACTGTTACCTGCCACCCCTTTGCCTCCACAGAATCAGCCTCTCCATCAAATGGCTATCTAGCCTCTGTTTAAAAATTTCCAAAGATAGAGAACCCACCACCTCCCGAGGAAGCCTGTTCCACTGAGAAACCACTCTAACTGTCAGGAACTTCTTCTAGATGTTTAGATGGAATTTCTTTTGAATTAATTTCATCCCATTCATTCCGGTCTGTCCCTCTGGGGCAAGAGAGAACAATTCTGTTCCATCCTCCATATGGCACCCTTTTAAATAATTGAAGATGGTTATCAGATCCCCTCTCAGTCGTCTCCTCTCTATGCTAAACAGACCAAGCTCCCCTAACCTTTCTTCATATGTCTTGGTCTCCAAACCCCTCATCATCTTTGTTGCCCTCCTCTGGACACTCTACAGTTTGTCAACATCCCTCTTCAATTGGGGTGCCCCAAACTGAACACAGTACTCCAAGTGAGGCCGAACCAGAGCAGAGTAAAGCAGTACCATCACCTCCTGTGATCTGGACACGATACTCCATTTGATACAGCCCAAAATCTCATTTGCCTGTTTAGCCACTGAGTCACACTGCTGTCTCATGTTCAGTGTATGGTTTACTAAGACTCCTAGATCCTTTTCGCACATGCTACTGCCAAGACAAATCCCCCCCCCATCTTATATTGTTGTATTTGGTTTTTCCTATCTAAATGCAGAACTTTACATTTGTCCCTATTGAACTTCATTTTATTCAGTTCAGCCCACTTCTTGAGCTTATCAAGATCATCCTCTATTCTGTTGCTGTCTTCAGTTGTGTTTGCTACCCCTCCCAGTTTTGTATCGTCTGCAAATTTAATAAGTATCCCCTCTAATCCCTCATCCAAATCATTTATAAATATGTTGAAGAACACAGGCCCCAGGACAGATCCTTGGGGGTACTCCACTTGTCACTCTTTTCCAAGAAGATGCTGAACCATTAACAAGTACCCTTTGGGTACTGTTCTTGTTGATAACAAGTACCCCCTGGCCCTGTTCTTGTTGATTTCCAACTTTGGCATTGAAATCCCCAATAACATATATCATGTCCTTTTGAGGCACCTGCTTCATTGTTTCATGCACTTTTGCACAGAAATCTTTGATTCCATTTTCATAAGCAGCCGTGGTTGGTGTATACACTTGTTCAACTGTTGTGTTCAAATAATTCGGTCATTTACTGCTGTGTAACTTTCAACTGCATGAGCTGTCTTCTTACCCACAATACGTACCACACCATTTCTTCTGATACTGTGACTAGAATAGTAAGACTGTGAAGTCTTCAGATGGAAAGTGGTCAGTGTAGTTCACTGACACTGAGCAGACTGATGTTGACTCGGGTCATTTCTGATTTCACAATATCCAATTTTCCTTGTGACATTCCATGTACATTCCATGTTGCAATCTTTCTTGTTTTCTTTTGGTTCAGGCCTCTGCATTCTGCATCGGCTACATCAGTGTCTCAGAGGGTTTCTCCCAGCTGCATATAAATGTCCAGGTTACTGGTAGAGAGTTGTCACCCTTCCCCAGTGGCTTGTTCAGTACTTCATGGCCTTGGGGGGCTATCACTCCATATCATAGTTGACGTACTTTCCATAGAATTTTCTTGGCAAGAAAAATGAGGTGTGTTGCCAGGGTGTAAACTGCACGGAGCTTTTATTCCAACCCCAGATCGCTTCAGTCCCTGCCCTCTACACAGAATGCGATTTCCGTTTGGATTTGGGGAGATTTAAATTTTCCTTCTGCAGCAAGAAGGATTGATCCGGAGTGACCCTACCTTTATTGTGCAATATCTTAGACTGCTTTTAATCCTGAATATATTCAGAAAATCGCATTGTTTTGAATCTGGGCTCCCCTCCGTGGTAGAGGACCCGTGATTGGCTACAGGTGGTCATGTTACAAGCCTGCTTAAAAGGAGAAGCCCCTAAGTTCTCTCAACTTCTGTCGGCCTTGGATTTATTTTTGTGCTTTCTTCGTTCACCCCCCCCCCTTCAAGAAAAGAAAGGATTTTTTTCCTCCCTCCTCTGACTTCTTGGATCCTCTCCCCCCCCTTCAAGAAAACAAAGAAAGAGTCTCCATTTGCCCCCCCTCTTCTGAGCCTCCCTAACCACGTGCAGAAGACTTTCCTGTTTCAATGGGGAGGGGGGGAAGAGGAAGACCCGAGTTCAAAGCGATCTGAATTCAACAGGATGGACAATGGAATAAACAAAGTAAGTGCAGACTCTGCCCTGTGCCTCTGTAATTGTCCTGAGGGCTGTGACCACAGTTCACCCCGTTACCACGTTGCAGAATACAGTAGGACTTTAAGGGGGTTATCCCTTTTAATCTAGAGTAAATAATATTAGAGAATATTAAATCATTGTTATTTCTTCTAAGTCAGTGGAAATGTCAAAAATATTGGCAAACCCAAATTATTTCAGATGGTTTCACAGAGTTATGCTTTTTGACTGAGAAATATGGCACTTTGGAATCCCCCAGAGACAGCATTTTTTCTATTTTAGGACTGTTTGAGGTGTGACATGATTCTCATGTGGAAGACTTCATTTAGCATGTAGTATACATGAAAATACTTTCTTAATAGTATGCTGTACTCTGATGCTGTACTCAGGGAATGTGATGGGGAAAAGAATCAAACAATACATATATCCTGCAATCATAACTACCACTGTGCCTTTTATAGATTTATTAGAATTAAAGCCCATTGTAGCTGATACAAATGAGGTGACAAAAAACGGCATGGGTGTGGAGAGATGGGTGTCAAGAACCTGTAGTTTGGAATGTTTGTTGAGTGTGGGAGAGGATTGACCTTTGGGAATTGTGGCATAGTGGTTACAGATGAGCTCTCCAGAGACATGTCTTCAGATATGTGAAGGGAAAATCAGACTGGAGACTCTTCTTAGGGGGAGATTACATGGCAACCAATTCCTCCCAGTTCTGCGTCATTTCCCTTCTTGTGTGAATTAGGCCACATTCACCGAAATGCCCCTCTGTCCTCATACACATGGGGTAGTCACAGTACACAGGTGTCCATCCTGTTCCTTCTTCTCCATTTTTTCACTGTTGATATAATGTTCTGTACCCAAATGCTGTTTTCACTTTTCCCCTTAGAAGAAGAAGAGCTGGATTTTTGTATTATTATTATTATTATTATTATTATTATTATTATTATTATTATTATTATTATTATTATTATTATTATTAAATTTATTTCCCACCACTCCCTTGCGGCTCGTGGTGGGTCACAGTGTCTTAAAACCCCATTAAAAGACATGAAACAATTACCAACATGGCGGAAGATCAATAAAAAAACCCCGACTCCCCGCCCCCACACTACTAGTGGGGTGGAGAAGGAGGTCTCGATGATGTTCACTGCTGTTTACTACCAAAAGAAGTCTCAAAGCAGTTTACAAATACCTTTTCCCACACAATAGACAACCTGTGAATGAGGTGGGGTAGAGAGAGCTCTGAGAGAACTGGGAGTAGGTCGCAGTTACCCAGCAGGCCTCAGGTGTCTCTAAGCTGTTAAAAATCCCCTTCCCTTCTTCTCCCCATAATAGGCACCCAGTGAGGGAGGTGGGGCTGAGAACTCTCAGAGGGGCTGAGAACTCTGAGAGAACTAGGTCTACAGTCGCCCAGCAGGCCTCAGGTATCTCTAAGCAGTTTAAAATCACCTTCCCTTCCCTTCCATAATGGGCACCCTGTGAGGGAGGCTGCTAGGGAGGGTGGCAAGCGTAGGGGCCAACCCAATCAGGGTGCAGCCAGCTGGCTGCACCCTGATTGCCCTGTATTCAAGTCCAGACACCCCGGACATGCTCCTCCCACAGGGGCATTTCATAAATATATAGAGGAACCATGGATAAGGATTTTCTTTTTGGCTTGCTTCCTTTTGTGCTACCTCTGTACTCATATTCTAAAAAAAGGCCTATGAAATGTACTTTAAAGAGGAAAATCAAACAGAACTTACTATTACTCTGAAATTAAATAACCACTTGGCAAATGTTTCCTCATATCATTTAATTGTGTCTTTCTTAATCTAGCCATTTCCTCATAACATAAGTGAATGTGAGAGCACAGAGTAGTATAAAATGAGAATCTTATAAAAATCCACAAAGATCTGTCAACTATTTGTTTGACCAACTATATGCAGAACAGTTAATTCAGAAATCTACATTCAAAATAGGTCCTTGTTTCAATGTCCAGTAATTCCTTCTCTCTCTGCCTTTACCTTTCTCTCTAGCTCTCTCTGAGATTAATTTTAAATATTTTCCCATGTTCATTACAACTTTAACTATGGCTATAAAAATGTGTGTGCATATTTGTGAACAAGAAATCAGTATATGTTGATAGAAAATCTCATAGAAATGAAACGTATGGACTCTTTATTCACACAAAATAAGTTGAATGGTACTGTTTTCCTCTGTCTAAAATTGAAGAGCATGGTGTTGTTAATGTTTGGTTTTGTGTATACAGTTCTTAATTTCTAAAGAAAAAAGTGAAACAATTGTGCAGTTGCTGTTGTGCTCATCAGTTCCCTTTTCATCTGCTATGAGTAAACATGATGACTATTTCTCTCTTGTGTCATTTCAAAGGATTCCCTAGATCATCTTTTGAACGAAGGTTATGCAGGAGGTCTTCAATAAATAGTTATTCTGTGTTTATGCACATCTCAGAAGCTCTGATCAGACGCAAGCAAATGCACACATATGGATCTGCATTTCAGCAATTATCTTCCCTCTTTATTGTTTTAGTTTTACAGATGACCCAATTTCCAGGTTCTAAAATATTTCAGATTAATCTGGGGCTCATGTTGATACTCACAACATCTGAAGACTCAGCCATGGAATTAGTCATTTTTTCTGGCCATGTCAGATACAGGTCTTCCATACAATTGCCTGTATTAATTTCGACACTTATGCTGCCCATTTATTTTGCATTCTGCCCAATGCATTATCAGGAGCAAGACAAGTGGTTGAAGTGATGTATCCTCCTGTTTCTGCTTGATATACAATATTGTTTCCTTGATATGCAATAACCATTATGCACACATAATATATAATGCACTTTCAGTGTGTTTTGCAGTTGGATTTACCTGTATGGAACAGGTTAATCTTTTAAAGTACTGAAGGTACATTGACTTGCAGGAAGGGATGCTGAGCTAAGTACAACACGCCCACATTTTGGTTGGCTTAAAACAAGGCCATAGCTTTATTGGCATATCAGAGTGTTGACCCAGTATGGGAGAGGAAGCCTGCATATGTGATCAGCTGACCACAAGAACCCTGACCACAGTGGCGCACTTGGAGCCTCCTGGTTCTATCCCTGGGAATGTGGGGTCCCCTTGCCACTGGGTCCCATCCAACATAGGTGTAACCACCTGGGGTGCCAAAGAGAGGCACAGACCTCCTCTGGGCCCACCCTAGGCCACCTGGCCTTGCGAGCCTATTCGCCTTCCCCTGCTGGGTCAGTCCTGCTCTCAGCCTGCCACCTCTTATGGAAGTCCCTGACCATGGGGGTTCAATGCCCCTGACCAAACTCCCCCCAAAACAGGCTCCATTTCATGCTGAAACCCCCCCCCCCCAGCTGTGATAGATTCATACAAGAATGCCTGCCACGCCAGGCCAACATTAACTTATCTGAAACATCGCAATGCAACTAATATATAACAGGGTGGGTGGGAAGCTGCTCTGCTTGGATGCCACAGGGGAAAAGGGGGTGAGCTCACACATGTGGCACCCTTTATCAGGGTGCAGGTATAATGTAAAATTGTTGAAATAAATGGAATGGAAATTGCACTGCATAGTTTATTTACAGCTGGGCTCCATACAACTATTCACATAAGAAGTTGGCTCTACCTATTTAGGATCCTGAGGAGTTATCCAAAGTTATCTAAGAGGTTATTCAAAGTTATCCTGAGAAGACAGTTCATGAACTACTCCATCCTTCCTGACTGTCATAACAATTGTGAGAGCAAAGTTGACATAATTGTGCAAGCATAAACAGGTAGTCAATGGGTGGTATCACAGAACTTCCTTATATAGGGCTACTGTAGAACATGCTGTGCGGAAAAAGAGATGGTGAAACGATTGTAATGCAGAATATCATATCGTTGGAAGAAAATGCTTACTGTATGGTATAGATCAGGGGTAGTCAAACTGCGGCCCTCCAGATGTCCATGGACTACAATTCCCATGAGCCCCTGCCCTGGTATAGATTATGCATGCTTCCTGAGCTGAAAAGCTGGAGTGACAGAACAAATGTGAACACCTGGGCACAGGCCACCGAGGACTAAGGAGAGTCTAGTTGGATGGGAGAGCCAGTGATGAGTCCACAGCATGGATGGAGCATCCAGATTCTCCTCTGAGCTCCTCCATTTGCTTTCTGAGGCTCTCCCGGGTTAGTGCGTAGGCGCCGTGAAGCTTTAAAGCTTCACTGGGGGTTTTTGTGGGGATCTCCAGGTCTCCCCTGGAGGTTGACATCCCTGAGCCACTAGTGTTCCTAGTGGTGCAGGGATATCCCCCCCCCCACAGGCCAGTGCAGGGCCCCCCTCTTCTCTGCAGGGGAACCCAGGTGAGAACTCAATGGACCTTATTGGTTCTGCAGTTCTCACCTGGAGGCTGCTTAGGCCTCCAAAAGCATGAGAAAAAAATGATTTCAGCAGGTAAATTGCCAATTTCCTTGTTCTGAAATCATTTTTTCCCCACACATTTGGGAGCCCCTAGGATGGGACCCCTTGGTCCAATCTTCTTGAAACTTTCAGGGGAGCTCAGGGAGGGTCTTCCCTGAGTCTCCTGCAAGTTTCAGGAAGATTTCACCAGGGGGTCCCATCCTGGGGGCTCCCAAGGAACATTCCCCATAGAAGTCTATGGGGAAACATGTTCAGACTAAAGAATCTGACACTCCATTGTAACCAATGGAGCGGATAGGGGCACCCTCTTTGGGAGCCCCTAGGATTGGACCCCTTGGTCCAATCTTCTGGAAACTTTCAGGGGACTCAGGGAAAACTCTCCCTGAACTCCTCAAGATGTTCCAGGGGTTCAACTTATATCCCTTCCCCCCCAGCCCCCAGGGAAGGCGAGGGAAGGATTTCCAATGCAAGTCAATGGAGCCATTGACTTGCATTGGCCCCAAATCGTCCGAAACGATTCTGGAGGCTTTCCAATGCAAATCAATGGCCTCCATTGACTTGCATTGGCCCTGAATCGATTCGGACAGCTCCGAATCGATTCGGAAGGCTTTTTAATGCAAGTCAATGGCCTCCATTGACCTGCATTGGCCCCGAATCGATTCGGACAGCTCCGAATCGGTCCGAATCGGGGCCTCCCTGCACAACCCTAGTGCAACTGTTTCAAGAATCATTGGCAGATATTCTGTGGAAAAGAGCACAACTTCATTTCCTAAGCCTTGAATTGAGACCTCCTTAAGAAATTGGGAGGAGGCAAGGGGGGAGGGCTGACATTTTTTCTATATTCTGTTTCTGTATACTTTTATATGGATGGCATTACTACTTAAGGTAACTGCAAAGATTTTAAAACAATTTGAATTGAAGAATTTAAGAGCTGCAAATGTTATGATAAAGTGGGCTTCTGTTTTTTCCCCCCTTAAAAAATAAATACTGGGCTGAAGTAGCTGTAAATGTCACGATAAAGGGTTTTTTCCCTTTTTTATTTTCTTTTTATAAATACTGGGTTAAAGTTCATATTGTTTTATGAAAAATGCTTAATGTTAAGTACTTAAAATGTGTTGTTGTAAACAAGTGCAGGAACCAGCTGATTTTCTAGCCTATGCCTTGGTTCGAGTCTAAGGGTAATTTTTATAACACCCGTTGACTGTAAGTGCTGGAAATGTTACGTTAAAGTGGGATTTTTTTTGTTGTGGCTTTGTTTTTATATTTACAGGCAACAGACATCTACAGTATTCAGCAATACGAAACTTCAAGCAAATGGGGTCTTGGGGGGGTAGAGGGAGGGATGATATTGTAATACTGTAATCAAAGATATTTTCCTTGTTCTTTTCTATATAAAAATTAAAAAATACATTAATAAAAAAGATGCTAAAAAAAACCCTGTTTATGTGGAACTAATTCGTTCTCCTTGATCAATAATTGAATTTGAGGCTTTAACATCAAAAGATTTCTCTCTTTCATTCTCCCTTTCTTCTTTTTAAAACTCCAGAATTCCACTGTGGTGTCTTGGGACAAAAGAATATGAGGCAGACATTTAGGTAATGCATTGCACAGAAACAAGTGAACCAAAACACGACCCTCTTTTAGAACACCCTGGGTCAAATAACCCCTTTACAATTGTGGTGCAGGCCTGGTGTGTGTATGTGTGTTGCTAAAGTGAACTGCTGAGCATGCTGTTATCACAATGCAAGTAGAAAGCACAAAGAACAATAGCTGCTTATATGCTTACATGCAAGAAGCTTCTGTGTTTGAGTACTGGCCTGAAGGCCAAAAGTGATACATGGATACATGTTATGACGTTAATAAAAGATGATGTTCTTAGGGGGGAGCTCGGCGAAAAGTCGGGAGATTTCCCTGACACTCAGATAACTGCGTGTGTGTCTGAATCTCTCTCATTCCAACAAGTGGCACCCAAGCCAGGGACCATCACCTACTCATCAACGCCTGGAACAGGCCCTGCAGTGCACTTTGTCGTCTTCACGACCTCTCATTGGTGAGTATGGGTTCAAATCTAAGACAACCTCAGAGGGAACATGTTAGAGAGTTAAGGTTTCTGTGTCAGAAAAGTGGCAGGTCCACCTCTGACTGAGATATTCAAGAATTACTGGAGACTATTTATAGGCAATGTCCCTGGTACCCGGAAAAGGGCTCACTTAAGATCAAAGACTGGGAAAAAATAGGGAAACTTTTGCACAAAGAACCTTGTGCCTCTGTTCAGATTCTTCACACCTGGCATCAATGTCATTTTGCTATTGATTGTATCTGTCCTGTTTCTTCTTCTGCCTCTCTTCTGGCAAAAGACAATTCAGACCGCATTCCTATTGCTCCTCAACTCTGTCCTGCCTTGTCTGCTTTACCTGTTTCATCTGTCTTCCCCCGCTCTCCCGCCTCCTCCTCCCGTGCCTCCAGATAAGGAAGCTTTTTTTCCAGTTCCTGATTGCATTTCTCCTAGGGAAGCTCTTCAAAAAGAACTTTCTCAAACTACAGATCCAGAAATTATTCTTGAACTTAATGAGATGTTGGCAGTCTGCCCTATAATTCAGACAGGCAGACAAAATGCTCAAGGGCAGAATATAGTTGAATATCAACCTCTTTCTTGTAAAATTCTTCATGAACTACACAGGACAATTATTGATATGGGAATTCAAAGTACTTTTGTACAAGGCATGTTTGAGGCTACCACCCATAATAATGCCATGATTCCTGAAGACTGGAAAGTGACTATGAGAATGCTTATGACACCTGCACAATGTGTTGTGTGGGACAGTGAGTACCGTAATGAATGTCTTACTTGTGGTGCTGCATCTGGTGGTGTCTACACACCTGATCAACTTTATGGATCAGGACAATTTGTCACTTCTGATTCTCAAATTGTTTTTCCTCAAGCCTTTGAATGTGGCTTCAGAAGCAGCACTTCGTGCCTTTCAAGAGGTTCCTGTTTCAGGGAAACCCACTTCTTCTTTTTCTAATATTCATCAAACAGCTTCTGAATCTTTTCTAGACTTCATCAATTGCCCAACAGAGGCACTTAAAAAACAGATCAATAATCAGGAAGCTCAGGCAGAGTTGCTCAAGAAATTAGCTGAGGAAAACTGCACTGCAGAATGCAGGCGCATCATTCAGGGTTTAGGATATGATCCAGATGTTGCAGACATGATCAAAACTTGTCAGGATGTTGGTACAGGTGCTTATCAGGCTAATCTTCTTGCTGCTGCCTTAAAAAAAGGTTCTAAACCCACTGGGAACTGTTTTAATTGTGGGAAATCTGGACATTATAAAGCTGAGTGTCGAGCTCCAGGTGGTGGGGGCGTTAAACAGCAGTCACACCCTCGCAATGGGCGCCCCCGTACCAAATGCCCAGAGTGCAATAAAGGATTTCACTGGAGTAGTGAATGTCGTTCTTCTCCTCAGGGAAACGGGAGACTGGGCCTCTCCCCGGCCCCAGTAACAATAGGGGAGGCTTCTTAAAGGAACCTTCTGCTAAATCATTTTCTCTTACGCCCTCAACAGAAGTTACATTTAAATTTCCTAATGAAGTTCAGGTTATACAATGTCAACAATCTTTTTGCGTGCCTCCTGGCCATCAGGGTCTCATCCTGCCTCACTCTGAAGCTCTTCAAAGAGGTCTTTTTGTTGTTCCTTTAGTTCTTCTTGAAGGCACACACTCTCCAATTACTATGCAGCTGTGGGTTAATATGCCTCTGATATAAGTCCAGCACATCTCATTTGTTTTCCCTCTACTTTCTGTGAGCCTCACAGCCCAATTATTGCTTTCTCTACTCCTATTTCAGCTTGTCGGCCAAAGCACAAGTTTTTGGTGGAAGGCCGAGAGTTAGAGGGTCTTTTGGACACAGGGGCTGATGTAATTGTTATTAGTCAATAACTTTGGGCCTCTGATTGGCCACTTGAAAGGTGTCCTTCTGTTTGGGAATTGGTGGTCAACAACCTGCTTATCAGAGTGCTTCTTTGCTTTCTTTTTCTTTGTTAGGTTCCTCAACTAATGCTTTTTCCCTAGCATTTCAGCATTCTTCTCTTCTACAATGCGCTTTGGCAGATTTTGTGGGACAGATCTCTTTTCATCTTCCCAAAGATCCTCGTCTTATTCTCTTTGCTAACTCTTCCTTAAAGTTCCTAAGTCTTCTGTCTCTCACTCCCTTACAGGGAGCGCCTACAGTCTTTTCTGATGGAGGAAAAACAAGAGGTGCTATTGTTTTTAAAACTCCTACAGGCACTTGGCAATCTCTTTACACAGCTGGCCAAAGCTCTGCCCAGCGAGCAGAGTTGGCTGCCGTGATCCTGGCTTTTCAAACATTTCCTTTCTGTTCTCTTAATATTATTAGTGACTCACAATATACAGTAAGATTGATGGCTGGCATATCTCTCCCCATCTCTCAATTGTAATCTCTTATCTCATTTTCTAACTTTGCATGAACTCCTATCAGCACGAAAACATGCTTTTTTCATAGCACACATTCGTAGTCATACTTCTCTTCCTGGACCTCTCACTGAAGGGAATGCAAAGGCAGATGAAGCTACACATGCCTCCCCCTTACTTGGGGGGGCCTTCACTGATGCAGTTAGCAGTCATCAATTTTTTCATCAGAATGCTCGCAGTCTTGCTAAGAATTTTAACATTCCTCTTGATGAGGCACATAACATTGTTCGTTCCTGCTCTCAATGTGCTGGCCTCACTCCTCTGGCTCCTGAGGGTGTGAACCCAGGGGGCTGGAGGCCTGCAAACTCTGGCAAATGGAGGCTATTCAGGAACCTCACTTAAGCCCTGGAAATATCTTCCTGTGTGCGTGGATACCTATTCTGGCGCTCTTTGGGTTACTGCCCAGCATGGAGAAACCACTAATCATGTCATATCTCACTGTCTGGCTTCTTTTGTGGCCTTGGGTCGGCCAGCTCGACTCAAAACTGACAACTGTTCTTCTTACTGTTCACAGGCTTTTGCTGCTTTTTGCTCACGCTGGGACATTCAGCTCATTCATGGCTTGCCCTATAACTCTACAGGCCAGGCCATAGTAGAACGCGCTAATCGTTCCTTCAATTCCCTACTTTCTAAATTAATAGAAAAGAGTGGACATCCCCCTACTCAGCAATGGGCTTTTAATCTGGTCTCCAAGGCTCTTTTTGTTTATAATCATTTAGATTTGACACCCTCACTTGGCTCCTCTGTAACACCGGTTTCAGCCTTGGACCGGCATTTTCGGGCATGCCCAGTCCTACCCCTGCCCATAGTCTTTTATGGTCTTTTACCTGACAGGTCCACGTGGCATGGGCCGGCTCCTTTGTTAACCTGGGGGAGAGGATATGCATCTTTTTGTCGCCCACAGGTCGCATGGCTTGGCACCAAGGCCAGCCCAACCCAGTATCAGAGTTCCCAAACATCTGCCTCCAACACCACAGAGTGCCAACAACCAACAAAGCAGTTCCTGTGACGTGGGGGGCTGGTCAAAGCAACAACTCTCCAAGCTTGCCAGCTTCTGCAACAAACCGGAGCCCAGGAGACACCAGTGAATCTGTTCCTTGCACTTTCTGTGGCTATCACTGCCAAGTCTGCTCACACACCCTCTTTGCATCATGAGGTCACTTCTCCTTCTGCTGGGAATCCTGCTGCTGCTATCCACCAGTCCGGTGCAATTGCTTCTCAACTGTCTTAAGTTTAATCTCTGGACCCATCTAGCACAGCAAGTAAATGCATCCACCTTTTGTCTGCAATCCACCATGAATTTGCACAATTTACTCTCCACATGCTTAATTCCTGTCTGTACTCCTCTACATCTGTTGTTAAATGAGACTTGGTTGAAGGGAGTAGTACCTGCTAACAAATTCAGTTATGGGCAGATGTATGATTGGGGAAAAAACTCACGCACACTCAAAGATGATTCTCTTTCTCTGTATACTCCTTATGTTGCTTCTAATACTACCTGTACACATGTCATTAATTGCACATCACATAACAAGAAGCCCCACTGTCTTAAAGTTGGTCCTAATGTACTTAATTGTTCCTCAGTTGAAAATGTTTCATTTGCTTATGCTCACACATTTCTTCCTCCAGAATGGGTTTTCACATGTGGATCACGTACTTTTAGCTATATTCCAGCTAATGTGTCCGATTCATTGTGTTGTTTAAGTCGCTTATTCAGATGTAACTCTTTTAAATAAGGCTGAAGCTGTAGCTCTCGCCATCTCTCTAGTGGGAGTGCCAAGTTTAGCAGTTATTACCCATGGAATGACTGTGGCTATTGCCTGTAGCCTAGCCAAAAGTATAAACGCTACTTCAACAGCACTAGCAGCACTTAATGAAGAACAAAAAGAACTGAGACATGCAATCCTAGATAATTGAGCTGTCATTGATTATTTGCTCCTGCTGCATCATCAAGGTTGCCAATCTGTAGCGAATAGGTGTTGCTTCAATCTTTCTGATAATTCAAATGTTGTGCAGAAACAAATTGATTCTCTCCACACTTTGGCTGCCACTATTCGCAAGGATGTTCTTCCTACATGGTGGGCTTCACTTTGGAGCTGGTTGCCCACTGGCTTATTCGGAACCATAGTTAAATTCGTTTATCATGGCTTTTTTGCCATTCTAGGGACTTGTTTGTTCCAATGCTTACCAACTCTGTTGGCACAGAAATCTTGGGCTGCTCCACCTCACCATATGCAGGCAGCAGTGTTGTGGAAGCAGAACAGGAGGTACAGTGACTCAGATGGGGAAGAGGCGCAGACAATGCTCCCCTAGATCTAAAAGTTCATAGATTGCTACCCCTCACAAATTAAAAATAAAAAAGGGCGGAATGTGGTGCAGGCCTAGTGTGTGTGTGTATTGCTAAAATGAACTGCTGAGCACGCTGTTATCACAATGCAAGTAGAAAGCACAAAGAACAATAGCTGCTTGTACGCTTACATGCAAGAAGCTTCTGTGTTTGAGTACCAGCCTGAAGGCCAAAAGAGATACATGGATACATGCTATGTGCAAGTGACGTTAATAAAAAATGCTGTTCTTAGGGGGGAGCTCGGCGGAAAGTCAGGAGACTTCCCTTACACTTAGATACCTGCGTGTGTGTCTGAATCTCTCTCATCCCAACAACAATTCTGTGCTCACTACTGCAACCCTTTGAGCATGAATTATGGTTTCTCTAAAAAGAAAAATGAATTTTGCAACCAATATTACCAAATATGCCTTGTTCAGACATACTGGATTACTTTTTGATTTCATGGTCCAAAATCAAGGGGATTAGCTTTATGTCAGCTTTGTCAAGGGATATGTAATTCTGTTCACCTTGTCAGGACTGTCTAAAATGAAATTTGAATATGATGCAGTTAACCCATCCTTTTAACTGTTCCATAAATTGCCGCACTGTCTATTTTTATTCAGAGTTGTCCAAAATAGACGATGTAATCCAAGCAGTGCTACAAGGCTATTTTCATTCTCCAGTATATATTTTCTCCAAACATCTACGTTGGGATATTAATGTGCCGTCAAGTATGCCAAAATTTATGTTCACCATAAATTTTGGAGAAACATGGTTGATGCCTTCTGGGGCTCAGTTTACAACTCCTGTGACAGCTTTGAGTGATAACAAACTATTCTGAAGGAGATATAAATTCAAATATGCAATATCATGGTAATGATTCTTCTGATAAGAAGAATAGATAACAAGATTGGAATGTGATGTATCTAACTTCCCAGAGTTGTTGTTGTTGTTATTATTATTATTATTATTATTATTATTATTATTATTATTATTATTATTATTATTATCATCATCATCATCACCATTATCATTATTACTATTACTATTATTACTACTACTACTACTATTTCTATTATTATTTGGCAAGGAAAAGTGTAGTTGTGGAGCAAACATGGAATGAATTCTTTTTTGTATCTATATATTTCAGCAGTGATGGGACCCTGGTCAGTTTTGGGGCTAGCCACCCTCACAATGGACCTGGTCAGACTACATATAGCTGGAGGCAGCTGCTGGGAAGAGCCCTCTTGTCTGCTTGGGCTCTCCCACCCAATCCCCCTTTGCATCCAATTGTTACAGATTTCATTTTGGAGTGTTTTGCTACTTATCCATCATGGCTGGTTGGGTGATTTGGCACTGAGATGGATCCTTTGGGTGGGAGGTCAATCTGCACACCTGCCTCCCTGGATTAGGAACTCCCTTAAGGGGTCTCAGAGTAGAGCTAAATAGTACCATGCTCAGCTGGTGACTGTCACCAACAGGTGACAAGGGAAACACTCAGTGCCCAGTGCCCAGTTGGATACTGAGGATTACCATCCTATAGCTTCCCCCCAGTCAGTGGGCTGGGGCAGTCAGTGTACATTGGGAAGCAGAGTGACACAGGGATTCATCCCTGGGTTAAACCAATGCTCCTGTTGTTCCATTCAATAAAGCTATAGCCAAATTTCTCCAAAACCCAAGTGTCTGTGTGCTTCCTCTTCCTTGCCTTCACCCCAATTGCCCTCTGAGCTCACAGTCTTGTTTAAGGCGATTGAATGGATTTCAAGGCTGCAGATTTTGGAATTCTGATCTGGGTTTTTTTGACCTTGAACATTCTCTATTCGATGTTAGAACTTAATTGCTGAGTTTGTTTTGATTGGAGATCTGAATGCTGTACCAAACCCAACATTGGATAAGTCATATTTTTTTAAAAAGGAGCCAAGTTACCAAAGTCTGCATTATCTAATTTTCATCAGCTGTTGCTGATTGATGTTTGGAGAGAACTAAATCCACAAAAACTTTTTATTCACAACAACATAGTTCCTATTCAAGGATTAACCAATGTTGCCTCTCCAAATTATTATTTCTGAAAGTAGCAAATATGTAAATATTATCCAATACATTTGCTGACCACAACCTGCTGGAATTAGAATTAAAACATCAGAGAACAGACTTAAGAATATGGAGGATGAATAGAAATATTTATAAACAACTTAACAAACTATAGGTTGTGGAGATACGTTTTTGAAACTAATCTGACACATATATTGAGAAGAGGAAGCTAGAATCCTGGTTAACGGAATGCTTACATGTGAAAAAATTCAGATAATGGGTACCAGACAAGGCTGCCCATTATCTCCCTTAATATTTAATCTAGTATTGGAAACAATAGCAACAAAAATCAGACATACAACAGAACTTCCTAAGTTATATGTCGAAGGAGAGTTTAAGACAAAAAGTTATGCTGATGACGAGGTTTATATTCTGACAAACCCTAAAACATCACTTACACGGTTATTATCCTGAAAGATTTTGTGCAAGATATAAAATAAATACGCAAGATATAAAATAAATAGAGAAAAAACGAAAATAATTGTGATAGGAGCTTCAGAACAACTGTTTAAGGATCTAAAGAAAGTAACTGGGTGTGAAAACAACTGAGAAAAAATTAAATACCTGAGATAGTTTTAGATAACAATCTGAAAAAGCCCTTTGAAAATAATCATATGGATCAAGGCAAGCTGGACGTGATCAAACAAGAGATGACAAGACTGAACATCGACATTTTAGGAAACAGTGAACTAAAATGGACAGGAATGGGTGAATTTAATTCAGATGACCATCAGGTATACTATTGTGGGCAAGAATGTCTCAGAAGAAATGGAGTAGCCTTCGTAATCAATAAAGGAGTAGGAAAAACAGTCTTGGGATACAATCCACAAAACGACAGAATGATCTCAGTTCGAATCCAAGGCAAACAATTCAACATCACAGTAATCCAGGTCTGTGCCCCAACCATTGCTGCTGAAGAGGATGAAGTTGACCAGTTCTATGAAGCCCTAAAAACCTTCTATAAGCAGCACCAAAAAAAGATGTGCTTATCATCATGGGAGACTGGAATGCTAAAGTATGAAGCCAAAAGATTACCAGGATAACAGGCAAGTTTGGTCTTGAAGTACAAAATGAAGCCGGGCACAGGCTGGTAGAATTTTGTCAAGAGAATACAATGGTCATAACAAACACTCTTTTACAACAACCCAAAATATGACTCTACACATGGACATCACCAGATGGTCAACACAGAAATCAGATTGATTACGTGCTCTGCAGACAAAGATGGAGAAGCTCTATACAGTCAGTAAAAACAAGACCAGGAGCCAATTATGGTTCCGACCAACAGTTTCTTGTTGCAAAATTTAGGCTTAAATTTTAAAAAGTAGGGAAAAGCATTAGGCCACTCAGGAATGAACTAAATCATATCCCTGACGAATATACAGTAGAGGTGGCAAATAGATTTAAGGAAGTAGATCTGATAAACAGAGTGCCTAAAGAACTATGGATGGAGATTTGCAACTTTGTACAAGAGGTAGCAACCAAAACCATCCCAAAGAAAAAGAAATGCAAGAAAGGAAAATGGCTGTCTGAGGAAGCTTTACAAATAGCTGAGGAGAGAAGGGAAGTGAAAGGCAAGGGTGAAAGAGAAAGTTACACCCAATTGATGCAGAATTCCAGAGAAAACCTAGAAGAGATAAGAATGCTTTCTTAAATGAACAGGGCAAACAAATAGAGGAAAACAACAGAATAGGGAAGACCAGAGATTGCTTCAAGAAAATTGGAGATGAAACATTATGCACGGGCCAGAATACCCAAACTGGTGGCAACAGGGCTTTGGGGGAAATCATTATGCCAACATTGCCACTATCCAGGGCCCAGCCTGGCCCCGGGCCACGGAAATGCGGGAAACCGCATTATGGAAATGCGGGAACTTCCAAAGCTTCCTGATACTGTGGGTATCTGCAGGGGCTGGAGCGTGCCAACACTGTACGTAATTGCCAGCAGTGGGACTTTTGGCCCACCTGGCCCCAACTTACTGTGTCCCTCTAGGGACACTGCACACCCTTGTGGGCTCCGCTGAGCCACGGATCTGGCAGGGGCATCCCGCTGCCACCACCAAAGCATGTGGAGGGCCCCAGCCACCCTAATCCCCAACACCTCATCAACCCCCCTGGCCGATGCTGCTTACCCCGCTAGCCCCGGCGAAAAGCGCATGTGCGTGCGCTACACCGGGGCAGGCCCGCAATCCTCGTCCCTATGTGTTCATAAGGAACAGCGGGGCATCCTGCCATGCTGCAATGGCATAGCGGCGGCGCGGAGTAGCTGCTGCCTTGCATAAAGGGTCGAAATGAAGAAAATGTTTCATGCAAAGACAGCTATGATAAAGGACCAAAATTGTAAGGACACAGAAGAGATTTTAAAAAGGTGGCAAAATTATACAGAAGAACTATACAAGAGCGAGCTTGACATCCCTGACAACCACAATGGTGTGGTAACTAACCTGGAGCCAGACATCCTGGAATGTGAAGTCAAATGGGCCTTAGGAATTGTGAGCAAGCTAGTGGAGGTGACAGCATTCATAGAATCATAGAGTTGGAAGGGGCCATACACGCCATCTAGTCCAACCCCCTGCTCAACGCAGGATCAGCCCAAAGGATCCTAAAGCATCCAAGAAAAGTGTGGGCCATTTCGCACAGAGCTCAAAGTTGCTATTTGGTTGCCGTTTGTGAAAGCGCTACTTCAAGTAGCGAAATGTAACTAGCCGTGCCCGTAACGCACAGCTGCGGTTTTTGCGGAATTTGGCACTTTCACTTCTCGCCACTTTCGTAACCCACAGGCTTCCGGTTCTCCGTCTTATCGCTACAAAGGAGGTCCCTTTTTAGCGCTTCTGGCCTCCCGTGCCCGTCAATCAAACTGCAGGCACACCTTTGACCTCGACCCTAAAGCCGAACTTGTCGGGGTCCCCTTTTTTTTTAAAAAACCCAGGAAACCCCGTAGCAACGCGTTATCGTCCGATCATTGGCGCCCTTGGAACGTGTTTTCTATTGTTTTCTAGGAACCAGATGCATTGACATGTTTGATTGGTTAATCCCCACCCACAGTACACGCCCACAGGTTACCTGCTTATATGCACCTGGGCAGACACGCGGTCGGCCTCACTCTTTTGTTTGCGTAGCCTACTGCCCGCAGCACAGGTCAACGTTGCAATGGAGAGGCTTATTTTTCAATTGCTGGCTTACATGCTCGCGGTGCTCCAGCGCATGAATACCGCCTTGTCGCGTCGGACGTCTGCTATCGCGGAGTACCGAGAACGGGTGCCCGGAACGCTGACCAGCAGCAGAAGACGTTCTGTAAGGGTAACCATGGCGGCCAAGAAACGCTGGCAAGCACTGGCAGAGGTCCGGTTCCCCAGACAGTTCTGGGTGGACGAACGATCCTCTGACTGGTGGGAGAATTTTGTGTGGACTCGCTGGGATGATGACCACTGGATTGCCAACTTCAGGATGTCGAGGGGGACATTTTTTGAACTCGTGGAGGCTCTACGTGGACGCATGGAGAGGCAAGTCACTGGCATGCGGCGCCCCGTTCCAGTTGAAAAAAGGGTGGCTGCCGCATTGTGGTACTTGGCCACCCCTCAGTACTTCCGGACAGTAGCCCAGCAATTCGGACTCGGAGTCACTACGGTTGGCGATATCCTTAAGGAGTTCTGCCTCGCCATGGAGGCGGAATTGTTCAGCAAAGTCGTGTGCCTCGGAGACCGGCTTGGAGCGGTGAGTGTCATTCTATCCCCTTTGCCCTTTAAATTTTTTTTCTTGTTTGACAGGTCAGCAACGAAGACGCGATACACCCCACGCTGACATGCAATGGCTTATATTCTTTTCTTTCCCTTATTCCAGAGTATGGACGGGTTTGCCAGGCTTGGATTCCCGCATTGTTTTGCGGCCGTCGATGGAAGCCACATCCCTATCCGTGCCCCCGGGGGAAGCATAAAAGAGTACGGGAACAGGAAGGACTTTTGCTCTGTTCTCCTGCAAGGAACAGTGGACTTCTCCGGCCGGTTTATCGATGCCGAGGTGGGGTGGAGTGGCAGGAGGCATGATGCCCTTGTTTTCAGGGAATCCAACCTCAGGAAAGCCATGGACGAAGGGGTCTTTGTTCCAGGAAACCCCACCGCCACCATTGAGGGCGTGCGTGTGCCGCCGTTGGTGCTCGGGGACGGAGCCTACCCAATACGACGCTGGCTCATGACTCCCTACAAGCGGCCAAGGACAGACGTGCATAGCCACTACAACCTCACTCACTCCCGGGCAAGGAATGTAGTGGAGCGTGCCTTTGGACGTTTGAAGTCCCGGTTCCGTTGCCTGATGTCCCGACTACACGTGCATATAGACAATGTGACTCCGCTGATCATCGCGTGTGTCATTTTGCACAACATATGCGAGGACAAGGGACATAACATCCCCTTCCCTGTGGATGAACCTGATCCTGTTGTCCTTGAGGACACACAAGACATCCCTGAAGCAAGGAGAAGAAGAATCTATGCAGAGGGGTGCAAGGTTCGGGACGCCATAGCCACCCACATCTACAGAAACAGGAGGCGTGTTTAATTGTTTTTCCCACTCTCTTGTTGGTGAATAAAGTTTTGTGTTATTTGTTTAACCTTGTCTTGTGCGGTTTGTGTACTTTGCCAGCAAAAAAACGGGGATTCTCTGGTCCAAAAGCACTTTGACAGCCCTAAATGCTAACTCCCAACTGAAATTGACAAACACAATACGGAAGCGCTGAATGGGGAAAGTTCGGGGAGGCGGGTAGCCAGGAAGTATTGGCGACCCCTGTCAAACCGGAGGATCAATCCACTTATGTTCCAATGAATAATTTTATTGGTGGGCAGCTTTGATACATTTAAAAAACGGGGTGGTCTATCGGAGCAACGCACGTTCGTTCCCTAACCGTCATTCCGAAGATGCCGAAGCCACGGAAGGGCTCCTTCTGGCAGCGCGCCGAGGCTGAGGCACTTCTGGAGCTTGTGCTCCAATCGAAAAGTGTTGGCCGCCTTATGGCCAGCACCCACTGCCACACCAAGGGTGCTTACCTGGTGTTGGCTTCAAAGCTGAGGGAAAGGGGCTACGTCCGGACCTGGGAGCAGGTCCGGACAAAATTCAAGCGCCTTAAGCTGGACTTCCTAAACAGTCTGGAACAGTGGGGGGGGATCCCGCAGCCAAGTGGGAGGACGGTCTTCCACGACCAGATGGTAAAAATATGGGAGAAGGCTGGGAAGCCCCCCCTGGACATGAGGAGGCATATGGGTGAGTGCTGCCCTCGTTGTGTTTTACCCTTAAACATGCATGGAATGACTAGCTGCCTCTTTCCCCTACTGTCCCCAATGAAATTCGAGAAAGTATTTAGATGCTGTCAACCCCCTCAGACTTAGCCAGCCAGTACTGTAGAACCACTTTGGTTATGCGCTTAGACTCTAACTGTGGTGTGTCCACCAGCTGTGTTTCATCTCTGTTTTGTGTGCTTTTAATTATGATTTGTCTTTTTCTTTGCCCAGCCACACAATCACCATCCAAGCTGGCAACAGCACCTGAGCGTGAGGAGGGGGAGGAAGAGGGACCTTCCACCTCGGGACAGGCTGCAGGTGAGAGTTTTATGCCTGTGCGGGAGACCCATGTGTGTGTACCCCCATGGAGCCATATGGGAGCCTGCTGTGATGCTCCCATTTGAAGTGTTATTAAATTCTTTGTTTGATTTCTATAGCTGAAACTGTGGAGGCAAGGCTGCGTGCGATGGAGGCCAGAGTTACTTCCCTGGAGGCTCAAGTGGCAGAGCTGAAAGGGGAGATTGAGCAGCAAAGGCAACAGAGGGAGGCGGAAGAACGTAGGTTATGTTCCCCACTGCCCAACTCTTCTCACACTGTGGCTAAGGCCACTTAAAAGTGTATGCATGTAAACTAAAGAAATTTGAAAATATGTGTGGCACTAATGTGTACTTTTTCTCCCTCCCCACACAGTTAAGAAGAAGGAGGATGAGGACCTCTTCCGCCGCAAAGTCCGGGGGTCCGTGGGAAGGTTGAGCAGGAGAGTGAGGGAGATGGAAGGGGCTGGGCAGGGGAGCAGTGGGACCTGAGTTTTGTTTCCTGTTTGTGTTTTGGGGTAGGGGTTGGGGGGGGGGGGCTCCAAGTTTCATTCCCTAATGTTTTTCCCCTGTTAAATGTATAGTTTTGTTAAAAAAAATAGGTTTTCCAGGGGGGTGGGGGGTGGTGGTGCTGGTGGGGCTCCAAGTTTCATTCCCTAATGTTTTTCCCCTGTTAAAATGTTTTTTAAAATAAAATGTTATTGCAAATTTTATAACAAGACTCCAGTGTGACTTCTTAAACTCGCACATATTTAACCCCACACCACACTCCTAAAACTCCTTGAACTAACACCCCTCCAACCTCCAACCCACACAGCAGTACCACAATATAGACAATCACTAGAGAGGCCGCTTTCGGCCTTGCAGATTCTACAGTAGGGTACACAGAGACAGAGTCAAAAATATAAACTTTATTCAACAAACAACAAAACACAGATAACATGAAATAGAAAAAGTGGGCAAAACTAGGAGGGGGAGTACTTGTCTGCTGGTTTTATTTTCCTCTTTCCGAGAATAGTCCTCCTTCGTGTTTGGGTGGAGGCATTCTGAGAGGGAGTCGGTGGGGTGGGTGCTGGAAGTGGTGGTGTTGGTGTGGGTGGTGGTGTGGGTGGTGGTGTGGGTGGTGGTGGGGGTGGTGGTGGGGGTGGTGGTGGGGGGGCGGGGGCGATTTGTGGAGGGTAGGCCCTTTCCATGACCACTACAGCCCTCTCCATGAGTCTCCTTATCAGTCGCACCTCCTCCACGCCTTCGCGTAGGATTTGGTTTGTCTCTCTAAG
The DNA here is from genome assembly GCF_049243985.1 of Paroedura picta. Classification (NCBI taxonomy): domain Eukaryota; kingdom Metazoa; phylum Chordata; class Lepidosauria; order Squamata; family Gekkonidae; genus Paroedura; species Paroedura picta. Next base: position 79,171,095 of record NC_135371.1, on the reverse strand, counting down.
GACTGCCCTCAATTTTCTCCCCTCCTGGGCAATGAGTGTGAGCATGGCTTGGTCAGCGGCAGCGGCACGCCGTGACTCCTCATAGCAGTGCTCAAGGAGCCTCTCTCCCACGCTTGTCAAGACGGAGACGCGCCTCAGCCTGCCGCGTTCCCTCGTAAGCCTCTCCTCTGCTGGGAGCGCACCTCTAGGTGGTGGGCTGCCTGGAGCCAGGGGTGGTTCCTCCTCCTCATCTGAAAGAACCTCTGTTGGCAAAAAATGAGAAACAAAACTGTTAGTGACATCAATAAAGTCAAAACACACCATGGTGGACATGGTGTTCTTTTTTGTCCCCGTGTTTTCCTGCCAAGAATTTAAACAATCCCCGGCGAGCACATGGCTATTGTTTGTTTGCCCATGGTGTGCTTTTACTTTTGCCTACTTTCACAGCAGGACTCTCAACAATTAAAAGGGAGCACATGGTTAGTGCCTAGCGACATTGTCCTGCAGCTATGGCTCGAAAGGAACAGGTCATGCACGCTCACCATCTTGAATCTGTATCCGCCTGCGCCGTGCAGGAGGTCCAAGCAACCCAGGTTGTTCCTCCTCCTGTGTTCCGGGTATGAAATCTGCAAAAAAAGGAAAAAAAACAGATCTAGGACCAAAGGGTGGCAAAGCCAGCTTCAAAGGCTACACCAGCAACGCAGAGGGACTCTCTTCTTTCTCTTAGCAGTGCTGCTGCCCTGCACAAACAGAAAAGCACAAAGCAGTCAAAACAGCCCCCCCCCCTATTTTAACTAATACTTACCAATGTTAGTTGATGCCCCCGAATCACTATCCACGTCAGGTGCTGCTGGAGACTCGAGGGGCCCCGTCCCTGGCAACTGTGTCTCTGTGGACAAGAGCAGAAAATAGTGAAAAATGAGCAAGCATACACCATGAACCACAAAGCAAGCTCCCAAAGTAGTGAGCCAAAGTACTGCAGAAGGCCTATGGGCGAGGCATGCAGCAAATATTTTGGGGCTGTTGGTTAAACATGACCGTTTCAAATACTAACCACATCAAGCACTCCACAGCCAACCATCTTTTAAAATCTTTTAAAAATTAAAATTAAATTATAAAATTAAAACCGTTTCAAATAGTAAACACAGCAAGCACTCCACAGCCTACCATCTTTTAAAATCTTTTAAAAATTAAAATTAAATTATAAAATTAAAACCGTTTCAAATAGTAAACACAGCAAGCACTCCACAGCCTACCATCTTATGCGTTGCAACGAACTGACGAGAAAACGATGGCCAAACGTCAGAACACACATTTGCTCAAAAGGAAATATAAAAGAAAAATAAAATCACTTACCGGAGGCAAGGGGCGTTTGCTCAGGAGCCTCCTCTGGCTCCCCAGGAACGATGGCGATGAGGTCCAGCGTTACCGATTCCGCGGCTCGTTGCTGGACGGGGGGTGGAGGGCGAAAGCTGGACGAGGTGCCCTCGCCGGGATCCTCCTCAGCGGGTGGTTCCTCGACCGGGGCAGCCGGCTTCCGAACCACCTTAAGGCTCCGGCCGACGCGCTTCGGCCTGCCGGATCCTTCCCCGTCTCCGTACAGCTGGCGCTGCTCCTCGAAGTAGGGGCAGGTAACCTTCTCGTTGCCGGAACCCTTATTATGGTTCACGGCACGCATATACTCTGCCCTCATTGTCTTGGTCTTCGACCGGCATTCAAGCCCGGTCCTGTTGTGGCCCAGGGCGCGCATCTTAATGGCCACTTGTTCGAATACCTCCCTATTCCTGTGGGAGGACTGGAACGCGTCCTGGATTTTCTCCTCCGAGAAAAACCCGATCAGGTCCCTGATCTCCGCGTCCCTCCAAGTTGGGCCACGGCCGGTTGCAGGGACGGACGAGGCTTGAGAAGACGATTCCATGTTGCTTTCGCTGGTAGCTGAGCAAAATGGTGGTGGAAGGTGCAGGGTGCAACGGATCATATACCTTCCCGCACACAAAGACAAAGGGACTAGCCGGCTCCTGATTGGTAGAGGGCAGTAGGGGACACGCGCATTGGCCACATTAGGTCACATGTCACGTTCAAAACTCCTCGCGCGGGAACAGGATCTGCTCCTAATGGCCAGATTGGCGCCCTTGTTGTTTGACTTAACGCATGCGCTGATTCGTTTACACGAGAGAAGAGCAGTTTGAACATGCAGCGGGAGCCATTTTAGGAAAATGTCCGCCATTACACAAACGCATGCCGGTGTTCAACCGAGAGCAAGTGCGGCAGTACTCGGCAGTTCCCCAATAATATTCACCAGCCACAGCATAAATCAACCAAACATGACATGTTACTGGCGTACGTTCGTTGGCACGCTCAGAGGAATGTTTTTTAAAATGAACGGGGGACGGCGACTCCGCTTGCCGGAGGTATAGCTGCCAATGGAAGGGGTTGTCCGCACCCAAGCACAAGCACGCACCGGGAACCACACAAAGACCCACTACACATAAGCCGCCCCTCATGATATCACCACGAATCATGTCTATTGAACCCCTCTAAGCTAAGCAGGAGACTGCGAGCGGCGACCGTTCGTTGGCACGCTCAGAGGAAAATTTTTTAAAATGAACGGGGGACGGCAACTCCGCTTGCCGGAGGTCTAGCCGCCAATGGAAGGGGTTGTCCGCACCCAAGCACAAGCACGCACCGGGAACCACACAAAGACCCACTACACATAAGCCGCCCCTCATGATATCACCACGAATCATGTCTATTGAACCCCTCTAAGCTAAGCAGGAGACTGCGAGCGGCGAATGTTCGTTGGCACGCTCAGAGGAGAATTTTTTAAAATGCTCCCTGTACGTTGACTCCGCTAGGACTGGCCGATGGTAGACGGGGTTTTAAGCTTTGGCCAAATTTAGGGAACGTGACGGTGTGTGCCACTGTGCTTGTGAAAAACTCTTGTGGTGTCCGGGCAGAATTTCCTAAAGTGATCGTGCTTGAAAGCCAGTCGCTGTCCCGTTGCCTCGTAGATCCCCGCTCGCTCGGAGAAAAAAAAAATGGCGAACAGTTCGCCGGAAGTTTCGAGGACAGGCTCGGGAGGAGGGACTTTGAAGAACCCGCAACAATGGTAACGCACAGGTCTTTAGCGCTACTGTTGCAGATTGGTTGCAGGAGTGTATCGCTATCCGGAGGGTGAATCCAGTTTTCTGGATTCCCCTAAAAGCGCTACAACGAAGCGCTTTTGGCGGGTCGGTTTCAGGATTGTTGCAGATCGTTAACGACGTCGTGCGTTATGGCAAATTAGTAGCGTTTTCAATCAGCAACCATTGTGCTATTTTTAAGCCGTGGGAAATGCCCCTGTGTATCCAACCTTTGCTTGAAGACTGCCAGTGAGGGGGAGCTCACCACCTCCTTAGGCAGCCTATTCCACTGCTGAACTACTCTGACTGTGAAATTTTTCCCTGATATCTAGCCTATATCATTGTACTTGTAGTTTAAACCCATTACTGCGTATCCTTTCCTCTGCAGCCAATGGGAACAGCATCCTGCCCTCCTCCAAATGACAACCTTTCAAATACTTAAAGAGGGCTATCATGTCTCCTCTCAACCTCCGTTCCTCCAGGCTGAACATTCCCAAGTCTCTGAACCTATCTTCATAGGGCTTGGTCCCAGATCATCCTCGTTGCTCTCCTCTGTACCTTTTCAATTTTATCTACATCCTTCTTGAACTGCACACAGTACTCCAGGTGTGGTCTGACCAGTACCGTATACAATGGGACCATGACATCTTGTGATTTTGATGTGATGCCCCTGTTGATACAACCCAAAATGACATTCACCTTTTTTACCGCTGCATCACAATGCCTGCTCATGTTTAGTTTACAATCCAAAAGTACCCCAAGGTCTCGTTCACACACAGTGTTACCTAGAAGCGTATCCCCCATCCAGTAGATATACTTTTCATTTTTCTATCCCAGATGCAGAACTTTATACTTATCTTTATTAAATTGCACTTTGTTCTCATTTGCCCATTTTTCCAATGTGTTCAGATCTCGTTGAACTCTGTGTCTATCTCCTGGAGTATTTGCCAGTCCTCCCAATTTGGTGTCATCTGCAAACCCGATGAGTAGTCCCTCCACCCCCTCATCTAGAACATTAATAAATATGTTTATTAAATATGTTTAAAAAGTTAAAAAGTACCGGGCCGAGCACCAAGCCCTGACGTACCCCGCTACTCACCTCCCTCCAGTCTGATGAAACACCATTGATAACAACTCTTTGAGTGCGGTTCTCTAACCCCTATCCACCTAACTATCTGAAAATCCAGATGGCAGTCCTTCAACTTATCCATCAGAACATCATGGGGAACCTTGTCAAAAGCTTTACTAAAATCCAAGTAAATGACATCAACCGAATTTCCCCAATCCAGCAAACCTGTCACTTGGTCAAAAAAGGAAACCAGGTTGGTCTGACAGGACCTGCTGGAGACAAATCCATGCTGACTTCCTTGGGTCACCAAATTGTCCTCCAAATGTTTGCAGATTGCTCCCTTTAATATCTGCTCCATTATCTTCCCCACAACAGACTCACTGGTCTGTAGTTTCCCGGGTCATCCTTCCTCCCTTTTTTGAAGATCGGAATAACGTTTGCTCTCTTCCCCCTGCCCCAGAAGTCCACACACGGCGCAGTGGACACTGGTGGGGAATCCAACAACCTAACAGGCCACCGCCTTAAACCACCTCTAATCCAACTGCTCTACTCAGGCCACATACTGAGAGAGCCCTGACAGAACTTTTCTGGGAGAACAGCCCTGGCAGCAGCAAAAAGACACATTCCCCCCCCCCCCCGGAAGTCCACACACGGTGCAGTGGACACTGGTGGGGAATCCAACAACCAAAAAGACAAATCGGCGCGCACACAACAACAAACTCCTCCTGGGCATCCACTGAGAAATGCTCAGTTACTTCTTGGGTTTAACATGAGCTCTAAGGCTCACTTTGGGACTGGGAAAAGTTTTCCAAATGGGTGGCATGACTGAGGGACCCAGATTTAATCTCTGGCCCTCTGGTGATTGCAGAATTTCTGTGTGTGGGGTGGGGGGCAATTTAGATTGGCCAGGGCACTGGTCCTGTCTGAATTTTTACCTTGGGCGAGCGTTTCTCATCCCCGCCACCCAGAACAGACTCAGAGAGGATGCAGTCACAGCAATTCTATGCTCACCTCAGTCCTACTCCAAGAATAGTTCTGGATGGCCAAAGCCGGCAAGTTGACCTTGAGGAAGACCAATTGCTGGACTCTTTCGGGCGCCAGGCAGGAGCGATACTCGCAGACAGTGCTGCTAGCATGAGAAAATGCCCGCTCGCTCTGGACGCTCGTTGGTGGGCACGAAAGGTAGACACGGGCCAGGCGGGAGAGGGCCGGCCAGACCGCCTCCATCCTGGCCCAGTATCTCAAGGGACAGGCGTTCTCGGACTCCTGGGGCTCACCGAGGTAAGCTTTCACCATCCCAGACACACTGTCCTCCCTCGGGCACCCGCTGCCCTCAAGAGAAGGAATGGGCTGGAGGAACCCCAGCAAGAAGTTGCCCTGCTCAGCCTTCTCGCTGGGGTGGCCCACAGTGGCTGATGTGCCAGCAGAAGCTGGGGGGGGGGAGCAGCGGACGTGCTGGCTCCTTCCTCCCCTGCCTGGCCTGACACCTCAGCCTCCTTGGACTTCCACCAGGCAAACCTCTGAATGAGCAGCTCGCGCCATTCAGGAAGGCTCCTCTCCCTCTCTGCTAAGCTGCCCTTGATGCATGGATCACACATGGCCTGTATGTCACAGACTTGCAGAGGGGTTCAAAGCGGCTCTCAAGCCCTCTCAGAAGCCTCCTCGCAAGCGCGCGCACGGCTGGAACAGCGTCTGCACGTCCTCGAGCCGGGTCCAGGAAGGGGGCCAGAACCACACGGGCCTTGTGGGCCATGGGCACGACCAGACCCAAACTCGCCATGTCAGACGAGAGCATCTCCGTGAAAGTCTTGAAGGGCCCAAGCACTTCCACAGTCTGAGAAATGATCTCCCACTCTTGGTGGGTGAGCCACTCCCCAGGCATAAACATCCTCGTCTCCTGGACAAGGGCGTCTAAGGCTCTCCTCTGCTCCACCAAGCGCTCAAGCATGGCACGGGTGGAGTTCCAGCGCGTGCTGACGTCTCTGATAAGGCAGTGCTGTGGCACGCCCATCAGGACCTGCTTTCTCTCCAGCCTCGAGACGTCGTACGAGCTGTGAGAGAAATGCGCCACGATCTTCCGGCACTTCTCGATGAGATGCCGGAAGTCAATGGTTTCGGCGGATGAACCGGTTCCCTTGGAGCCGATCCCAAGGGCATCCTTAACCACGAGGTGGAGAAGGTGGGCCGCACAGGAGATGTGCTTCAGGCCCATGCCCTTGACCGCCTTGGTCATGTTGAGGGCACCATCTGTCACCAAGAAGCCCTTGGTGACCCCCGTCCCACTGCCTACCCACCCATCTACCATTCTACGAATGGTGCCCTCGATGTTGTCTGCCGTGTGCCGCACATCGAAGGGCTCGATGTGCAGCAAGGCATGGTGATAGCCTGCCCGGCAGCCCTCACCCTGCCTAACAGGCTCAACCCCACCCAGCACCTCCCGTACGTCCCACGAATGCGCAGTCAGCAAGATGTATGCATCCTGCGCATGACATGACGTGAAGGGTACGGTTCCTGAAGTTCGGGACATCTCTACCTCCACGCGGCACCTGGCTGCCCTATAAAGAGAGGGCAACACTGTCCTGCTAATCGTGGTACGACTAGGAGGCGTGTGCCAGGTGGATATGCGACGGCATAGTTGGTGGAAGTACATGTCGTCGGCCAGACGAAAGAGGTACCCACCCACGGCCATGAGCGCAGATAGGTCATGGTTCATGGCCCTACACCCTGCCTCAAACCCCCCTTTTGGCATGCCACTGCTAGCCCGGGCAAGCATCTCCACCATGGTCGCTTGCCTCCCTCTAACTCCACCCGGCCCCTGAGAAGAACTCTTAGGGAGAGCTCTCGAGGTGGAGGTCCCAGGTAGACTCTCCAGCCCCATGCTGGTAGGTTGTGCCTGCGCAGGCACCCCACTGCCAGCCTGTCTCTCCCCCTGAAGCAGGACAGCCTGGTGGTGCCTTCAGGTGGTTCATGAGGCCGCTAGTTGTGTAGTGACGCTCTTGCCTTCCACGACTAACCCTCTGCCTACAGAGCTGGCACTCTGCTAGGTGGGTTCCCTCCACTGTCTGGAAGTAATTCCAGACTTTGGAGCCTTTGGACGACGCAGGCTGGCTTGCAGCCTGCAAAGTCCTCTGAGCTGCCTCCTGTGAGGAGCTCGGGCCGGACACACCATGTCCTGAGGTGGGGACAGAAGGAGGTGAGAGAGGGGGAAGGGGTCAAGACGGCGGGGCAGGGGGTGCCACCTCCATCTCTCCCTCTTGCACCACCTCTACCATCTGCTCCTGTCCCCCCCCCAATTGAAGCCTGCTGGATCCTGGAGGAGAAAGGGGAGTGGACTGGCGGGCCAGTCCCTCACCCATCTCCTCCAGGGCTCTCTGCACCCCCGAGGTGATGCACCTGGGGACATGAAGGACAAGCCACTCATGTCCCCGAGGCTCACCCCGAGGGAGAGATCAGGCAACTCTTCCTGATGCCCCCATGCCTCGCTAGCAAAAGGAGCGGCACGAGGGGCTGCCTGATCAGTAGGCCCCGCAGAAGTGCCAGCAAAGACCCCTGCCTGACGCACCTTAGAAGGGGGTGCCCCGGCAGCCGCCTCAATAAAGAGACCCTTGCGTACACTCTTTATTGCACCACTCCGGCCAGAGGTCGGAGTGGTGGAAGGTCGACCCAAGACAGGCCTCTTCTCAGGTGGGGGGAAGGACGCTTCCTTCCCCCTCTCACTCCCCTCCATCCCTCTAGTTTTCTGTAGGGCCTTTCCCCCAGGGCCCCTAACCTGACCTTCCTTCTTCCCACTCATGTTCCCTTGGACAAACTTTTCCTACTAACTGTCTGTAATCTAAGAGACAGGGAAATTTGAGGCCCTACCACTAACTGCCCTAACACTTGTTTCTAAGGAAACCTTGAAACTTATAAAACCCTCCCACCAGCTACCTGTTTAGTTTTTTTAGACCCTAAGCTGACCTAACTTCTATGGAGTTTTCCTGTTCTCTCTCTCTCTCTCTCTCTCTCTCTCTTTTTTGTTAAACTAAAGGAACCTGTCTGGTCCTAGCTAAGTTTAACTGACCCTACCTAACCTACAGCAGCGAAAAATTAGGGGAAAAAAGCTTTTTAGACTTTTAAAGTGTTTTAAACTACCTGAGTGTTACTAGCTAGAAGGAAGGCTGGAGCAGATTTGTGCACCAAGCCCCCACCTGATCTGCTAAGAAGAACCCCTAAACCTGTTGGCCTCTAAATCAATTCCTGTCTCTACCAGGAAAGCTGGCCTTCAATAAGGCACAGCCCCTGCTGGTTTAAATTTTTTTAACTATTAAGAAAATACTATTTTAACCTAAAACCCAAATCACTGTTCTCTTATAAAAATCCTAGCTGGCTACTTAGGAAAGAAACTATCTATTCTAAAAAATTATTTGCATTTTACAATTTCTCCTAACACTATGGATTTTACTGCCTATTTAAAGGGTCACTAATTGGACACCCCAAGAAGAACGCAGCAATTCCCCCCAGGAAGGAAACAAACAATCTCCAAAACACTAACCAGCTGCCAGCCACCCAGGGCACTCTCCCAAAGGTGGCAACCAAGCAAACGTGGCCCTGCAAGGCCCAAACTGCCAAATCAAACCAACTGGCCCTGCAAGGCCCTAAGCTAAACCAACCTAAGAACAAACACAACCCCCCTAAACTAAAACTAGCCCCCCACCAAAAAACACCTACACCTATCAAACAACCAACTGCCACCCAGGGCATGAAGCCCAAAGGTGGCAACTGACGAAACCTGTGGAAAAAAACCCAAAGCAACCAACCCCCCCCAAAAAAAACAACCAGAAACAATGCAACTTTACAATACAAACCCCAACCCCCACCCCCAAAATCCTTTTACAAAATCAAAACAGCAAACAGTTAACACAATAAAAACAGCAAATACAATTCCCCAACCCCTCCAGGCCCCCACCCACAGAAACCCAAAGGCAAAAAACTTTTGAAAAGAGGAGAGAGAGAGAGAGGGAGAAGAGGGGGAAAAAAAGAGAAAAATAGAAAAGGAGATGAAAAAAAACCCTAAAACAAACTATTGATGTCTTCTCCAGCGCAGTCCACAGGCCAGGTCCAGAGAGGTCCACCAGAAGTCCAGGTCAGGAGGCAGGCAGGCAGGCAGGCCGCTCTACCAAGCAGGAGCTTAGGAGCAGCCCAGCCAGCCAGCCAGCCAGAGCTCAAAGTGAGCTCCAGCAAGCAGCCCCTTGCTTTAAGTAGCCTCCTCCTAGGCAGGCTACAAAGCAAGGGGATTTAAAAAATAAAAACCCTTCTGTGAGTGGCCAGAATGCCTGAGCTGAAAAGCTACAGGCATTCTGGTTGGCCACTCACTCCCCCCCCCGCCGCCATTTTAGGCGGCAAAAAATAAAGTAAAAAAAAAAAAAAAAGACAGCCAGAGAGGCTTCAGGCAACGGCTGCCTGAAGCCTCCAACTCAGCCGAATCAATTGGGCCCGAATCGATTCGGCAGTCCGAATCGCCGAATCTCGGCGATTTGGACCGCTAGGGGGAGCCAGAGGGCCGATTCGGACCCTTTCTGGCTCGGAAACGCCCAAATCGGCCCCGTTTCAGGCGATTCGGGTGTTTCCAAACCCGAATCGCCCATCCCTAATGAGAATCATTCCACCAAGTTTCTGTGATGCCTACTAGATCATACCTTTCCATCAGCATGAAAAGTTCCAGCTCTTCCTTTTTATTGCCCATGTATAAAGACATCTGAATCCTTTTACTTTTGGTTTCCTATGAGCTGGCCTTGCCGGTTGGGCTGTCCCCGATCGTTTTCCTTCCATACACTCCCTATGTTGATCGTCACCTTCCCCTTGTGGCTTTAGTTTAAAGCTCTCCTGATGAATCTCCCCAGGTTCCTGCCAAACACATTCTTCCCCAGTTTCGATAAGTGCAGTCCATCAGGTGCTAGTAGACCTTCCTCAAGAAAGCCTATCCCATGGTCCCAGAAACCAAATCCCTCCTGCTGGCACCAACTACGCAGCCAGTGATTCACCTCCATTATCTTCCTCTCCCGACGCATTCCTCTTCCCTTGACAGGCAAGATTGAAGAGAATACCACTTGTGCCCCCATTTGCTTGAGCTAGCAATGGAAGCTCCTCGTGGACTACCAAACTAACCAATGACTGAATTGAGGTGAGGGAGGGGGGATGAATCTGTCAAGAGAAACTATTAATCTATGATAATCTTGTGTGTGTGTATATAATCAATAAATATTAATTTTAAAAAATATATGGACCGAGAAATTCTAGACATACAGGCAGGATTTTGAAGAGGCAGAGGAACTAGAGATTAAATTTCCAACATACTTTGGCTCATGGACAAAGCTAGGGAGTTCCAGAAAAACATCTACTTCTGCTTCATTGACTATGCTAAAGCGTTTGATTGTGTGGAGCACAACAAATTGTGGCAAGTTCTTAAAGAGATGGGAATACCAGAGGATCTTATCTGTTTCTTGAGAAACCTATATGCAGGTCAAGAAGCAACCGTGAAAAACGGGCATGGAATCACTGATTCGTTCAAAATTAAGAAAGGACTTCGGCAAGGCTGTATACTGTCGCCTTGCCTATTTAACTTGTATGTGGAGCACATCATGAGAAAGGCAGGGTTAGATGAGTCACAAATTGGGATTAAGACTGCAGAGAGAAATATTAACAACCTCAGATATGCAGATGATACCACTCTAATGGCATAAAGCGAAGAGGAACTAAAGAGCCTTTTGATGCGGGTGAAGGAGGAGAGTGCAAAGTTGGCTTGAAACTCAGCATCAAGAAAACTAAGATCATGGCATTTGGCCCTTTTAATCCCTGGGAACTAAATGGAGAAGAAATGGAGGTAGTGACAGATTTTATTTTCCTGGGCTCCAAGATCACTGCAGATGGGGACTGCAGCAAAGAAATTAAAAGACGCTTGCTCCTGGAGAGGAAAGCTATGGAAAATCTAGATGGCTTCCTAAAAATCAGAGACATCACCCTGCTAACGAAAGTGCATCTACTCAAGGCTATGGTCTTCCCATTTGCAATGTATGGCTGTGAAAGTTGGACCATAAAGAAGGCCGAGCGTCAAAGAATTGAGGCTTTTGAACTCTGGTGTTGGAGAAGACTCTTGCGAGTACCTTGGACTGCAAGGTGAACAAACCAGTTAGTCCTAGAGGAGATCAGCCCTTCCTGCTCCTTAGAAGGCCAGATCCTGAAGATGAAACTCAAATACTTTGGCCACCTCATGAGAAGGAAGGACTCCCTGGAGAAGAGCCTAATGCTGCGAGTGATTGAGGGCGAAAGAAGAAGGGGACGACAGAGAATGAGGTGGCTGGATGGAGTCACTGAAGCAGTTGGTGCAAACTTAAATGGACTCCGGGGAATGGTAGAGGACAGGAAGGCCTGGAGGATCATTGTCCATGCAGTCGCGATGGGTCGGACACAACTTCGCACCTAACTACAACAATTCATACTGAATCATAAGTGGTCTGAATGTTCTTTTCCTTGTCCATGCTATTAGCAGGTTCTAAGACATGTGACAAGCTTATAATATGAGACTGAGTGTGAACAGATTAAAAACTGTATGGTTAAATGGATGCCGAACCTAAAACAAAATATCCCATTAGGTGAATTGGCATCATTGTGGGGGAAAACTGTAATATGTCTGAAGTGTCAGTTTTTGAGTGAAAACTAGTATAGAATTATTATTATCATTATCATTATCATTATCATTATCATTATCATTATCATTATCATTATCATTATCATTATCATTATCATTATCATTATTATTATTAAATTTATTTCCCACCACTCGCTTGCGGCTTGTGGTGGGTCACAGTGTCTTAAAACCCCATTTAAAACCCAATTAAAAGAAATAAAAGTACTCCCAACATGGCAGGAAAAGTTAAGTAAAAACCCCAACTCCCACCCCCACTATTAGCGGTGTTTGCTTCAAGACCCTGGGGGGCGGTAGATCTATCTTGCCAACCCCAGCCTCAACCATACACCTGACGGAAATGCTTTTAACAGGCCCTGCGGAACATTGAAAGATCCCACAGGGCCCGTAGCTCTCCCAGGAGCTCATTCCACCAGGTCGGGGCCAGGACCAAGAAGGCCCTGGCCCTGGTCAAGGGCAGGCACACTTCCCTTGGGCCAGAACGACCAGTAAATTTTCACCAGCAGAGCGTAAGGCCCTGTGGGGGGGCCTAGGGCAATAGGCGGTTTCTCAGGTATGTGGGTCCCAACCCGCGTAACGCCTTAAAGGTTAAAACCATAAATTTGTACCGGATACGGTTCTATAAAATGTTTTATAGATGGTATATAACACCTAAATTAATCAATAAAATGTCTAACAATCATGATAAGTGTTGGAGATGTAAGAAAAGGCTGGTTCCTTTTATCATATGTGGTAGAGCTATAAGATAATTCAGAAATACTGGGCGTAAATTCATAGTATTTTAGAAGCAATGTTGAATATTAAATTTCCTATGTGCCCTGATTATATACTATTAAGCATAATGCCAGAGAATATTATTTGAAAGCATAATAGGCAACCTGTGAGGAATGTGGGCCTAAGAGCTCTGAGAGAACCAGGAATGGTCCCCATAACACATACCCTGTGAGTGAGGTGAGGCTGACAGCTCTGGGAGAACTGGGAATGGACCACAGTCACCCAATAGGCCTCAGGCATCTCTAAGCAGTTTAAAATTGCCTTCCCTTCCTCTCCCCATAATATGCACCCTGTGAGGGAGGCTGCTAGGGAGGGCGGTAAGTGTAGGGGTAGGCCCGATCAGGATGCTGCACCCTGATTGGTCCGCATGCCAAATCGGATACACTGAACACGCTCCTCCCACAGGGGCATTTCACTAATATATAGAGGAACCATGGATGGCATTTTTATACATATTACACAGATAGGCAGAAAACAAATGTATTAGTTGAATAAGTGAGGGGATAAGCATATATGGTTTCTATTTTCATGTATTTTTTCTTTTTTCTTTCCTTCTTTCTCACATTATTTCATATAAAAACTAATAAAAGCTGACAATGCCAGCATTTGAATAAAAGAAAGAAAGAACTTAATTGCTATGGAAAGGTCTAGCACTAGATGAACTCTCAGGTCAGTATTTGCTTCATATTAAAAAAAATTTTTTTTTTGCATTGTCTTGCTTTATGTCCAGTACATGTCCAGTTCATCTTATTCTGAGGTCATCTTATTCTGATTGATCTTAATTTCTTGATCTTAATTTTGATCCTATCTTTTTCATTAATAATTCTTATTGTGGATTCTTCTATTATTTGCATTTAATATAAAATTTTGTTTTGATAGACCTCCCAGAGAAAGCCTCTACAGCAAAACACATAGGGGCTTAGTATGACATTAAAGCTGTAGCCTATCACAGGACATCTTTTTTTTCTTTTTTGTTTGCTAACACATTGCTGGGTACAGAAAACTAGGAATATTTGGGGCCAGCATTTCAAGGCTTCCAGAATTGTTTATCTTCAATTTTACTGTGAATGTATTCTCACTAGGTCTTGGTCAGGACTCACTAGGACTTGTCAGATTGTTCTTGCTTGGAATTTTCTGATTTGAAATGGTTTTATAGGGTTTGCCACGTTGTCTGGTGGTTTAATGGGCATTCTCTGCTTTTACGTTGACTCAGGTGGGCTTGCAACACTGTCTTTTAATGAAACTGGATTCTCTGTCATATTAGTTCTAAATCTTTTAGCCAACTATTGGCTTTTTTTCTCTGGAGAAACCAAAGAATTCTCCCTCCCCCCTAGGAACAATGAGGGCATGTGAAATGGCTACAGGCTCCCTGTTCAGGGACCCATAGAAGTGCATTCCTTGATCCAATTTGCTATAAACTTGGGGGGGTGCTTTTTTAAGGTTCATATCTCTGCATCATGGCATATAGTCTCTAGCCTAATTTCCTTTAATAAACAAGCTTTACATTAGTTGGTGAAATTGGAGCTCACTAATAATTATTTTATTTTTATAGTCCACCCTTCCCAGTTGACTCAGAGTGGGTAACAATTCATACAATCAACATTATATTGATAAACAGTTGAAAATAGATTTTAATGTTCGAATTAAATTAAATAACCTGTTAATTAAATTGTATTGAATTATATTCATAAACCACCTTCTTGGAAAGGAGTTCCCCAGGGATCTGTCCTGGGGCCTGTGTTGTTCAACATATTTATAAATGATTTGGATGAGGGATTAGAGGGGCTACTTATTAAATTTCTTCCTTTGGAGTCATATTCCTCTCTTCCAACCTTCCTGTAATTGTCAAAACCCCATTTAGTTTCTTTCCTCTCCCTCCCTCATTCCCCTCCCCAACCTCTCATTAATTTTCATCCTCCTCTATTTTCCTAGTCTTCCGTTTCAGTTGTGTACTTAGTCCATCCACATAAGGACATCTGCTTTTCTAACAGGCAATGTGCTAGGCATAAATATCTCATATTTAAATATGTGCCACACTGTTCTTTCATGTTTCCTCATTATCTGACTGAATCATAAGATACCAACACAGGCTGAATCTTGGGTTGAAAGGACTCTATTGATGAAGTAAGGCAGGGGTCCCCAATATTATTGACTCTGTAGGTACCTGTAGAATGTGCAACCACAAAATGGCTGAAAAGGTTTCACGAAATTCTGGCTGAGAAAGCATAGTCCAGCCAATCAATTCTATAGTGCCCAGACTGATTCCCTGCTGGGTCAGGATCTCCCCACTTTCTGAAAACACTTGATGGGCTCCAATAAAGGTGTCAGAGGGTACCATAATGCCCAAGGGCACCACCTTGAAGACCCCTGGTAAAGTTTTGATAGATTCCAACAGAAAGCCAATATTTCAAGAAAGATTTTTTTTCTTATACAATAGCAGGATGTAATCTATTGAGTTCTCTGTGAACCTAATCAGACTTCACCGCTTGTTAATGAATTTTGGATCTATCTAAGCAAAATGTAGCCAGTTTCTTAGAGAATACCCAAAATTTATGATGTAGTGTCCTCTTTCAAGGAGATCATCTTTTTCATTCCCTGGACTGTAACCTTGGTGTGTCAAAATCCCAGATACAGAGTTCTTATAGAGGCTGCTAAAATACAGCAGCCAAACCATGTTTTATTTCCTGCCACTTTATTAACTTGCTATAACTCAGATCCCTTTTATTGGGTTGGGAAAATAGTAAATGAGGAACTATGATGGAAAATCCAACTATTGACCGCATATAAACATTTCCTGCCTGGACTTCCTCTGTTTTGCTGGGACATAAAAACAAACAAACATAAGACAGATTGATTTTAGTATGTAATTTATTTGCACAATTTTGCATGCTTTAAACCAGTTTTGCTCGGAAACAGTAGCTTTTATTTTCCATTAATTAATTGTATACTTCCTGCAACAACACATATGACTTTGTCCATGAATGGTCCCAGATGTTCAGTTATAAAACGACTTCCATCATTAGGAACATGCAAAATTTGATTCAGAATTCAAGCTAGTCATATTAAGAAGGATATTACCAGCCCTTAAGGCTGGGGAATGCTGCTGTCTTCAGCACACTTTTGAATAAGGAATGGGAAGAAGTTGTAGAATTTCTAACTTATCCTACTCTATGAAGGTATTTGCTGTGATCTGACCCTCCTGCCTTTCATAAGTCAACAATATAAATTCACAGAAATGTGGGGCCAAGCAGGAACTTTGGGATGATTCTATACAAATAGTCCAGAATAGGTCCTTTTTGTACTTGCTCAGCATTATTCTTGGGAATAAAAGGACATGGTAGGTCTGGCATTATTGATTGGCTAGAACATAACTAAGGTCTGTCAGCAAGGGTATGGATTGCTCTAGATAGGCAAGGATAATTGGCAAGCCCCCTGAGGCATCTAATGTTGAAGGTTAATTTCCAAACCAAACCCACATTGGCTAGGTGGTTGAGTGTGTTAAAAAGGGCCCTCCATTGTCAGGCCCCAAGCATTAATTTTTCAGGCCCAGTAGAAACTTGTATCAAGGGTCCCCACCCTGACACCACAGTCCTTCATCCCATACATACAATCTTACAAGATACTTATGAGCTGTCAATCAGAGCTCAAACTGAGAGACAGCATAGTGCAGTGCTTAAGAGCAGTGGCCTCTAAACTGGAGAGCTGGGTTTGACCCTCTACTCTTCCACTGGCAGCCATCTGGGTGACCTTGGGCTAGTCACAGTCCTGTTTTCACAGAGGAGTTCTGTCAGAGCCCTTTCAGACCCACCTACTTCACAGGGTTCTATTATGGGGAGATAAGACTCCTTGAGAAAAGTGAGGTATAAAAATCAAGGGCCATTCTGCACAAAGAAAAAGCAGTGAGACTCTTACCTTCCGCAGAAGCTTCTTTTTTAATGGTTTTAACCAACACTGTCAGCCTCCCGTCTCCTCCCAGTGCTGATCTCGTTACATCTTCCAATTTGTAGCGAGATCAGTGTAATCCCAAAAAGTGGATTCCCCTAGGGAAATCCCGCCAGCTGCCGCAAGCAGCCAGCGAAGGGAGTGTCAAGAGGTGAGGGCAGTAGTCATCACGCAAGATGTCCCACCCATGCTTTCACCCCCTTCTTTATGGGAGTGGGGTTTCACTGTCTTTTTAAAAAATGGCAAAGCCATGTGAGCAACAAATAGGAGTTTGGGGGCTGCAAGATGGTTTAAAAACATGTCCCAACCAATGCATATGTGAATAAACGGATTCATTTCATCACATCATTCATATTTAAAAAGAAAAAGAATTTGTGGCGAGCCATGGTGGTTTAAAGTGCCATGCTGCAAGGTTATTGGTTGTCAGGAGTGACTGATGGGCGCAAGCTGGGGGCGGTGCTAGAAGCTTGTAACTTGTTCCTCACACCATGGAAGGAGGTGAGGAATGCTGCAAACACTGCAATCGCAGAGATGGCTCCCTAGTGTAAAATGAAGATAGGATGCTGCAAAATGTCATGCTGGCCCCTGCAGCGCCAATCACATTACTTTTCCCTTTGTGTAGAATGGCCCCAACTCTTGTTCATTTGAAATAATTCTGGAATTATTGTTATGTGATCTACGTTTCAGAAAAATACCCATATTTGCTACTTTTGCTTAATAGCAACAGCCGGCCCAAGAGTCCTACAAATTTGCTAACTGTTTTGTAAATGTTTTGATCATTAAAAAGAGATTATCCTGTCATGATCTTTTTATTCTAATGGATCAACATGGCTGCAAACATTAAGCCAATTAGCTTTTAAGCTTTATTTTTCTGGGTTGGAGTAGTTGGCAAAGAGGGCTGCCAGAAGACCACATACTATATTGGGAGGTCCAGCAGCTCAAGTCTCTCTGTTTCATTCACACAGTGTGTCTTTAACTGTACAAGCACACTCTCTATTATAGAGAAGGCTTTAGGCTGGGCAGTTCAGAATGTTACTCGAGATTGCTGCTCTAATGCTGCTTCTGATTGGGTTCACAAGAAACTGGATGGCAGAAACACAGTAGTAAATACATTTCTGCAAATAGCCATGGTATGATCTACAGCTTATCTTCATTTTTTTCCTCATGGTAATGGGAATTGAAGCCTGGACAACTACTGAGTTCCTCTGTGTTGGAACTGCAATCAGCAAGTAATTTGGTGAAAGCAGCCTTGAAAGGCTGTTGTTAAACTGTTTAAGCAGCTGAACTATACCTGTGTGTTCAGTAATTCATCAAGTGGTCACAGGTGAGATTGCAATGGAAAAACCTCAAACACGTGTCCCGGGGAATTGTGTTCCACCTACTTCCTTCTTCTTCAGGAAGAAGATCAGGGTGTATGTCCTCTGCTGAAGCATATGTAGGCTTGCTTGCAAAGCTAACCATAAAGGCTTCCAATCTGTTTTCTTTGAAACTGTCTGTTAAGCTTCTGTACTCTGCTTTTGTAAGGAGACTGAAGCAGATGAATATGATATATGTTTTTGTACAATGGGCAAAACCCACCAGGCACTAGGATATACACTTGCCTTGTGTCCTTCCTGGATGCTGGCTCTCCTCCCCGAACAGGTGGTATTTTCTCCATCTTCCGTGGCCCTCCATCATGGGGGAGCATGGAGGAGTGCCAAAAGGCCACAGTGGTTCTTATGGGGCTGGTGGGTGGTCTCTCCTGCCCACCTGACTTGAGAGAGTGCAAAGGCTGCACTCGGTCCCATGGTGCTGGGGGGGGGGATGAACCCCTTCTCCCACTCTCCAATCCCAGGATCTCAGCCAGGTGTAGATACTGTGCTCTGTATCCTGAGGTTGGATGGCAGGTTGAGCCTTTTCCTCCCTCCTAAAACCATCCCACCCTATGGCCCAGCTTATCTTTTGACATGGGCTAGCTGAGGGAGTTGGCTGTTCTGCCAATAGGAAGAAGGAAAAGGAGAGCCCAGGTGCAGGACAGAGCTGCCATTGGCCATCCATGAGAGAGTGGACACTCCTGAGAGCCAGTCAAGTAGGGTGTGAGTTGTCTGTCTTACAACTTGATTTTTTTATGATTAAACTTTCCAGTAAAGATTATCTCTCGTCTACACCTCAAAGTGCTGTGAATCTGGATCTGTGCCTCATCCCCAAAGGTAACTAGTAACTCAATACTTTCAGAACACAATTCCACCTTCCTGCAAAATAAAAACAAAAGCCCTAGTCCACCCCATGGTGCCGCAAAGATGACTGGGGAATTGTTTGCCCCCTCCTGGCCTCTGTAGGGCAGGAAGGAGCCAGGTGTGGAAGGCCGTTTTTGCACATCGGGGGGGGGCAGGAAACATGCTCCCCAGGCTTAGCCGCGGGTCATCCTCCCGGGGGCCTGGGGAGCGTTTTTCCAAGTCGGGGAGGGAGGAAAAATGCTCCCCAGGCCCCGGGGAAGGCGATCCGCGACTTCCCAAGCCACGGATTGTCCTCCCCGGGGCCTGGGGAGCATCTTTGCAAATCGGGGGGGGGGGGAGGAAAATTGCTCCCCAGGCCCCTAGCGCCCGCTGTATTTTTTTTACAGCAGGCTTTACTACTAGTATATATATAAATCTGTTTTAAGCAGGTCTCTGTAGTAAATAAATCTATTAAAAACCAGAAGCAATCTTCAGAAATTTATTACAATTTATAAAAAACAAACAAAAACAAACAAAACAAAAACAAAAAAAAGATTGTTGGAAAGGAAAAAATCCTCAAAATCTGGGGCATCTTTGAATGCAGACTCCCACCATATCTTTATTTATCAAAAGACTGGCAGAAGTTTATTTCACCTTTACTTGATGGAGTCACTGACATTGGCCACTGAATTGTTTCCCCTGCATTATGATAAGAAGCCTTGGCATCCAAATCCTGAAGCCTTGTCCCCACCTGGACTGCCTCCATAACTGTACCAGCTTTGACAAACCCTCATCAAAATGCAGCGGTGCTGTTGGCCAAGCTGTAGCCATGCCATAAGGGCAGCATTGTAAGGGCAACACCAGAAGTAATTAAGGTTGTTGTAATGAAAGAAGAAAAAATAACACCACAACTTAATGAGCTATGGGGGTATTGATATTATAGGGTTGCCAACCTCCAGGTGAGATTCCAGAATTCAATTGATCTATGGCAGGGGTAGTCAAACTGCATTCGCTGGCAGGGACTCATGGGAATTGTAGTCCATGGACATCTGGAGGGCCACAGTTTGACTACCCTGATCTATGGATAATAGATTAATTATCTTGGAACAAAGCCAGCTTCAGAGCTTAGTCACTATTGAAACACATCCTTGTGGACTTCTGTCCCCTCTCCAAGTTTAACTTTCCTCAGGGTTTATCCCCAAATCTCCAAAAATTTCCTAGGGCACTGTGATCTGATTTTGAGGTATTCGTAGTCTTGGAAAGTGCTTTCCATGTAAGCTGAGAGTTTACCATGAGAAAATAGGTTTGCAGAGATATCACCAATTTCTTTGTAATTCTACAGTAAGAGATTGGGTATTGTCAGTTGCAAGGACAAATCCTTTAAAAATATGGGATGAATTGATTCAAATTTATCTCAGTATCTTCTCTTTTACATTGCAAAAATATCTTGATCTAAAATTCTTCACCAGACAACTCAGAAACAATAGGATAGACTATAAATGGGGCAATTAATGGAAATTGCTATTTAATCCAGCCTGTTGCCAGCCAAATGCATACTGTTCTTGAATACTAAATATATCACTATGTCAAATAATAAAATGGCTGATTAACATGCCAATGTCAAGAGTAGTAAAACCAAGATCACCTACAGACTATGAGAGCCCTTTACATACTTGGGGGGCTTCCCAGATTGGTAAGAATAAATGACTGCTTAAACTAACAACAGTAGTAACAAAGCCCTGATAATGATATGGGATGTTGAAAGAAATAGACAATGAAAACAAAGAAAGAAAATAGAGGAGACATCCACTCTTATAAAAATGTGATCAAGACTTACTGCAGCAGAGTATTCATCGCGGAGGGCCTGCTGGGAGGCGGATGTGACCACCTCAGAGGCCCACTAGTAAAGCATGCTGTGGGAACACAGTGCACAAAGCATCAAGGGCAAGACAGGACTTGCAGTGCGTATATAAGTTGCCATGTACGTGGGTCCCACCCTCTTCACCTGGGATGCTGCCAGAGCAGCTCCCCTCCCACCTATCCTATGTTGATGTGTACACAGCATTTTTCAGTCTGAAGTGGTCAATAATTTGTCACATATGTGGGTTTGCATGTGATGGAGCCTGTTGGCAGGGAGCGATCAGACTCCCTGGGGTTCGGGGCCTCCCTAAGAGGTGGGGGCATGGATACGAGCATTGCACACCCAGTTGGGAGGTCAGGGGCTCATTTGCCAAGTGGCCTGGGGGCAGCCACCCATAGGGTGGACTTCAGTCAGCAAGGGGATGTGCTCTCCCAGCAGGGAATGGTGCAGCTCCTTCGGGTGCCTCTGGAATCCATGGGATGTTGGTGCTGTCCGCTGACTGCTAGGTCAGGCTCCCTCTCCCATCCTGTGCCAACCCTCCCATGGGGAGGTAATAAAGCTGTAGCATTTATATTGGTGTGTTGCAAGTCAATGGCCCATTATGCACGGAGTGGAAGGTCCGCATTCGGGGTGGAATGGCGGTGGCTAAAATCACAATTATGCATGCTGCAGGTGGCAACCAGGCGCAGAGTCAACGTATGCCGCCGGAAAAGCTGTGTTCGTGAGATGCGGAAGAAAGTGGAGCTTCCCGGGACCAGGGAGCAACAGAAGCGGCTCCGGAGTAGCCGCGTGCATAATCGGATACTCTGGGTTTTGCCGTCGTTGTGTTCCATCCCGTGCGTAAGCTGTTTGCTTAGCTTCTTCCTCCTCTGCGTTCTCCATGCCGCCGTTTCAGTGGCCGTGCATAATAGACCAATGAGAGATTATAGAATGTGGCGAGAATGGTGGCGTAATATCCAAACTTACTCTCTCTCCCATTGTTCCTTACATGCCTCCAGATTGTGATCAAAATGCTTTGTAACTTAATCTAAAACAAAGGCAAGTATGGAGAACAAAACACTTGCAGTCCAATTGCAGAGCTTTCAAATATAATACGAAAAAGGAAGAAGGTTCAAAACACGTACAGAGAAAAAAAGAACCTTTCCAAGGCAATTGGTACAATAAATTTTATGTATCAATAATTTTTTGGTTGGTCCTTAAAAGATTATTGATACATAAAATTTATTGTACCAGTTGCCTTGGAAAGGTTCTTTTTTTCTCTGTACGAGCTTTCAAATATAGCAGCGTATTCCACTGTGCCTAAATGTGTCATGATTCCAGGATCAGAAACTGAATTTGAAGACTTGGGGGAAACAAAACAGTTCTCTAAATCAAGGTGCAAAGTTGCCTCAGGGTTTTATTTAAATAACTAATGATTTTAAATATTTCAAGCATTTCCCCTCTCACCCAATTGTAACTCAAACCCACAAAGATAATCTAACATCTGCTTTGCAACAATGATGCAAGCTACAGAATTAAAAACAGGCCATTTTGGAATGCACAGAACTGAGTGGCCTACCTTCATCTGAGCAGCAAGCAATGTGTCACATGAAACTCTTACCCAGTAGAGCAAGCTTACAAAAACCACTTCACAAAGCAACAATGACAAATTCTAAACTGCCAATTTTCATGTGACTAACACTGTGTAGAGATTGTTTTGATGCACAGCCTATACTCTGGAAAGAGGCTACTGTTTAGGATATTGAGAAACAGAATGGTTTCTAATTGGTAAAGTTGCCAGATAAGGTTGTATATTAACTCATGTCCAATCTGTGTACAGAACATATTACAAGGAAAGCTGGGTTAGTTTTAGACAAAGGAGGAGTGAAAATTGGGGGAAGGAACATTAACAATTTGAGAGAAAGACCAAACATGGGATGGGTTGACTCAATTAAGAGAGCATATGTATTGTAGTTTTCTGAGAGCCTTGAAAACAGACACTTGGGTTAGGCTGGGTTGCTCAGGGTTGGGTTAGGTTGGGTGGCTCTTTTTTAGAAGATTTTATTGTATTAGGGGGTTTTATGGGGATTTTATTGTTCTGACCCACCACGAGCCTTGTGGGAGTGGCAGGCTATAAGTCATCATCATCATCATCATCATCATCATCATCATCATCATCATCATCATCATTATTATTATTATTATTATTATTATTATTATTATTATTATTGATGAAGTTGGAATTGGCACTGATGATTTTCTTATCTCGGTTGCTGTAAAATGTTGTATGTTTTTTCTTCTTCTCTGGAATACTGCTCAAATTTTATAAAATGCATGTATATAACCGGGTTCTTGTCTGCCTGTGGGGCACAATGATATGAAGAAGGAAGAGCTATACAACTTAAATCATTTTGAAAACACAAGAGTTGAATGCGAAGAGATAATGTCTTCTGGTTTTCTTCCAAATGACTATGCCTACCTTCTTTTCAAACGTTTGGATGCACTGTACATTTAAAAATATTTCAGGACTCTGGACTTGAGGATACAATTAGAGAGCCCATGTATGTGTAATGTGAGGCATTTTGTGCATTGATAAGTTAGTATTGTTGTGATTGACTAATTATGCATGGTGGCAGTCGTGCTGGTCCACCACCAATTCCAAGTGGTGGGACAGCATGCACTGCTGCACCTCATGTATGCATGGGGTGGGGAAATCCTTTAGTGCACACAGTCTGCCCCGTGTGCATACACAACTGTGGGCTGGTAAAGTTCCACCATGCCTCACAGTGGTGGCAGTGGCAGGGGGTGGGGGGCATGGGGTTCCACTGCAGGATTGTGGGATAGTGGCATGCTGCTATCCCAACATCATGGAGGTGCACAAATGCCCCATTCAGCTCTATAGCACTGTGAAGCTAAATGGGGCATTTTGTGTTCCTGCAGGGACACCTTAGGTATGGGGGAGGAACCAGCTGCAAAGGTCTGGTTCTTCCCTTACGAATGGGCCTGCCCTGGCCAGACCTCAGTTGGCTTCTATGGTAAGACAGTGAATACGGAAGAGTCCATATTCCTTTGCCACAGGCCACCAGAGGCCCTAATATGGATCAGGGCTGGGAAGGAGCCTGGACAGCTTCATCGTCATGCATACGCAGGGATTAGCTCTGCTGGCTTGCAGGTGCCAGCCCGCCTTTCCAGGCCCATGCATAATTTGTCATTGTGTGCCAAATAGAGTTGCTTTGATATTTGACAATGCACAATCACAGTCTCCATTTTGCAATACCTGCACCAGGCTATTAACAATAAGACATTCTGGAGGTCATTAATTCATAGTCTGAAGTGAATTGGTGGCACTTAAAATGCTCACAAACTACCACAATGATTTCACTGTGTGGAGAAAGAGGCCAAAAAAACACCATTCCCTTCTGCAAAGTGACCCATTCTCTAGGGTGTTTTAATGTAATGTTACAAATATTACAAAATATTACAAAAAATATTACAAATAAATATACAAATAGCTAGTGGAGGTGACAGCATTCCAGTTGAACTATAAAACATCTTAAAAGACGATGCAGTAAAAGTGCTACACTCAGTATGCCAGCAAATTTGGAAAACTCAACAGTGGCCACAAGATTGGAAAAGGTCAGTTTACCAATCCCAAAGAAGGGCAATGCCAAAGAATGTTCAAACTACCGCACCATTGCACAATTTTCATGCTAGCAAAAATATGCTCAAAATCCTACAAGCTAGGCTCCAGCAATATGTGGACCGCAAACTTCCAGAAGTACAGGCAGGATTTTGAAGAGGCAGAGGAACTAGAGATCAAATTGCCAACATACGCTGTACCATGGAGAAAGCTAGGGAGTTCCAGAAGAACATTTACTTCTGCTTCATTGACTATGCTAACCCCATGCCCTTACAGACTGGACAACTCCTCCCGTTCCTCTTCCCACTGCCAAGCTCTAGCGCCCGTTGTATTCTTGGATACAACGGGCTTTGCCCCTAATGTGTCTATAAAAGAGTTATTTGAGGAAATATCTCAAAATATATTGGGAAGTTTCATAATGATTCTAAGTGCCAAAGGAAATGGTATGTTAACATGGTTTTGCTTCTGGAATTTTAATCCAATGGGACTTTCCCCCCCCCCTTGCTCCCTTGATTAGTGGACCATTCTGTTAAGTTTTCTATTTTTTTTCTAAAAGAGAAATTGCACACATAGTTTAGAGTGCCATCCTCATCAAGTCTACTCAGAATCCCTACTCATGCTTATTCAACAGAGATGACTCCTATAAAGTGTTATTTGGATTGTGCTATTTGTCCACATCTCCCATGATTTTTAGACAGGGGATTAACCATCAAAGTAGTCCATCTAAACATTCTTCCCTGGTCACAACTACATTTTGTAAACCACTGTGGACTACTGTTTTGAAGCACTCATTTGGCTTTTATAAAATGGTAGTCTGTGGGGGACAGATTTGATGATCAGTTCACTAAGTATTCCCTCTTAGGTTTAAAATGAAATTGGGAAATTCTTATAAAAGGTTGTCTAAATTAGTCCCATATTTTTATCCATCACTTAGGCAGAATGTTAAAAAAAGAAGTAATGCTTGTACATAGCTGAGTTTCAGGTTTGCCATTATGTCCAGTGAAATTCCCCAATGAGTGCCTGAAAGGTCCTTGAGATGAGGACATTTGAAGGACATGTAAAAATGTATCAGTTATGAATTAGACCCACTGTATGCTGTTATGATACAAATGTCACCAAGTCATAATCTTAATAGTGAAAACAAGACCCATGAGACACATACACATATAAAGAATAGGTCATATATTAAAATCCATCTGGAATCATTTCATAATGTCTCAGTGGTACACAAATGAGAATTACCCTTATTTCTCTCTTGATAGGTTCTAATGGCCTGATGGCCTTAAGGCATGATTTAAAATAATTCAAATTACTCCAACATAGAAGGGAAAATGCCAAACTTTGTCATATAGGAAAACAGGTATATTAAAGTAATGAAAGGACTTTCAGACTCTAGCCAGAAAGTCACATGTTGATCCTAGGGTTTCCTCTAGATCCCCTTCAGCAATATGATTCTATCACATTCCTATTGACCATGACATGGCATATATACAGGGATATATGTGTGTGTGTATGTACTTAATTGCTAATTGCTTAATTAACCTTCATCTGATTAACTAATCAATAGTTCTGCATATTAAGAACCGTATTCAGAAGAGGTGAAATCATATAAGAACCGTAGATTCCTCAATATGAAATCAGAAAAGCAGAAAAGCACAAACAGGAATCAATAAAGCAATGTTGTGCAAAAATGTCCTCTTTGCATATTTAATGATAGCACAAATTCCAGAGTCAACCAAAACGAGCTCCTAGGTTAAATTACCATCACAGTATGGGTCCCCCCCCAAAAGGTGCCATACTGTGATGAGTGTCAGCCGAAGTGATATGCTATAGTATCAACGTATTATATATTGAAGAGCAACCACTGATGAAGACAGGCAGAAAGAATTTAACCTAGGAGCCTGTTTTGGTTCCTGTTTGTGCTTTTCTGCTTTTCTGAGTGTATGAAATACACACAAACTGCTGCAGAACTCTTCTTGTGCAAGTGTTTTGTAAGATGGCAATTTTTGTATGTTCTTCAATTAAACTTTCAATGTGATACTCAATTACAATGCCTTTTGCTCTTGTTGTCTATCAGGTCACAGCTGATTTACAGCAAGGCAAGTTTACAAGGAAGGAGTCCTTCAGAAGTGGTTTGTCATTTCTTGACTCTACATATTGACCCTGGTATTCCTTTGGCAGTCTCCCATTCAAATACTGACCTACTCAGTTTCTGAGATCTGACAAGGTTGGGCTAGCCTGGGCCAACCATATTCAGCTATAAAATGCTAAATTCTTCTTCCCACCATGCTCTGCCCACAAAAAAATCTAGATTTGTGATAGGGGGGAGAATAATGAGGGCATGGCGATTGGAACCCAGCTATCATAAGGACAGCTTCATTTTTACCACCAACGTTTCCCCCCACCATGGAGCACATGGTGGATGCCATTAAAGATGGGCAAAGCACTGTAGCTGTGTAGCAACATACATTGACCCCCGCCCCATTATGTGCCATTTGATTCATACCCCATCAGGAGAACGGGGAGAAAAAAGAGCAAAGATGCCATGAAGAAAGGGAAATGTTTGCCTAGGAACAATATTCACCACCCCTTGCTGGTTCAGTTCATGCCCTCCCACCAGCTAGAAAACCAAAATCTAAATGTGCTGTTTAAAGGGGTGGTGGAAACACTCCTCCACCACATTCTTACTAAAAAGGTGCACATTCCAGAGAAGACAAAACTAAATTTTGCTCAGCAATGTCAACATATTACTTTGTGGTGCCATAGCAATGCAGACTGCCCAATTTTTTTTTAATTCAGGCCAGAAATAATGAGAAGGTGGGTGCAAGAGTGGAGAAAGTGCAAGTGTGACTGGTGTGCTTTTATGCTTTCTGACAGGCTTCCCCCAATTTTCACCTCATTGTGCACTGTGATGAGAAGGGGAACATGGACAATGGGCCCAAAAATTCCCACCAACCCTTGGAAAGTCACATGTGACTGCCATGCTCTGGAGTTGACAGGCCACCATCACATCACATCTAGCCACCCCATTATGTTTATTTCAGGCTTGACTGACCATCCTATAAGAGATGACAAATAGCCCCAAGTCAAGGGCGGTGGTAGAGTGTAGGGTTTGTTGGGGGACTGGTACTAACAAGATGGCTACCGGGATTTTTAGGGAATTTTAGACTTGTTCAGCTCCATAATTCCACCAGCAGCAGGGCAGAACCCACCCCAAAGAGACTGGGCCAGTATGAGCTTCTAAAATAGTCTCTATGATTGAGACCAGTGGCTGTTTCGGCCAGGAGGCGACAGAGACACGAACAAAGACATGAATGGGGGGTGAGAGAGATGTGAATGGAGGTGAGCAGAAGTACAGAGGAAGAGCTGAGGACGCTGAGGTGGGAGCAGCCTGAGGTCTGCCAGGACTTACCATAGGTGGGGGACTGATTGAGGAGCGTCCGCGGACCTGCAGGGACAGCAGGCAGCAGGCAGGAAGACTAGGACTTGTTCCCATCCACTGGAGAACCACATCCATCCTGAGTGGTGAGAGAATGCTCTATGGCTGACTAAACGCTGCAGGCTGCATCCCCTTTTTCTTCTCCTTCTTCCCTACCACCCCTGGGTCTGCTCTCTCTGGAAGAATGCTACAGAATCCCTGGGTCCAAACTCCCTTCAGACTACCAAGCAGACCCACATGGTACAAAACTCTGCTCTTCCCGAGCTGTGGACTCAGGAAGTTACCAGATCGGCAAGGGTCCATCAGAGAGCTCTGGATAATCCCCCTAGCTGTGGTAGGGCTGGGGGAGGCAATTGGGGCTCAAGTAAGCTGTGACAGGATCAGCTGCACTGATGCTTCTGCTTGGAGAGGGGAGAGACGTTCCCAAGGAGTATGTCTCTGTTGGAGTTGATCGGCAGCCAGGGAGGAGAAAGTGGAAGGCTGCCTTGTGCCACCTCCTGGCTGTGAAATAACTTTTCTGCTTTAAGATATATGATTTACAGTCATTGGAGGGGGGATGTTATTTTATTTTTTGTTTTTCCCTTTTTCTTTTTTCTACTAGTTAGCTAATCAGGGAGGCAAAGGGCTAGAGGATAGCTGCTGTATATATAACTCTGCAAAGCATCCTCAGTCATGCAACTTTCTGACCTGCCTGGCTGACAATTTCATTTATCAAATGGTAGATGAACCCACAAGAGGTTCAGCCATACTGGACTTAATACTGACCAACAGGCAAGACTTGGTGGATGAGGTGAAGGAGGTGGGGACCCTAGGGGGAAGTTACCATGTCCTCATAGAATTCCTTTTGAGATGGGGAGCCAAGGAAGCTTGTAGCCAGACGCGGATGTTGGATTTTCGTAGGGCAAACTTTAATAAATTCAGAGACATGATGAGTGTCATAACATGGACGAGAATGCTGGAAGGGAAGGGAGCATGTGAAGGGTGGGCGCTACTCAAACAAGAGCTATTGCATGCTCAATCAATGACTATTCCAGAAATACGAAAACACTGCAGGAGCTCTAAGAAGCCTATTTGGATGAACAGAGAACTTCAAGAGGAACTAAGAAAGAAAAGGAAAATGTTCAGGAAATGGAGGGAAGCTCTAAAGAAGAGTACCTACAGGTTACTAGGCATGTAGATCAATCATCAGAAAGGCCAAAGCTGAGAGTGAGCTAAGATTGGCCAGGGAAGCCCATTGTAACCAGAAAAGATTTTTCAGTTATGTGAGGAGCAAACGTAAAGTAAAGGAGGCAATAGGCCCACTGTTGGGTGCGGATGGACAAACTCTAACGGAGGATGCAGAGAAAGCAGAAAGGCTTAGTGCCTATTTTACATCTGTTTTTTCCCACAGGTCAAAGGGTTTAGGCACATCTAGAGATGGCCGTAGCCAAAGGATAGTGTCTGGGTGGCAGGTTAACGTGGATAGAGAGGTTGTCGAGAGGCATTTAGCTGCACTGGATGAATTCAAATCCCCTGGTCCGGATGAAATGCACCCGAGAGTACTCAAAGAACTTTCCAGAGAACTTGCACAGCCCTTGTCCATCATCTTCGGAACCTCTTTAAGGACTGGAGATGTCCTGGAGGACTGGAAGAGAGCAAATGTTATTCCGATCTTCAAAAAAGGGAGGAAGGATGACCCGGGAAACTACAGACCAGTGAGTCTGACCTCTGTTGTGGGGAAGATAATGGAGCAGATATTAAAGGGAGCGATCTGCAAACATCTGGAGGACAATTTGGTGATCCAAGAAAGTCAGCATGGATTTGTCTCCAACAGGCCACCGAGCGGATGGAGAGCCAGGAGGCATACCTTTGGCTGCGATTTTGGTACCTGGCCTGGTCCCCGCAGTGACTGCAGTGTGGGCCTTCCTGAGATACCGACAGCGAGTGTGACCGATGCCATCACCTTTAGGGAGACCTTGAAAAACCTACAGATCCGTGGGGTAATTTAAAGAAAGCCAATCAACACTTTTATTTCTGGACTGACATTGGGTGGTGGGGAAAGGATAACATCTTGGTTTGCTGAAAAGTTGTTGCTGCTGTTTGTAAAGTCATGTATTGGGCGATGGAGATAAGAAGTATGATTTTTTATGTACAGGGATGCCCCATTTCACTGATCTTCCATCTTACCATTTAATTCCCTTCCCCCTTCCCCCAGACCAACCTGGTTTCCATACCAACCTGGTTTCCTTTTTTGGCCAAGTAACAGGTTTGCTGGATCGGGGAAATTCGGTTGATGTCATTTACTTGGAATTTAGTAAAGCTTTTGACAGGGTTCCCCTTGATGTTCTGATGGGTAAGTTGAAGGACTGCAATCTGGATTTTCAGATAGTTAAGTGGATAGGGAATTGGTTAGAGAACCGCACTCAAAGAGTTGTTGTCAATGGTGTTTCATCAGACTGGAGAGAGGTGAGTAGCGGGGTACCTCAGGGCTCGGTGCTCGGCCCGGTACTTTTTAACATATTTATTAATGATCTAGATGAAGGGGTGGAGGGACTACTCATCAAGTTTGCAGATGACACCAAATTGGGAGGACTGGCAAATACTCCGGAAGATAGAGACAGAGTTCAACGAGATCTGAACACAATGGAAAAATGGGCAAATGAGAACAAGATGCAATTTAATAAAGATAAGTGTAAAGTTCTGCATCTGGGTCAGAAAAATGCCTACTGGATGGGGGATACGCTTCTAGGTAACACTGTGTGTGAACGAGACCTTGGGGTACTTGTGGATTGTAAACTAAACATGAGCAAGCAGTGTGATGCAGCGGTAAAAAAGGCGAATGCCATTTTGGGCTGTATCAACAGGGGCATCACATCAAAATCACAAGATGTCATCGTCCCATTGTATACGGCACTTGTCAGACCACATCTGGAGTACTGTGTGCAGTTCTAGAGGCCTCACTTCAAGAAGGACGTAGATAAAATTGAAAGGGTACAGAGGAGAGCGACGAAGATGATCTGGGGCCAAGGGACCAAGCCCTATGAAGATAGGTTGAGGGACTTGGGAATGTTCAGCCTGGAGAAAAGGAGGTTGAGAGGGGACATGATAGCCCTCTTTAAGTATTTGAAAGTTTGTCACTTGGAGGAGGGCAGGATGCTGTTTCCGTTGGCTGCAGAGGAGAGGACACGCAGTAATGGGTTTAAACTTCAAGTACAACAATATAGGCTAGATATCAGGAAAAAATATTTCACAGTCAGAGTAGTTCAGCAGTGGAATAGGCTGCCTAAGGAAGTGGTGAGCTCCCCCTCACTGGCAGTCTTCAAGCAAAGGTTGGTTATACACTTTTCTTGGATGCTTTAGGATGCTTAGTGCTGATCCTGCATTGAGCAGGGGGTTGGACTAGATGGCCTGTATGGCCCCTTCCAACTCTATGATTCTATGATTCTATGATTCTATGTATATCAGCAGGATCCTTGTCACAAACACCACCTGGTTGTTTTTTAGCTGTTAGGCGGGGTGGGTTAGAGCAGTGGTCCCCAACCTTTTTATCACCGGGGACTAGTCAACGCTTGAAAATATTACTGAGGCCCGGGGGGGTAGTCTTTTGCCGAGGGACATCGCCGCTTCCTGAGCTCCTGCTCCGCTTCCTTCCCTGCTGGCACCCCTGACTTCCCGCCATCCGCTGGAAGCTGCTGACAGCAGCAGCTGCACAGTGCCATGCCAAGGGGGGAGCCCCAGTCACCATGGGCCACTGGAGAGGACCAAAGGTGAGTTGGTGGCAAAGCGGCAAAGCCTCTGAGGAGGAGCCACGGACCGGTACCGACTGATCTATGGACCGGTCCCAGTCCCCGGACCTGGGGTTGGGGACCACTGTGTTAGAGGGTGGGTTTTTTGGGGTTGGCTGGATTCTGGGAGGGTTCGGTACTAGTTAGTAGTTGTTTTAGGTTTAGGTTAACGGTCTGCTTTAGGCTAATGACAGAACAGGGCCATTTGGCTGGGAGTGAGGCTGCTGAGAGGGGCATCCTGCCCGGGACTAGGATTCCAGTACTTCTGGACCAAGGCAAGCATAGCGGTGGGAGGAGATTCCATAATAGGTGGCTGCAACATACATAGGTCCAAGAAGGCCCCAGCTGTGGAATTTCCATGACCAGTATCCTGGTCGATACAGGCACTGCCCTTCAAATCTCCATCCCATCCTCAGGTCTGTAGGAGAGAGGGCTATGGTGGAGCCGATACTGATACTGGGCAACGCCAGGTCTATTAACAAGTCCTCTACCGTGTGGGACTACTTCGGAAGGCATGAGGGTGACCTGGCTTGTGAGACCAAAAGCTGGTTGCATGAAGGCGAGACCGTCGCCTTGAAAGATCTGGCACCACCACCCCCAGCTCCAAGGGAGGGGAGGAGGGTGGCAATCTTGGTCAGAGAGTATTTCTCCTTCAGGACTCTCCCTGTGCCATTGATCCGGGGGATAGAGTGTGTTGGTCTACGGTGAGAATCGGTTGAGAACATGGCTATCTGGTTGGTGTACCGATCACCCACTGCCCCTTCAGATTCCCTGCCAGGCCTGCTGGAGGCGGTGGCTTCTTGGACACAGAAGTACCCAAAACTTTTGGTTTTGAGGAACTTCAACATCCACGTGGATGCGGCATCTCCAGGACTAGGCCTGGACCTGATGTCAGCCATGGAGCGATATGGTTCTCGCAATTTGTTGCTGGTCCCACCCATCAAGCCAGTCACACCGTCGATTTGATCTTTGGCACAGGTGTAGTCGTA
This sequence comes from Paroedura picta, assembly GCF_049243985.1. Lineage (NCBI taxonomy): Eukaryota > Metazoa > Chordata > Lepidosauria > Squamata > Gekkonidae > Paroedura > Paroedura picta. The sequence continues at coordinate 79,138,661 of NC_135371.1, read as the reverse complement.
GATCTGGTGGCAAGTAACATCATTCCATTTTTCAGAATGCCATGAAGGCATGACCGAGGATACCACCCTCTCCCCATTTGGGTGAGGGACGCATTTTAGTCCACACATGGAGACTTATGGATTCTGAGAGATTCTTGAATGCTCTGTGGGACCTGATGCTCTCTGGCACCTCATTGATGGCCTTGATGGAGGACTGGCAGCACCTAACAGCTGCTGTCAATGAGATTGCTCCTAGACGCCCTCTCTGCTTTTGCCTTCATGGTATACCTAGGAGCTTTTGGACAGGAAGAGGGACATGAGATGGCTAGAGTGCATGTGGAGGAAGGTGTATGAGAATGCAGTGAAAGTGGCAAAACGAGACTTCTATGATGCATAAATCACATCCACTAGCTCTTACTCGGCATAATTATTCAATTAGGTCTCTCATAGCCCTTGAAGAAGGGTGTCAAACGATAAAGGAAATTGGACTTGAGCTGTGTGGCATTATTGAGCTATTTCGCAGACAAAGTTTTGTCATTCTGCCCTGACCTACCTTCCATGATTGATACAGTTAGTGAACTGGAAGCTCCATAGCCATCACAGGGGTTAGTGTTTGATGGCTTCAGGCAGCTCTCATTAACCAAAGTGGACAAGTTTCTGGGCTCAGTGAGAGCAACCACTTCTGGTTGTTTAAATCGGCTGACCAGCAGATAGGAAGCCCCTTGAGGGAGATTATCAACCTCTCTTTAACATCAAGAGAGTTCCATGAGGGGCTTAAGAAGGCAGTGGTATGCCCTTTACTGGAAAAAAAAAACATCACTGGACCCAGGGGACCCCACCAGCTACCACTTGATTTCACATCTTGCGTTTCTGGGCAAGGTGATAGAACGGGCTGCAGTAGACCAGCTCCTAACATTCTTGGAGGAAACTTTGGCCCTTGACCCATACCAGTCTGCCTTTTGTCCTGGCCATGGGGTGGAGACCGCGCTGGTCACCCTGACGGATGATATCCATTGCCAGCTGAATTGAGGCAGCTCTGCCATCCTCGTGCTTTTAGATCTGTCAGCCGCATTTGATGTGGTTGACCATGAGATATCGGTACACCACCTTGCTGGGACTGGAATTTGGGGGACTGTGCTTCAATGGCTGGTCTCCTTTCTCTGTTACCAGATGCAGAGGGTTGTAGTGGGGGAAGAATTGTTGGACCCCACTGAACTTCATTGTGGAATGCCGCAGGGAGAGATATTCTCCCCAACACTTTTTAACATCTATATGTGCTCTCGAGCCCTGCTGGTCCGAAGCTATGGGCTGCGTTCCCACCAGTATGAGGATGACACCCAGTTCTACTTCCTAATAGACAGGTGGACGGACTCTCCCCCAGATACATTTGCCAGATGTTTGGAGTGGCTGGATGGCTCAGGCAAAGCTGCCTGAAACTGAATCCCTCCAAGATGGAAGTCTTATGGCTATGAAGAAGGGGGCAGGATCAAGAAGTGTGCCTCCCATGCCTGGACGATGTGCAATTAACACCAGCACTGGTTGCCATGAATTTGGGGGTGACCTTTGAGGCCTCCCTTTCTGTGGAGGCTCAGGTCACTAAAGGAGCCTGGATGGCATTTTTACACCTTCTCCAAGCCTGGCTAATAGCACCCTACCTGTCCTTGGAACACTTGGCAACAGTGATCCATGCAACGGTCACTTCCAGACTAGACTACTGTAACTCACTCTACACGGGCCTGCCCTTGATTTTATCCAGAAATTACACCTTGGAAGACCCATATTCAGCCGGTGATTCACCATCTGCACTGGTTGCTGGTCTGTTTCTGGGTAAAGGTCCTGGTATTAACCTTTAATGCCACATGTAGCTTGGGTCCTACTTAACTGTGAAACAGCTTGGTTGCTTATGCCCCCCGTAGGGCTCTTCATTCTGTGGGTATGAATTTACTGGTTGTCCCGGGCCCCCAGGATGTTCACCTGGTCTCGACCCAGGCCTGGGCCTTTTTGGTCCTGGTGGAATGAGCTTCTGGGAGAGCTAAGGACCCTGATGGATTTGTCAGTTTTCCACAGGGCCTGCAAGATGGAGATCTTCTGCCAGGCACAATTTTGAGGCCAGGGCAGAACCCAGGCATTCCATCTAGGACCCCTTCCCACGGTTTAGTTCATCTGCATCCACTTCCCAGTGGAAGAAGACTTGGCCTCCGACTGAACAAGAAGGGAGAGGACCATTTGATTGCAAGTTCTCACCACTTGTTAATTAATGTAAGTGGGGATTTTACAGGGTTTTACTGGTTTTTAACATTTTATTCTGTGAACTACCATGGGTTCTTAGGAAAAGTGGTAGTATATAAACTGATAAATAAATAAATAAATAAATAAATAAATAAATAAATAATATTGTCTCTTACAATAAAGCAATGCTCAATAAATGCAAAGGAAGGAATATTGGTAAAATCCATATTCTAAGTTTGCTGAAGCTATTCAAAGTGTTCTCCAGCTTGAGGCTACAATTCTAACCTGGTGAACGAATTAAATCTTCATTCTCTCTCACATGCCATTGATTTCATGCCATCCTGCCCCTTGAGCATAAGCCAAAACAGAAATATTCAAAAGATATAAGTTCTAAACAGGGTTGAGATGGGTTATTTAAGAACAAACAACCAGAGAAAATCATATGCAGCCACAAGACAAATCATACTGGTTGGAATTATAGATATCACAACCATCTTGAAACAACAAAGATCTAAATGGAGGCTGTGACATAAAATTAGTTCTGTTCACATCTCAAAGGCATCTCTTCCAGTGAAAATGTGGAGCAATATTTGCTGATCTCGTCTCCTACCACATATTCTCACATTAACCCCCCAACCCCAACACAAAAGCATTGTTTTGGAACTCCATTAAGCTCTTTGGATAAGATTTTGGGAAGAAGAGCAAGCAAAAGGGAATATTTCAAAAAGTTGTCTCCTGCAAACAGTACTGTGTTTGCATAGCCAAAACCAAAGTCACCTGTAAGTGGCTGAGGCATAGAAAGGGAGAGAAAAATTATGCAAGTAAACGACTCGCTACGTCAATGGTGTTGATGGTAAAAATTTGGATTTATTTTTATTTTTTATTTATTATATTTATATACCGCCCTCCCCGGGGGCTCAGGATCAAGGTTAACAATGTCAATATGAGGGGCTATTATCAGGAGACGGAGTGCACCTCACAAGGGATGGAAAAAATATTTTTGCAAGAAACCTTGCACACCTGGTGAAGAGAGCTTTAAACTAGACACAAAGGGGGAGCGAGATGTAAATTCAGAAATTGAAGTAATGGCAAGATCTGAACATGGGAGTCCTATGGTCAGAAAGACTTAAAGAGATGGGAGTCCAAGAGGGCCGGGAGTTTCTTAAAAGTGAAATACTGAAGGCTCAATCACAAACAATTCCCTTGTGGGGAAAAGATGAAAGGAGCCTAAGGAAGCCAAGTTGGCCCCATAAGCAGTTGTCAAAAGATTTGAGGAATAAAAAAAAGAGTCCTTTAGGAAATGGAAGGAAGGCCTTATTATCAAGGATTAGTATAAACAAATAACCAATAATTGTAGGAGGAGTGTTAGAAAAGCTAAAGCTCAATATGAGCTTAGGCTAGCAAGAAATTTTGTACTTGCCTATATGACTATACAGACCCAAAAAGCAAAAGGTAAAACATAGGCTAAGCAAACATGGAGAAACCCAGGCCAACCCAATATATCATGGCAGCGAGCAGGCAAAGGAAGATGATGAAGAGAGGGCTGAACTGCTTAACTCCTTTTCTCCTCAGTCTTCTTTTGTGAGGGAAATAGTGATCAATGTGGCAAAAATGTAACACAACACGGGGGACGGGAATGGTGGCCTAGGATCACTTTTGGAGCAGTCCACAAACACCTAGTTTCTTTAAATGAAACAACGTCTTCTGGGCCAGATGAACTGCATCCAAGGATAATAAAAGAACTTGCAGTAAATCATGACAGCGGGGCCCAGCAGACTAGTTTCGATTTTAGGCAAACAGCTAAACTACAAAGGGTCGAAATTACAAGACACCCAAAAAGCAAAAGGTAAAACATAGGCTAAGCAAACATGGAGAAACCCAGGCCAACCCAATAATTCATGGCAGCGAGCAGGCACTGATCCTGACAGTATGTTGTACATTTTTCTGATTTTCTAAACGTAGGGTTATGTGGATAAATTACTAAATGTATTGAATGATCTTCTATGCCTTTCTAAAGTCTAAATGCAGTGTTCCAGTGGCTGGCACATAGAGACAAATAAAACTATTGTAATAACCAATATAAAAATTACAAAAGCACAATAAAACTAGAACAAGAAATTTGTTCCATGAGATCTAAGAAATCATAAAGAAATTCAAAGCACATGCTAAAAGAGCAATGTGGGAATATACTAATTAACCAGGACAAGATAAAGACAGGATGAGAATGAAAGGATAACAGATTCCTTAGGAAAATAATATTTTGAAGAGGAACCTGAAGTTTTAGATAATGAACTGAAAATTGCACTCAAAGGAATTGGAAAAAACAAATTACCAGAAGTAAATATCAATAGGGTTATTTCAAGCCACAAAAATGGAGTCCATCAAAATCTTAACAGGAGTAGACCAACAAATATGGAAACAAAACAATGTCACAGGAATATTTATCTCCATTCCAGTTCCAAAGAACATAAGTTTGAAGGCTGAAGCAACTATGATCATTAGTGATATCATTTGGATTTCCATTTGCTTTTTTAATACATATTTTTATTTTCATTTTACAGAAGATAGAAAAGTGCCGATACAGTAATAAAACTGTATGATTTTGAAGTCCCACCTCCAAAACTCCAGGAATATTTCCAATCCAGGGGTAGCCAATCTCCAGGTGGGGCCTGGAGAGCTCCTGGAATGAAAGCTCATCTTCAGAGGATAAAGATCAGCCCCCCAGGCAGAAATGGATAATTTGGACAGGGTTGTGGTAGAGAAGAAACATTTAAGGCCTCCCACACAGGTTGTTGTTGAATTGAAAGGCTTGAGGCCTGCTGCACAGGGTTGTTGTGCAGATAAAACAGGAGACAAAAGAACCTCAGGCAACAGCCTGAGGAAGCAACAGCCTCCAGTTTCATCTGCAGAATAACACTGTGCAGTGGCCTCAAATCTGCAGAGAGTTGCAAAGAAGAAATACACATGGCTTGGCTGTGTCTAACCCCTGGCCAGAGCAGTATTTTAAGTGAGAATGGGCTTTTCTGTGGCCTCCCTGTCAGCCGCTTGGCAGAAGGAGAAATTCCCCCCTCAAAAGGAAGGCTCACCCCCATGCCCTGAGGCTCCCTTCCAAGGCGTTGCTCTTGGAAAGGCCTCCTCCCCTCAGTCAGGGCCTGTCAGAGGCTCCTTCTCAGCAGGCCTGAAGGGAGGGGGAGGGATCGCATTCTCCAGCCTCCTGCCAGCTCTGTCTGTATTCTGAGGTAATTTACAGTTGGACTTGACAGTTAGGGCAGCCTTGGAGTGAAAAGGGCTGGTGCAGCCTGTCCAAGCCTCTGTTTTCATCCCCCTTGGCAGCCAAGAGCAGACTGGCGGTGATGTCTCTAGATTGCCCCTAGCTGGGCTGGATGGGCTTTGTGCCTTCTGATTGGCTCCTTACCCGACTGGCTGTAATTCTTGTCAGTCCAGGCAAGGGGCCAATCAGCGCCTTCCGCTATCCTGGACTGGCCCCACCCCTTTCTTCTCCCACTAAGGCCTTAATCAATTATTTATATACCTCTTCCAGCAGTTTACAGATAATATAATATAGTGTCCCCCCACCATATAATGACCCTTTAGAGTTTATTTAGCTAAATAGCTCAAGTAAGGGCCCCATTGTTCTCAAAAGGCGTCTTCTGTTTTTCCATTAACAATCAAACGTAGTTTTGCCATTTTGGCAAGATCCACCAATTTGTCTAAGCAGTCATTTACTGAAGGCAATTCTTGCAGGTTCCATTTTCTGGCCAATACCAGTCTTGCTACCATAGTCACATAGAAGAAAGAAATTCTGGTTTGAGCTGGAAGGTACAGCACTGATATACTGAATAACATATATTCAGGTTTTAAAGAAAAGTTTTGATTCAACATTTTCTCCAAGATAATGTGGACCTTAGGCCAAAATTTATAAATTTTCTCACATAAAAATAACCTTGTTGCAATGATTGCATAGAAAATTAAGTTTTAGTACAAAGAGACTTCCTGCTAGATATTCAACAACATATTTCCAGGTTTGATTAAATACTTAACACTGAACATTTCTTATAAAGCAATATGAACTTAAGCCTTGTAACTATACACTGGATTTGCATTTTCCATCTATTTCCACATTAACATCCAACTTTCCAGGAACAGAACTGAATAGCCCTCTGATACACCACACGTTTTGGAAATTCCCGGTTACAGAAATCCCGGTTAAAGTCAAGGCTGCCCAATGGAGAAATGTTCGCATTAGGGCTTTTTAACTTGAGTCATTTGTACATGCTTTGAAGTCAGCTCCTATTCTACCCAGCAAACTTCTGAAACTGGCAGGAAGTTGGAGGTGGAGAGTTCATCCATTATTAAGCCCTTCCTGGATTGAATATTGCCTCCTGATTGGGGCAAATTACCAGGATGAGCCATTCCTGTCTGAGGGCCATCACTTACTGATGAGTAAACATTCACATGGTAGAGGCTTTTCTGTGCACCCTGGGTCCCAGAGGGCCAGCAGGGGGCATTTCTGGGCCTCCTGCAGCCCATCACTTCCAGAATGCATGTAGAGAGTATTCCAGGAGTCAGCAGTTTGCTCCCCCCCCCCATGTCCTCCATGTAGAATGAGGCCAGGCAGCCAGGGCATGCTCTGAGTCCGGCTCCTCTTCCACCCAGAAAACTTCTGAAACTGGTAGGAAGTTGGAGGTAGAGAGCTGACTCCTTATTAAGGCTTTCCTGTCTGAGGGCTGCCTCCTGATTGGGGCTAAACCTCCTGGGCAGGCCATTCCTGACTGAGGGCCATCACGTACTCATGAGTAAGAATTCCTATGACAGGCTCTTCCTGGACACACGCAGGGGGCTGTTTCTGGGCTTTCTGTAGACCCTCACCTCAAGAAGGCACACAGAGACTGCCCCAGGAGGCAGCAGCTTGCTCTCTCCTCCCCCATGTCCTCCAAATTGAACAAGACCAGGAGGCCTGGGCAGCTAACTGGCAGCCAGGCAGACTGAGGCCAGCTCCTCTTCCACCCAGGAAACTTCAGGAATTGGCAGGGAGTTGGAGGTTGAGAGCTGAACCCTTAATAAGCTCTTCCTGGCTGAGGGCTGCTTCCTAATTGGGGCTAAACTACCAGAGCAAGCTATTCCTGGCTGAGGGCCAATCATGTACTGAGTGAGTAGTCACTTTGGACATTATAAAGTTTACCGATTTTGCTAATCTTGCTTATTCACTTCAGTGCATGGCTGTGAAGAAAATAATCATATGGTGCAGAGTGGTAAGGCAGCAGACATGCAGTCTGAAAGCTCTGCCCATGAGTCTGGGAGTTCAATCCCAGCAGCCGGCTCAAGGTTGACTCAGCCCTCCATCCTTCCGAGGTCAGTAAATGAGTACCCAGCTTGCTGGGGGGTAAATGGTCATGACTGGGGAAGGCAATGGAAACAACCCCGTATTGAGTCTGCCATGAAAATGCTAGAGGGCATCACCCCAAGGGTCAGACATGACCCAGTGCTTGCACAGAGGATACCTTTACCTTTTACCTTTTTACAATCAACTAGAAAAGTGGCTTTTCACAGCTTCTAATCTGGTGAGCTGAGTTTGATTCCTCACTCCTCCCCATACAGTGAGTACTGGAGCACTAATTCTCCTCTGGTTTCACCCATTATCATTTCATGGATGTGGAATAAAACAACAATAAAAGCAGTGCCAATAGTCAACAAAAAGAGGAACCACACTGTTGAAATGACTGGCAACAGCATGACAATCAATATGGTATATTTACAGAATTATTCATTAAACTGGCATATGATGGAATTATTTTACAATCAGGAAATGCTGTCAGAGAGACTCAGGAGCAATACGCCACAAAATCTTGGCAATTTACAATCCTCAGAGAAAACTGGAGCCAATATTCCTGAACCGTTCACCTGCATTTCAATGGCATTTTAGTGTTGTTAAAATTCACTACTACTTCGGTGAAGATAAAATTTAATGGTAACAATCAATTATTATTTTTCTCATCTTCTTCTTGTACTGACTACTACTGGAAAGCAGATTGCCCTAATTTTATTCCAAATCTCAAACTATCCATACGGTAAACAATTGTAAAACACTCTACGTGGGTCTGGAAACCCCAACAGGGACAAAATGTGGCATTTCAATGACTCTGGGGAGATTACAAATTACACCTCTCCTGCCGTCACTTCATGGGTTATTTTATTTATTTATTTTATTGGCTGCCTACTCTGTCAGCAGCAGACTTGGGGCTGCTAACATCTTTAACCGTTCCTGCAGAGTGGATAAAATAAAACACTAAGGGCCCTGAGGGCGGGCACTGTCCGGGATGAGGAAGGATGTTGATTGGCCCCTTCCCTCAGATTGTCAGTCTGGCGGCAAGGGACCAATTGAGAGCCACATAGAGTGCGGCTCGTGATTGGTCCCTTGCCGCTGGACTGAAAAATCGGGAGGCACAAAGCACATCGGCCACATTTGGCCAACTGCCGCCATTTGCTGCCTTGCCACCGAGAACGGAGAAGGAGCCTTTTCCCATGGCGGGGGAGAGGAAAAAGCCTCCCCAGGGCCCAGGCAGGGTCCGGACAGGGCGATCACTGGCTCACACAGCCAGCGATCAGGTTCCCCGGGCCCTGGACAGACTTTTTCCATGGTGGGGGGTGGGGGGGGTGGGAGAAGAAAGCCTCCCCAGGGCCCAGGGGAGGGCTAAACCTTCAAATATATTTAAATGTTGATTTCAGATTTTTCTGCATTCCTAGTAGGGTTGTGCAGGGAGACCCCGATTTGGACCGTTTCGGATCTGAATCAGCCTGATTTGGATGGATCCGAATCGGACCAATTCAGATCCGAATCGGCCGATTCGGACCGATTCGGACCGGTCCAAATTGGCCATTGACTTACATTGGAAAGGCTCCCAAATCGATTCGGAGCTGTCCGAATCGGTCAAAATTGGCCATTGACTTGCATTGGAAAGGTTCCCGAATCGATTCGGGGCCAATGCAAGTCAATGGAAGCCAATGACTTGCATTGGAAAGCTTCCCAAATCTTGCATTGGAAATCCTTCCCCCGCCTTCCCCGGGGGATGGTGGGGAGGTGGTGTAAGTTGCACCCCTGAAACCTCTTGGGGAGCTCAGGGAGGGTCTTCCCTGAGTCCCCTGCAAGTTCCAAGATAATTGTACCAAGGGGTCCAATCCTAGGGACTCCCAAAAAGGTTGCCCCTATCCGCTCCATTGGATAGAATGGAGTGTCAGGTTCTTTAGTTTGAACATGTTTCCCCTTAGACTTTTATGGGGAATTTTCCTTGAGAGCCCCCAGGATGGGACCCCCTGGTGCAATCTTCCTTAAACTTGCAGGGGACTGAGGGAGGACCCCACAGAGCTCCCCTAGAAGTTTCAGGGGTGCAACTTACACCCCTCCCCCCAGCCCCCGGGGAAGGCGGGGGAAGGATTTTCAATTCAAGTCAATGGAGCCTTTGACTTGCATGGGCTCCAAACAGAGCAGGCCAGGAAGGGACTCTCTCTCCCAGGTGCAGGGAAACCTGTGGCTGGCAGCCTAAGCAGCCTCCAGGTGAGAACTGCAGAACCAATAAGGTCCACTGAGTTCTCACCTGGGTTCCCCTGCAGAGAAGAGGGGGGCCCTGCACTGGCCTGTAGGGGATATCCCTGTACCACTAGGAACACTAGTGGCTCAGGGATGTCAACCTCCAGGGGAGTCCTGGAGATCCCCCCAGAAACACCCAGTGAAGCTTTAAAGCACTAACCCGGGAGAGCCTCAGAAAGCAAATGGAGGAGTTCAGAGGAGAATTTGGATGCTCCATCCATGCTGTGGACTCATCACTGGCTCTCCCATCCAGCCTTCCCCCTCTAACAAATACAGAGTAAGAGGAAGACTTGTTTTCACAACCCAAAGGTGTATCAAAGCAGCTTCCAGTCACCTTTCGCTTCCTACACTTGGGCCACCGTTCTCAAACACCACAAATCCAACCGCTCTATTCAGGCCACATCCTGAGAGAGCTCTGACAGAGCTGTTTTGGGAGAACAGCCCTGGCAGCAGCAAAAAGACACATCCCCCCCCCAGATGTCCACGCACTGCGCAGTAAACACTGGTGCATAATCGAACAACCTAACACCAACAGGCCACTGCCTTAAACCACCTCTAATCCAACCGCTCTACTCAGGTCATATCCTGAGAGAGCCCTGACAGAGCTGTTCTGGGAGAACAGCCCTGGCAGCAGCAAAAAGACAAATCGGCGCGCGCACAACAACAAACTCCTCCTGGGCACCCACTGAGAAATGCTCAGTTACTTCTTGGGTTTAACATGAGCTCTAAGGCTCACTTTGGGACTGAGAAAAGTTTTCAAAATGGGTGGCATGACTGAGGGATCCAGATTTAATCTCTGGCCCTCTGGTGATTGCAGAATTTCTGTGTGTGTGGGGGGGGGCAATTTAGATTGGCCAGGGCATTGCTCCCGTCTAATTTTTACCTTGGGCGAACGTTTTTCATCCCCGCCACCCAGAACAGACTCAGAGAGGATGCAGTCACAGAAATTCTGGGCTTACCTCAGTCCTCCTCCAAGAATAGTTCTGGATGGCCAAGAGCCGGAAAGTTGACCTTGAGGAAGACCAATTGCTGGACTCTTTCTGGCGCCAGGTGGGAGTGATACTCACAGACGGTGCTGCTCGCATTAGAAAATGCCCACTCGCTCTGCACACTCGTTGGCAGGCACGAAAGGTAGACACGGGCCAGGCCGGAGAGGGTTGGCCACACCGCCTCCATCCTGGCCCAGTATCTCAAGGGACAGGCGTTCTCAGACTCCTGGGGCTCACCGAGGTAAGACCTCACCATCCCAGACGCACTGTCCTCCCTCGGACACCCACTGCCCTCAAGAGAAGGAGTGGGCTGGAGGAACCCCAGCAAGAAGTTGCCCTGCTCAGCCTTCTTGCTGGGGTGGCCCGCATTGGCTGATGTGCCAGCAGAGGCTGGGGGTGGGAGGAGCAGCGTATGTGCTGGCTCCTTCCTCCCCTGCCTAGCCTGACTGTCAGGATTGCTGCTGAACCCTGCCATGAGTTAGCATGAGTTTCTCCATGATTATTTGTTTAACCTTTTCCCCTGCTTTGCTCTTGAGGCCCCAGGCCCATATATTATGCTTGCATGCTTGAAACTGAAACTATGTTGCTGCATCCTGTTATCACAGGGAGCTGTGATTTATTTGTCTTTTGAACTTCTTGGCCGGGTCTGCCTTTTGTAACCATAACATCTTATCTTGTCCGGAGACAACCAAGGACGTGCGAATTGTAACACTATGGTTTATGGCACCTGCAGCCTCCTTTCCCCCCTCCCTTGGGAACTTTCAAGTTTTAGGCGGGAGAACTGTATTGATAAGGGGAGGCAAATCTGTCCTCAGGCAGATTTGACTTCTTTAGCTTAGGTGTATGAAGTAACTTCTCAATAAACGCTTTCTGTATTAAAGAAGCTTGTTGTGAGTTCTTGCAATGCTTGACATTAAGTCAAATCTCCCTACACCTTTCGCCTGCCCAAATGCAGGACGAAGGCAACAATTATGGTCAGCAGGATGAGGACCTGTACGGGGATTACACCCAGGACGAGCTGGGTGCATCTGGCTCCTTTGGCTCGGGGATGGCCAGAGCCCTGGGTGAAGCAACCCCGGGACAGTCAGAGTTCCTGGAGAGGCACATCACTGAACGCAGGAGTTTGTCGAAATATGACCGCCTGACCGGGGACGAGCTGCGGCCAGACAAGCTGCCCGCGGGGGTCCCAGACCGTGGGATGGCGGTGACCCTAGAGGTGCAGGAGCTGCAGCAAAGGATCAGCCGGATGACCGACTGGTTGCAGGCGGTGTCAGGAGAATTGGCACCGGAATCACAGTGGGAAGCGCGACGCCTCTTGCGAGAGATGCAGGCGGAGCCCCGAGGGGTGAGCGGTCGGCGGTCGGTGGGACTTCCGACCCTGCGAGAGCGCATGGCGACGGCTGAAGGCGCCGGGGCCAAGGCCGAAATCGCGGCGCTGGCAGCCGCGGAGGCAGCCGCGCACCTCCTGGATGAGGAGGAAGACTACGGCGACTTAGAGGCCGCCGCAGCCGCCCGGAGAGAAGAGCTCCAGGCGGGGGCTCGAGGCGAGGCCGCGGCGGGAGCAGATGGAGCTGGAGCAGCGCGAGCAGCGGCGGCGGCTGGAGCGGTGGTGGCAGCTGGTGGAGCAGCAGCGGCGGGCGCTGCAGGAGGGGCGGTGGCTGGAGCAGCTGTGGGCATTGGGCGCGCGTCCCCGAGATGCGAGAGCGCTGGGGGATTGGAGCCCTGGCCGTCTACCCCCGCACCTCCGCGGAGTGGAAATGCGGAGCACGTACAAATTCAAGGCTCGTTTCTTAGGAGACTCGGCGGCTTTCCCGGGATACCTGGTCCACTTGCAAGCCTATATGATAGACATGGACTTCACCTTCCAAGACGATGCGGAGCGCATCAGATTCGTGGGCGAATGCTTGGAGGGAGAAGCGGCCAAGTGGTTTATGGATCTTTACCGCTACAACCTGAGAGCAGTTTGTAACTACAACCATTTCATTAGAACCATGCGCCTGATGTATGTGGAACCGTTCGAGAAGGAGACGTCGGAGAAGGAACTCAAGGCGCTCAAGCAAGGGTCGAAGATGGTGGCTGAGTACGCTCAGGAGTTTCCGGAAGCTGTCCGCTGCGGTACCAGACTGGATGGAACCACAGAGGGTGAACGCCTTTGTGGGGGGACTCTCCGGGAACCTGGCTAGCAAGTGCCTCCACCTAGACGACCCAGCGACCGTGATGGGGTGGGTGCACCTGGCTGGAGAGATGGAAAGTAGGTTGCTCTGGGCGGCAGAGTTCAGCGGAGGCAAGGAGAAGACGGGAGCGAAGACCTCAACCCCCAAGAAAACCAAGACTAAACCCAGAGTGGACCCCAGCAAATGGACCCGCCGTTTTGAGAAAGGATTGTGCCTGGGCTGTGGCCAAGCGGGCCACTTCCTCACCCGGTGCCCAGCAAAGACGGGAAGCACCAGCCCGACTGAGGCCAAGCCAGCGGGAGGCGCACCCGCTCGGGGATTGGCAACAAAGAAACCGGCTCCTAAGAAGACCGTCGAGTCCCTTCTAGCCCCGGTGGGAGGGGTGCCTTCTGCAGGGAACTCCGGGGACAGCAGCCAGGAGGAAGGACAGCACTCCGAGGAGCCGTCGGGAAACGAAGACGACCTGCTGTGAAGGCGCCCCGCCAGCAGGTCCCAGGCAGGGGCAAACACTCGGTGAGTGACTCTCCTTTGGTTCTTTTGCCTGCCACCCTCATGGAACCCAACTCGGGGAAACAATTGGGGGTGCGCTGTATTGTGGACTCGGGCTGCACCAAAACCCTGGTGAGCCCTGCGCTGGCTGAGACTTTGGGGGTGGGGAAGGTGCCTTTGAGGGAGCCCCTACCCATTACCCAGCTGGATGGGGAGTGCTCCCCGGGGGGGGAAGCAACAGTAAAAACGCTCCCCATGGACTTGGACATTGACAAACATTGGGAGCAGATTCAGCCCTTGGTGGCCCCCCATTTCGCTTTTCCTTGCATGCTGGGTCTGGACTGGCTAAGAGCACGACCCCACGGTGAAGTGGAAAAAGGGGATCGTAAAATTCTCTTCTCCGGGATGTAAGCAGCACCAGCGGCCCCCACCGAGTCCGGATGGGTTGGCTGTGGCCGCGGTGGCAGGGGCTGGGGTATCTACACTCCCGAAGGAGTATCGAGGGTTTGAGGATGTCTTTGCAGAAGCAGAGTGCAATCAGCTGCCCCCCCCATCGCAAGAAAGACTGTGCGATCGAACTAAAGAAGGGGGAGCCTCTGCCCAAAGCCAAATCGTACTCCATGAGTCCGCGGGAGATGAAGGAGCTCAGGGAGTTCTTGGACAAAAACCTGGCTAGAGGTTTCATTCGGCCGGCCACCTCCCCCCTGGCAGCCCCGGTACTTTTCGTAAAAAAGAAAGACGGTTCCCTCCGTCTTTGCACGGACTATCGTGGGTTAAATGCTGTTTCCACCTGCAACGCCTACCCCTTGCCCCTCATCAAAGACTTGCTGGGACACTTGGGAAAGGCGAGGATTTTTACGAAATTAGACCTAAGGGAATTTTACTACCGGGTCCGTATAAAGAGGGGGCATGAGTACCTGACGGCGTTCAACACCCCCCTGGGCCAATTTGAGTACACTGTCATGCCGTTCGGCCTCGCCGGCGCTCCGGGCGTGTTCATGAATATGATAAATGAAATTATGCATGATTTGCTGTACCAGGGGGTGTTGGTGTACATTGATGACATTTTGGTGTATTCAGACAAGCTTGCTGAACACGTGAAACTAGTCCAGGAGGTGCTCAGCCGGTTACGGAAGCACCAGTTGTTTGCCAAACTATCGAAATGTGAGTTCCATCGGGAGGCGGTGGAGTTCCTGGGTTTCAGAGTCTCCAAGGCAGGGATTGAGATGGATCTGGGGAAAGTAAGGGACCTATTGGCCTGGGAGCCGCCCAAAACGTGGAGACAACTCCAGAGTTTCTTGGGGTTTGCCAATTTCTACAGAACATTCATCCCCAACTTTGCCAAAGTAGCCCTGCCCCTAACAGACCTGTTAAAGACCAAGGAGGGAGGGAAGGCGGCAGGTCGACGAGCGCCCCACTCCAGTGGTCTCCGCTCTGCCAGGGAGCGTTTGAGAAACTGAAGCACCTTTTCACGTCTGAACCGGTGCTAGCCCACGCTGACCCAGCCAAGCAATTCACGGTGCAAGTAGACTCTTCGGATGTGGCCATGGGGGCTGTGATCCTCCAAGAAGGGGAGGATGGGAAGTTCCACCCTCTTGCCTATTTATCTAAAAAGTTTTCGGGTCCTGAACGCAACTGGGCGATCTGGGAAAAGGAGGCGGCGGCGGTGAAACTAGCCTTCGCTACTTGGAGGCATTGGCTGGAAGGGTCTGCGGTTCCAATCGTGGTGTGGACGGATCACAAAAACCTGCAGGCCCTCAAACAGCCTCGCTCCTTGTCCGCGAAGCAAATGCGGTGGGCGGAGTTTTTCTCCCGGTTCAACTTTTCCCTCAAGCATCTGCCTGGCAAACTGAACTTTTTAGCAGACACCCTTTCGCGCTTGCCGCAGTACAACAGCAAATGAGACCCATTGGTGGACACGGTGTTCACGCCCGCCCAATTGGGGTTGGCTGCCGTGACTCGCAGCAAAACAAAAGGAGGCAGTTCAGTACCTGGAGGGTGGGTCCAGAAGGAGGTTCTACAGGATGGGGAGTTCACCTTGCTGCGGCCCGCCCTGGTCGACAAGGGGGGCCTGTTTTTCAAAGACGAGTGCCTTTACGTCCCCGCCGCGGCGCGGGGAGAGGTTTTGAAGTTGTGCCACGATGCAAAGAACGCAGGACACTTTGGCTTTGTGAAAACTCTGCACTTGGTCAGGAGACACTACTGGTAGCCATCCTTGAGGGGGGATGTGGAGAAATACGTGCAAGGATGCCCCACCTGCCTCGCTTCCAAACCATTGGGGGGCAGAAAGCGGGGGTTACGGCAGCCCCTGCCCACTCCCTCCTGTCCCTGGTCCGACGTGACAATGGACTTTATAACGGACTTGCCCCTAAGCCAGGGAAAAAACGTGATTTGGGTTGTGGTAGATGCTTTTTCGAAACAGGCTCACTTCATCCCCTGCGTGGGACTGCCTTCAGCGTCCAAACTTGCCTCCTTGTTCATTACCCACGTTTTTAGACTACATGGTATCCCTAGGAGATTGCTCTCGGATCGGGGCCCCCAGTTCGTTGCCAAGTTCTGGCGGGAGTTTTTACAATTGTTGGGGGTGGAACAAGCCCTTACTTCAGGCTACCATCCAGAATCCAATGGGCAGACTGAACGTGTGAATCAAATACTGGAACAATACTTGCACTGCTTTATTAACCATCAGCAGAACGATTGGGTCTCCCTCCTGCCTTTGGCTGAGTTTGCTTATAATAACGGAGTTCATGTGTCCACTGGGGTGTCCCCGTTTAAAGTGGTCTATGGGACTGACCTACTCGCGGCTCCTACCTGGGAGCTAGTTTCCCCCCAGGCCCCTGATGTGACCAAATGGGCGAAAGACATTTGTGAAGCCTGGCCGTCCATTGTTTCCAGCCTGGAGGAGGCTAAACGTTCTTATAAGACCCATGCTGACAAACGGCGTGCCCCTGCTCCGGCGTGGGTTGTGGGTGACCAGGTCTACCTCTCTATGAAAAACCTGCGATGTCAACAGAAGTCCCGCAAATTGGGCCCCAAATTCGTGGGACCTTTCCCTGTCACTAGAGTGATCAATGCTGTAACTGTTGAATTGGGGCTTCCAAAAACTTATAGGAATGTGCATCCGGTTTTTCATTCCAGCTTGCTGCGACGTGCCCTCCTGCCGGACGCCTGGCACCCTCCGCACTCAAAGCCGGTTCCAGTCTTTATCGACAAAGACACCCACTACGAGGTCAAACAAATTTTGGACTCTCGCATTCATAAGGGGAGGCTTCAATACCTGGTGGACTGGAAGGTGGGTGGAGGCTATTGATGTAAAAGTCCCTCGCTTGCTTCGTGCTTTCCATCGTGCCTTCCCGCTGTGCCCTCGGCAAGTGGATGCGAGGTGAGGGGTGGGGGGCTATTTTTAATGCGGAGGAATGTCAGGATTGCTGCTGAACCCTGCCATGAGTTAGCATGAGTTTCTCCATGATTATTTGTTTAACCTTTTTCCCTGCTTTGCTCTTGAGGCCCCAGGCCCATATATTATGCTTGCATGCTTGAAACTGAAACTATGTTGCTGCATCCTGTTATCACAGGGAGCTGTGATTTATTTGTCTTTTGAACCTCTTGGCCGGGTCTGCCTTTTGTAACCATAACATCTTATCTTGTCCGGAGACAACCAAGGACGTGCGAATTGTAACACTATGGTTTATGGCACCTGCAGCCTCCTTTCCCCCCTCCCTTGGGAACTTTCAAGTTTTAGGCGGGAGAACTGTATTGATAAGGGGAGGCAAATCTGTCCTCAGGCAGATTTGACTTCTTTAGCTTAGGTATATGAAGTAACTTCTCAATAAACGCTTTCTCAGCCTCACCTCAGCCTCCTTGGACTTCCACCAGGCAAGCCTCTGAATGAGCAGCTTGCGCCATTCAGGAAGGCTCCTCTTCCTCTCTGCTAAGCTGCCCTTGATGCGTGGATCACACATGGCCTCGAGCCTGTATGTCACAGACTTGCAGAGGGGCTCAACAAAAGAAACAATAAAACAAAGAATTCTATCCATCGCCAACAGGATTTCAATCAAGTAAAAAATCCACTTTTTCCAATGCCTCCACTTAATAATTTGAGGTCATTACCTTATTTATCTAATCTTGTTTTCCCAGAACATAGGAGATCATTTACTCTCTTACGATATAACATGTTCCCATCCGCTTTTAGGGAAGGCTTATTCAAAAAAAAATACCCATCTGTGGTCGTTTATGCATCTGCCAGGATGGAAGCATTGAGACATCTGAACTTGTATTACTCCAATGTAGGCTATACAATCAATTCAGGGGAGAACTTATATCTTCCCTACAGAATAAGCCCAACTCAGAGGCAATCACAGACATGTTGTTAGACAAAAGCACAGAAATAACTTCTGTTGTGGCCAGATTTGCTTGGAGAGCAATCAAAACAAGGAAGAGCTGGTTGGATTCAGAACAACTTAGGTAGAGATAGTCTCAATTGCTTGAGATAATGCTTGTGAGTTTTAAAACCAGAATGATTCTTATAGCTGGAATGTTTTTATCTTTTTTTATAATATTTAAGTTATCAATGATTCTTTTATCTTTTTAATGCCAGATGTTTTTATGTACCTTGTAATTTGACTACTGGTCTAGTACCGTAATAATAAAGACTTGACAGAGAGGCTCAAAGCAGCTCTCAAGCCCTCTCAGAAGCCTCCTCGCAAGCACGCGCACAGCTAGAACAGCATCTGCACATCCTCAAGCCAGGTCCAGGAAGGGGGCCAGCATCACATGGGCCTTGTGGACCATGGGCACGACCAGACCCAAACTCGCCATGTCAGACGAGAGCATCACCATGATAGTCTTGAAGGGCCCAAGAACTTCCACGGTCTGAGAAATGATCTCCCACTCTCGATGGGTGAGCCACTCCCCAGGCATAAACATCCTCGTCTCCTGGACAAGGCTCTCCTCTGCTCCACCAAGCGCTCAAGCATGGTGTGGGTGGAGTTCCAGCGCATGCTGACGTCTCTGATAAGGCAGTGCTGTGGCACGCCCATCAGGACCTGCTTTTTCTCTAACCTTGAGACTTCGTACAAGCTGTGAGAGAAATGCGCCACGATCCCAGAGATAGGGAAATGCGACAAGTCAATGGCTTCGGCAGATGAACCGGTTCCTTTGGAGCCGATCCCAAGGGTATCCTTAACCACGAGGTGGAGAAGGTGGGCCGCACAGCAGATGTGCTTCAGGCCCATGCTCTTGACCGCCTTGGTCATGTTGAGGGCACCATCTGTCACCAAGAAGCCCTTAGTGAGCCCTGTCTGTCAGGAATCAGGCTGAGCCCAGCCTGTGGAGTCCCAAGTGAAAGCGCATCAAGAATCCAACAGTCGGTTGCAAATTCCAAAGTAGAGCTTTATTAGGCAAAGTCCACAGTAAGCTAAAGCATGCCAAGATCTTCCTAAGTAAAGATCTTGATAATAACAAAGTACATAGGGGACAGGTAGGGTAGATATAGGGCTCACCAAATAAGGGAGGGGGGCCCAGAAGGTTTCGGCAGGAGAGTGGGTACAGGTGACAAAAGAGGTTCTGTTCCCAGGCTGCCAGATGGCCCGGAGCCTTATCCGGAGGTTGGCACATTGTTGAGACTTTGCTGTCTCCGCAAGGACACTTACAGTAAGATTGATACATTTGTTGGAGCTCCTCACCCGCTGGGAAAGGAAGGGAGTGAAGTTCTCAGAAGACAGGTTTATTGCTTTATGGCCTTGGCCAGCATCGGCCGGAGAAGGCATGAGAGTGTGAGAATATGCAGGGTCGGCGGAGAACAAGATGGCATGAAGCAGGGGGGTTCATGACACTCGCCTCCCTCTAAGGCCCCCCCCGATCAGGCACCTGCGGCGACGGGGGCCGGGCCTGGCTTATCGGGGAAGAGAGAATGGAACTTACGGAGGAGAAGGGGGGCGGCTACGTCCTCCGCAGCGACCCACTCGTTGTCAGAGTCGGGGAAACCTTTCCAGGAGACCAGATATTGCAACTGTTTACGGAAAAGGCGGGAGTCGACTATGTCGGCCAGCTCATAGTGGGTGTCCTCCCCCACCATGACGGGGGGAGGAGGGCATGACTGTGGGTGCCAGTCATCCGGCGGGGGGGCTTTCTTGACCAAGCTGACATGGAAAACAGGCTTTGGGAAGTTCCACCCGTACAGTGACCTCGTTCAGCACTTGCACCACTTTAAAGGGACCCACGAATTGGTAACTCAGCTTTTTACACGGCCGCCTGTTCTTGAGGTGTTTGGTGGAAATGTACACCTCATCCTCTACGGCGTATGGGGGGGAGCTCTGGCGCTTACGGTCCGCCCATCTTTTAAAGTCCGCTTTCGCTTTCCCCAGGGACTCGGTTACTCCCCCCCAGGCTTCCCGCACCCGGGCTGCCCACTCGTCCACCCCCGGTGGGGAGGCGGCGGGGTCTCCCGGCGGCTTCGTGAGTGTGGGGAAGGGGGGCGAGGCATAGCCGTGCACCACCTCAAAGGGAGACTTCCCCGTGCTGGAATGTGGCGCGTTGTTGTAGGCGTACTCTGCCATGGGCAAGAGGGAAACCCAGTCGTCCTGGTGGTAGTTCAGGAAGCAGCGGAGGTATTGCTCGAGAACCTGGTTCACCCGCTCCGTCTGCCCGTTCGTGGTGGGGTGGTAGGCAGAGCTAAGCCCCCGGGACATTCCCGCCAGGGTCATTAAGGCCCCCCAGAATTTGGCAACGAACTGGCCCCCCCGGTCGCTGATTATTTTGCGGGGGAACCCGTGGAGTCGTACCACGTGGGCAATGAACAGTTCGGCCAGGCGTTGCGTGGTGGGCAGGCCTGGGCAGGGGACGAAGTGGGCCTGTTTCGAGAATTGGTCCACCACCACCCAAATCACCATCTTCCCCTGGCTAAGGGGCAAGTCCGTGATGAAATCCATGGAGATGATCTCCCAGGGGCGGTCCGGGATTTCCAGGGGTTTTAACAGGCCCTGGGGTTTCCCCACCCCTTGTTTGTGCGAGAGGCACACCGGGCAGCCCGCAATGTATTTCCCCACGTCGCGACGGGCCCCCGGCCACCAGAACTGGCGCCGTAGCAGGCCCCACGTTTTCAGGAAGCCAAAGTGCCCAGCGGCTTTGCTGTCGTGGCACAGTTCGAGAATCGATTTGCGGAGAGAGGCGGGAACGTACAAGCGGTCCCCCTTATACCAGACCCCCTCGTGGGCACGGAGCTGCGAGCGGAGGTCGGCCAGCTGTGGATCCGGCCCTAAGGCCGAGCGGAACTCTGACAGGGGCACCATGGGCAAGGTTCCCGAGGGCCCCGGCGGGGAGTCCCGGACCGGTTGTCTCGCCTTGACCTGGCTGCGGGTTTGGACCAGGAGGCCCAGTTGCTTAGGGGTAAAAACCGTGTCCACCCTGGAGGGGCGATGTTCGCCCGGGTGCATGCGGGAGAGGGCGTCCGCCATGAAATTCTTATGCCCCGGGATGTGGACTAGGGTGAAGTCGAACCTGGAGAAGAAGTCCGCCCATCGGATTTGCTTGGCATTAAGCGTGCGCGGCTTCCTCAGGGCTTCCAGGTTTTTATGATCGGTCCAGACCGCAAACGGGATGGTGGACCCCTCCAGGAAGTGGCGCCAAGTGGAGAGAGCGGCTTTGACCGCTGCCGCTTCTTTCTCCCAGATGGGCCAGTTTCGCTCGGTCGGGGAGAACTTGCGGGAGAGCTAGGCACAGGGCCGGAGGTTTTCCCCCTCCCCCCTCTGCAGGAGGACCCCCCCGATGGCCTCGTTGGAGGCATCGACTTGCACCACAAAGGGCTTGTCGGTTTCGGGGTGGGCTAGAATGGGCTCGGAGGTGAACAACCGTTTGAGGTGCTCGAAGGCACGGGTGCAGTCCGGGGTCCACGGTAGTGGCGCCCCCAGACGGCCGTCCCTGGCGCCCTTCCCTTTGGTTTTCAGGAGGTCGGTGAGGGGTAGGGTCACCTTGGAAAAGCCGGGGAGGAAGTCTCGGTAGAAATTGGCGAACCCGAGGAAGGATTGGAGCTGCCGGCGGGTTTGGGGGGCCTCCCAATCTAGGACCACCTGGACCTTTGCAGGATCCATCCCAATTCCCTCCCTGGAGACCCGGTAGCCCAAGAAATCTACCTGGGGTTTGTGAAACTCACATTTCGGAAGCTTGGCGTACAGCTTATGGTCGGCGAGGCGGCGCAGGACCTCCCGCACCAAAGCCATGTGCTCCTTCTCCCCCTTGGAATAAATCAGCACGTCGTCTAGGAAAACCACCACCCCCGGTACAACAGGTCGTGCAGCACCTCATTAATTACATTCATGAACACGCCCAGAGAGCCGTTTAAGCCGAAGGGCATCACGAGGTACTCAAACTGTCTGAACGGGGTGTTGAATGCCGTCTTCCACTCGTCACCCTTTGCGATGCGGACCAAAAGTAGGCATCCCGCAAGTCCAGTTTGGTGAAGATGCACCCCTCCCCCAGGCGGCTGAGCAAGTCTTTAATGAGGGGGAGGGGGTAGGCGTTTACACGAGAAACGGCGTTGATCGCCCGGTAGTCGGTGCAAAGTCTGAGGGTGCCGTCCTTCTTCTTGGCGAACAAGACCGGGGCCGCCATGGAGGAGGTGGCCGGACGAATGAAGCCACGGGCCAGGTTCTTGTCCACGAAGGCGTGTAGCTCCCGGAGTTCGGACGGGCTCATGTTGTAGAGTTTCGCCTTTGGGAGCTTTGCTCCGGGAACCAGTTCGATGGCACATTCGGTTGGGCGGTGGGGCGGAAGCTGGTTGCACTCTTCCTCCGAAAAGGCTTCAGCAAGGTCCCGGTAGCAGGCGGGGATTCCTTCGTCCGGCTCGGGGTAGAGGCCCATCGCCCTCAGCCAGGGGTTGAGTGTGGCGGGGCTCTCGGACCACGGGACTACGGTCCCCACGACGGCCACAGGCGGTGCCTCGGGTTGGTCGCGGTACCAGAAATGCAACTTGCAGTTTGGGTGGGAGAACACGAGGCGTTTCTCGTCCTAGTTGATCTCGGGACGGTGGAGGTCCATCCAGTCCATGCCGAGCAGGATGGAGAAGCCCGCGACGGGGGCGATGGTGAACGAGAGGCGCTCCCAGTGGGGGCCCAGGTTTAGGGCGAGGGCATTGGTGGCGTGGCGGATGGCCCCCCCGCCCACCGGGGCTCCATCCACCTGTCGCATGATGAACGGTTTGGCCAAATCTTCCAGCCGCGTACCCAGAGCCTGCGCAATTCCAGGGGTCACTAGGGAGGTAGAGCATCCGGAGTCCACGCATACTTGGACCTCAACCCGGGTGTCGGCTTCCTCGTTGATCAGTACCGCCGGGAGGAGGATGGGGGTAGGACTCGTCTTGGGGGCGCCGGTGTGCCGACTGGGAGGGTCCGCCGAGGGGCGCCCGGCAAAACGGACCGTCCTCGTTTCCCGAACTGTCCGATTGGGAGGATTCGGGGCTGGCCTGGGAAGAGAGCTCCACGTCCGTCGAGGAAGCGGCCGGGGCGAGGAGCGCCCTGGGCCCCCCTGCTTACTGGCTGGCTTGTCCGACGGGCGCTGGCGGTCGGAGGCAGGGCGGGGCTTGTTCCTGTCCTGTTGGGAGGAGGGCTTAGTTTTTGCCAAACGCATCGGGCAGACTGAGGCGAAGTGCCCTTTTCCCCCGCACTCGTGGCAGAGCCCCAGTTGTTTGCGTCTCTCACGATCGGGCGCCGACACAGCGGTGGGCAGGGCGGCAATCGGTTTGGGGGCCACGGGGGCCCTGTCCGCCCGCGACGTGCGCAGCAGACGGGCCTCCTCCTGGCGGCGGTGGTAGGCTCTGTAATCAACTAGGTTCGCCTCGATCACCCCCGTGGCGTCGATCCACTGCTGGAAGTCTCCGTCCTCGGGTGGTCCCCGGTTGAAGACCCCATCAGCCACGCGGCAATCCAAGCCGTCTACGAAGGCGGTGATGATCTGGGTGTCATTCATGGTGGTAATCCTGGCCGCGATGGCGCGGAAGTCAATGACATAGTCCATCAGGGGTCTCCCCCGCTGCTTCAATTTGGCCAGCGCCTTCGTCACTTTTCATTCACGGAAAGGGTCCCTGAAGGCGTCCCGGAGGGCGGCCCTGAAGGATTCTAAGGAGGTAGCTGCCTCCGTCCCCCTCTCGTACTGGGTGATCCACCACTCCATGGCCTTGCCCTCCAGGTTGCAGCCCAGGGTGCGGACTAAGTCTGCCTCATCCGTGAAAAATTCCCCCCACTCCGCCAAGAAACCATCCACCATAATCAAAAAGTAGGTGAGCCTCTCCGAAGAGCCATCGAACTTCACCTTGAATTTCCGGCCGCCCAGATGGTCGTGGCGTCCCCCGCGGGCGGCAGCGTCGTCCGGCTGCCGTGGCTGCGGTTGTCGTGCCGGTGAGGGCGGAGGGGCAGCTGGCGGTTGAAGTTGAGGATGGTGGGGCCGGGTGTCCACGGTGAGAGGGGCATAGGTCCCCCGCCTCGGGGCTGCGGGGCGATCCCACTCCCACGCTCGTTGGTCTCCCCGGGGCGCCGGGGGCATCTCTGGGGGAGTGGGAGTCTGCGTCGGGGGTTCCACCCATGGGCCCGATAGAAACGTACCGGGGTCCGGGGCTCCCGACCGGGAACGTGATGGTGAGGTTTCCCTCCTCGGGCGGCGGGGTTCGTGGCGTGGGGGCGGCTCGCTGAAGACTGTGATCCGGTCGGGCCCTGGCCGGGGCTCGGGTTCGGTGTCTGCATTGTCCTCCTCCAGCCAGGTCATCGTGCCGCCCGGGCGCGAGAAGGCCAATTGCTTGGGGGGGGCGAACGTGGAGAGGAGGCCCGTGGCAGCGCCCCCCCCAGGGATTCAAGAGTCCCGTATCTGAGCAAAGGGGTGTTGTGATGCTTGGGCCTGGCAACGGGGCCCGCAGGGGGGCGAATAGCAACTCGGGTAGCCGGGGCAGTAGAATCGCCTGGCAGGGATGCTGGCAAGGAGGATCGGCCCTTCCTCCCCTTCTCGGAGGCAAGATGGGCGTTCCAGAGTTCGCGGTAGGTTTCGGCTTGGCGAAGGGCCTCGGTCTCGGCCCGGCGAAGGGCTTCGATTTCTCGGCGTTGGTCCCCCACGCGTAGCATCAGGCCCTCGAGTTCTTCGGCAGGAACAAGGTGTTGGCGTCCTTCTCGGGTGAAATCGACCCCCACTTGACGGCCCATTTCGACCAGCCGGTCCGAATCTCCCGGGACTTCGGGGGCTGCCTCGTCCTCGTCCTCGCCCGGAGTAGAGGGGGGAGGCGATTTCCCCGTCGCACTCGCAGTATCCTTCGCGGGGCTCGGGCATGGCGGGGTCCGGTGGTCTCCGGCATCAGGAGGGGTGGTCAAAGGAACCGTGGTCGCGCCGTCCTCGGCCCGTTCCTCAATGGGGACATGGATGATCAGGCGCTGGCGGCCCCCGTCCGGGGACTGCTCCACGATGTCTAACCCTGAGTCCTCCGGGGCTGCCGCGGCCATGGGTAGCGAGGCGCACCAATGGATGGATTAACAGGGAGAAGTGGTTATTATCAATTTGTCAGGAATCAGGCTGAGCCCAGCCTGTGGAGTCCCAAGTGAAAGCGCATCAAGAATCCAACAGTCGGTTGCAAATTCCAAAGTAGAGCTTTATTAGGCAAAGTCCACAGTAAGCTAAAGCATGCCAAGATCTTCCTAAGCAAAGATCTTGATAATAACAAAGTACATAGGGGACAGGTAGGGTAGATATAGGGCTCACCAAATAAGGGAGGGGGGCCCAGAAGGTTTCGGCGGGAGAGTGGGTACAGGTGACAAAAGGGGTTCTGTTCCCAGGCTGCCAGATGGCCCGGAGCCTTATCGGGAGGTTGGCACATTGTTGAGACTTTGCTGTCTCCGCAAGGACACTTACAGTAAGATTGATACATTTGTTGGAGCTCCTCACCCGCTGGGAAAGGAAGGGAGTGAAGTTCTCAGAAGACAGGTTTATTGCTTTATGGCCTTGGCCAGCATCGGCCAGAGAAGGCATGAGAGTGTGAGAATATGCAGGGTCGGCGGGGAACAAGATGGCATGAAGCAGGGGGGTTCATGACACTGTCCCACTACCTACCCACCCATCTACCATTCTACGAATGGTGCCCTCGATGTTGTCTGCTGTGTGCCGCACATTGAAGGGCTCGATGTGCAGCAAAGCATGGCGATAGCCTGCCTGGCAGCGCTCACCCTGCCTCAACCCCACCCAGCACCTCCCATACGTCCCACCAATGCACAGTCAGCGAGATGTACGCATCCTGCGCATGACATGACGTCCATATGTCCGATGTGAAGTGTACGGTCCCTGAAGCTCGGGACATCTCTACCTCCATGCAGCACCTGGCTGCCCTATAAAGAGAGGGCAACACTGACCTGCTAATCGTGGTACGACTAGGAGGCGTGTACCAGATGGATATGCGATGGCATAGTCGGTGGAAGTACACGTTGTCAGCCAGACAAAAGGGGTACCCACCCACGGCCATGAGCACAGATAGGTCATGGTTCGCGGCCCTATACCCTGCCTCAAACCCCCCTTTTGGCATGCCACTGCCAGCCCGGGCAAGCATCTCCACCATGGTCGCTTGCCTTCCTCTAACTCCACCCGCCCCCTGAGCAGAACTCTTAGCGAGAGCTCTGGAGGTGGAGGTCCCGGGTAGACTCTCCAGCCCCGTGCTGGTAGGTTGTGCCTGTGCAGGCACCCCACTGCCAGCCTGTCTCTCCCTCTGAAGCAGGACAGCCTGGTGGTGCCTCTTCAGGTGGTTCATGAGGCCGCTAGTCGTGTAGTGACACTCTTGTCTTCCACGACTAACCCTCTGCCTACAGAGCTGGCACTCTGCTAGGTGGGTTCCCTCCACTGTCTGGAAGTAATTCCAGACTTTGGAGCCTTTGGCCAATGCAGGCTGGCTTGCAGCCTGCAAAGTCCTCAAGCTGCCTCCTGTGAGGAGCTCGGGCCGGACACACTGTGTCCTGAGGTGGGGACAGAAGGAGGTGAGAGAGGGGGAAGGGGTCGAGATGGCGGGACAGGGGGTGCCTCCTCCATCTTTTCATCTTGCACCACCTCTACCATCTGCTCCTGTTCCCCCCCCACCTGAAGCTTGCTGGTTCCTGGAGGAGAAAGGGGAGTAGACTGGCAGGCCAGTCCCTCACCCATCTCCTCCAGGGCTCTCTGCACCCTCGAGGTGATGCCTAGGGACATGAAGGACAAGCCACTCATGTCCCCAAGGCTCACCCCGAGGGAGAGGTCAGGCAACTCCTTGATGCCCCCATGCTTCACTAGCAAAAGGAGCGACATGAGGGGCTGCCTGATCAGCAGGCCCCGCAGAAGTGCCAGCAAAGACCCCTGCCTGACGCACCTTAGAAGGGGGCGCCCTGGCAGCCGCCTCAGTAAAGAGACCCTTGCGGACACTCTTTATTGCACCACTTCCGCCATAGGTCAGAGTGGTGGAAGGTCGACTCAAGACAGACCTCTTCTCAGGTGGGGGGAAGGATGCTTCCTTCCCCCTCTCACTCCCCTCCACCCCTCTAGTTTTCTGTAGGGCCTTTTCTCCCAGGGCCCCTAGCCTGACCTTCCTTCTTGCCACTCATGTTTCTACTAACTCTAATCTAAGAGACAGGGAAATTTGAGGCCCTACCACTAACTGCCCTAACACCTGTTTCTAAGGAAACCTTGCAACTTATAAAACCTCCCACCTGCTACCTGTTTAGTTTTTTTAGACCCTAAGCTGACCTAACTTCTATGGAGTTTTCCTGTTCCTTCTCTTGTTCTTTTTTTTAAAAAAAACTTAAGGAACCTGTCTGGGCCTAGCTAAGTTTAACTGGCCCTACCTAACCTACAGCAGGGAAAAAATATAAAAAAAAACCTTTTAACACTTTTAAAGTGTTTTAAGCTACCTGAGTGTTACTAGCTAGAAGGAAGGCTGGAGCAGATTTGTGCACCACCCCCCACCTGATCTGCTAAGAAGAACACCTAAACCTGTTGGCCTCTAAATCAATTCCTGTCTCTACCAGGAAAGCTGGCCTTCAATAAGGCACACTAAGAAAGTTCTTTTTAGCCTAGATCCCAAATCACTTTTTTCTTATAAAAATGCAATCCTATCTAGCTACAATCCTATCTAGCTACTTCTAAAAAATGAGTTGCACTTTAAAATTTTTCCTGAAACTATGGATTTTACTGCATATTTAAAGGGTTCACTAAATGGGCACCCCAAGAAGAACGCAGCAATCCCCCCCCCCAGGAAGGAAACAATCTCTGAAACACCAACCCAGGGCACTTCCCCAAAGGTGGCAACCGAGGAAAAGTGGCCCTGCAAGGCCCAAACTGCCAAACAAAGCAAGCCTAGGCCAACCAAACAGCTTCTACAAACAAACAACCAGCAGCCACCCAGGGCACTCCCCCAAAGGTGGCTAGCAAGAAAAACTTGCCCTGCAAGGCCCTAACAACTAACCAAACAAGCTAACTCTACCTAGGCTAACCAAAGAAACAGCTTCAAGAAACAACCTTACCAGCAGCCACCCAGGGCATTCCCCCAAAGGTGGCTTGCAATCCAGAAAAACTGGCCCTGCAAGGCCCTAACAGCTAAACCAACCAGAAAACAAACACAACCCCCCCTAAACTGAAACTAGCCCCCCACCAAAAAACACCTACAACTATCAAACAACCAGCTGCCACCCAGAGCACGAAGCCCAAAGGTGGCAACTGAGGAAACCTGTGGAAAACAAAACAAAACAACCCCCCCCAAAAACAACCAGAAACAGAACAACTTCAAAATACAAGCCCCAACCCCCAAAGTACTTTTCAAGAAAAACAAATAGCAAACAGTTTAAACTTTAAACACAATAAAAACAGCAAATACAATTCCCCACCCACCCCCCGAGCCCCCCACCCACAGAAACCCAAAGGCAAAAAACTTTGGAAAAGAGTAGGGGGAGAAGAGGGAGGGAAAAAAGAGAAAAATAGGACAGAAGAGAGAAAAAACCCTAAAACAAACTATTGGATGTCTTCTCCAGCACAGTTGTCCACAATCCACAGGCCAGTTCCAGGAGTCCAGGAGGCAGGCAGGCCGCTCTACCAAGCAGGAGCTTAGGAGCAGCACAGCCAGTCAGCGAGCTCAAGTGAGCTCCAGCAAGCAGCCCCTTGCTTTAAGTAGCTTCCTCCTGGGCAGGCTACAAAGCAAGGGGATTTAAAAAATAAAAAGCCTTCTGTGTGTGGCCAGAATGCCTGAGCTGAAAAGCTACAGGCATTCTG
Source organism: Paroedura picta (assembly GCF_049243985.1). Taxonomy (NCBI): domain Eukaryota; kingdom Metazoa; phylum Chordata; class Lepidosauria; order Squamata; family Gekkonidae; genus Paroedura; species Paroedura picta. The sequence continues at coordinate 79,109,970 of NC_135371.1, read as the reverse complement.
GTTGGCCACTCACTCCCCCCTCCCCCCGCCGCCATTTTAGGCAGCAAAAAATCAAGGGGAAAAAAGGGGGCAGCCAGAGGCTTCAGGCAATGGCTGCCTGAAGCCTCCGACTCAGCCGAATCGATGCAGACCCGCCAGAGGGAACTAGAGGGCCGATTCGGACCGTTTCTGGCTTGGAAACGTCTGAATCAGCCCCAATTCGGGCGATTCAGGCGTTTCCGAACCCAAATCGCCCATCCCTAATTCCTAGGTGGATCCCCTGAGTTTGCAGAAACATCTGTTTAGCCCCCATGTAGCCCTGTTACATGGATTTAGCTATCCACAGATTGCAGCCGTATGCAGATAATAGCAGATAGGTACACTTTATTCTGGTTTTATTATTTCACTAGGGGCAAAGCCCGTTGTCTCCAAGAATACAACGGGCGCTAGAGCTTGGCAGTGGGAAGAGGAAGGGGAGGAGTTGTCCAGTCTGTAAGGGCATGGGGTTGTCATGTGTGTTGTGTGGGAAGTTGTGGTGGCATGGTGGCAAATGAGGCCATGGGTGTGGAGATATGGGTGTCAAGAACCTGTGGTGTGGAATGTTCGTTGATTGTGGGAGAGGACTGACCTTTGGGAATTGTGGCATAGTGGTTACAGATGAGCTTTCCAGAGCCATGTCCTCAGATATGTGAAGGGAAAATCAGACTGGAGACTCTTCTTAGGGGAAGATGACATGGCAACCAATTCCCCCCAGTTCTACGTCATTTCCCTTCTTGTGTGAATTAGGCCACATTCACTGAAATGCCCCTCTGCCCTAATACACATGGGGTAGTCACAGTACACAGGTGTTCACCCTGTTCCTTCTGTCTCCCATATTTTCACTGTTGGTAAAATGTTATGTGCCCAAATGCTTCTTTCATGGTTGCTCCTTCAAAGAACGGATTTTTGTACCCTATTGCTTACTACCCAAAGGAGTCTCAAAGCGGTTTACAAACACCTTTTCCATTTGTCTCTCCACAACAGTCAACCTGTGAGGTATGTAGGGTAGTGAGAGATCTGAGAGAACTGGGAATGGGCCGCAGTGACCCAGCAGGCCTCAGATGTCTCAAAGCATTTTCCAATCGTCTTCCCCTTCTCTCCCCATAGCAGACTCCCCATGAGGGAGGTGGTGTAGCGAGCCTCACAGGGAAGCTGGCAACCCTAAGAGGAAGACTGTCTGTGCACAGCAGTCTTGACCTTAGTAAGGTTTTTAATACTGTTTTTTTATTTGCCAGGCCAAGGTTATTTGCCAGTGACCATTTCAGTTATGATGTGTCTCCAGACATTTACTTGTTCTCTATTTAGTTTCAGGCTGTAAATATTTATTTAGATCTTCCTGCACTTTCCAGACTCACAGGACTGATGCTGGTCTGCCTGTCTGCACCCCAGAATACAAACAGTTACTGATAAGGGCTGGCCATAACCCATAGGCCAGGAGGGACACTCCTGCACCAATCCCTACCAACTGCAGGCAAAAATGGCTCATTTGAAGGCTGGACTCTGAGGCATTGTACGATTTTGAAGTCCCACCTCCAAACCTTCAGGAATATTTCCAACCCAGGGGTAGCCAACCTCCAGGTGTGGCCTGGAGAGCTCCTGGAATTACAGCTCACCTGCAGAGTATAAAGATCAGCTCCCCAGGCAGAAAGGGCTACTTTGGACAGGGTTGTGGTAGAGAAGAAACATTTAAAGCTTCCCACACAGGTTGTTGTTGAATTGAAAGACTTGAGGCCTACTGCACAGGGTTGCTGTGCAGATGAAACAGGAGACAAAAGAGCCAGCTTCCTCTGCAGAATAACGCTGTGCAGTGGCCTCAAATCTGCAGAGTTGCAAAGAAGAAAGACACATGGCTTGGCTGTGTCTAACCCCCGGCCGGAGCAGTATTTTAAGTGAGAAGGGGCTTTTCTGTGGCCTCCCTGTCAGGCAACTGTTTGGCAGAAGGGGAAAGTCCCCCCCCCTCAAAAGGAAGGCCCACAGGCTCCCCTGCGTTGCTCTTGGAAAGGCCTCCCTCCCCTCAGTCAGGGCCTGTCAGAGGCTCCTTCGCAGCAGGCCTGAAGGGGGGGGGAGCACTCTCCAGCCTCCTGCCAGCTCTGTCAGGGCTCTGAGGCAATTTGCAGTTGGACATGACAGTTAGGACAGCCTTGGGGCGAAAAGGGCTGGTGCAGCCTCTGTTCTCATCCCCCTTGGCAGCCCTACTGACCTCCTCTCCCTGCGGTGGTCAGGAGCAGACTGGCAGCCAGACTGGGCTGGGTGAATGGAATTTTGGTCTGTCCTGGTGAGGGGCCAATAGGAAGGCACTTTGCGCACCTCCCCATTGGCTGCTTGGCCCTGGATGGACACTCAGGGGGCCCAATCAGGAGCCGCTTCGCAGCTCCTGATTGGGCCCTCTGAGTTTTCATCCTGGACAGGGCCCGCCCTAACTCCTCCCCAGGTGGCCTTACTCTTTTATTTAATAGGACCCTGTCCTATTTAAAGATAATCTTCTTACAGTTTCAAGCCAGTCAGTCATAATACATGATAATGTTATAGGCCATGCAAGGGAAATTTTACAAGACTAGAACAAACAGGCAGCTTCAAAGCAAAAAGGTTTTATTCAGGATACATGGTTTTCAAAGCATGGAGAGAAAGCACCTAAAGGGAAGGGTGCCATCTCTGGAGTCTTGGATACAATACAGTTCCCCTGACGCATCATCCCTATCTGTCCCTCTAACCAGTCAGGTTACGCGGAGGGTTCCCAGTCTAACCTATCACCGACAAATATATCTTATTTCATTTTAATTCTTTGTTTCAGCAATTATACATTCCTTACATAGAGCAGTTATTTCTGTAGATATGTTACAGAAGCTACATTTTACAGACTCAAGGTTACCTGGAGAAACAAAGAGATAACTCTATATACATGAGATGTTACAGTAGCCAGCAATACACTCTGTCTGACCTAAAAATGAACCATAAACAGACTGTGGCTAAAGTGTGTGTATGACTAAATTGTGTTCCACAAACTATACAATCCATATCAATTACGTGACACAACCATGCAGTTTCAAATAAGCCCTCAAAGCAAATGGTCTGAACTAGCTTGATTAGGCAGCAAAGAAAATATTGACTGCAAGGAAACTATGAGCTGCTGAACAAGCACCCCCCCCCCCCCCGAATCAGGTTGGTAATCCGTCATCTGGTTATTCAAAATCTTCTTCCACCATCTACTGAAATTCAGACAGGATGACCCACTGTCTGGAGGAGAAGATGCACCAGGCACAAAACAGCAATAGGTCATCAATAGCTAGCATCAATTCCCATGCCCAGGCAGAAGCAACAAGACAATGAGCTGCCTGATATAGAGCACGACAGTCACAAGTGAGGAGAGAAAGACTTCAAGGTTTCATGGCCAATGTATTCCAAGGGATCCAGTTTTATCCCCTTGCCTTCCCTCTGGGTATGACAGCACTTTGTCATAAACTGAGAAAGGTGGATTGGAGTTCAGAGGGATGGTTAACGCCTGGAAATCCAGGCAATGATTCCGAAAACTAATGAGTTAGCTAAGAATTCCTCAAGGAAAAATTTAAATGGTGAGTGTTAATTCGCCTATCAAAAAAAAGGTAGGCCCTTCCCCTCCTGTCTCCTCCTTCTGTGCTGTGTTCACAATAACCTTTCTCCATTAAATAACACAGGAAAATAATCCATTCTTTGAACAATAATTTTGAATTTATTGCCTAGCTCTTAAGATGCACATAAAATATTCATAACAATGCCACCAGCACAGTACACCTTTGCAGGGGAGAAGTCCCAATTAGATGCTGGTTAAATATCCATATATTTCAGTCTTCAGTTAATGAGTAAAACCTCATTGATGAATGGTTTGTGTCCTTTAATTTATATTGTGCTCTGCAGTGATCTGTTGAGAATATAACCAGCCAAAATCTAATCCTTCATTTTAGGGCAGTAAACATCCCCCGGAAGCAACATTCATCATTTTCAATCCATTCTAGTTATATAATGGACAACAGCTTGGTGGCTGCCTGGGAATAGAAATAAAATACATTCTGAAATAACGGCCTCAATAATTATCTTTACACATAAATACATTGACTTGTAGGAGGACATTTCGGGCCGGAATAACACGTGACACACCATTGTTGGGATAAACAAAGCCACAGCTTTATTATCTCCTCACAAGAGGGTTGGCACAGCATGGGAGAGGAAGCCTGACATAGCAGTTAGTGGACTGCACCACAATCCACGGAATCCAGAGGCATCCTTGGAATCTGCACCATTCCCAGCCAGGAAAGCAGATCCCCTTGCCTATTGAAGTCCACCCTAAGGGAAGCAACCTATGCGGGGGAGCCAATGGGCACCCACCTCATTCGGCTGTCCCCAGGCCACCTGGCAAAGCGAGCCCCTGGCCTCCCAGCTGGGTAAACCGCACCCATTTACATGCCACCTCTTAGGGAGATCCCAAACCCCAGGGAGTCTGATCGCACACGGAACTCCCTGCCAACAGCCTCCATCCCATGCAAACATGAAACTGTGGTGAAATATTAACAGAGAAACATCCACCTTAAACATTGACATAGGGTGGGTAGGAGGGAAGGTGCTCTGCGACATCCTGGAGAAGAGGATGGAACTTGCACACGTAGCACCTTTATAGGTGCCGTGGACATGCCTCTCCCTTTTACGTTGTATGTGCTGCAAGCACACAGCACATTTGGGCCACTGGGGCGGTTGCGTCCCCATCCAGCCAGCTCTCCGCAGTGTCAACCGGTGGCTGCTATGCTTGTTAAGGTCATTTCAAATGGGAAAATTTAGGAGATTCGTTGACCCCAGTATATACGCTCACACTACCAAGTTGCAACCCGAACATTAAATCTTACTCTTCTGCAGCAGCTCAACATGGCTACCCACCAAAAATGATTAACCTCCAGTAACGGGTGAACAGTCTGTCTGACACTCTAAAAAACACAATACAAATCTGGTGAAATATAGACTCACAGACACTTGGAGCAATTTGGATGGTCCACCCCTGAAATCAGATGACAGAGGAAGTCTTAATATCTCTTAGAAGGTTTCCAGTTGCAGCCGTAGTTCACCTGTGGAATACAGAAATGGTCTGGACTGTGGACACACTTGGCTCTGAATGCATTCTCTCCTTCCATGGAATCCAAGATTCCCCTTAGTTTATTGAGGAGCTTCAGATGATGAAATAATTGGGCAGATGGTTTGAGCACAATTAGAGAAAAATGTGAAGCTAAGAAATCTGAAAACAGCTGAGAACACATTGTCGAGTTTACTCTGTGGTAGTGACAGCAGAAAGGCAAGGTGCTATTTCTGCCACAATGCTGTCTGGCAAAGCTTTTCCAGATTGTGAAGAAGCTTTTATCTCAAGCCACTGAGGATGGTGACTTTAAAACATGGACGCCTGCTGTGATTCCTTTGTAATGCATTTTGAAAATATAAGTCCTCAAATCCACCATTAAGTCAAAATATAAGTCCTCAAATCCACACCAGAGCTGGACTGGCTCAATCTCAAAATGTTATTTGAGTGTAGTTCTATGTATGGATTTCAGGTAGTGAGGTACAAGATGCTTTGACATCTCGTGTGGTACATAGCACCTTTTATCATCTCCAGCTGGTTCTTCAGCTATGACTTTTCCTCAAAAAAATACGGTGTGGCCACAGTGGTCCATGCTGTGAACACATCCAAGTTGGATTACTGTAATTTATACAACATAGCTGCCTTTGAAAATGACCTGGAAACTTTAGTAGGCCGAAAATATGCCAGCCATATATTTATATTTATTTATTAGATTTTTAGACCACCCTTCCAGGAAGCTGGCTCAGCATGGTGTACAAAGTTGCATGTAAAATACAAAAATTATAATAATAAATTAATTTTAAAATTAGTTTTAAATAGGGAACAAACAGTTAAAAATAGCAGCAACAGTTTCATAAAGCATCTATTACTGTATTCCCAAAAATGTCAGGCTGTTCGAGGAGTAAATAGAGGACTACATGAGTGGACAGATGGGACAGGTAGAGCCATAGATAGGAAGATGGATAGATGTTAATTTTAACTCCAATCAACAGCCTGGCAGAAGTGCTCCATCTTGAGGGCTCTGCAGAATTGTGCTAACTCCAGCAGGGACTGGATGTACTCTGGGATAAATTCCACCAGGTAGGGGCCAGGATGGAGAATGTCCTTGCCCCGGTTGAGGCCAGACATGCCTCTTCGGGGCCAGGGATCGCAAGCTGGTTGGTATTGGAAGAACAGAGTGTTCTTTAGGGGGTATAGATAATTAGCCTGGTGTCACTGATTTCTCTGCATGATGGACCTGGCCAGGGAGTGATAAAAAGATTTGATAAGCCAAACTCTACACTTAAACCTTATAATTAGGGGGGTTATTTGGATAAAAAGAAGTTTTTTCTCTCTGTTATGTTATCTTTTGCATTTTTAAGTCATGCTCACACAAACAAAATCCACTTTATGTTCACTTTCAGGAAATCATACCTACAGTCATAATGCAATGCAAAGTAGTAGTCTGTTCCCAATGACGAAAAGTTCCCAGGGGACTGGAATGACTCATTTAAAAGCTGTTGGGAAGTTACTATTTTTCACTCTCATCTAAAATACAGGGGATGAATGACAGAAAATTGTTTTATGGGGGCGTTATAAAGATTGCTGACAGAGTGTGTGTGAAGCAGTTTGAATATTCTAAGGTATTATATACACATTAACTATATTGTGAAGCCACATGATGGTAATTGTGATAGACTGTAATCCTAATGATACTTACCTGGCAGTAGCCCAGTTGAATAATATGAGATTCACTTAAGAGTCGACCTGCTTAGGATTGCTTTCTCTGTTCCTCAAAACCTAATAAGTAGGCCCTCTTTCTTTTAAAGGAGAATCCTATACTGTGGCTGTTAGCAGCTTTTGTCCATCCTGCCGTTAAACAAACAAGATGATAGATAAACACGCTTACAAAACACAGTAAAAATCCACTAATTGGTTTAAGTAGAGAACATTGCTTTAAAAATTGAGTCCAAATGTAGTCACAGACTAAGGGTTTCCAAGGAAATGCATTTTGTTGTTAATTGTACGAAATGGCAGTGATTAGTGTTTACAAAAGAAAAACATGCACCTACTTAGTCTTATATAGGAACTCAGTACAAATTATTTTGAATTGTCAGGGAGGTTATGTTTGACACATAAGCAATCTCAGTTCTCCCAAGACAGATTTCCTTAATGATGAAGCTTCACTGTGAAAGAAAGAAATGAAAGAGAGAGCTTTTTAAAAAAAAGGTGTCATCAACATGCAATATGCATGTATACTCAGCACAAAGTGGTACAGGGGACACCAGCTAGCATTGGTGAAAATAAAATCTAACAGAAATGGAGGGCACTCACAAAAATAGCTCTCATGCCTCCTCTTCCTGATACAGCCCTGATTTTCTCCAAAACTGTGTCCCTGGAGATTGATGAACTCCCTGGTATGTTGGGTTTTCAAATTTCAGATGAGGCCTGAAGGTCTTCCAGTATGACAATTGATCTCCAGACTACACAGATCAGTTCCCCCAGAGAACATGGCTGCTTTGGAGGGTGGAATCTATAGAATTATACCCTAACTAGTAAAAAAGCCCATTGTATGAAGAATACAATGGGCGCTAGCAGGCGGGGACCAGAGCGAGGGACAGGCGAGGAAGGCTACCTGAAAGAGGAGGCGGGCGGCAGCTCCTCGGCGGGTTGTGTTTGTCAGCAGCCATTAGGCAATGGAGCCCCTGGCATCCATAGCCCCGAAAACAACCCGTGGTCCTAGGAGACGCCGAGGAAATAGAGCGGGAGCCTCCTCAGATCCGGTCCTGCATGCTTGGAGCGGCTGTCAAGGCAAACCAACAGGCAGAGACGCACAACAGGCAGAGACGGGGGCTCCCATGCAGGTGGCCTGACGCGTCAGAAGCGCTTCGCGCCTCCGACGCATCAGGCCACCTGCAAAGGAGCAACTGCAAGCCGCGCTTCGTGTGGCTCGCAGTTGCACGTGGCTGGGAATCGGAGGCTTCGCGCCTGCCAATTGGTCCCTCCGATTATCTGTCCGGAGGAAGGGTCCAATCCGGACCCTTCCTCATCCCGGACACATCCCGCCTCAGAATGCCTTACAGTTTTATTTAGTCTATGGCACCCACGGCACCACGGGCGGTGTTAAGATGAGGTCTCTTCCCTCTACAAACCCTGCCTTCCCCAGGGTCTACCTCCATGATCTCCAGGTTTGTACCAATTCAGAGCTGGCAATACTACTAGCAAAGTGTGGTCTAGTGTGAGAGGGTTGAATTGAAAAAAGTCTCTGTGTGTGCTGCAGGTGGAAGTGTTTTGTCAAAAATTCAGGGATGAATGACTACCACATGAGTGTGTTGGAAGTAAGTGATCTCCTAGTTAGGGGTTTCTTGTGCCACACACACCCCTCCCTAGTACTGATGATGTCGTGCCCCCCTTCTGCCACCTTGCCCCAGAAACAATTTCCACAGACCATGATCTCCCTAGAAATACAGCCATCTTTTTACACTCATCATGACATCGTTGGAAGTGATGTGCATAGACCAACCCTCCCTACAATGTCACAACTAATGAGAATGGCCAGGTACTGCCATGTGTCCCCTCTAACAACATGACCTTTCACCCTTGACCTATAGCCAAGAAGCTGGGACAGCCCCCATTGAAGTGACTTTAGGAAAGAAGCCTAGCAGTCACACACCACGGATCTTGCTGAAAACATGGGGACACCTATCTGGCCCCTGATCCTTACCACCCCACCACCAGTGTTGAGGCCTAATGCAAAAAGGCGTTATATAAGTGATAGTGAGGATGAAGAACTTGTTCCTGCCAAGCTCCACTTTCCATCACCAGTTGTTGACCCTGAGACTCAGAGCCACATGGATTTTGGAAAAGCAGCCATAGACATGTTGTCTGGAAGTGAGGAAATGTGGCAGAAGCTGCTGGAAGATTATCCAGATGCATAGCCATTGATTTTACCGGAGGGGTCCCCAGCATAGGTAATCTGAAAATGGCCATTAAAGGCAGAGGAGGGGTAGGAGAAACCCACAGGGGTGGTATAAAACTTAAGTAAATGTTCTCTTTATTTTTCTAGGTCCCAGCCATCAGACAGCCAGAATTTCCCTCATCAAGTACTGCCATGTGTCCCCTCTAGCAACACAACCTGTCACCCATGACCAATAGCAAAGAGGCTGAGACAGCCCCCCACTGAAGTGATTTTAGGAAATAAGCCATTTGTGCTACCAGACACGCATCTCGGCACTTGCTGAAAACATGGAGACTCCTATCAGACCCCTAATACTTGCTACCCTGCCACCTGTGCCTAATGCTACCATGAGGTGCCTGTTATTTAACTTTCCTACAGCAACTATGCCGCCATATTGGAGAAGCCATCATGTTGCTGGCCACCCTGCAGATGAGATGGACTTGGGAATACCCAACCTACTGCAGTGCATGTACCGGAATCCTGTTGAGGAGTCTGAAGTTTGGGAAACCCCAAAGGACACAGAAAACGTAGGGGCTTTTAATGAAACCATGGAAGTGGAAGACAAAATCATTTAACCCTCAAATAATGAGGTAAAAACATGTTTTTGTGGGTGGGTGTACAATGAAACCAGGGAGGCCATTAAGGAGTCCTATTACACTTCAGTTGTTTTGTATTATTCTGTTTGGACAGTTTCTGAGCGCTATATCATGGCTTTTGCCGTGAACTTCTCTTGTAAATCCTGTTTTTTTCATTGTGTGTGTGACAAGAAGAAGAAAAAGGCACTTAAGAGGAAGAGACATTTTTGTTACAATAAACGTGGTTTTTTTAACCTTGTGTGGTCATTCTGGTGCTAAGAGGGAGCAGTGATGGAGACACATGACAAAGAGGGAGTCTTAAGGCATATATATTATACACCTGGAATAGTAGGGTGATTTGGTGGTGTGAGACTGCTTTTCTTTCTCCCCCCCCCCCATTTCAAATTTTATTTATAATCCATTTCATAAAAATACATTAAACCATCTCAAAGTAACATGTTAATAGATTATACTATATCTGTTCCCTCGTAATAAAACAGTAAGGGGTGTTGGGGTGGGCTGTGTCCATGATCAAAACTCCCGGATTGGCCCCTAGCCCCCGGGCTGACAAGCAGAGGGGTCTCACCAAGACAAACCAGAGTTCCAGGGCAATCTGGAGACATGGCTGCCAGTCTGCTCCTGACCACTGCAGGGAGAGGAGGTCAGCAGAGCTGCCAAGGGGAATGAAAACAGATGCTGCGCCAGCAATTTTTGCCCCAAGGCTGTCCTAACTGTCAAGTCCAACTGCAAATTGCCTCAGAACCCTGACAAAGCTAGCAAGGAAGCTGGTGAGTGCGCTCCCTCACTCCCCCTCCCTTCAGGCCTGCTGCGAAGGAGCCTCTGACAGACCCTGACTGAAGGGAGGGAGGTGTTTCCAAGAGCAATGCAGGGGAGCCTGAGGGCATTCCTTTTGAGGGTGGGGAACTTTCCCCTTCTGCCAAACAGTTAGCTGACAGGGAGGCCACAGAAAAGCCCCTTCTCACTTAAAATACTGCTCTGGCAGGGGGTTAGACACAGCCAATCCATGTTTCTTTCTTCTTTGCAACTCTCTGCAGCTTTGAGGCCACTACACAGTGTTATTCTGCAGACAAAACTGGTTCTTTTGTCCTGTTTCATCTGCACAACAACCCTGTGCAGCAGGCCTAAAGTCTTTCAATTCAACAACAACCTGTGTGGGAGGCCTTCAGTGTTTCTTCTCTACCACAACCTGTGCTGCCCTAGCCGGGCACATGCAGGGTTAGTGCAAGGGAAAGCACCGAATCAAGCTAGTTCAAAGCACGTACCAGAGAGTAGTCAAAAGTCCAGTCCGGGTCTTATCAGGAATTGTTAGCTGACAAAGTCCAAAGGAGAACCGAAAGAGTTGTTGTTTATCTTTACCAAGGTCAAGCCGGGAATCAGTCAAACAGAGCTTCGCCAAAGCATTGGGGAGCAGGAAACCCATCAAGGCAATGGGTGAACATGTGCACAAAGTTGCAGCCACACTGAGAAGCACTTCTGCTGTGTTTAAGAACAAGCTGAGCTGAGTGGTGTGGCTAAAGATGTCGTCCTGAGGGGATTGCAGTGCAATCACTGGAGCCTGACAGGGGCCAATTGTGGAAGCAATTGGCAGAAAAGAGGAGGGGTACGCAAACCCCACCTCACCTTTCTACCCAGGAAGTCCTAGGGAACTCTTGGGGCCGTCTCCAATCCTTTAGGGAGTTTATCACCCCGGATTACAGGTTGTCAGCGTTTCGGGTCAAGAGGACGACCGCCATATTCTATCTTGGACTCTTTCTTTCTTTCTTTCTTTCTTTCTTTCTTTCTTTCTTTCTTTCTTTCTTTCTTTCTTTCTTTCTTTCTTTCTTTCTTTCTTTCTTTCTTTCTTTCTTTCTTTCTTAAAGAATCTGCTTTAACCCTCCACTACGATTTACTGCAAATGAATGCTGTGAACTGAGGGGAGGACATCTGCCATCCTCACGAAAGCCATCAATCCACACACAGAAATTCCAAGCCATCAATTAACGCACAGAGACTGCAAGTATTTCTCCATTTTTTTTGTCTCTCTTTTTTTCCCCTTTAGCTCTGCCTGAAGCCACCTTTAACTCTGCCTGAAGGCTGGGTAATCCTCTTTCCTAAGCAGAAGAAGGACTTAAATCAACTCAAATTAATTAGCAATAGCTCTTACTGCAATTGTTTTGGTTTTCGGAGATAAGAGATAAGAGCCGTGAATGGAAAGATCTCACGAGAATTCTGCTCCAGTACGAGAATATCTGCTTCACCGACTTCAATACGTCATTTACTAGTGCCAGGAACGTCGGAGGACAAAACAGACTTTTGCTCTTGCCTAGGACTGTATAGGACCTCTACTGGATATTTGCAAAATTGTCTGAGGTTGGTAACTGACTTACAAGCCTAAAACATGTCTATGCTAAAAAGAATGGCTCATCTAATAGAGAAACAAACCCAAGATTTAAAAGCATTCACAGAAGGATTGCTTAAGAATATTTTCAAGGAGATCCAAGACAGCAAGGAAGAAGTCTCTAACAGGAATGATGGATCAACAACAGTGGTTGATGATAGCTCTAAACAAGGTGGAAAACCATCAGCAGAAGAGAAATCTGAAATTTTGGAGATGGAAAAGGGGATGTTGGAGCCTTGCAGCCTAGATAAGGACACCCTTCTTTAAAAGACATACAGCCATCTCAAAGCAACAGTACACAAGAATCAATCAAAAGATATATGGATCTGCTGTGAAAGTAATCGATTTAAAGGAGCTTTTTTGGGGGAAAATTGTATTGATATCGGAGTCCAGGAGGTGCAACTGCCTCAAGATTCATCGATGCATACCCTGCGGGAAAGAATACAACTGCACTTTCTACGCCAAAGGCCAACTGGACAGAACATAAGTCTACGGGAACAATAAGATGCAGCAAGCCTCGATATGAGACCCCCTTAAGAAGACCGGGGAAGGGAAAGGAGAAGCAATGATTGAAATTTTTTTTCTTTGTTTTTCTTTTCTTCTGTAGGCACATAGGCAATATAATTGTAAGTGCTGGAAATATAAAATGAGGGTTTCCCCCCTTTCTTTCTTCTTTATTAGTGTATTGTCATAGGGCCAAAGTTCATACTGTTCTGCAAAAAATGTTCAATGTTAAGCATTTAACTCAAATCTGAAAATATACCTGTCAGGATGGCTCTTAGAATGCGTCAAGTATTGTTATAGGGCCAAAGCTCATATCGTTTTACAAGAAATGTTTAATGTTAAGCATTTAATTTAAATCTGGAAATATCTGTCAGGATGGCTCTTAGACTGTGTCAAGCAGTTAACATGGGGTCTAAGTAAGCTGAATCTGTATTATTAAATATATCTCCGCAGTGCCTCCCAGCCTAAACTTAAAGCTTAACTAAAAGGAGGCACCTAATGGAGGGGGTGTAAATGTAACCAAAGAAGACTTTATTTTACCATTTTTTGTATTAACAACTTATACTGTCTCTTTTTTATAGAAGACTGGGGAAGGGAAAGGAGAAGTAATGTTTGAAATCTTTTTTATTTTTCTTCTGTACACGCTACGATAAAGTGGGGGTCTTTCCCCTTTTTTCTTCTTCTTTACTGTTATAGGGCCAAAGTTCTACAAGAAATGTTCTACCGTTCTACAAGAAATGTTTAATGTTAAGCATTTAATTCAAATCTGAAAATATGGGGTTGAATATCTGTCAGGATGGCTCTTAGCCTTTGTCAAGTATAAAATGTTTTGGCAGGCAAGGGGGCACCTTTGGTAAAGAAGACGAGACTCCACTTTTCATTGGCATTTAAAATGGCCACAGCTTTATTCAACACCCAAAACAGAGGGTTGGAGGCAACAAGGGAATGAAGCTGACCTACGCAGTCCGCTGACTGCGGTTCCCAATGCCAAACCATAAGGAGCCCATCAAATTTCCCTGCTGAGAATACGGGTCTCCCCATGTGCATTGGCCTATTCCAGGGAGATGATCTGTGGTGGAGGGCCAAAGGGCGCAAACCTCTTTGGTTACCTCCCAGATTATCCGGTCATGAACGAGCTACCCAAGCTTACCCTGCAGGGTCTGCTTGCGGCTCGTTACCACCACCTCATTAATGAGGCCCCATTCCCCGCGGGGAGGCCGATCGCACACCGGCTCCCCTCCAACAGCTTCACTCTCTTGTGCCAATATATGCCACAGAACGAGGGACACCTCGTTCCCGCCAACCCTCAACCTACCGCAACCAATCTAACAGTGTCCACCTGATGTCAACAAGCCAGACATCCTGTCCCCAGTCCGATAGATGGACTCCATCTGTGCGATATAGGGCACTAAATTGACAGTCTATGTCGGGGTGCCAAATCACCCGACCCCCCATCTGAACAGTAAAACGCGAAATTGAACGGTTAACTTTTGCTTTAACCCGATTGATAACCCCTGGGCCCTTAACACTTCTCCAAGATGTGCGACTTAACATCTCTGACCACATAAGGAGAGTCCCGGGCATCCTCTGATGCAAGGCCGTCAAGTCATCTGTAATGTCATTAATCAGCTTCCGGCCAGGAATGCTTGTGATGTGATTCTCTCCCAGTTGTATGACGGCGACATCTGGCCTCCCCCAGAAGTGTACCGAATGAGCTGCAATCTCCAACAATGCTCTCCATCTAAGGCCCCGACATCCGATCCAGGTGATCCGAAGATGGCTCTCCAGACCCAGATGACGGTCCCAACCAGAAATGCTGGCATACCGGCTCGCCCAGTGCACAATACTGTGGCCAAAGATGAACACCTTCCACACAGGAGGGCATAGTCCTGGAACAAGGTAAAAGATTAATCAACAATATCTGGACGAGAACTGAAGATGGCGCCATAAAAAAAAGCTGGACTTCTGTTCAGCTCTTAAGCCATGCTGAGGGTCAGGAGCTTCTGCACCTGGCTGACCTGAGCAGATACGCAAATCTGCTCACCGGTCGCCCCAGGAACCGGGAACGGCATCCTGAGGGTCCTACAGATCCGTGGGGAGATAGGAAGACCGATCTCTCTGGATTAATAGCGGCGTGTGCTCAAGGTCACGATGGCGTCTTTGTCGCAAACAACTTTACAAGCTTGAAACGACCAGCTGACCTTACATTCTTCCCAGACCATCATTTACCAGATCGACAGGAGCAGAAGCTGACAGAAGCTGGAATCTACAACAGTAAGAATTGAAAGCTTTCTGGCTTTTCTCTCTCTTCTCCCACAAGCTCTTCCCTCCCCCCCCCCTCAACCAATTCACAAGCGAATTCCTTCTTTCGCTGAGTGAGAGACTCCCAGCTAATTATACCCATTAACCAAACAAAGAGAGTGCTTTGAAGATTTATTGGTGAAAGTTCAGTGGGGGAATTTGACTTGATACGGAGATCGACAAACTGATAATTTGGGATCGCTCGTGCTCCCGCGAGACCTCACGAGACTTTCTGTTTATAGTTTGTGACTGCCTAGAACTATGGAAGAATTAACTAAGGCACAGCTTTTCCATTTGTTATGCAAAGGAAACTCAGAGATACTGAAAGCAGTCAACAAGCTGGAAAAGGAAATTCGTGGGACTAAGGGGGAGCTTTTGGATGGAGCCCAAGGTCCGGAGAGACCAGCTGATGACGTAGCTCAGCTAACAGTAAATCAAGTGAAACTTCAATGTCTGGAAGTTAATCAACTGGAGGGAGAGAGTGCCAGAGATGTAAAAACCCAAAGTACCTTTAAAGAACCTGGGAAAACAGATTCAAGGAAGGAAAGTACCGAAAACCTGGAAGTCTATTCAGAGCAGGAAATGACTTGGATCAGCAAAATAAAAAGAGTCTATTCAAAAGCGACAGCAACTAGGAAGCTATCAGGAGATATTTCTGTGCGACCAGAGGAAGAGATCCAGATTGACAAAGGATTCAGAGCCCCCTCAAAGGTGATTACAAGCAAGAATCAAGTAAGAGATTTCTTTGGCCCTGACAGAAGGACAATCAGAAATACTCTACTATGGAAAAAAACACAATTTCATTTTCTGCTACCACCTGAAAGATGAGCTGAACAATGGAGTACTCTCCTGGCTTCCTGTGAGAAAAATAGCAGCAGTAACCTTTAGGACAGGTCCAATATATGAAGGGAACTGACTTTATATCATTTAAGACAATAATAGAATATATCCTTATAATAGATTATACCCTCCTATGTATCAACAACTACTTTGTTAAGAAAGATGGTAATAACTCCTAGATCAGGATTAATATGCGATGGGAACTGAATATGTATGTTAATATGTATGCTAAAAGAGGATGACAAACCATATTTTATAGGCATTAACAAGACGACAGTAGTAATTCTTGGGTCAGGGCCAATTTATGAAGGAGACTGACCTAATTTAAGATAATTTAAGATAATAACAGAATGTATTCCTATAACAGATCATACTCTCATATGTATTAAGAATCACTTGGCTAAGAAAAATGGTAAAAACTTCTAGATTAGGAATAATATGTGATGGGAACTAAATATCTATGTTAAAAGAGATGGCAAACCATATCAACTGGTCGCTTTTTCTTTACAACTTCTCTGTAAATGCTTTACATAATAATAAACAATAAAATTATTATAATAAAAAAAAAACAATATCTGGACGAATGTACGATTTGTAGGCTGTAGACTTCCAGCGACCCAAGCGCATTATCCTTCGCACGGAAGCTCCATCCTGAAAAGCTTGAGTAGCAGCCCCGATTCGGAAGGAATGTGTGCCATAATACTCAGCTGGCATGCCCAGTGTTCTTAAACACCCCTTTAAAATGTATGAAAATTGGAATCGTGAGAAACATGAACCGTCCTCATGTATCAATAGCAGACCTGCCTTGTGAGGGCGGACTTTCAAAAATCTGCCCAGCCATTGCACTGGACAGATGCTCGAACCCGACCTCTTCGGAATATAGATTGCTGCGCCCTTTCCTAATTGATCTGTTTTTGATCTTTTCTGGTGGACTATCAAGCCTCGCTTTTGCACTAGTAGAGCCTCAATTGTCAGGGCCCCTGACCCAGGGACCGCCTTAGAAGGAGAAAATAGTTCTCCACCCCTAAATGCCCCCAAAAAGGCCAGAGTAAATGCCGACCCAGCAAGGCAAACTTCATACTGATCAAAGCAAACCCTGCTCAGCGTGTGAACAATCTTTTTTAGTAAATGTCTTGTGATGGGGCGCCTCAAGTTCCTAACAACTGGGGATTCACGCTTCCAACCCGCAATGGCTTTTTGTGCCATAAACGATGACCCGGGGTCCCAGCTCCCAAAAAGCTTGCTAATAAATGACAGTCCTGCCAATTGGACCCTGATTGTTTTCGGGGATAAACCCTTTCTTCTTAAATGAGCCAGATGGTGCAGCAATAAATTTTCAGCCATAGGCCACTTCCCTCCGAAGCCCTTTGAGGCCGCGAAGGACAAGAAGTTCCTCGCCGCTCCCTCGTACGCCTGACGCGTCGAGGGCGCTAGTGACCCCATAATCCCTTGCAGAATCATTCGATGCCAAGGGACCAAAGTTCTTCCGGGATGACTTCTGGACTCGCACTCGCGTCCGGTGCCAACCGCCGAAATCTCTCGTCCTGGAAACGAGAGAGGGCGTCGGCTACCTCATTGTCCACTCCAGCCACGTGGGTGGCTTTAAAAGAAATGTTAAGTGTTATGCAAATCAGGACAAATTTACGGATCAGCCGCATGACCCTCGCTGACTTTGAAGATTGCCTATTCACTATGCGTACCACAGCTTGGTTATCGCACCAAAATGTGACACGTTTGTTGGCAAACCTGCGTCCCCAAATGACCACGGCCACTAAAATTGGAAAAGTCTCCAAAAAAGTCAGGTCTCGACGGACCGTTTCATTCCAAGAATCCGGCCAGTGCCTAGCGCACCACTGATTGCTGTAAAAAACACCAAATCCCAGGCTGCCTGCTGCATCTGAATGCACTTGCAAACAGTTCCCCAAAGATAGAGGCTTCTGCCAAATCGCCACGCCATTAAATGACTGCAAAAAAGTTTTCCATACTGCTAAGTCCTCTTTTAAATTTCTGGTTAAACGGATATGGTGATGTGATTTCCTGACACCCACCGTAGCATGTGCGAAACGAGCACAAATGGCCCTTCCAGGTGTGACCACCTTGCACGCAAAATTGAGATGTCCTATAAGGCTTTGCATCTCTTTCAGAGTGCATTTCGCTTTTTTGGACATTTCATTTAACAAACCCAACAGATTTGCTAATTTAGACTCTGGCAATCTGGAGGTCCCCCCCAATGAGTCCAGTTCTATCCCCAGATAGGTCAAAATGGCCGCTGGACCCTCAGTCTTCCCTTCAGCTAAAGGAACCCCTAATTCTCGAGCCAAATCTTGAAAAATGGAAAGGCGCTGTGCACATACCATGGAGTCCCTGGGACCCACAAAAAGAAAATCGTCCAAGAAATGGGTGGTCTCAGTGAATTGCCCCTTCTCTTTAACTGCCCATTCTAAGAATGAACTAAACGTTTCGAATGCAGCGCAGGCCACTGCACAGCCCAGTGGCATCGCCTTGTCAACGTACCAATGGCCATGAAAGTGCATTCCCAACAAATCAAAATCCTCTGGGTGTACTGGAAGTAGCCTAAATGCTGATTGTATATCACATTTGGCCATTAAAGCACCTCTACCATTAGCTCGGACTAAGTCTACCGCTTGATCAAATGACGCATACTTCACTGAACATACTTCTGGAGCTATCCCATCATTCACTGAAGATCCCTCCGGATATGACAGGTGATGGATTAATCTAAATTCACCCGGAGCTTTCTTCGGGACAACCCCCAATGGTGACACCCGTAAATTAGGAATAGGTGGGATATCAAAAGGACCTGCTATCTGTCCTTCCTTGCACTCCTTTTCAAGTTTTTCCTGACCACATCTGGCATTGCCCTGGCCGACTTCAAGTTATCACACATAGATGCCTCCCGAGGCCCCATGTATGGAATCCTAAATCCCTCTGAGAAGCCCAGAGCGATATACTCTGCAGCCACCCTGTTAGGATACCTCTTTAGCCAATCCATAAGATTAGGCAAACTTACCGGGGAGCTTTGCAGCGGAGTTAAGATGGTGCACCCTTACGCTGATTTGGT
The DNA here is from genome assembly GCF_049243985.1 of Paroedura picta. Classification (NCBI taxonomy): domain Eukaryota; kingdom Metazoa; phylum Chordata; class Lepidosauria; order Squamata; family Gekkonidae; genus Paroedura; species Paroedura picta. The sequence goes on along the minus strand of NC_135371.1, from coordinate 79,091,223 downwards.
TGAGCTTGACGATCCGGTGTTCCCCGACCCCCCTTCCTTTTTTCCGGAGGGTCGGGCCCCTCGAAAGGGCGTCTGAGCCCCGCCCTTAGTACAAGATGGGAGGGGATGACCTCCCCCACAGCTCTCGCATTTGTGATCAAAGCGACAACGCCGTCGCCTACACCCCTTGTTATTGAAATCCCAGCAGGGAAGACCAGAAGAACGCCTCCCAGTTCCCCATTGCTGGCTCCGCTCCCTAGGACGTCTGGCGCTGGAACCCACATGTACGAACGATGTATCTGGGTGCTTTAAATCCCAGTGGGCATCTGCGTTTTTTGAAGCCATTTCTCTAAATAACCGGTCATATTCTATCGCGGCTTCATCACCCGCGATGTCCCTGGCTTCCAAAATATGGGAAAAATATCTACCCAAATGCCAGCCCCTTTCAGGATAAGATCCGGCAATAATAGTTATATAAACCGCAAACCCTTTGAGCCAATTGTCAAAGGATCTCTCCCACTGGACACCCTTCTTTTTCTTTTTATCTCTCTTGCTACCAGTGTCTCCTCCTCCCTCCTGTCCTGGAATTAATGAGAAAAAATCCACAAAGTAGCCCTCCAGGGCCCTTTCTCGGATTTTTGTCCCCAGATGGACCCCTGGGGGGGCATCAGATACCTTACATTTTACAGGGGGTGCTCTGTCTTTTTCTGGAACACCTGCCTCATCCAACAGTCGTACATAGAATCATAGAATCATAGAGTTGGAAGGGGCCATACAGGCCATCTAGTCCAACCCCCTGCTCAATGCAGGATTAGCCCTAAGCATCCAAGAAAAGTGTGTATCCAACCTTTGCTTGAAGACTTCCAGTGAGGGGGAGCTCACCACCTCCATAGGCAGCCTATTCCACTGCTGAACTACTCTGACTGTGAAAAACTTTTTCCTGATATCTAGCCTATATCGTTGTACTTGAAGTTTAAACCCATTACTGCGTGTCCTCTCCTCTGCAGCCAGCAGAAACAGCATCCTGCCCTCCTCCAAGTGACAACCTTTCAAATACTTAAAGAGGGCTATCATGTCCCCTCTCAACCACCTTTTCTCCAGGCTGAACATTCCCAAGTCCCTCAACCTATCTTCATAGGGCTTGGTCCCTTGGCCCCAGATCATCTTCATCGCTCTCCTCTGTACCCTTTCAATTTTATCTACGTCCTTCTTGAAGTGAGGCCTCCAGAACTGCACACAGTACTCCAGGTGTGGTCTGACCAGTGCCATATACAATGGGACTATGACATCTTGTGATTTTGATGTGATGCCTCTGTTGATACAGCCCAAAATGGCATTTGCCTTTTTTACCGCTGCATCACACTGCCTGCTCATGTTTAGTTTACAATCCACAAGTATCGTTCACACACAGTGCTACCTAGAAGCGTATCCCCCATCCAGTAGGCATGCTTTTCATTTTTCTGACCCAGATGCAGAACTTTACACTTATCTTTATTAAATTGCATCTTGTTCTCATTTGCCCATTTTTCCATTGTGTTCAGATCTCGTTGAACTCTGTCTCTATCTTCCGGAGTATTTGCCAGTCCTCCCAATTTGGTGTCATCTGCAAACTTGATGAGTAGTCCCTCCACCCCCTCATCTAGATCATTAATAAATATGTTAAAAAGTACCGGGCCGAGCACCGAGCCCTGAGGTACCCCGCTACTCACCTCTCTCCAGTCTGATGAAACACCATTGACAACAACTCTTTGAGTGCGGTTCTCTAACCAATTCCCTATCCACCTAACTATCTGAAAATCCAGATTGCAGTCCTTCAACTTATCCATCAGAACATCATGGGGAACCTTGTCAAAAGCTTTACTAAAATCCAAGTAAATGACATCAACCAAATTTCCCCGATCCAGCAAACCTGTTACTTGGTCAAAAAAAGAAACTAGGTTGGTCTGGCAGGACCTGTTGGAGACAAATCCATGCTGACTTCCTTGGATCACCAAATTGTCCTCCAGATGTTTGCAGATCGCTCCCTTTAATATCTGCTCCATTATCTTCCCCACAACAGAGGTCAGACTCACTGGTCTGTAGTTTCCTGGGTCATCCTTCCTCCCTTTTTTGTAGATCGGAATAACGTTTGCTCTTTTCCAGTCCTCCGGGACATCTCCAGTCCTTAAAGAGGTTCCAAAGATGATGGACAAGGGCTGTGCAAGTTCTCTGGAAAGTTCTTTGAGTACTCTCGGGTGCATTTCATCTGGACCAGGGGATTTGAACTCATCCAGTGCAGCTAAATGCCTCTCGACAACCTCTCTATCCATGTTAACCTGCCACCCAGACACTATCCTTTGGCTACAGCCATCTCTAGATGTGCCTAAACACTTTGACCTGTGGGAAAAAACTGATGTAAAATAGGCACTAAGCCTTTCTGCTTTCTCTGCATCTTTCGTTAGAGTTTGTCCATCTGCACCCAACAGTCGTCCTATTGCCTCCTTGACTTTACGTTTGCTCCTCACATAACTGAAAAATCTTTTCTTGTTACAATGGGCTTCCCTGGCCAATCTTAGCTCACTCTCAGCTTTGGCCTTTCTGATGATTGATCTACAGTGCCTAGTAACCTGTAGGTACTCTTCTTTAGAGCTCTGTCCTTCCTTCCATTTCCTGAACATTTTCCTTTTCTTTCTTAGTTCCTCTTGAAGTTCTCTGTTCATCCAAATAGGCTTCTTAGAGCTCCTGCAGTGTTTTCGTATTTCTGGAATAGACATTGATTGAGCATGCAATAGCTCTTGTTTGAGTAGCGCCCACCCTTCACATGCTCCCTTCCCTTCCAGCATTCTCATCCATGGTATGACACTCATCATGTCTCTGAGTTTATTAAAGTTTGCCCTACGAAAATCCAACATCCGCATCTGGCTACAAGCTTCCTTGGCTCCCCATCTCAAAAGGAATTCTATGAGGACATGGTCACTTCCCCCTAGGGTCCCCACCTCCTTCACCTCATCCACCAACTCTTGCCTGTTGGTCAGTATTAAGTCCAGTATGGCTGAACCTCTTGTGGGTTCATCTACCATTTGATAAATGAAATTGTCAGCCAGGCAGGTCAGAAATTTGCATGACTGAGGACGCTTCGCAGAGTTAGTTTCCCAGCACACATCTGGGAAATTGAAGTCGCCCATGATGACAAGGTCCTGCCGTTTGGATATTTTCACAAGCTGCTCACAAAGTGCAGCATCAACATCCTCTCGTTGGTCAGGCGGTCGGTAGCAGACACCAACCAGCACACTGTTTGTTTTCCCCTCGCTTATTTTCACCCAGATGCTTTCCACTGCAGATATGCTCTCCTTCACTAGCATTTCCTGACAGGTAAGCCCTTTCCTCACATACAGTGCCACTCCTCCACCTCTTCGATCTATTCTGTTTTTTCTGAACAGTTCATATCCATCCACCATTACATTCCAGTCATGAGAATCATTCCACCAAGTTTCTGTGATGCCTACTAGATCATACCTTTCCATCAGCATGAGAAGTTCCAGCTCTTCCTTTTTATTGCCCATGCTTCAGGCGTTAGTATAAAGACAACTGAATCCTTTTACTTTTGGTTCCCTATGAGCTGGCCTTGCCGGTTGGGCTGCCTCCGATCGTTTTCCTTCCATACACTCCCTATGTTGATCGTTTCCTTCCCCTAGTGGCTTTAGTTTAAAGCTCTCCTGATGAATCTCCCCAGGTTCTTGCCAAACACATTCTTCCCCAGTTTTGATAAGTGCAGTCCATCAGGTGCTAGTAGGCCTTCCTCAAGAAAGCCTATCCCATGGTCCCAGAAACCAAATCTCTCCTGCCGGCACCAACTACGCAGCCAGTGATTCACCTCCATTATCTTCCTCTCCCGATGCATTCCTCTTCCCTTGACAGGCAAGATTGAAGAGAATACCACTTGTGCCTCCATTTGCTTGAGCTTCCTCCCCAGATCTTGATAGTCTTTTTTAATAGGAGCGATGGTATTCAGGGACATGTCATTCGTTCCCACATGGACCATCACAAATGGGTAGCGATCCGTAGATCTGAGGAGTTTGGGCAGCCTTTCTGAAACATCTTTAATTTTCACCCCTGGCAAGCAACACACCTCTCGGGTTAGGGGGTCGGGCCCAGCCACATGGCGATCCATTCCTCTTAGCAGGGAGTCTCCAATTACCAGTACTCTCCTTTTTTTTTCTTCTCAACTCCATTTCCTTCTGTCCCCGTGGCCTCTTCCCTTTGTCTTAGAGTTTGTTTTGGGACCTCTTCCCTTGTTGACCCTTGCACCTCCTCTGCAAGGGCCTGAAATCTATTCTGGAGCACCAAAGGCCCCGAGAACTGTCTTGCCCTTCGCCGTTCAGTCTTTTTCCGAACTGCCTGCAGAGGCTCCCTATTGTGGTCAATCTCCTTGTCCTCTTCAGGACTGGTTGTATTCTCTTTATTCCATGTTGCAGAGCTCTGGACTATGAACTCCTCCCCTTTCTTACTTTGGGTCAGAGTAATAATTCTGTTTTCTAGTCCTCTAATCTTTTCCTCCAAAAGTCTTACCAGCTTACACTTGGGGCAGCTGTAGTCCATCTTGTCTTCTGGGAGGAAGGCAATCATGTCACACTCACTGCAGATGATGGGATGAGTGTCCTGGAGGTCCATTGTAATGTCTAGGCAGTGGAAGTACTAGGGAAATATAATCTACTGATATAATCTACTGATTCTAATTGCTCGGCCAAGAACCCCAGGCTAAGAGCCACAGGCCAAGAGCCCTTTGTCTCTCGCCCTTCGGCTCTCGCCTCTGGTGAGGAGCAGCCCTTTTTAAGCCTCCCAACAATTACCCAGCAATCACCTCACCCAGGCAGAACAATAGCCTCACCTGGTCAGCAGCAACTCTCCCCAGTAGCTCTCTCCACGTGCTCTCAGTTGTCTGAGCTCTGCCTCTGGCGAGGAGCAGCCCTTTTTAAGCCTCCCAACAATTACCCAGCAATCACCTCACCCAGGCAGAACAATAGCCTCACCTGGTCAGCACAACTCTCCCCAGTAGCTCTCTCCACGTGCTCTCAGTTGTCTGAGCAGTTGTCGGTCCAATACTGAGCAGTACTGGACCGACGGAGATCCATCCACTTAGGAATCCCCGGGACAATGCCAGCCCGCCCGCCGGATGTCCATCCCCTCGTCCCAAGAGGTGGACTCACCCGACGACGAACTGCTCCTAGCAGACCTTCTGCGTTTATGCACACTGGATTTAGAATGCCTCTTGCGCTGAGGAGAATGTCTCAAAGCCCCCCGCACTGACTCTTCTGACGTGACACTCTTGGCATCACTCAAGTTTCTTCCAGGGTTGCTCCTAACTTGAGCCTCCCCAGACATGTGCGTAGCAGTCATGTGCTCCACCGCTTGCACATAACCTAGCCAAAACTTGCCATCCGGCTTGTTAACTGAACCTTTTGGCTCGGATATGTGACCACAGGCTGCAGAGGAATCTGAAATGACTGACCTAGAAGCCTCATCTTCCCCTGACCCAGAGGTTGTAACACTACTGGACTCAGATGTCTGCACATCTGCTCTGCCCCGGCGTCCCGAAGAAGCAGACCTTCTTATACGAAGAGAAGCCTTAGCCTCTCTGCTTCCCCTGTGTCGTGTCCTGCCCCTACCCAGATCCAAAGGGGAACTGTCTGAAGAGGATGCCTGCCTAAGAGCCACCTTGCCACGCTTGGGCTGTGCAGCTCGAACAACATGCTGCAATCTAGCATGTTTTACAGATTTTGAGGCCGCAGAAGCCTCTGTACCCTTTGCTCCCTGCTGCCCTCGGGCTCTGGGCCCGCGAGCCGCACCCTCCTGGCTCCTAGCCCCGTGTCCCCTGCTGGTGGACCGGGACCTGGCCGTCCTGGCTGCCTTGGGAACTGAGGCGGCCCTCTCTGCTCCGCCGCGGCTTGTCCCGCCCTTCCCTGTCTTTTTCGATGGCAAGGCAGCCGCCCAGGCCGCACGGGCCTTGGAAGCGCTGCTGCGCTTCTGCCTCTGGCCCAGGGCCGCTTCCACAGGCTCCTGGCCCCTTGCAGCGCTCCGAGTCCGGGGACTAACCCCCGCCCCAGCTTTACTGCCCCGGGATCGCTGCCCCTTAGCCATGCCTCCCGTTCTCTAGGTTTGCTGTCCTCCTTATTATTATTTTTAAAAACTCCCACTCCTGGGAACAACCAACGTTTTTTGTTTTTTTTTTGAGGAAAAAATTGCTGCTTCTCTGCCCCCAAGCCTACTCGGAAGACAATCTGACAGAATGTCTCGTTGTTCCGAGCAGGCCCGCACTCTTGCCGCTCCCGGAGCCGATCAGGCAACCGTTCGCTTGCCCCGGCGGCTGGCAAAGAGGCGGGAAGGAGACGGGCGTCGTCCTAAACGGACGCTCCTGCCCCGCCCCTCGCTGCGCCAAAGAGCCGCACGGGTGAGTCCGTGCCGCCCATTATAGGTGGTATGTGACACCAAAAGTAACTGTCTGGAAATGTGGTAACTAAGTAGGCCTCTTTTCCTAAATGTGGTGGAAATGTAAGAAAGCTTATAAATTCTAGGCAAAAGTTCATACTATTGCGTAGTTAACGTGGGGTCTTAGATTCCCTATGTATGCTGAAGTGTTGGAAATGTCACGATAAAGTGGGGTTTTTTTACCCTTTTTTTCTTTTTTATTAGTGTATTGTTATAGGGCCAAAGTTTATACTGTTCTACAAGAAGTATTCAATATTAAGCACTTAATTCAAATTTGAAATATGGTGTTGAATATTTGTCAGGATGGCTCTTAGACTGTGTCAAGTATAAATTGCTTTACAGGTGTTATGTGACACCAAAAATGACCATTAAAATTGTTTAAAACTATGTTAACAAATGTTGGAAATGTGGTAACAAAGTAGGCTTCTTTTCTTAAATGTGGTGGAAACGTGAAAAAGTTTATAAGCTTTGGACAAAAGTTCACACCATTGTGTAGTTAATGTGGGGTCTTATATTTCCTATGTAAGCTGAATCTGTATTATCAAATATAACTCCGCAGGGCCTTCTAGCCTAAATTCAAAGCATAACTAAAAGGAGGCACTTAATGGAGGGGGTGTAAGTGTAACAAATGAAGACTATATTTTACTATTCTTTGTATTAATAACTTATACTGTTTCATTTCTATATTTCTATCTTTATGAAAATAAAAATATATATTAATAAAAAAAGAAAAAAGAAATACTGCAAATTCTAACTCAATAAAGGGAAGCACTAATCATTAAAAAAAAAAAAGAACAAGCTGAGCTGTCACACCAAGTGGCTGCACCTGGCACTCAGCCTTCCTCCGGTGAATGAGCCCCACCTTGCTTGTTGCTTTAGTCTAAGCCGAGCACTTTTCCTACGTGTTGCCAACGTCGTCCTCCTGCATTCCCTCCTGCGCTCTGGAGAGGAGTCTGGGCTGTTCAGGGGTGTTGCTGCAGGCTGAGGTAATGCTGGTGCAGAGGGCATGGTGCTTGTCTGGCTGGTAATGCTGGTGCAGAGGGCATGGTGCTTGTCTGGCTGGTTGTGGCTCCCTATCGGGACTTGGTGTTGCTGCAGGCTGAGGTAATGCTGGTGCAGAGGGCATGGTGCTTGTCCGGCTGGGACCTGGTTGTGGCTCCCTATAGGGACTTGCCTCTCTAAGCAGCACTCTGCTGCTTTGCTCCAGCTCTGCCACTTCTTCCTCCAAGGGAGCTGGCAGGATGAGCTCAGACAGTGGTGCAGAAGCACCTCTGGAGACGGGGCCATGACACAACCCTGTCCAAAGTAAACTTTCTGCCTGGGGATCTGATCTTTACACTCTGCAGGTGAGCTGTAATTTCAGGAGCTCTCCAGACCCCACCTGGAGGTTGGCTACCCCTGGGTTGGAAATATTCCTGGAGGTTTGGAGGTGGGACTTCAAAATCGTACAATGCCTCAGAGTCCAGCCTTCAAAGGAGCCAGTTTTGCCTGCGGTTGGGAGGGAGTGGTGCAGGTGTGTCCCTCCTGGGCTATGGGTTATGGCCAGCCCTTGCCAGCAACTGTTTGTATTCTGGGGCACAGACAGGAAGACCAGCATCAGTCCTGTGAATCTGGAAAGTGCAGGAAAATCTAAATAAACATTTACAGCCTGAAACTGTAAATAGTGAACAAGTAAATGGCTGAAGACACATGGGAACTAACTAGACTTTAAATAAAAAAAACAGTATTAAAAAACCTTACTAAGGTCAAGAGGAAGGGAAGATGATTGGAAAATGCTTTGAGACACCTGAGCCCTGCTGGGTCACTGTGGCCCATTCCCAGTTCTCTCAGACCTCTCACAGCCCCACATAACTCACAGGTTGACTATTGTGGGGAGACGAACAGAAAAGGTGTTTGTAAACCGCTTTGAGACTCCTTTGGGTAGTAAACAGCAGAATACAAAAATCCGTTCTTCTTCTAAGGAGCAAGCAGGAAAGAAGCATGTGTGCACATAATATCAACAGTGAAAAAATGGAGAAGAAGGAACAGGATGGACACCTGTGTACTGTGACTACCCCATGTGTATTAGGGCAGAGGGGCATTTCGGTTTCTGTGGCCTAATTCACAGAAGAAGGGAAATGACGCAGAATTGGGGGAAATTGGTTGCCCTGTAATCTTCATAAAGGTAAAGGTAAAGGTATCCCCTGTGCAAGCACCGGGTCATGTCTGACCCTTGGGGTGACGCCCTCTAGCGTTTTCATGGCAGACTCAATACGGGGTGGTTTGCCAGTGCCTTCCCCAGTCATTACCGTTTACCCCCCAGCAAGCTGGGTACTCATTTCACCGACCTCGGAAGGATGGAAGGCTGAGTCAACCTTGAGCCGGCTGCTGGGATTGAACTCCCAGCCTCATGGGCAAAGCTTTCAGACTGCTGCCTTACCACTCTGTGCCACAAGAGGCTAATCTTCATACAAGAGTATAAGAAGGACGGTCTAATAATTAAACCAAACAGAGAGAAACAGACCTATCTACTGGCGATATAATAAATATATTCATAAAATAAAGAAAAGTGTCCTATTTTTGTAGTTTTCCTTGTTTCTTTATTCTGTCAAAACGGAATCCAGGAAATATCCGTATTCAGTGAGATTCTTTCATTAGTGACAAGTCCTGAACATTAAAGAAGAATTATTATTACAATATCAAAAGAAATTATAACAATAAATGCAATAAGTAAAGAGAGCTCCCTACCTCTGAATCTTCAGTATAACAATAAGTATTGAGAATATAAACATGCAAGTATAATACAAGAAGTATATTAATCATTATTAACCTTAAGTCTAAAATCTATTATACTGTTGATTCATATCATACTTTACCTTATATATACTAATAGTATAATACTGGCCACAGGCTCACATAGGTATGGGGATTCCGGTCTGTATTGACACGTTCCTAACTGACTGAATTGCTACCAAAATTTTTACAAACTAAATTATTCCAGGTGTGGGTCTTGTTAACAACAAGTCTCTTGGATAATCATCCTGAAACTACTACAAGAAGCATGCCAGTTCTAGTGCTGTGTTTAAACCACGTGGTTGCAGGGTGTCCATGGAAAAAATGTAGAAGGATTCCCGTTGTAAAAGTTTCTTTTGTATATCAATCTTCTGGTATATGTGGGTGGTGACATGTTCAATGCCAAAGAATTGTAATTCATCTGCTGTGTGCTGAAATTCCATGCAGTGGCTGACGATTGGAGCTTCGAGGTTTGAATTTCTTACTTTGGACTGATGCTCTTGAAATCTAATTCTTATGGAACTAGTGCTAATTCCAATATAATATCTGTCATAAGGGCATACAATACAGTAGACACAATTTTTTTGTGGAACAATTAATATAACTGTTTACTTTAATAGTAAAGCCATTGATAGGATATGTAAAGTCCTTAATTGGTAGTAAATTAGCACATACCCGGCATGAGCCGCATCTATGATTTCCTGCCAGTAACAATCTTAAAGGAACCTCCTCCAATAAACCTCAATGACTTGTCAATTCTCCTATATTACGATTCCTCTTCCATGCCACCCTCAAACCATATTGTTTCTTAGATGTGGTGGGTGGAAACTAGCATAATGTAAAAGTGTATTCCTATCAGTAGATTTTTTGTATGATGAAATGGATACCTTGCCTTCCAATTCTATAGTAACTAGGGTATCCAAAAAGGGCAACTGTTGTTTACTGGTATTTCCCACAAATTTAATATTGGGATGTTAGTTTGCCCAATCTGGAAAATCAACCACCATATCTTCCTTACAAAAAATCATTAAAATGTCATCTAAAAATCTGCCATAAAATAAAACATCCTTGCAGAAAGGATTTGCTTCCTGATTGCAAATCCAATCATTTTCCAAATTAAATATAAATAGATTTGCAATTCTAGGGGCTACTGCTGAACTCATGGAAACCCCATGTGTTTGGAGGTATAATTCAAAAATAAAACATGTATTTTCCAACAATATGTCTAATAAATCAAGCAAAAAATGGGTTGGTGGGTGCTGTGTCATCCTAGCCTCCGGTAATGTTTATATGGATTGTCTAGCCTGATTGTCCATCCTTCCCAGTTGGGTTGGCCTAGCTCACCTTGAGCCGCCTTAACTGATGAGGCCCCACCATTATGTTCGAACCCTTGTTCGAACCTATCTCTTAGGCTCTCTGCCCATGCCCTAGCCACTACCAGAACGCAGGCGCTACCTGTGCCTCGTTCCCACCAACAAAGAATTACCATGTACCCAGGTCTGGAGTTGGGCCTTTATTCCCTGAAGCCATAAATCCAACCCCCTGTTGGAAAGGTGCACATCATCAGGTCTGTAGAAAGCAGGGCTGTCACTTGTAATGTCTCTGTGGTCCACCACCATGCAGCCCCATGCTCCAACCCTCTTGGAAACTGCCTTGTTGATTTTCTGCACAGTTCGGTTGATCTTGCTGGGTGACCTCGTCTCCCTCTATACTCTGCACTCTATAATGCAGGACCACAAGATTTGAGTCCGAGGTAGGTGCAACTGTAGAGCCTCCAGGTCACTCATGATGGTATTAATCATCTGCATGCTCTTCATGGCCAGAAAGTAGTTGCCTCCTAAATGCACTACCAATGCAGTTGAGGCACCAAAGTTATAGACTGTGCCTGTCACCTTCTCCCACATTGCAGGCCAATGCAGACCACGATATCACAGCCAGCAAACAGCAAGATCTTCCAGCCTCAGATTCGTGGACCATCTTGAGCTGGAGGCGTAGTGGGAGGCCCAGAAGACAAAACTGTGGCCCAGAATCAAGACCATATGGGGAGGTGACAGCAGCCTTGAAATGAGTTAGAGGTTACATTTATGTTTACATACGCACGTAGCCCCTATAGGCTCATGACCTCCACCTCCCAACCCCAATGATTTGCCAGGGAGATGCCCCCATATGGAAAGCCTGGGTGGCGGCCCCTATCCCAAATGAATGTGAGCTGAATCCCGCTAGATTCATACCCAACTTCCTCAAGCAAGCCCGCAAGATCGCTATAAATTGGTAGCGGGAAAAACAGGAGCCATCCTTGTGGATCAGCAAGAGTCCCAGTGCTGTCGGCCGCATGGCCAAATATGTCGGCACGCAGCACACTGGGTCTGGTGCCTAGACCTAGTCAAGGTGATTTGTGCACCCCTCCCCAACTGATCCATCTTTGAAAGGCTAAGCCTATCTTTGCATGCATCCATATCCCCGACTTTCAGAGCCGAGCTTGAGGCTGCAAACTTAGCGAGCGCCAACAGTTTGCTGCTCCTAAACACCCCAAAAAGGCCAGAGCATATGCAGCCCTTGCTAATTTGAATTCGAAACTGTCTGTGTATACTGAAGCCAGGTGCCCTACCACCTGCTGCAACAGCGGGAGTGTGATTGGACACCTGCGATCCTTCCTTCCTGGCTCCATCTTCTGCCAACCATCCAAGGCCCTGTGGGCCATTAACGAAGATCCTGGGTCCCATTTTCCCAGGGCTCTGCTAAAGAAGGAAAGGCTGGCAAGGTGCACCCGCATGGTTCCCGGGGCCATGCCCTTCCTCCTGAGGTGGGACAAATATCTGAGGAGGACAGGTTCATTCAGGGGCCAGGACAACTTGTGCCCGTCAGCCCTGGCAAACAACAATAATCCCTTGGCCACTCATTCGTAGGCACGCCATATAGAAGTGGCCATGACTGCCTGCAGAATCACTTTTCGCCAAGACTCCACAGATCAGCTGGAAACTCCTCCTGGGCCTCTGGGGCGAGTTGACAGAATCTTTGGAACTGAAATGAAATAAAGCATCTGCTACCTTGTTTTTCACCCCTGCCACATGCTTTGCCATGAATTTTATATTATTTTCAAGACAGGTGAGCACTAACTTGTGCACTAAACGCATGACCCCGTCTGACCTGGAACTCTGTTTGTTGACAACCATCACCACTGCTTGGTTGTCACACCAAAATACAACCTGGTGATTTGTGAAGCTGCCTTTCCAAATAACGACGGCCGCCACTATTGGAAATAATTCCAAGAAAGTTAAATCCCTCAAAACCGCTGCCTTCCAATGTTCTGGCCACATTTGCACACACCATTGTACCCCATAGATGAGACCAAAGCCCCGGCTCCTGGCTGCGTCGGAATGTACCTGTAAGGAGTTGTCCACTGCCAGTGGGGTTTGCCATATGGTCATCCCATTGAATCGAACCAAAATTTCTTGCCACAACCTGAGGTTCTTAATAACCCTGGTTAGTCGGATATGGTGCACAGGGGATGTCGCCCTGCCCCATGGCCCTGTTGTCATGAACCTCGATTCATCCCTGTTTAGTTTCATTTCCTGAAGCCTGGCAAGGCTGGGTGTTGTAAAACTGTAAATCCATCCTCAGGTTCCATGACTCCCCTACTTTCCCAGTGGGGCGTCTTTTTCCTTTCGCGTTATCAAATTCTTCCCGCGACCTTGCATAGACAGCAAAGACTCAACAGAAATATAGCTGTAGAGATTAGACTCTGGCCATGTGGCAGCCTGTAAATTCCGGCACTTTTGGTGCCCTCTACTCTCCCGCCGAAATGCCTATATCCCCCCTCCCTTATCCATAATAACCTATATCTATTCTATGTCTAGTGTTCTTTGTTATTGCCAAGATCTTTTGCTTGGGAGATCTTGGCCCTGTCTAGCAACTCTGTAGATTTTGTTCAATAAAGTTCTTCCTTGGATTTTCAACCACTTGTTGGATTTTGGATGTGTCTTTATCACAGATTCTACTGCCTGGGCTCAGCCTGATTCCTGACACATGTATAGCCTCGAGCAAAAGGCTCTGCCCGGTGTGACCACCCGACATGCAAAATTTAAGTGCCCCAACAACACCTGCAGTTCCTTCAGAGTAGCCTTAGGTTTTCCCAGCAGCTTTGCTATAAGCCACTCCAGCATGGCCAGCTTATCAGCAGGTGACCAAGAAGACCCTTGGACTGAGTCCAACATTATGTCCAAGAATGACAATTGACTGGCTGGCCCTTCGGTTTTCTCAGGGGCCAAAGGCACCCCCAGTTCCTCTGCCAACCTCCGAAACTCACCAGCCTATCCGCACACAAGGCAGTCCCTGCCGGTCCAGCAAAGAAAAATCATCAAGAAAATGAGTTTCACAAGAACAAGTCATGTCAGACCAACCTTATCTTTTTTTTTCGAGAAAGTGACTACCTTGCTGGATCGGGGGAATGCCGTGGACATGGTTTATCTGGATTTCAGTAAAACTTTTGATAAATTTGGGGGAGCTTGGTCTGTTTAGCCTAGAGAAGAGATGACTGAGAGGAGATCTGATAACCATCTTCAGGTATTTAAAAGGGTGTCATATGGAGGAAGGAGCAGAATTGTTCTCTCTTTCCCCAGAGGGACAGACCAGAATGAATGGGATGAAATTAATTCAAAAGAAATTCCATCTAAACATCTGGAAGAAGTTCCTGACAGTTAGAGCGGTTTCTCAGTGGAACAGGCTTCCTCGGGAGGTGGTGGGTTCTCCATCTTTGGAAATTTTTAAACAGAGGCTAGATAGCCATCTGACGGAGAAGGTGATTCTGTGAAGGCAAAGGGGTGGCAGGTTACAGTAGATGAGCGATTGGGATATGAGTGTCCTGCATAATGCAGGGGGTTGGACGAGATGACCCATGAGGTCCCTTCCAACTCTATTGTTCTATGATTCTATGATCATGTAATTTGAGTAATTCTTGCTTTTATGCTGCTTATAATAGCCTTTTTATTTATTTATTTATGTTACTAAACTCCTATCAGCCCCAGAATATCATTCAACTATGTTGAAATGAATGCAAAATAAGATTCAGGTATAGAATTTGTCTAATTTGTAAATCTCCATCTAACTACCAGCAGTTGCAGGCTTATTAACTAGATTTAATATTTCTATATGTGTCTCTGCTTTTGTAGTAATAATTCAGATTTTCTTTTGACACCGAGAACTTTGGATCAGAAAATTCCCAGTGTCTTTTGTTATTGCCAGCAGGTAGTAAAGCCTTGTATATGCTACTGGAAGAGGAAAAAAACAAATAAGGAAAATACTTTTAAACTTTTACATAAACTTTAAAAATACTTTTAAACACCAGGGCTGGGAGAGTCCAGTGTGCTGTGCAGCAGTGGCGACAGCAGTGGTGGCTTTCTGCCCTCCTGCCAAGGTAGGAGTGGGGGTATGACCTGTCCAGCTCTGCAGCTCCATGGAAGTGACAGGAACGTGTGGTGTCCCTGCAGGGACAACATAGGTTTGGGCACTGGGCCGGCCCAGGGGGGCCACAGATGGTGCCAGTGGTATTGCAGGGAATGTGGGAGTTTCTGTGTTTGCATACCATGGGCCATCTGGAGCACTACACAGGGCCAGGGCAGGGATGGTGGCAGCGTCATGCATAATTGGGGATTAGCCTCGCTTGTCATATATGGTTCATTTTGGTCCTGTGGGTTGCCCGGGAGGCTTGGCTTCAGATCTAGGTAGCTGCTTTCTTCAGTTCCCCTCCCCCATCATTTGCATTCCTTTGAAATGTGCAGCTGGTTGTCTCTCCAACTACCTCCGCTCCCCTCATGGCAGGGAGCCCTGTCTTATCAACATATGGTCTTGGATCTCAGGGGAAAGACATACGGCCAGTGGGATACTTCCTGGCATCCAGGGAAAGCTCGGACTCAGTGTCTCCAGGATTCATGCCTAAAAAGATCAAAGGTGCTTCTGATGTGAACCCCTTTTTCCTGTCTGTATTTCCAGTACTATAAAAGGCTGTCTAGATCCTTACTTTGGGTCTCTGTCAATTTTCGCCCTGCTACGCTTTAGGATTTCTATCATGCTTTACATATACCTTCAATAAAGACTTTTTATCCTTTATCCTTTACCTGTTCTTTGAAGTTGTATGGATTAAGTCCATGGAATGGTCTCACTGATGCTACTGAAACCTAAGTTCCTGACACCAATGTCCTGCTGCCGCCACCCTGGACTACCTGCCCCATGCATAAAATGGTCAAAGATTGGCATCTCATTCAAGGTCTGGCAATAACACCTATAAATACGTAGAGTCATGTAGTACCCCACCCCCTCCAGAGTCCAGGCATACTGAGTCACTCACTCCAGACAAGCCACTAAATAAATGTGCTCTATGGTTTTTTTGAAATATGTTTTTCTCTTATAACATGGAGAATTCATTTTATGTTTGCAAGTTTTTTTCCCCTCAGGGTTTTTGTTTTGATTTTTATTAAAGTAATTGTAAAAGTCTGCTGTGGTACACTTGACCATTCCAAATTGAGCCAGTTCTATCCAGCAGTTATTGATTTCCATCCTTGGAGACTAGAGATAACTTTATAGAGCTAGTGCAGAACAATGCTCTTCCCAACAAGTAGGAATTGCTAAACCAATGTGGCATAGTGGACAGTATTATCTTTGACTAGCAAGATCCACTTGAAGTTAAAATCCCTGTTTAGCCATGACCTTGGGCTGGTGTCATGATTTCTCAGGCATATTTACATAACAGTGCCATTTCCAAAGTTGTCCATTTTCTACTTCATATTGGGCTCTGGAGGTTGACTTTGCTTTTGCACTTGGCCATCCGCACATGTAGTTTCCAAATGGCAATACCAAGGATATTATTTATTTTCTTGCTGTTTGCATTAACTTCAGAGCCATGTGCTCCTGTGTTATTTTCAGAAATGTGGGGTGGGCACCCCCACCCATTTTCTTTTTTCTTCTTTTTTTCTTTGCACACATAATGTAAAATTTAATTTATTTGTTATTTCTTTGTATCTGAGGAAGTGTGGATAAAACTCTGAATAAAACTTTTTGATCTTTAAGGTGCCACTGAATTCTAAATTTGTACTTCAAAGCTGAAATTGAGGGGGGAGCCTGTTCAGGAAGAAGGCAAAATGGAGGGGGGAGAAAATAACACCTCTTCAAATACTTTCAGAGATCGGGGAGGGTGAAGCGAATTACCTGGGACAGCAGGGGGAAAAAGAATTCCTTGGAGGAGGATCCACATAAAAATAGATTGAACAAACAAGCTATTTATGGGAGAGCTGTACCAGTCAACTGGTGGCATTACTTCTGGTTTCAAGGCAGAATATGCAGGAATCATTTCTTTGTGCATGGACATAATTTGAAGATAGATGGACATATAGTACCTCTTGAAACATTAATATCATTATGCAGACTCTTATTTGTTGTTTGTCTAGTACATATTTCTAGCATATACTTACTTGATTGGCTTTTTGAATATTGCAGGATATTGCATCAGCATCATGTGGTAGAGGGCATTTCAAAACTGTTGTTGTTGTTGTTAACTACCCCTCTTTGCATTCAGGCTTGGGACACTGTACAACATATATTTCTACAATAGTATTAAAATCAGAGTGTAAAAACTATAATACTAAATAATCTTAACACAGCCCACGGCGCCGCGGGTGCCGTGGACTAAATAAAGCCGTAAGGGCTTAGTGGGAGGAGTTAGGGCGGACTCTGTCCAGGATGAGGAAGGGTGCTGATTGGCCCCTTCCTCCGGACAGACCATCGGCCGGGCCAATCGCCAGGCACAAAGCGCCTGCCGATTGGCCGGGCCGATTCCCGCCCTGCCAACAAGGGAGCAACTGCGAGCCGCGCGGCCCAAGTGTAGGAACTGTGGCCCAAGTGTAGGAAGTGAAAGGTGACTGGAAGCTGCTTTGATACACCTTTGGGTTGTGAAAAGCAAGTCTTCCTCTTGTTCTGTATTTGTTAGAGGGGGGAGGCTGGATGGGAGAGCCAGTGATGAGTCCACAGCATGGATGGAGCATCCAGATTCGCCTCTGAGCTCCTCCATTTGCTTTCTGAGGCTCTCCCGGGTTAGTGCCTTAAAGCTTCACTGGGTGTTTCTGGGGGGATCTCCAGGACTCCCCTGGAGGTTGACATCTCTGCACCACTAGTGTTCCTAGTGGTGCAGGGATATTCCCCCACAGACCAGTGCAGGGCCCCCCTCTTCTCTCCAGGGGAACCCAGGTGAGCTCTCAGTGGATCTCAGTGGTTCTCCAGTTCTCACCTG
This sequence comes from Paroedura picta, assembly GCF_049243985.1. Taxonomy (NCBI): domain Eukaryota; kingdom Metazoa; phylum Chordata; class Lepidosauria; order Squamata; family Gekkonidae; genus Paroedura; species Paroedura picta. The sequence goes on along the minus strand of NC_135371.1, from coordinate 79,073,729 downwards.
GAGGCTGACACCAAGCACTGCTTATGCTGCCAGCCACAGATTTCCCCTGCAGCTCTGGCATGCAGTGTCCCTTCCCCCCAGGGGAGATGATGGGAATGGGGGAACTGCTCACCTATTTCCCCTAGACTTTAATGATGGGAAAAAATAATTTCAGCAGGAATTTAACCTGCTGAAATTATTTTTCCCCACCTTTTAAGTCTATGGGCAATGGTGCCACCCTCTTTGGGAGCCCCTAGGATGAGCTTTAGCCATAATATCTTGCCTTCTAATGACATAGTTGGTTTGCTCCTCTCTAAAACGATCTTGTTGGTTACTTTGGCTGTCCATGGTATTTGCAGCATTCGTTTCCAACACAATAATTCGAAAGCATCTGTTTTCCTCCTGTCTTCTTTCTTCAGGGTCCAGCTTTCGCATCCATTGCTTGTTATAGGGAATAAAATTGCGTTGACTAGCCAGTGCTTTGTCTTAAGGTTGATTTCCAGTTCATGCTTAACATTGCATTCCAGCCCAGTGTTATTCGCCATTTGATTTCACGGCTGCATCCACCACTTTGAGTGATCATAGAGCCAAGAAAGATGAAATCATCAATACATTCTATGTTCTCATTGTCAATTGTGACTTTGGTGCTACTGCCAGTAGTTGTCACGATCTTGGTCTTTTTGATATTTAGACTCTGGAGATCCAATGCCAATCTGGTTATTTGCACACTCTTGTCCTGGGAACTCATGGATTTCTGGTCAGAACTTCTTAACACCACCCCACTGCATGTAGAGGATTTCTACAAAGTAATTCTGTTTACATGTATGATGGACTGCCCTTTAAAAGATCATAAGTGCTGCGTAAATATGCAGTGTTAATGCCGCACAGAGGCAGATAGCATTGAGTGACAAACTGCTCAAAGGAATTTGATTGGTTAACGTGAGTGGAACAGAGACATACTTCAGAACTGAATGCTCAGGAGAATTCAGTCTAGCCCTGACACTGAAGAGTTGGTTGCTGACTGAGTTTGTGTTTAGCCCTGACTGAGAGCAGTTTAATATGGATGGAAAACAGGGTGAGTTGGCAAGTAGGCATGTGTAGATCTGTGAAGACTTCCATTCAGGCCAGAAAAAGAGACAGTTCTTATAATGTGTGAAGAGATTCCCTACCAAGATAAAAAGAGAGATAGCTATAAAGGAATGGAGGGACCCTTAGTCTATATATGTTTAGAAACTGCCTGCTGAAACCTGAAGAGTAGTGAAACCTGAAAGTGTAGTGGTGTAATTAGATAAGTTATTTGGGTATTTGATAATTTATCCTTGCTTTCTGGAAATGAAACAATGAATACTTAAGAAAGTGTACTGGATCTTATTCTAAGACTGTGTGAAAAACTTAAGGAACTCTCAATTGCTTGAAACATATAAACAGACATTGACATCATACTCATGGAGCTGCTGAGATGTGTACCAATCAAAATCCTGTCAAGGTCCGTGGGTCTGTCTGATACTTCTTATCTGCCACGGTGCCCAGAGCTGGAAGACTGCTGAAGGAACAGTACTTTCTCTGGAGGTAGCATCCCAGAACGGAGTTGGTTAGGATTTCTTCCCTTTTCTCCCACTCCTGGGTTCAGGGTAGTTCCTTCACTACTCCTGAACCCCGCCTTCTCACTGACGCCAGCCTTCTCAGTTAAGTAGCCTTCCTCCCCACGTCTCCACCCCCTAGCCTTTAAAGAAAGACTCCGCCCTCCCGGGGCTCTGTGTCTTGCATCGGACGCCTCGCCCTTGATTTCCCCAGTGCTCTCCCCGGGTGCCCATGTGTACCCACTCTCCCATCTCCCTGCGGTATTTCCCCCAGCACTTCCCAAGACAGGTCTTGCACTTCCATAGGTTTCATTTCCACAGGCGAGTCCACACGTTCTTTTCTCCATCCCCGACGTCCATCTGTCTCTTCTGAGTCAGTCGAGCTGTCCTGAACCGAGGTCAACTAATACAGTAGGCTAGGTAGACGGGGCATTCCCAACAAACCCTTACAGCTTCGTGTCAGAAAATCTGGGAAACAAATAACTGGCCAGAAGAGTAGAAACAATTTGTGTTCATTCCACTATAAAGAATTGTTCCAAGTATTGTACAATAGCCCTCATTTTTCATGCTAGTAAGATTCTGCTCACAACCATTGAAAGAGAATTACCAGATGTTCAAGCAAGCTTTCAAAAGGGGCATAGCCCTCATGATCACATAGCAAACCTGTGCTGGATTTTGGAAAAGTGACAGGAATATCAGAAGGATGTCTACGTCTGCTTTATTGACTACAAAAAAGCTTTTGATTGTGTGGATCACAACAAATTGTGGGAAGCCCTGCAAAATTTGGGGGTGCCAGTGCATTTGATCAAATTGATGAAGTCACTGTCAGGATCAGTACCTGTTCTCTGCCATGTTCTTGGATTATTGGGCCTAGGTGACTCCATCTTGCCTGTGCATATTGTGCCTTATTCCTGTAAACCATGTCTATTCTCTGTTCCCATGTAACCATGCTTTGTAGTTGCCTGCTTTGAATTGTTTTGCTTTGATCTGTGCCTGTTCACTCTGCATATTTTCCTCCCTCTTTGAGAAACAATGTAACAAGGATCCTGTGGTGCCTGTGAAAGGCTTATCAACAACACGGCGCCGGCTGGCTCAAGGCCGCGCGAATTTCAATACCTCTGGCAGGAAGCCTGGGATGGCACCTGGGAGAGGGGGCTCCCCTCCCTTGGGAACCCTCAAGATTTGGGTGGGAAAATTGTATGGTAAGTGCCTGTAGTTCTGCCAGTTGGCAGATTTGACTTTTCGAGTTATAGTGACTAGAGCTAACTTCCATTAAAGCTTTCTTTTCATAGAAGTTTTGTTGTGAGTTTATCAGCACTTGACATTAAGTCAAATCTCACAATGCCTTTCTCTCTGCATGATGGACGTGCAAGACGATGGCACCCTTTTTATTGACTTTGAGGACGAGGGGGACCTGTACAAGAGTGACACCGAAGGTGACCGCGGAGCACTTAGTTCCCACGGCCTCGGAGGTGCAGTGGCTCAAGGGGGTGCGGTGCTGACCCCTTTGAGCACCCGGACCAAGACCACCACACAGGTGCTGATGCAGTCCGGGATGTCAAAGGTGCTGGGGAGCTTTAGCCCAGCACCTCAGCTGTTCCTGGAGAAGCATGTCACCAAACGGTGGCAGCTGTCCAAATACAACTGACCCACCAGGCAGGAGTACTGGCCTGAGGTGCTGCCAAGATGGCGCTCGAAATCCTGGACCTCTGGGACCAAATGAGCCAGGTGGGTGATTGGCTGCATTCGGTGGCTGGAGAATTGGGGCTGGAGTCCCAACGAGTGGCTCATCGACTTCTCCGGGATTCGCAGTCAACCACTGGCCGGCCTGGAGTGAAGTCGCTCATCACACTCCCGGTACCTCCAACTCGCAGAGCGCAGGCGGAAGCTGCAGGCGCCACCGGGTCGGGGACTGGAGCCGGTACCAGCGGAGCTGGAGGGGCGGCGGAATCGTCGCCTCGGAGGGTGAAGAGCAGCAGGACGCCAACCTGGGGGATGGTGCAGAAGGGGGCTGGGCGGAACCCTGTCCCGATGGGCAAGGAGCCAGAGGTGGTGACGGAGGCCAAGGAGCTGGAGAGAGGGATGGTGGGCAAGGCCAGCAGGATGGAGCCGGACAGGTGCGGAGATACCGGGGTGCTCGTCCCCAACCCTGTGTTCCTGAGCAAGACTGGATGAATGCCCCACCCGGCAGGTTGCCACCAAATCTGAGAGGAGCGGAGATTAGGCAACTCTATCGCTTCAAGACTCACTTCACCGGTGACCCGGAGACCTTCCCGGGTTTCCTCGTCCATCTCCAAGCGTACATGATGGAAGTGGGATTCACGTTCCAAGATGACGCGGAGTGCATCCGGTTTGTAGGCGATTGCATGGATGGGGAAGCGGCCAAATGGTTTATCGGCCTGTACCGTTACAACCCCATAGCGGTGCGAAGCTACGACCGTTTCATGCAGGCCATGTGAGAGATGTTCGTGGACCTGTTCGAGCATGAAACAGCTGAGAACCAGCTGAAAGCAATCAAGCAGGGCTCGAAGATGGTGGCCCAATACTCGTGGGAGTTTCGGAAGCTGGCTGCCTCGGTACCCAATTGGACTGAGCCCCAGAGGGTGCACGCTTTCCGTGAGGGGCTGAATGAGAGCCTGGCCCGCAAGTTCATGCACCTTGACAACCCAAAGATGGTGATGGGCTGGGTCCGTCTTGTGGGAGAGGTGGAACAGCAGCTGCTGGTGGCGTCCGGCCTGGGAGGAGGAAAGAGCAAGCCGCCGCAGAAAACTTCCACCCCGAAAAAGGCATCCAAGCCGGCGAGAGTGGACACAGCCAAGTGGTCTCGACTCCAGGAGAAGGGCCTGTGCCTCGGGTGTGATCAGGCGGGCCATTTTCTCGCGCAGTGCCCGAACAAGAAGCAATCTCCAGCCATGGGTGGCAAAGCAAGCCGCAACTGCACCACCCCTGTTAGAGCGACAGCAGGGGGTGCAACAAAGAAGAAGGGTGCTTCCAAAAAGACCGTCCGCTCGCTGCTGGTACCTCTGAGCGACACCATAGCAATCCCAAGCTCCAGTGGCAGCGGGACGGGCGAGGAACTGAGTTCCAGTGAGCAGTCGGGAAACGAAGGTGACCTGCTGTGAGAACACCCCGCCAGCAGGTCCCAGGCAGGGGCAAACGTTTGGTGAGTGCTCCCCCCTTGATTCTCTTCTCTGTGACTTTGACTGAACCCAAATCGGGGAAACAGCTGGGGGTGCAGTGCATAGTGGATTCCGGGTGCACCAAGACTTTGATCAATCCCCCTTTGACAAAAACTTTGGGGGTTGGAAAGGTTCCATTGGCAAAGCCCCTGCGCATTGCACAGCTAGATGGGAAGTGTGCCCCGGGGGGGAAGGCAACAAGCAAGATGCTCCCATTAGAAATGGACGTGAAGGAGCAGTGGGGAAAAATACAACCTGTGGTGGATCCCAGCTTGGCATTCCCTTCTGTCCTGGGGCTAGATTGGCTATGCAAACATGACCCCACGGTGAGCTGGAAAAAGGGCACGGTCCATTTCCGGGACCCGGGGTGCAGGGCAAACCGATGGACTGGCTCCCTCGAGCCCTCTCCCAATGTCCCCATGTGGTGGCGGTGGTGGCCCAGGCTGGGGTTGCGGGTTTGCCCAAGGACTATTGGGAGTTCCGCGACATTTTTGCGGAAACAATGCAACCAGTTGCCCCCCATCGAAAGACGGATTGCGCGATCAAACTGAAACCTGGGGAGCCATTCCCAAAAGCCAAATTGTATTCCATGAGCCCCCGGGAGATGCAGGAGTTGTGTAACTTCTTGGACAAGAACTTAGCCCGCGGATTTATCCGTCCTGCAAACGCTCCCCTGGTGGCACCTATCCTTTTTGTAAAAAAGGACAGAACCCTACGCCTCTGTACTGACTACCGGGGGCTGAATGTGGTTTCCACATGTAATGCTTACCCGTTGCCATTGATAAAAGACTTGTTACGGCACCTGGGGGAGGCTCGCATTTTCACTAAACTGGACTTGAGGGAAGCTTACTACCGGGTGCGCATAAAGAAGGGGCATGAGTATTTGATGGCTTTTAACACACCCTTGGAAGAGCCTCTTGTGGCGCAGAGTGGTAAGGCAGCGACATGCTGTCTGAATCTGTCTGCCCATGAGGTTGGGAGTTCAATCCCAGCAGCCGGCTCAAGGTTGACTCAGCCTTCCATCCTTCCGAGGTCGGTAAAATGAGTACCCAGCTTGCTGGGGGGTAAACGGTAATGACTGGGGAAGGCACTGGCAAACCACCCCGTATTGAGTCTGCCATGAAAACGCTAGAGGGCGTCACCCCAAGGGTCAGACATGACTCGGTGCTTGCACAGGGGATACCTTTACCTTTACCTTTTTTTAACACACCCTTGGGATAATTTGAATATACTGCCATGTCGTTTGGCCTCGCGGGCGCTCCGGGTGTGTTCATGAATATAATTAACGAAATTATGCATGACCTGTTGTATAAGGGGGCCTTGATTTATCTCGATGACATTCTGGTGTGTTCTGACAATCTGTCTGAACACGTGTCGTTAGTACGTGAGGTGCTGAGCAGGCTCCGAAAGCACCAACTGTATACTAAGCTGTCCAAATGTGAATTCCACCGGGAGGCGGTGGAGTTTTTGGGCTTCCGGGTGTCCAGCAGAGGAATTGAGATGGGCCCTGGCAAGGTCTGGGACTTGTTAGCATGAGAACCCCCGGGGACTCGGAGGCAACTCCAAAGCTTTTTAGGGTTTGCTAATTTCTACCGAACCTTCATCCCCAACTTTGCCAAAGTTGCGCTGCCTTTGACCGACCTTTTAAAGACCAAAGAAGGGGGCAAAGCAGCAGCCCACCCAGGTGCACCCCTAGGATGGACACCGGCTTGCCAAGTGGCTTTTGACCATCTGAAGGCCCTATTCACCTCAGAACCCATGCTCACGCACGCAGACCCCCTAAAGCAGTTCATGGTGAAAGTAGATTCTTCAGACATGGCCATGGGGGCGGTGATCCTCCAGGAGGGGGGGGGACGGCAAGCTGCACCCGATTGCCTATCTATCTAAGAAATTCTCCGGAACTGAGAAGAATTGGGCGATTTGGGAAAAGGAGGCTGCGGCAGTAAAATTGGCCCTGGCGACTTGGCAACACTGGTTAGAAGGGGCGGCCCTCCCGTTCATAGTGTGGACCTGCAGGTGCTCAAACAACCCCACTCGCTCTCCGCTAAGCAGGTGCGGTGGGCGGAGTTTTTCTCCCGTTTCAACTTCACTCTCAAGCATCTGCTGGGCAAACTGAATTTTTTGGCTGATGCACTCTCGTGCCTCCCCCAGTACGACAGCAAATGCGACCCAGTGGTCGATACAGTATTCACTCCCTCCCAGCTCGGTCTGACGGTCTTGATGCGTAGTAAGATGGGAGGGGGTGGGCCGTACCCAGGGGGATTGGTCCAGAAGGACGTTCTGAGTGATGTGGAGTTTGGGATGATTCACGCCTCTTTGGAGGAGAAGGGGGATCTATTCTTTAAGGACAATCGTCTATATGTGCCTCAGGGCACCAGAAAGGACGTTTTACAGTTGTGCCATGATTCCAAACTGGCTGGGCACTTTGGCTTTGTAAAGACTTTGCACCTGATCAGGCAACATTATTGGTGGCCCTCCCTGTACAAAGATGTGGAGGCATACATGCAGGGGTGTCCAGTTTGCCTGACTTCAAAACCCATGGGGGGAAAGAAAAAGGGACCTTGCTTCCATTGCCTACCCCCTCTCGCCCTTGGTCAGATGTCACGATGGACTTCATTACTGATCTCCCATTTAGCCAAGGGAAGGGTGTAATTTGGGTAGTGGTGGATGCCGTTTCAAAAAAAGCTCATTTCGTCCCTTGCACAGGCATGCCCTCGGCAGTGAAACTGGCCTCCCTGTTCGTTACCCACGTATATCGACTGCACGGGATCCCCAGTAGGCTGCTCACGGAACGGGGCCCGCAGATCATTGCCAAGTTCTGGCTGGAGTTGTTGAGGTTGTTGGGCGTGGAACAGGCCCTGACTTCTGGTTACCACCCAGAGACTAATGGGCGGATTTTAGAACAGTACCTCCGCTGTTTCATCAACCACCAACAGAATGATTGGGTGCCCCTTCTCCCGTTGGCCGAGTTTGCCTATAACAATGGGGTGCATTCCTCCACGGGTGTGTCACCTTTCAAAGTGGTCTATGGGGCAGACTTGACCGCGGTGCCGAACTGGGAAATCTCCTCTCCTGATGTTCCTGACATTCAGAAGTGGGCAAGTGGAATCTCCCAGGCTTGGTCGGCCATCGTTGAGTGCCTAGACGAGGCAAAGTGAGCCTATAAGACCCAGGCAGACAAGAAGAGGGTTGCTTGCCCGGCTTGGGCAGTGGGGGATCTTGCCTACCTGTCAACCAAGAACCTGCGGTGCCAGCAGGCCTCTTGAAAGCTGGGCACCAAGTTTGTGGGCCCCTTCAGTGTAATAAGGTTGATCAATGCAGTGACTGTGGAACTTGCATTGCTGAAAACTTACAGGAATGTGCACCCCATTTTTCATTCCAGCTTGCTTAAACATGCCCCGCCTCCGGACACTTGGCACCCTCTGTCAGCTGCGCCCATCCCTGTGTTCATAGATAAGGACATCCACTATGAGGTCAACAAGGTTCTGGATTCTCATTGGCACAAGGGCAAACTACAGTACCTAGTTGATTGGAAGGACTTCCCCATGGGGGACAGAGAGTGGGTAGAGGCCTCTAACACCAAGGCTCCTAGACTCCTGCAGGCATTTCACAGGGAATTCCCGCAGTGCCCCCGGCCTAGGGACAATGGATGAGGGGAAGTTGTTTTTGGGCTGGAGGGATGTCAGGATCAGTATCTGTTCTCTGCCATGTTCTTGGATTATTGGGCCTAGGGGACTCCATCTTGCCTGTGCATATTGTGCCTTATTCCTGTAAACCATGTCTATTCTCTGTTCCCATGTAACCATGCTTTGTAGTTGCCTGCTTTGAATTGCTTTGCTTTGATCTGTGCCTGTTCACTCTGCATATTTTCCTCCCTCTTTGAGAAACATTGTAACAAGGATCCTGTGGTGCCTGTGAAAGGCTTATCAACAACTCGGCGCCGGCTGGCTCAAGGCCGCGTGAATTTCGACACCTCTGGCAGGAAGCCTGGGATGGCACCTGGGAGAGGGGGCTCCCCTCCCTTAGGAACCCTCAAGATTTGGGTGGGAGAATTGTATTGATAAGTGCCTGTAGTTCTGCCGGTTGGCAGATTTGACTTCTCGAGTTATAGTGACTAGAGCTAACTTCCATTAAAGCTTTCTTTTCATATAGGTTTTGTTGTGAGTTTATCAGCACTTGACAGTCACTCTGCACAAACCAAGAAGCCATTTTACTAATTGTACATACATCATTTGGTGACACTGACTGGTTCAAAATATAGGAGTGCACCAAGGTTGTATTCTTTCTCCCTTCCTGTTTAACTTGTATGCTGAGGTCATTACGAGGGAGATTGAACTCAAAGAATCAAACATTGGAATTAAGATTGGAAGAAGGATTATAAATAACCTTTGGTTTGCTGATGACACTTCTGTCAGAAAGAAATGCAGGCCTAAAACAGCTGATATAAAAGTTAATGAAGTAAGTGAGAAATTTGGCCTTTTCTTATTCATTTAAAAGATAAAACTGACCACTGCAAAAACCAGATATGTCACAATCACAATTGATGGTGAAGAGATCAAATGCGTTCAAGAATCCATTTTTCTTGTATCACAAATTGATGAGAGGGGCAGTTGCAGTATGGAAATAAAATGTCACATTCATTGCTCTGGGTCACTCAGGAATGTCGTGTTCGAGCTTGAACCGAAAAGTAAGGAAATAAGCCTGACTACCAAATGTAGATTAGTTAGCTCTATCATATTTCTAATAGCGATTTATGGTTGTGATAGTTGGACGATGAAAAAATCGGACAAGAGAAAAACTGATTCATTTGAACTCTGGTGTTGGAGAAGGCTTCTCTGGTTTCTATGGACAGCAAAAGTCAAAACAAGGAAATACTATAGCACATAAAGTCTGATATATCATTGGTAGACAAAAATCATGAAAATCCAGCACACTTACTTTGATCATATCATGCAATCCAACTCAATGGAGAAAGAAATTCTGCTAGGAATGGTCAGTGGAAAAAGGAAACCAGGCCAAAAAAGTTAGACACAATGAAAATGGACACTGGCCAGAACATTACTTAGCTGATGGAGGTGGTGTGGGATCAGGGATCATGGCAACAGCTGTGCCATGGGATCTCCAAGACTCAGACTTGACTGAATGATTGACAACGACAACAACAACAACAAAAACATATGAACTGTAGTCTATGCCTATACTGATTTACTTCAGAGTTCATTATTGATTTACCTCAGACATTTTACTCTTAGTTTCACCTTCCTTTCTATGTTGAATAGTATATTGTTATTTTTGACCCTTAAAAAGACTTTTATGTGCCATTTCAAAAGTTTATGTCAAGAGGGTGATCTCCCTTGCCTCAAGTTCCTGGGCTTAGCCAACAGTAAAATACTATACTGTGACAAGGTGGTACAGCTTCAATAAATTTTAAAAATTAGATAGATGAGGTTGCTCAGTCAGAAAAGGAAGTGAAAATGAAGGGAAAATCTTATTTCTGAGGGAGGACAATGTCATCATAATGTGAATTGTTTAAAATTTTCCTGATATTATTTTGTCTTCATTTTTCTATAAGTTTCATTAATACATTTCTTGCATGATACCACAGATTTCAAAACTAAAAGTAGCTGTCAGAAGCTAGCAAAAGTGACTTTTCAAAAAATAAACAAGATTTGGAAATAGCAGGCTTGTTGGCTGTGACCTTGTGTTCATTGAATCATTCTCATAGATTGTAGCTTCATAATCTGTACACAGCCCGTGGCGCCACGGGCGCCACGGACTGTATAAAGGAGTAAGGGGTGGTGGGGAGGAGTTAGGGCGGGACCGGTCCGGGATAAAAACTCGGAGGGGTCCAATCAGGAGCCGCGAAGCGGCTCCTGATTGGCCCCTCCAAGTGTCCATCCCGGCCCAAGTAGGCAATGGGGAGCCGCGCTATGCGCGGCTCCCCATTCCCTGCTTCACTGGCAAGGGAGCACCCGCCAGCCGCGCATAGCGCGGCTGGCGGGTGCTCCCTGCCTGGCGGACTGACGCGGCTGCCGGGGACTCCCGTCCGTTCTTCCGACGGACCTCTCAAAATGGCCGCCGCCCCCGACAGCCAGCAGCCGCCTCCGCCGCCGCCAGCTGGCTGCCGCCGAAAATGGCCGCCGCAGCCGCCGGCAGCCAGCCACCACCGAAAATGGCCGCCGTTACAGCCTGCTAGCCAGCTGCCGCCGCAGCCAGCGAGCCAGCCGCTGCCAAAAATCGCCAACCGCCCAAAATGGCCGCCCCGCCGCCAGCGACCCGCCGCTGCCGCCGCCGCCAGCCGAGCCGCTACTGCCGTGACTGCCCCGCTGCCGTCCGTCAATACAGGTAGGCCGCTTCCCCACTGAACACCTTTTGAAAACCTTTTGTGCATAGAGTTTATCCAAGCTACAAGCCGAGAGGCAGCAGAAAAAAAAACCCTGTAGGCGCCTTTCGCAGCTCCAAGCCGGCACGCCCACGAGAGCCAGCAGAAAAGCATTAACCCTGTAGGAGCCTTTCGCAGCTCCAAGCCGAGAGCCAGCAGAAAAAAAACCCTGTAGGAGCCTTTCCCAGCTCCAAGCCGAGAGCCAGCAGAAAGAAAAACCCTGTAGGAGCCTTTCGCAGCTCCAAGCCGAGAGCCAGCAGAAAAAAAACCCTGTAGGAGCCTTTCCCAGCTCCAAGCCGAGAGCCAGCAGAAAGAAAAACCCTGTAGGAGCCTTTCGCAGCTCCAAGCCGAGAGCCAGCAGAAAAAAAACCCTGTAGGAGCCTTTCGCAGCTCCAAGCCGAGAGCCAGCAGAAAAAAAACCCTGTAGGAGCCTTTTGCAGCTCCAAGCCGAGAGCCAGCAGAAAAAAAACCCTGTAGGAGCCTTTCGCAGCTCCAAGCCGAGAGCCAGCAGAAAGAAAAACCCTGTAGGAGCCTTTCGCAGCTCCAAGCCGAGAGCCAGCAGAAAAAAAACCCTGTAGGAGCCTTTCGCAGCTCCAAGCCGAGAGCCAGCAGAAAAAAAACCCTGTAGGAGCCTTTCGCAGCTCCAAGCCGAGAGCCAGCAGAAAAAAAACCCTGTAGGAGCCTTTCGCAGCTCCAAGCCGAGAGCCAGCAGAAAAAAAAACCCTGTAGGAGCCTTTCGCAGCTCCAAGCCGAGAGCCAGCAGAAAGAAAAACCCTGTAGGAGCCTTTCGCAGCTCCAAGCCGAGAGCCAGCAGAAAAAAAACCCTGTAGGAGCCTTTCGCAGCTCCAAGCCGAGAGCCAGCAGAAAAAAAACCCTGTAGGAGCCTTTCGCAGCTCCAAGCCGAGAGCCAGCAGAAAAAAAAACCCTGTAGGAGCCTTTCGCAGCTCCAAGCCGAGAGCCAGCAGAAAAAAAACCCTGTAGGAGCCTTTCGCAGCTCCAAGCCGAGAGCCAGCAGAAAGAAAAACCCTGTAGGAGCCTTTCGCAGCTCCAAGTCAGCACGCCCACGAGAGCCAGCAGAAAAACATTAACCCTGTAGCAGCCTTTCGCAGCTCCAAGCCGGCACGCCCACGAGAGCCAGCAGAAAAACATTAACCCTGTAGGAGCCTTTCGCAGCTCCAAGCCGGCACGCCCACGAGAGCCAGCAGAAAAGCATTAACCCTGTAGGAGCCTTTCGCAGCTCCAAGCCGAGAGGCAGCAGAAAAAAAAAACCCCTGGAGGAGCCTTTCGCCGCTTCAAGCCGGCGCCCTGGGAGCCCCGGCAGCCGCCCACAGCGCAGCTGCTGGGTGCTCCCTGCCCTCATGGCCCCAGAACACAATGGAGCCGCCGGGAAAGCCGCAGAAAAACAAAAAAATGCAGAGGAGCCGCCACAGCCCAGCGCACCACACCTGGGACTCCCCGGCAAAAACTACGAGACGCCGAGGAGCCGCCGCCCGCCTCCTCTTTCAGGTAGCCTGTCCCTCGCCTGCCGCTCGCTCTGGTCCCCACCTGCTAGCGCCCATTGTCTTCTTCATACAATGGGCTTTTTTACTAGTACAATAATAAAGCATAAAATATGCAATGAAATAATACAATCATTTTTCAGTAATATCAAAAGTAAGTTTGTGATGAATTTTGGGCAGTTCAGTTCATGAACCAAAGAGCTGCCACAAATTTCCATAAATTTTAAGGTAGTTTGTAGTTTGGGAAGAGCAGAAAGCAGGGATTTAAATGGCTCAGACTGATTTAACCCCTTCCTTTCTACTCCCCACAACTTTTCGTAAGGAAACCCCTGCTTTAGCCTCCCTGTGAAAAGCAATGAGGAATAGAAAGCAGGGATCATGAACCACTATAACCCAAGTTGGTTTGTGAACCAACCTCCTAGTTTGTATCAGTTTCTGGTTTGTGATAGTTTCATGCAGTTAAAATCCCAGTACTGTAGTAAGTAGTTAAACTTGGGATTTATTATGTAAGGATCATAATTTTCATGCAAGATGGATCATGCTCACAGTGTAATTACAATCAATATAGCCTTATTTTGAGGAAATACTATAATCTGGCCCACAACTATTTAAAAAAGTAAATAAACAAATGACTACTGAGATAATTTGGCTTTGGAGATAATATTAGTAAGCTTTAAGAGAAATTTTGAAAATATTAGTTATTTTAAACATGAATATTGTTTTGAGTCTAATAACCAAAAATATAGTAGGCATGTATGATACAAAAATATTTCAATGGCTTTTTCTTGCAATCAAAATGTCCTTTGATTGTGATAGTGTAATTCATGTTGACTATTGTATGTAAATTCCAATTTTTAAAAGTGATACACATAAGCCTGAACACATATTATTCCTCTACATTAATTTAACAGAAACAGATACTTCTTTCATGCAGCTTTGGTAATCCAGCCAAAGGTCAAATTCATTCTGATTATTGCAAATTGTTAATACTAATTCTGCTGTCAAAGCAAATGCCACAAGATGTCACTGCAGGCTAAATTATCAACATTTATATTCAAGGTCTTTAATATAGGAATAATTATCAAATGTCAATAGTATGGGGCCATGGAAAATGGGAGACAGCTAGGATATCAGGCTAAACAGACCAATTTCCCCCAACCTTTCCTCATACGTCTTGGTCTCCAAACCCCTCACCATCTTTGTAGCCCTCCTATGGACATGCTCCAGATTGTCTACATCCCTCTTCAACTGTGGTGCCTAAAACTGAACAAAGTACTCCAAGTGAGGCCTAAACAGAGCAGCGTAAAGGGGTACCATCACCTCCCGTGATTTGGAAACGATACTCCATTTGATACAGCCCAAAACTGAGTCACATTGCTGACTCATGTTCAATGTATGGTCTACTAAGACTCCTAGATCCTTTTCACACATGCTACTGCCAAGACAAGTCTCCCCCAACTTATATTGTTGTATTTGGTTTTTCCTACCTAAATGCAGAACTTTACATTTGTCCCTATTGAACTTCATTTTATTCAGTTTAGCCCACTTCTTGAGCCTATCAAGACCATCCAGTAATCTACTGCTGTCTTCGGTTGTGTTTGCTACCCCTCCCAGTTTAGTATCATCAGCAAATTTAATAAGTATTCCCTCTAATCCCTCATCCAAATAATTTATAAATATGTTGAACAACACAGGCCCCATGACAGATCCTTGGTGTACTCCACTTGTCACTCTTTTCCAAGAAGATGCTGAACCATTAACAAGTACCCTCTGGGTATGATTTGTCAACCAGTTATGATCAGAATTAGGATCCATACCGCATTTTACCAACATGTGAATAAGAATATCATGTGGAACCTTATCAAAAGCTTTACTGAAATCCAGATAAACTATGTCTACAGCATTCCGCTGATCCAGCAAGGTAGTCACTTTCTCAAAAAAAGAGATAACGTTGGTCTGACATGACTTGTTCTTGCGAAACCCATGCTGAGTCTTAGAAATCAGAGCTCTCAGTTCCAGCTGTTCAGGACCGAGTGTTTGATTATTTGTTCCAAAATTTTGCCAGCTACAGATGTCAAGCTGATGGGTCGATAATTCCCCAGATCCTCCTTTTTCCCTTTCTTGAAGATGGGGACAACATTTGCCCGCCTCCAATCGTCTGGAACCTCACCCGTTTTCCAAGAAGTGTAAAAAATAATGGACAGAGGTTCAGAGATGACATCTGCAAGTTCTTTTGGTACCTTTGATGCAGTTCATCTGGCCCAGAAGACTTCGTTTCATTTAAAGAAACTAGGTGTTTGTGGATTGTTCCAACAATGATCCTAGGCCACCATTCCTGTCCCCCGTGTTGTGTTAAGTTTTTGCCACATTGATCACTATTTCCCTCACAAGAGAAGACTGACGAGAAATAGGAGTTAAGCAGTTCAGCCCTCTCTTCATCATCTGTTATAATTTCACTTTCTTGTCCTCGCAGTGGTCCTATGGTGACCCTTTTCTTTTTCTTGCTTGAAATATAACTAAAGAAGCCTTTTTTGTTATGTTTAGCATTTCTTGCTAGCCTAAGCTCATATTGAGCTTTAGCTTTTCTAACACTCCTCCTACAATTATGTGTTTATACTCATCCTTGGTAATAAGGCCTTCCTTCCATTTCCTAAAGGACTCTTTTTTATTCCTCAAATCTTTTGACATCTGCTTATGGAGCCAACTTGGCTTCCTTAGGCTCCTTCCATCCTTTCTTCTCAAGGGAATTATTTGTGATTGAGCCTTCAGTATTTCACTTTTAAGAAACTCCCAGACCTCTTGGACTCCCATCTCTTTAAGTCTTTCTGACCACGGGACTCTACACAACATACCTTTAAGTCTGTGAAAATCAGCTTTCCTGAAGTCCAGTCTATACGTTCAACTACGTAAAGGTTTTCTCTTTCCCACAATTGAAAATTCCAAAAGCACATGGTCACTGGTACCAAGTGTGCCCACTACTTCTACCTCATCTACCAATTCTTCCCTATCGATGATAGTCAAGTCTAAAATAGCAGATCCTATGATTCCCCACTCTGCTTTCTGGGAAATTAAGCTGTCGGCAAGACAAGTTTAGAATTTAACGGAGTTTGCATTTTTAGCAGAGTTGGTCTTCCAACAGATATCTGGGTAATTGAAGTCTCCCATGACTACTGTTTCCAGCTTTTTTGAAAATTGTGTAATTTGGTCTAGCAGTATCTCATTCAAGTCCTCTGACTGGCTTGGTGATCTATAGCAGACCCCACAATAATACCACTTTCATTTCCTACTCCCTTTACCTTTACCCAAATACACTCAACTGAACTTTCGTGCTCGGGTACCTGTATTTCTTCACAAGTATAAAGATTCCTAACATATATTGCTACACCTCCCCCCTTTTTTCTTGTCTGTCCCTTCTGAATAGATTGTACCCCTCAATTTTATTATTCCAGTTGTATTATCCCACCAAGTTTCTGTGATTCCTATTAAGTCATAGCCCCCTTCCTCTATTACGATTACTAATTCCTCCTGCTTGTTTCCCATACTCTGTGCATTAGTGTAGAGACATCATAATCCATTCTTTGTGTGTCTCATGGTTTTGATTTTGAATGTCCTTGTATGCTAGTAGTTCCCTACTTATGTAACATGCCCTGTAGATTTGAGATCTTCTCATGTTCAGATCTTGCCATCATACCAAGTTCTGAATTTACATCTTGCTCCCCTTTTGTGTCTACTTTAAAGTTTGGTTCAACTGGAATGCTTCTCAAACAGTCCTACACTTCACTGAATACTTCGGTTTGATCCTCCAGCAATGATCCTATAGCCAAGAGTCCTTTAGCTCTTTCCCTTTGGCTCCTTAGAGCCTTCTGGTTTGATCCAGAACCCGAGAACCCTTTGGTTCTTTTGGGACTGCATACGCCTCTGGCAAGCAAAAGCCTTTTATAACACAAAGGCCTACTTAGGAGAGGGCGGAGCTAGCAGTCAGCTCCTGAGTCAGTTCCTGAGATAACAGTCTACTTCTCCTAGATTTCCCAAAGAACCTAACAACAATAACTTACAAGGGCCCTGCTCTGGCTCTGGTGTTACAGGCCATGAAAACCCTTAAACCAGCCCTGCCTCCAGCACCATTTGTGCTCATAATTGAAGATCACACAGAAAACATCTCTTATAATCAAAGGTAGCACAATTTACAATTTGACACCTCAAGATGGCTTGTAAGTCTGAGATGAGGGCAGAAAAGAAGGCAACTCCAAGGGCATTTCTGCACCCAGGAAAAATAGTGAAATACTTACCTTTTGCAAATGCAAATTTTTGGCGCTTTGCACGACGTTGTCAGCATCCAGTGACCCAGCAGCAAACTAGCAGCTATATCCTCCATTTTAAAGCGCTAGTGGGGGAATCTCATAAACTGGATTCCCCCAACTATTTAGTGTGAGTGGGAGGAGAGCTAACATCAAGCCACATGCCAAGGGAATGTGCATAGCTGAAGTAGCATTATCTCCATTTCCAGAGCCTGCCCTCACACCCTCCTCACTCTCTATTGTCCTGGGGATGGGGTGTCTATTTTTTTTTTGATACAAACTGCCAGGAGCAACAAATAGGTGTACAATCACTCAAGCAGAGCAATACAAAAAAAATCCCCCCTCCAGCTTACATGCAAAGCATTCCCCTCCCCCCCAAAAAAAAAAACCTGGGAAAAATATCATTTCAAGGTTCTGGATTCCAAGAAGGGTGGCAATAAAAGAAGCCCTAGGCTTCTAGATGAATAGATGCATATGAATAGATACATAGGTGTTTAAACAGAGAACTTTAATTTTAAAAAAATAGCTTGCATTGTGGTCCCTTTAAAAGGGGGAGAAAGGTTGCCTTTCTTGATTGACAGGCGGAAGAGAGGAACGTGTCTAGTGTGTTCCCATCTTCCACCATTTCAAGCAGATGTGTGGAGTGGCAAGGCACACAAGAGGGCAGCAGAGGAGCCAGGAGGTGAGGAATTGCTGGAGGCATGATTTTTTCTAGTGTTACTCAATTGTGCTGGAGTAATGCCTTTTTTTTTAATGTGCAGAAAAGCCCCAAGTCAGAGCCTCAAGAGAAGGACTATTTCAGTGACTCTGTGTGCATTTGGCAATCAGCTCTTAGGAATGTCTGAATAGATGCTACTGTGCAAAAAGCAGGCAATGCAACCTAGTGGATCTTTCATTTAAAAGGTACATGCAACAATGTAGGCACAAAAAGGAGACAAAGTACAAGTGATATCATGCTTTAAGTTGGTCACTTTCAAGACTTGATAAAGGTGAATTAGAAAGCTTTTGTTTACACTCTGGGCAAAGGTAACCTAAGGGTGAAAAAAATCTGATCTGTAGAAAAGACTGAAAAACCTGTAGGGGAACACTTCAACCTTCCAGGACATTCTATAAGGGACCTAAAAGTAGCTGTTGTATTACAAAGAAACTTCAAGAACAGGCTAGAAAGGGAGATTACAACACTCAATAATTTGACATACCCTAGACTCGACAAGGACAAAGGTTTTTTATCTCACTATGCATGGTAACCTTATGTAAGTTGCGTATCCACATTCCTCACAATTTATTTTAATTGGGATTATGTGACTGTTATTACAAATCTCAATACTATGATATACCCAGGACTCAATAGGGACAATATCTGGGTTAACAGATATCTCACTATAATATCTCACTATTGATGCAAACCTTGTTCTTGTGTATCCATATTACTCACTATATATTTTATTTGTGATAATTTGACTGTAAGATGTGGCATTGTAATGGAATCTTGAGTCTGACTCCTTGGCCTTGGGATAGTGACCAGCAATTCCCTGGGAGGAATATCTGACAGTTGTATGGAGCAAGCAACATATGTGGAAGTGATAGCCTTTGATCTTTAATAACAGCATTTTGGTTTCTCTTTGTAAAGTACACTGAATTCAGAGGATTGACTGGCTGTTTTGACAAAGGATTATTATTGGCTGTATTTGGTTGTGACACAGTCTACGGATGTAACAGAATTAATTTTTTTCTATATATTCCCTGTCATGTAAGAAGATCACAGTCTGACGAAGAGTGCTTGCACTTGAAAGCTCATGCCTTGAATAAAACTTTGATGGTCTTAAAGGTGCTACTGGACTCTGTTTGAAATGAATGTTATATGCAATTTCCCCAGAGACAGGCGGGATCTCACCCCACAGTGCTGCCTACCTCTCTAGCTGCTAGATTAGGGTGGGGGAGGGAGGATGGTGACAGAGTTAGTGGGGTCAGGAGGGTTAGGGAGGGTTAGTGCAGTTGGGGTGGAGGCGGGACTAAGCGGAGGAGTTAGGATTGACATCCTCTCTCTCGAGGGGGGCACATGGAGAAGGAGGGTCACCCGGGCAGATGCTGGAGCTGGGATCCGAACGATCATGGGCCGGGGCGCTATGGCTGGGGGAGGAGGTTGGACAAGAGAAGGGGTGGGAGCACTGGTGTCCTGCATAGGACCTGGCCGTGGAGACATGGCCAGCACCCTGGGTGTGCTCGATCCCCTTCTAACCTCCATCCCATCCCCAGGGCTGTGAGGGTGGAGGCTAGGGAGGGTCCGATCTTGGTCCTGTGCAATGCAAAGTCGATTAAGAACAAGACCTCCACTTTGCAGCACTTCTTTGCAGAGTTGGGGGCGGACCTTACTTGCGTGACCGAGACCTGGGTGAGGGAGGGGGAGTCGGTGGCCTTGAAAGAACTGCCCCCCCAGGATACTCGGTCCTACACCAATCTCATATCCACGAGAGGGGAGGGGGTGGCAATTCTGGCCTGGGAGACTCTCGACTGCAGGTCTCTCCCGGTGCCGGAAATCAGTGGAGTGGAGTGTGTCGGTATTGGGTGGGGCTCAGTCGAGAGCACGGCCATCTGGCTGCCATACCACCCACCCAACACGCCACCAGATGCCCTGCCCCGCCTGCTGGAGGCGGCAGCCGCCTGGGCGTTGCAGTTCCCTAGGCTCTTAATCCTGGGTGACTTCAATGACACCGCGGACTTGCCCTCTTCAGGATTTGGTAGGGACCTGGTGTCATCCATGGCAACACTCGGGCTCTCGCAATTTGTTGCCGGTCCCACTCATGATGCCGGCCACGACTTGATTTTCAGTGCTGGGATAGAGGTGGTTCTGGACCCAGCTCTGGCTGTGCCACTGTCAGACCACTTTGCCCTGCAGGCCCATCTTGGGATGCTACCCCCTCCCCAGTTGGGTGGCGGGCACATTTTGCCCACCCGCGGAGACTCATGGATCCAATTGGTTTCCGGAATGCTCTGCGGGACCCGATGCCTCCTGGTGGCGTTAGTAGTGGACTGGCAATCCCGTCTGACAGCCGCTATAGATGAGATCACCCCTAAGCGTCCTCTCTGCCCTTGACTCAAACAGACCCCCTGGTACACACAGGTGCTCCGGGAGAAGAAGAGGGAGGTGAGACGACTAGAGCGAGCGTGGCAGAAGACTCGCATCAAAGCTGCAAGAAGATCTTATCGCACGCTTATGAGGGCATATGAGATAGCGGTGAAAGTGGCAAAGCGAGAGTTCTTCACCACGGAAATCGCGTCTGCAAGCTCTCGCCCGGCTCAATTATTTAGGGTAGTTAGATCCCTCACCGCCCTTCAGGGGCTCCAAAATATTAGCCAACTGGCACATGGCTGCGAGGCATTAGTGAGCTTTTTTGCGGATAAAGTCTTGTGGCTTTGCCGTGACCTTCCTGTCACAATTAATACAGTAAATGAACTGGAGAGCTGTTGGCCACCTTTGGTAGTGAGGCTTGATGGCTTCAGACAGCTCTCTTCTTCCGAGGTGGACAAGTTGCTGGGGTCGGTGAGGGCGACCACCTGCTCCCTTGATCCCTGTCCCACTTGGCTTCTCAAGGGGAGCAGAGAGGGGATAGGAGGCCAACTCAGGGATATCATCAACCTTTCCCTGAGTTCCGGGGAATTCCCCGAGTGGCTGAAGGAGGTGGTGGTTCATCCTCTCCTGAAAAAAACAACGCTGGACCCACGGGACCCTGCCAACTACTGCCCGGTGTCGCACCTAGCATTCCTGGGTAAGGTGGTGGAAAGGGCCACGGCAGACCAGCTCCTAGCTTTCTTGGATGAAACTTCGGCACTCGATCCATATCAGTCTGGCTTCTGCCCTGGCCATGGGGTGAGGACGGTGTTGGTTGCCCTGCTGGATGATCTCCATCACCAGCTGGATAGAGGCGGGTCAGCCATGCTGGTCCTTCTGGATCTGTCAGCTGCTTTCAACATCATGGACCATGAGTTATTGGTCCACCGCCTCGCCGGTACAGGGATACGGGGTACAGCCTTGTGCTGGATACGCTCCTTGCTCCAGAACCAGACCAAGAGGGTTTCGGTGGGGGATCAGCTCTCACGCCCTTATGGACTCCTTTGCAGGGTCCCACAGGGCACGGTTCTCTCCCCCACACTATTCAACATCTTTGGCCCAGCTGGTATGGAGTTTTGGGTTGGGTTACCATGAGTATGCTGATGACACCCAGCTCTATCTCATGGACGGCCACCCGGACTCTCCCCTGGAACCATTTGCCAGATGTTTGGAAGCGGTGACAGAATAGTTCGAGCAGAGTCGCCTGAAACTCAACCCCTCCAAGATGGAGTTCCCATGGCTGGGAAGTAGGGGGCGGGAACAGGAAGCGGGTTTACCCACTCTGGCAGGGGCGCATCTTACCATCACATCCCAGGCCAGAAACTTGGGTGTGACCATTGATGCCTCCCTGTCTATGGAGAAACAGGTCAGGAAGGTAGCCAGCCAGGTGTTTTTCCATCTTTGCCAAGCCCGGCTACTAGCTCCAGATTAAATTTCTGTAACTTGCTCTACGCAGGCCTACCCTTGTCCTCGATCCGGAAACTCCAGCTAGTGCAAAATGCAGCTGCTAGGGTCCTCACTGGCACACCATGGAGGGCCCACATCCAGCCTGTGCTGAGGCAGCTGCACTGGTTACCAATTGCCATCCGGATCCGATTCAAGGTTTTGGTTCTAACCTTTAAGGCTTTATGCAGGCTGGAATCCACATACCTGAGGGACCACCTACCTCCCTATGCCCCCCGTAGGGCTCTGCGCTCGGTGAGTGAGAATCTTCTAGTCGTTCCCGGCCCTAGGGAAGCACGCCTAGCCTCGACCAGGGCCAGGGTCTTTCTGGTCCTAGCCCCCACCTGGTGAAATGAGCTCCCGGGAGAGCTGCGGGCCCTGTGGGCCCTTTCAACGTTCCGCAGGGCCTGCAAGACAGAGCTCTTCCGCCAGGTCTAGGGTTGAGGCTGGGGCTGCTGTGGTACATCGACTGCTCTCCCCCAGGCTTCTTCTTGAACACCGTTGACCTCCTTCTCCTCTGCCCCCCCTTTTTTAGGAATGGGGTAGAAAGGGGATTTTATTCTTGCGCCGCCATGCTGTGATGGTTTTTAAGTCTTTTAATGGGAGTTTTAATGGGGTTTTAAGACACTGTAACATGCCACGAGCCATTTGGGAGTGGCGGGAAATAAATCGAAATAATAATAATAATAATAATAATAATAATAATAATAATAATAATAATAATAATAATAATAATGTAATCTACATTTGGCAGTCAGGCTTATTTCCTTGCCTTTCCATGTTTGGTTCAAGGCTGTAATTACTGAGCAACCCAGACCAATCCAATATTTTATTTCCATACTGAAATGATCACCCACAACAATTTGTGATTCAAGAAAAATGAATTCTTGAACACATTCTATCTCTTCACTATCAATTGTTATCGTGACATGTCTGTTCTTTGTAGTGGTCATTATTTTTGTCTTTTTAGTATTTAAGAAAAGGCCAATTTTTTTACTTCATTGATCTTTGTAACCAGCTGTTCTAGGCCTTCTTTAGTTTCTGACAGGAGGATAGTTTATTCTGAAGATTATTTATATTCCTTCCTCCAATCTTAATTCCAATGTTTGATTCTTTGAGTTCAATCTCTCTCATAATGATCTCAGCATACAAGTTAAACAGGAAGGGGAAAAGAATACAAACTTGACACACTTCTTTCTCTGTTTTGAACTAGACAGTGTCACTAAATGCCACTAAAAGAAGCCACTAAAAGAAGCCTATAGTGGCTTCTTGGTTTGTGTAGAGGGACTGCACCAGTTTGATCAAATGCACTGGCACCCCTAAATTTTCAAGGGCTTTCCACAACTTCTTGTGATCCACACAATCAAAAGCTTTCTTGTAGTCAATAAAGCATCTGTAGACATCCTTCTGATATTCCTGTGACTTCCCCAAAATCCAGAGCAGGTTTGCTTTCTGGTCATGAGTGCCATGCCCCTTTTGAAAGCCAGCTTGAACATCTGATAATTCTTTTTCAATGGTTGTTTCTACACGTTGTTGTATGATTTTGAGCAGAATTTTACTAGCATCAGAAATGAAATACTCTAAAAACATAAAACCAAAATTTAAAAACACACCTGCAACTCTGAGTAAACATAACCGAACACAGTCCTAAATGAAACCACCATTTGCCTCCTGAAGATTGAAAATTAGGAGGACCAACACATCTCTTTGTGTTGGTTGTTCCATAATTGTAGGGCTGTCATATAACTGTGAGGCCCATGAACCCATCAAATAAGTTTCTTTGATAGAAGAAATGGTAAAAATAGCCCCTGGAAGGTGCATATGGGAGGAGACAGTCCTTTAAATACCCCAGTCCCAAGCCAGGTAGAGGTTTTCAGTGTCAAAAACAACCACTTAAATTGAAATTGGGAGCAGGTTGGTAGACTATGCAAATGTTGTATCTCAATAGCTGACTCTGACAAGCAGTCAAGTCACAGGATTCTGCACTATCTACACTATTCAAGGATAGCCACAAGTACAGAGCATTGCAACAGTCCAGTCTAGATATAATTAAGACAGGATCATGGTGGGTAAATTTGACCCAACCCAGGAACCAGCACAACTGATGCAATCGCCAAAGCTGAGCTAACGCACATTGCATCATTGTAGCCATCTGAGTTTCTAAGGTGATTCTTGTGTCAAACAGCACACTTCAGCTGCAAACTGTTTTTTCAAGGGGAGTATTACCCCATTCAAGACAGGAGAAAACTGAAATCCCTGGTCTGCCTTTCTGTTAACCCAGACTATATGTGTCTTGTCAGGATTAATTTACAGATTTTTCACTCTTATCCAGCCTATTACTGAATGCAGGCAGTTGTACAGAACATCAACAGCATCCTTGGAATTAGATGGGAAAGAAAGGTGCAGCTGGCATACCGCATGTAAACAGCCATGGGGCAGAGCAGGAATCCTCTAGCATCATCCTCTAAGACTGTTTCCAGTAAGACTTGAACCACTGCAAGGGACCACTCCCCAGTCTGAGTGCCAAGAGGTGGCTCAATAGGATACTAAGGGCCATTCCGTACAAAGGAAATTCAGTGCTATCATCACCTGCTGCTGATGCTTTAAATTCAGGCTTTCAGATGACACCGTGCTTCTGTCACTACATCTGCCGATTTGTAGTGATAGCAGTGTAATCGGGAAAAGGACATTTACCTGGCACAAATCCCGACAGATGCTGCAAGCAAGCATCCAAGTAAAGTGAGGAGGCAACAACAGTATTCGTTACACTAGGAAAATGTCCCACCCTTGCTCTTGCCTCCATAGCTTCCAGGAATGGGGCTCGAGTGTGTTTTTTTTTTAAATGAGGAATGTTGCATAGGAACTCATACTCGCTAATCTCACTGGAATCTCATCCAATGTGAAATTCTAAAATCCTGTGATGCTGTGATCTCTACGTGACTGTGTGTTTGATTTGTTATGCTCCCACATAAAACTCCACCAAAAGAAAATCTTGATTTCCCTTAACATATAAAGGTGAGGAGCAACAAAGAGATGTCTGTTCGCCAATCAAACATCATTGTGGAAACCGCCACATTTGCTGAGAAAATAACATAAGTAAATGCACTCTGTGTGGGTTCATCCTCCTCATCCACAACTACTGTTTAGGAGTGTCCTGGTGAACTGGAACCTCATGTCGCTTTTCCTCACAAATATTGTGCTGAATAACACAAAAAATCAGTTTTTGAATGACTGGAAACTACAAGTCCCCCCCCCCCCCCGCTAAGGTTGACAGGTTCCCTCTGGTGGCTGGAAGGGGATGGGGGGGTAGGGTTGCCAGATCCAGGCTAGGAAACCGCCGGCGGAGGGCAGAGACCGCAGTTGGAATCAACTCTCCAAGTCATACATTTTCCCCAGGGGAAACAATCCCTCTAGTTTGAAGATGAATGACTGGGAAGTACAGGTTACTGCCCGTTGTATTTTGTTTGTGAATGGCTAGAAACTACAGGTTACCCCCCCCCCCTAGGGTTGACAGGTCCCCTTTGGTTGCTGGAAGGGGATGGGGGTGGGGTTACCAGATCCTGGCTAGGTAACTGCAGGGGGAGGGCAGAGACCTCAGTTGTAATCAGTTCTCCAAGGCATAAATTCTCCCCAATTTATTCAGGGCGTGAGCTTTCGAGTGTCTGAGGAAGAGTGCATGCACTCAAAAGCTCATGCCCTGAATAAATCTTTGTTGGTCTTAAAGGTGCTACTGGACTCTGATTTTATTGTGCTACTTCAGACCAGCTACCCATTTGAATCTACCTTGCTCTCCGGGGGAATCATACCTTGCTCTCCTGAGACATTGCCATCTGGTTCAGCCTCCTCGCTCCCACAACTTTGTGCTGGTTCTGGGCTGGGATCTTCCGATAAGTTGGTTCCCTGATTAAATGCCAGCCCTTCCTATCCACTGGCCTCCTCCATAGGAATGGGGCTATCAGTGGGGACCTTCCATCTCATCTGATCAACATGACGCCTGTAGACTCTCCCATCTGGCGTTACTACCCTCTATGAAATTGGTCCTCTCGCCTCTTGTAATTCTGGTGGCAACCACATAGGCCCATTTGCATAATTCAGAATATATACCCTATCAGATGGAACAAACACCCTTGGTTTCCGACCTCCCGGCTTCCCACCAGGAACCTTGGATTCCTCCAAGTCCAGATGCAATCTGTCCAGCAATGTTGTCACGTGGCGGTGCATCCATAATTCTGCTGAGCTGTGACTGGTAGACACACAGGGCATCATCCTTTATGCATGCACCAAGTAGGCAGCAAACCTCTCAAGACAGCAAGTCTGGTCTATACACTTCGGCCTCTATGCCTCTCAGCAGGGAATCCCCAGTTACCAGTACCCGTTTCTTTGTACCCTTGGGAGCAGACCTAGAACTCTCATCTGTGTGGGCCAGTGAAGTGTTTGCTGGACTTCATAGGGTTGTCAGGGGAGAAGACCTAGAACTCTCACCTGTGAGGTCCTGTGACTTTTTTTCTGGCATTGACTGGAGTTGCTCTTCATGGGGAATTGCACATGCTCCTGTGTTCCTGAATAAACGTCTTCATGAAGATACTGGAACCGGTTGCTGAGCATCAGTGGGTTAGACCTTCTCCTCACTCTTCTACTCTTATGTATAACATCCTTCCATTTATTACCCTCTTTTGTTAGGTGCTCCTGATTTTGATTTGATAGATTTCCCTCCTCCTGCAGCATATTCAATCTTCTCTCTAATCCCCGGACTTTCTCCTCTAGCAGAGCCACTAATTTACACTTGCTGCATTTGTAAAAACTGTTCCACCGAGGTAAGAAGACGTACATTCTGCAGATGATACATGTCGCTACCTGAGCTTTTAAAGTCTTCAAGTCACTTTGATTCATCTGATTCTCCAGCAATGAACCTACAGCCAAGAGTCCTTTAGCTCTTTCCCTATGGCTCCTTAGAGCCTTCTGCTTTGATCCAGAACCCAAGAGTTCTTTTGTTCTTTTAGTACTGCGCACACCAAAGGTGCATACCTCTGACTAGCAAAAGCCTTTTATAGCACAAAGGCCTACTCAGCAGAGGGCAGAGCTAGCAGTCAGCTCCCAAGTTAGTTCCTGAGATAACACTCTCCTTCTCCCAGCTCCTCCATATGCTGCCTATATAAGTAATGAGCGTGTGTTAATTAGCAGCTAGCAAGAGCTTTTTATAGCACCAATGCGCTGGAACAAGGACTCAGAGATAATTGAAAAGGTGGACCTGGAATCCACCTCCATATTGCAGGGCAGGCCGTTGAGCTTCACCTGGACTGTGATCTTTCGAGCTGACTCCTGCCACAGATTCTGGACCAGATATTCAGGCTCCCCCTCTTCTTCCACGGCCGCCTCACATGCTCTGGAGCTTTGACTGCGACCATGCCTTCCCTTTTGTTTGTGTGGTGTTGGGGCCTCTCTTTGCCCCACAAGACCCTTTCAATATAAACCCACTTCTTACAAGCCCAGCACCGCACCTCCTTAAACCTGCAGGAACTCCTGGCATGGGGTCCCCCATAGCTCCCACCCCATTGTGGGCTCTCTGCAGTCTTTCTGTGCTCTTCTGTTAGTGCTCCCCAGACTGGCACAGCTCCTGCCTGCAGGTGGTGGATCTTGTCCCCTGACAGCTCCTCTGGCTCTCCTGTCATACCCCTGGGGCCTTGTGCCTGTTCATTCACACGGGAACTTTCTGCAATGCCTTAAAAGGGCAGTTGCCCAATTTGCTCAATACATTATAACCTAATACCATGCCCCAGGTTTGTCTGTTTCCTCACTTGTGCAGCAGATTGTGCTGATGTTACTTTGTGTCATTGCCACTCTGGCATCTATTCAGGGTGCAGAACAAAGAACAAAGGTTCTTTGCTGGTGCATCTCCAAGATATACCACATGTGTTATAAATTAGGAGTTTGCACCAACAAAACATTATACTTTCGTATCTGGTGTTTGGAGAGGGGGATCATAATTGACTTTTCGTATCTTTGTGTAGTGCAGTACTAGATTGTGATTCAAATCTAAATTATTTGTTTGGTTTCTGGAATTTTGTGACAATTACTTTCAATTGAGCATCTGTTGCACATCCATTGAATGTCAACAAATTTTACACAGAACACAGTACCCTCTCTAATCTGTAGTTTATTCCCCAACATTTCAAGAAAATTGGATCAAATGGTTCAATGTGCAGACCCTCCCTCAAAAGAATGTAGATGAATCTCAATGAAAGTGCAGTTTTGCCTACTGATTCATCTCCAGGGAACATGGCATTGCACCAACCACCAGTGTTAAAAAAACAAACAAACATCCAGCCCACCTCCCGTGCTTTCATTGAACTTTAATGTTACAGTGACCAACAATAGAAAAACTGACCTTTCTGCTAAAAATTCTGTGTTCACCATATTTCCTTGTTGGGGTTTTACAGTGTGGGGAAGAAGAATGACAGCCTTCAAATTATTCCTTATAAGGATTTCTTTGGAGGACTGCAATAGCTGATTTGCAACCAAATGCCAGCAAAATTGCAGGGGAATGTTTGATAGCTGTTCACTAAAGTCCACTCAAGTTTCAAGTGAATTGCAACAAAGGATTCTGCTGTTGTCCTACAATGCCCTTAATGGCTTTAGTTCAGCATTCTTATTGTCATGCCTCTTCTACATCTTTAAATTCTACCTATGTTTCATAAGTGTGATACTCCCTTCAAACAGTGCAAATCCCACTGTGAACTGGGTTGCGTGGAGCCACTTTAAAATGGGGTGTCAAAGGAATGACCATCATGGGGACTCCCCTGGGCACCTTGTGGTCACATCCACAATCAGGTGGCCAGAAGAAATAGACCTACCATTACCTCCACAGAGCCACCTGTTCCAGCTCTGCCTTATAAATTAAAAGCTAGCTTGATTAGAAATAACAGATATTTATCAATCTTCCAACAAAGAGAAATTTAAAGCTTCGTTTATTCACAAAGAATAGGAAATATAGGAATAAATGGATCTGAAGACCAAGGGGCTTTTCGCACGCCTTCAAAATCGCACAATGGTTGCCAATTGAAAACGCTATTGATTTGCCATTATGCACAACGTCGTTGACAATCTGCCACACACCTGAAACCGATCCGCAAAAAGCGCTTCGTTGTAGCGCTTTCAGGGAAATCCCCAAAAGTGGATTCACCCTCCGGAAAGCGATACACTCCTGCAACCAATCTGCAACACTAGCGAAAAAGACCTGGGCGTTAACATTGTTGCAGTTTCTACAAAGTCCCTCCCCCTGGCTCTCTCCTCTGATCTTCCGGCGAAGCGATCGCCATTTTTTTTTTCTCCGAGCGAGCGGGGATAAACGCACCAGCGAGCCTCTTTCTGTTTAGAGGCTTCCCCGGCTTCAGTCCCTCCCCAGAGTCACTAAGCACAAACACAGAGAAGCCCATTTGCTGATGTATTTTCCCTTTATTTTTTACACTTTTTTCGGCCGAAAATCGGGCCCGTGAGAGGGGGGGGGATTTTTTTTCACTCGGAGGGAGCGTGGCAACGATGAAACGACAGCTCAAACACACCAGGCAGCTGGATGGGTCTCTCCGTTGCAACGAATCAACACAGATTCGTTGCAATGGGTGTGTTTTTTTAAAAAAAAAACTTTCTTAAAGGGAAAGGGGCTGTTTGGGAGCATGCTAACGGCCACCCATTGGCTGCTTGACGGCCAGGGGCGGGACGAGCTTGGCAATAGCGCTTCCTGGCTAGCGATTTTTGCCGAGACCGGAAGCCTGTGGGAAACGCTACAAAACGCAACTGGATTCCACTACAAAGGCAGGTATGCACAACGACGAATTCCACTATTTTAAATGGCGATTTTTCATTCAGCAACCAATTTGCTACAAAGATCCCGGTGCGGAAAGCCCCCCAGAGGTCCCTTGATATGGGAAGACTGGGAAAAAGGTTCCGCAGCTATCTTTCAAAATAGCTGGGTGGGGAGGGAGCATGTTAGATCTGTGTACTGTTATAGTTTATTCATTCCAATAGTGAAATTACATTGTTAGTAGGAAGGAAATGGTGGGGAGCCCAGAGTTTGAGACTGGAAAGAGTAATGGAAATAGACAGGCAGGAAGGGCTTTGGCAGTTAGTTTTCAGAACTTCAGGTTGCTCACACAAACTGGACAAGTTGCTAACATTGATGAGGCTGACTATCTGCCCCCTGGATCCTTTCCCATCGTGGTTCTTAAAACTAGTGACAGGGGGATGGGGAACCATCTCCAAGAAATTATAAATCTGTCCCTGTCTACCTTCCCAAAGGAGATGGTGGTTTGGCCATTATTGCAAAAAGTCATCATTGGATCCATGGGACCATGCCAACTACCATCCTATTTTGCATATAGTTTTCTGGGGAAGATGGCTGAATGGGTAGCTGAATCCACTGCAAGCATACTTGGAAGAAGCTTCAATCCTGAATCCATTCCAGTCTGGCTTCTGAGGTGGAGATGGTTCTTGCTGCCCTGGCAGATGACCTCTGAAGATAGCTGAACCAAGGTGGGTCAGTGCTACTCATGTTGCTAGATCTCATTTGATAGACTATGAGCTTAGCTCACTGTCTCATTGACATGGGAGTCCAGGGATTTTCCTGCACCAATTCCAGCCAGCCAGCTTGAGGTGGTTCACATCATATAAAATACAAAACAGCAATTAAAATCACAAGCCACAAGACCCAGCCCAGCCTGCCCACCTTTTCCTTTCCTGTAATACAAAACACTGTACATGTCAACACCCACCTAGGGTGGGGTAAGGAGGAGGGACCCCATTGATGTTCCACCACTCAGGCTCAACCAAATGCCTGGTGGAAGAGCTCCATTTTACAGGCCCTGCAGAACTGAGAGAGCTCCAACAGGGTCCTTAGCTCTCCCAGGAGCTCAACGCACCAGGTCAGGGCCAGGTGGACTTCTCATGGGCCAGGGATCACCAACCTGTTTGAATGTGCAGAGTGCAAGGCTCTGCTAGGGGCATATGGAAATAGATGGTCCCCAGATATGCTGGACCCAGACTGCAGATGGCCTTAATGGTCAGAACCCAAACCTTAAACTTGATCCAGAACACAACTGGTAATCAGTGCAGATGCCACAGCACAGGCTAGATGTGGGCTCTCCATGGTGTTCTCGTGAGAACCCTCGCAGCTGCTTTATACCAGCTGCAGCTTTCAGGTCAAGGATAACAGCAGGCCACTGTAGTTACAGAAGTTTAATTTGGAGGTAACCATGTGGTTAAGTGATCTGGGCCCAGGTGATCTGAGCCCTTCAAGATTGAAGATAGAGGGTAGTGGCTGGGAGAAACAGTCACATTATTGTTAACTCCAAAGTGGAATATGTCAGGAGGTTATTCTCTCCCCAATGTTTTTTTAACATTTTCATGTGCCCTTTAGTACAGCTGGTCCAGGGGTATGGACTGGGATATCACCAATATGCAGATGACACACACCTGCTGATGGGCACCTGATCAGTTGCTCCTTCAGATATGTTTGGTGTTTGGAGGCAGTGGTGGAATGGCTCCAGCAGAGCTGCCAGAAACCAAACCCTAGAATGATGAAGGTCCTATGGCTGGGGAGGAAAGGACCAGAAGAGGAAATACATCTCACCCACCTGGACAGGGTACAATTAACAACTTCACACTACTATTCCTCTTACAGAGAGACTCTGGTCCTGTCCTCTTAAGGAAGTTGAGACAATAGAACACAAGAGTGAATTAGATCAGTGGTCCCCAACATTTTTATCACCGGGGACCGGTAACGCTTGACAATTTACTGAGGCCCCGGGGGGGGGGTTGTCTTTTGCTGAGGGACGTCGCCACCACCTGAGCCCCTGCTCCACTTGCTTTCCTGCCGGTACCCCTGAATTCCCACTGCCCACTGGGGGGCACTGCCAGCAGCATCTGTGCAGTGCCACACCGAGGGGGAGCCCCAGCCATGGCAGCTGCTGGAGACCACCAAAGGTGAGCCAGCGTCAGAGTGGCAGGGCAGCCCCCAAGGCAGCAGCCGGGAGGAGGAGGAGGAGGAGGAGCTGCAGCCCGGTACCAACTGATCTATGGACCGGTTAGAGGCCATGTATAGTTCAGAAGGGTGGCTGCGGGAGTTGGCAGTGGCCAGGCCACGCACCGGAGGCCGGGGATGGTGCGGCCTGTGTGGCTCCCCCTGCGTCTACCGGCTGCTCGCCACCTACCTAAGTTGTAAGAAGGTAGGCGCCGTTGGTGGGGCCACGTCTCCTGGCAGCAGTCGCTGTGGCAGCGGTTGGGTCGGGCGGTGCTGTAGGGAGTTGTGTCAGCGTTGCTGGGGTGGCAGCGGGTGGCAGGCGCTGTGTGTTGGCTGGGCCGGGGGCGACGTGGCGTCAGTGGAGGCAGGGCGGGCGCAGGCATTGGTGGGGATGGTGTGGCTGGCGGCGGGGCTGCAGCTGCAGAAGAAGGGAACACCAGCTTGGGGCACGGCCGCAGGTTCACGGAAGCCAGTTGGGGCGGTGGGGAGGCCGCGCGTTCGCGGCTGCGGCTGACACAGTGTACTCCTTTGCGCGTGTCCGACGCAAGGTAGAAAATGGCGGTCGGCCGCATGGGGCTGACATGAGGGAGGCGTTGGTCGGCAGCCGTGGATGTAGCACATCGCGGGTAGGGGGGCGCAGCTGCCGAGCTTGGCGTGGAGGCTTGAAGCATCGGTGTGTCCGTGTGTGGGGGGATTCCGGCAGCAGTCTTGCTGCATCGACGCGTGGGCAGCAGGGCGGCGGGGCGGTTTTGAGGTGAGGCCGTGGGGAGTCATGTTGGGGAGGGAAGGGCGATGGTTCGCTGCCAGGAAAGGAGCAGGGCGGCCGCGTCTTTGACGCGGCCACCCTGCTCCTTTCCCGGCAGCGAACCATATGGGGACGGAGTGTGGGCAGGGAGTCCGGGGCGGGCCAAGTGGCCAATAGGGAGGCGCACTACATGGACCTCCCAATTGGCCACTTGGCCCCTGAGTGGCACTCGGGCCAATCAGGAGCCGCGAAGCGGCTCCTGATTGGCCCTCTCTGAGTTTTTATCCCGGACGGGTCCCGCCCTAACTCCTCCCCACAAGCCCTTACTGTTTTATTTAGTCCGCGGCGCCCTGCGCCGCGGGACATTTAAAGATATACTGAACTATTCTGAACTTTTAATCTTTTACATTTTTAAAATGTTCTTTGTTAATATTTCATGATATCTTTTAGCTTAATTTTAATATATCCAAAAACATTTTTAACACTTGACTATCACAAGCATTATGCTTTAATCCTTTTATCCTTTATACTAGCTTCAAAGCTCGTTCCTAAGAATGGGCCTTGAAAGGGTCCCCTCCCCTGGCCAAAGCCAGGCAGTTTAAGGTGACTTTGGGCCACAGCTCACAGCCAGATCAAGTGGGTTGGGCGGAGCCTGGCCAGCTCATTAGCAGAGTGGGACAGAGCTCCTTAGCAGGCCCAGCCTAGCAGGCCGGGAAGCCCTCGTTCACAGGCCCAGCCTAGCAGGCCAAGAGGCTATCATTAGCAGGCCCAGGTCAGGAGGCCCCCATTATCAGCCCCTGCTTAGCAGACCAAGAGGCCCTCGTAAGCAGGCCCTCCACCACAATCCTTGCCC
Organism: Paroedura picta; assembly: GCF_049243985.1. Lineage (NCBI taxonomy): Eukaryota > Metazoa > Chordata > Lepidosauria > Squamata > Gekkonidae > Paroedura > Paroedura picta. The sequence continues at coordinate 79,040,650 of NC_135371.1, read as the reverse complement.
ACGCCCCTCTCCCCTTACCTGTTTCTGGCTCCAGGCACTGAGGCGCATCTCAGAGCAAAGAGGCTAGAGTCCAGGGATGGTGGGAAGAAGCTGCAGGGGTAGGGCCAATCAGTGTGCAGCCCGCTTTGCTGACTGTACGCTGATTGGCACTATTCCAACTTGGACAGCCAGACATGTTCCACTCCTCGGGCTGTTTTACAAATATATAGAGGAACCATGGATAACAATGTTTTTTATCTTTTGTATTCTGTTCTAAAGCGTCTCTTGTGGCGCAGAATGGTAAGGCAGCCGTCTGAAAGCTTTGCCCATGTGGCTGGGAGTTCAATCCCAGCAGCCGGCTCAAGGTTGACTCAGCCTTCCATCCTTCCAAGAAAGACTGACTTCACACTCATCAGGAATTTGGGTGTGATCTTTGATTCCTCCCTTTCAATGATGGCTCAGATCACAAAGTTAGTTAGTTATGTGATTTTCCAGCATTGTCATGTGAAGCTACTAGTGCTCTATCTGACTCTGGAGAACGTAACCACAGTGATCCATGTAGGAGTTACCTCTAGACTAGAATACTGTTAATCTTCCTACACAGGTCGACCCCTGACTTTGATTTAAAAACAGCAACTGGTGCAAAATGCAGCTTCATGAGTACTTACTAGGGCACCATGGAGGACACATATTCAACCTGTCCTCCAACAGCTGCATTGGCTATCAGTTGAATACTGGATCAAGTTCAAGGTTCTGGTCTTAACCTTCAAGGCCCGGAACTGAAGATGGCGCCATAAAAAAAAGCTGGACTTCTGTTCAGCTCTTAAGCCATGCCGAGGGTCAGGAGCTTCTGCACCTGGCTGACCTGAGCAGATACGCAAATCTGCTCACCGGTCGCCCCAGGAACTGGGAACGGCATCCTGAGGGTCCTACAGATCCGTGGGGAGATAGGAAGACCTCCCTGGATTAATAGCGGCTTGTGCTCAAGGTCACGATGGCGTCTTTGTCGCAAACAACTTTACAAGCTTGAAACGACCAGCTGACCTTACATTCTTCCCAGACCATCATTTACCAGATCGACAAGAGCAGAAGCTGACAGAAGCTGGAATCTGCAACAGTAAGAATTGAAAGCTTTCTGGCTTTTCTCTCTCTTCTCCCACAAGCTCTTCCCTTCCCCCCCCCTCAACCAATTCACAAGCGAATTCCTTCTTTCGCGGAGTGAGAGACTCCCAGCTAATTATACCCATTAACCAAACAAAGAGAGTGCTTTGAAGATTTATTGGTGAAAGTTCAGTGGGGGAATTTGACTTGATACGGAGATCAACAAACTGATAATTTGGGATCGCTCGTGCTCCCGCGAGACCTCACGAGACTTTCTGTTTATAGTTTGTGACTGCCTAGAACTATGGAAGAATTAACTAAGGCACAGCTTTTCCATTTGTTATGCAAAGGAAACTCAGAGATACTGAAAGCAGTCAATAAGCTGGAAAAGGAAATTCGTGGGACTAAGGGGGAGCTTTTGGATGGAGCCCAAGGTCCGGAGAGACCAGTTGATGACGTAGCTCAGCTAACAGTAAATCAAGTGAAACTTCAATGTCTGGAAGTTAATCAACTGGAGGGAGAGAGTGCCAGAGATGTAAAAACCCAAAGTACCTTTAAAGAACCTGGGAAAACAGATTCACGGAAGGAAAGTACCGAAAACCTGGAAGTCTATTCAGAGCAGGAAATGACTTGGATCAGCAAAATAAAAAGAGTCTATTCAAAAGCGACAGCAACTAGGAAGCTATCAGGAGATATTTCTGTGCGACCAGAGGAAGAGATCCAGATTGACAAAGGATACAGAGCCCCCTCAAAGGCGATTACAAGCAAGAATCAAGTAAGAGATTTCTTTGGCCCTGACAGAAGGACAATCAGAAATACTCTACTATGGAAAAAAACACAATTTCATTTTCTGCGACCACCTGAAAGATGAGCTGAACAATGGAGTATTCTCCTGGCTTCCTGTGGGAAAAATAGCAGTAGTAACCTTTAGGATAGGTCCAATATATGAAGGGAACTGACTTTATATCATTTAAGACAATAATAGAATATATCCTTATAATAGATTATACCCTCCTATGTATCAACAACTACTTTGTTAAGAAAGATGGTAATAACTCCTAGATCAGGATTAATATGCGATGGGAATTGAATATGTATATTAATATGTATGCTAAAAGAGGATGACAAACCATATTTTATAGGCATTAACAAGACGACAGTAGTAATTCTTGGGTCAGGGCCAATTTATGAAGGAGACTGACCTAATATCATTTAAGATAATAACAGAATGTATTCCTATAACAGATCATACTCTCATATGTATTAACATTCACTTGGCTAAGAAAAATAGTAAAAACTTCTAGATTAGGAATAATATGTGATGGGAACTAAATATCTATGTTAAAAGAGATGGCAAACCATATCAACTGGTCGCTTTTTCTTTACAACTTCTCTGTAAATGCTTTATATAATAATAAACAATAAAATTATTATATAAAAAAAAAAAAACCTTCAAGGCCCTACACAGTCAAGAGCATGTGTATGCAAAGACTGCTTCTCCCCATATACCCCCTGAAGAACATTAAGATAATCCAGTACTAATATGTAGGTGGTCCTTGACCCTAAGAAAGCATGCCTGGCCTCAACAAGGGTTAGGGTCTTTGGGGCTCCGGTCCAAGCCTGATGCAATATACTGCCAGCAGAAACATGGCCCTTGATGGAGCTATCAAAGTTTCATAGGGCCTGTAAATGGAACTTTTCCATCAAGCATATGGTTGAGGCCAAGGGCATGTAAGCAAAATCAAGTGCCCCTTCCCAGTTTCTTATCACAGAAAATGGCCAGAGACAAAGATAGAAACAAAGTCATGAAATAAATCAGAAAGAGAGCATTGTTTTATGTTTTATTCTTTGTCTGATTTTGTTTTTTATCAGAATGTTGTATTATAATGGTTTTACACCACCATGATCCTTACTGGAAAGGGTAGTCTATAAAGTAAGCATATTAATTAAATAATTAATCAAATTAATTAAATAATTAATTCACATGTATATATCTCCTTCCCCGAATAATAATAATTATCATCATCATCATCATCATCACAATCATCTTTGTTTTGTATGAACATGGATGCTACCATTATTTTGTTTCTGAATGATGACCAAGTCAGAGCAGAGCCAAGAAGGGAAAGTTGATGTTTTAAAATGTTTTGTCAGCATCTTAAGTCCCTCACAAGTAGGTTTTCAAACATTGCTGAAAATGTGAATGAGGCTTTCATTATTAAGGATCATAGCCCTAAGGAGAGTGATATCATATGCATTATATAATCTCTGACTGGTTAGGATAAGCCATGTGACCAGTTTAAGAAATGTTGCTAAACTCTAAATTGGCATTGCTTTTCCTTCAGTGGCAACAGTATATGTCTGAATATGATTTGACTATATACTGTCATGTCATAGGGTGAAGGAATCTAATTTGGACAAAAATGACACCAAGGCTGGATGAGATTAGGTTATGCATGTGTGAAGTGCAGTCAAGTCCCAGCTGACATATGGGCTCAGCAAGGGGCTTTTAAGGCACGTAAGAAACAGGTTTGCCACAGCTTTCCTGTGTAGAGGATTCCGTGGTGGTCTCCATTCTTTGTACCAGCCTGCTCAGCTTGTGAGATCTGATGAGACTGGCATATACAATGCCACCTCCTCTCCCAAAATCTTGGATACAAGATGGTAATTAATTTAAACAAATGGTGACTTTCCTTTTATGTTCTACCACTGTAAATTAATGCAGGCTTTGGGTAATTTTTGTTCTAAACAACACCAAAATGGCAATGGATGGCTTTGCAGATTAATTCCACATGACTAGTATAAAACTGCAGTCAAACCATATGAATTTAATTATAGCACCAGCAGCTTAGAGACAATTAACACAACTCTTCTTTTCAAAGTTTTAGAGAGTAGTCTCTTTCATTTTGTTTTCTTCTTTTGTTCTTATTAATGAGAAATGTAACTGTAGAATGAATATTGGTAGGCTACTAGATTAATACCTTGTCATCCATGATACATTCCCCTCCTACAGAACCAGCTAAGGCATCTCAGTGTGCCCAAACATAGCAATAAACAGATATTTCTGGCCAAATGGAAACCCCATCTTCCCCCTCATAAAACCCAAGTTCAGATTCAGAGTACCTTTACTGGCATAAAATTGCAAAGCATAAAACGAAAATTTCAAACAGTTCCAGATGTAAAATGTATCGTAAAAGATTTTCATTTAAAATTGCCAGTAAAAACTTTGCTACTTTTATAATAGTTGCTGAGTCCCTCACATTTAGTATCATTTTAATCCAATGTTTCTCATTAACACAGCTGAATTTCAATTTCTTCAGATAATTAGCTAACGACGACGATATACTTCAATCTTAGGACACACCAGAAACATATGGTACAACGTGTCAGGGACACTACATCCATGTAAACAGTATCTCTCCTGAAGAGGGATCTTCAAAAATCTACCTTGGGTGACATTTGAGGGAAAGATGTTTACGCAAGCTACTAGAAATGCTCTTCTTAACTGGTGCGTTTCCAAAATTTGGAGATACATGGGCATGGATTTGTATGTTAAGGGAATATCCCAGAAGCGGGGAGAACATACACTGTTGTTAGAGAAGCCCAGAATCTGGGTATCCTGATCTTCTAGTCTCTGTGATACTAGTTTTAGTATAGTCCTTTCATCTTGCATGCTAAGGGTTGAGATGTCCAGACCCATAATTTGAAGTTTCCTTGACATTTTGCCCAGCCAGATGAAAGAATAAGGGTCACTCAAAAGGTTAATTGACAAACTACCCATTTGCGCATGGGAATGAATTTTTAACCAGTATTTAAAGGACTGAAACCAAGCCTGGGCTTCTAGACTCTGTTGACTAAGTTCTGCGACAAGTGTATGATTTGCCACACAGTTTGGAACTCCTAGTAAATTTCTGAAAAAGAAAGATTAGATGTTCTCTAATTTATTATTAAATGCATCCATCCATATTGGGATTCCATAAAGAATCTGAGGAATTATTTTGGCATTGTAGATTTTAATGGCTGCTTGAAGGTTTTTGTTGCCTTTTTCATGATAAAACTTTGGCTAAAAGGGACAACTGGCCTTTTTCAGATTTGATTGTTTTTTCTCTATGGTTGGCCCAACTGTTATTATAAGTAAAGTTTATGCCTAAATACTTGTAGTGATTGACCTGTTCTATGTATTTACCATTTATTATCCAGGGAAACTTATATTGGGCCTTCATGATTTTCATTTTTTCAAAGTTTATTTTTAGTTGATTGTCACTATAGTAATCTTTGAATGACTGAAGATAGCGTATAAGGCCAACTCGAGTTCTAGATAAGATAATTGGGTAAAAAAGAAGTGGAGTGGGTCTTTTGCCAAGAATGGGGGGATGACCATTAACTTTGTCAAAATAGAAGGGCAAGTCACTTAAGAAAAGGTTAAATAACTGAGGGGCAAGGATGCAACCTTGTTTCACTCCTATGTTTATTTGGATTTTTGGTGTTAAATTTCCTTCATCAGAATATTTGACTTGGCAGTGGTTGTTATGATGGAGCTATTTTAATAGAAATAGTAGATGCTGGTCTATGTCTAAAGGTAAAGGTAAAGGTATCCCCTGTGCAAGCATTGAGTCATGTCTGACCCTTGGGGTGACGCCCTCTAGCGTTTTCATGGCAGACTCAATACAGGGTGGTTTGCCAGTGCCTTCCCCAGTCATGACCATTTACCCCCCAGCAAGCTGGGTACTCATTTTACCGACCTCGGAAGGATGGAAGGCTGAGTCAACCTTGAGCCGGCTGCTGGGATTGAACTCCCAGCCTTATGGGCAAAGCTTTCAGACGGCTGCCTTACCACTCTGTGCCACAAGAGGCTCTGGTCTATGTCTAGATTGTTTAATTTTATCTAGAGTTTCTCTCTGGAAACTGAGTCAAAGGCTGCTTTTAAATCAATAAAGGCAACACATCATTTGCCCCTCTTAGGTTTTGTGTATTTCTGGCTTTAAAACAGTACAGTTATTTAAGGTAGTGTATCCCTTCCTAAACCCTATTTGCTCTGGCCCTATGATGTAATTATTGGATGTCCAGTTTATAAGTTTATTTTGCAAAGAGCTTACCTACAGCTAACAATAAACTGATGGGGCAGTAGTTACTAGGAAGGTCATTTTTTCCTTTTCTATATATTGGGGTTATGATGGAATTTAGCCATGAATCTGGGATTAGTCCTGTTTGGTTGATTTTTGTAAACAGATGTGCTACAGGCACAGCCCACCGGTCAGCATAATGAATAATCAAGTCTGGAGGGATCCTATCTGGACCAGGTGACTTTTAGAGATTTTATCAGTTCAGAAATCTCAGCAGGTTCAACGTTTGGCCAACAGGGAAAGGAAAAGGATTGTCCAATGGACAGTTGAGGGTCTAGTGAAGGCGGTAATGTGAACAATGTGGGAAAATGGTCCATCCATTTGGAAGCTGGAATAGGACATACAGTTTTATTTGACTTGTTTGTTAAAGCATTGGTCACAGTTCTCCAGAATATCTGGTTATCAGATGAATTTAGTGCTTTGTTTAATGATTCCCAGTTTATGTTGTGGAACTCGGATTTTTTTTTAGCTACAAGAGACTGGCTTTAGCTCTGAGATAGTGGGATTAGTTATCGAGAGATCTGGATTTATTTAATAGCATGCAATGGTGCCTTAATAGTTTCTTTTCCAATAAGCATTCTTTATCAAACCAAGTAGGGGTTGGGATGTTCTTATTGGGAGGTTTTGATAGGTGATAAAGAAGCCCAATTACTGACTCATAGAGTTGCAAAATAGAGTTAATGGAGTCTGCTGTAAGGAGCTTATGTCTCAAATCTTGCATTTGGGGGGAATTTATCACTTGCTCAATCTGAGGGACCAAGATTGGAGCCCAAGTTAATTTTCTAAAATTCAGGGGATAGTCTAAAGTTACAGAGTCTACCTTTGAATAGGAGTCCATCAAGTCTGTCTTAACTGAGAGAATTAGAGGCATGTGGTCACTTTCTGTCAACTACAAAGTTGCTGATCCAACTAACAAGAAATCAGGAGACACAAATGAAATTGATGACGCTATTACCTCTAATTGAAAGATGAATATATTCATTTGAATTTAAGAATCTTTTAGAGCCATTTCGAATTTTTTAATGCATATCAGATCACAATTTGATAAAAGTTGTGCTCACCCTGTAGGGTTTTGGGTCTATTCCATGATAAAGACTTCTATTATTATGACTGTGATGAGCAAACCAGAGGCAATTAGCCCTCAGTGGAAGTGTTTTGCACCAATAGAAAAAAGGCAGTCCAAGGATCTGTTCAGCACCAAGAATGGACCATACAGCTGTGCCAGTCCCCCTAGGCAATGTGACCCCAAGGCAAGCCTCATATGTAACTCCTTCACTGGAGGAAGCACCAGAGGAGGCCAGTGGTGGTGGCACTGTCCCACGTGGACCATGGGCAGCTTCTATGGAGACAGTCTATGGGCAGCAAGGCCAATTTGGGGTGCCATCTTGACTGCCATTCTTGGCCCGATGTCGGGGACCCGCTTGCTAACTGAAAAAACAGGGTGCCCCTTTGAAGAAAACGTCACGCCAGGCCTGGTGAACGATACAACAGGAACAAGCTTTATTTCAGCAACGTGGAGTCCGCTGGTATGGAGTAAGAGCTTCCACCGAACTCCAGGTGGAAGCTCCCTTTTATACAAAACCCACCTCCTTAGGCTGTATTGCCCCACCCAGTACTTGCGGAGGGAACATGCTGATACAATCATGACTCATGCACATATGCGAGGTTTTCCGGGGTTCCTGATGGCCCATTTTCCTGGAACAAAGGGCCATCTCCGGGCCCTTGTCAAAAGGTGGAGGGGGACATTGAGGTTCTTTAGCGGCCATTGCCACCTCAACGATCGGGTGGGGCGCCCAGCTGCCGGCTTGCCTATGATCACCATGCCCTACCTCCGTGATCGCGGGCGCCTCTGATGGCGGGGTTCGGTCCGGTTCCCAAGCCACCAAGGACCGAACCACGACATTCTGCCCCCCCAAAGGTCCATTCTCCAACCCCCCGGGACGGCCAGGATACCGCTTGTGGAAACGTTCAGTGAGTCGGGGCGCAAGGACGTCCGCTGCCCAGACCCATTCCCGGTCCCCCAAAGCGAAGTCCTTCCATTCCACGAGGTACTGCAACTTCCCCCTGTGGAGTCTAGAGTCCAGGATATCCGCCACCTCGTGGTGCTCCCCCCCCGGCAGGACCTCGGGCGCTGGCGGGGAAAACACGGGGTGCCAAACGTCACCGTCCGGAGTTTTTTTTAGAAGGCTCACGTGAAAGACGGGATGGATGTGCCGGAGGTTCTTGGGGAGCTTGAGCTTGACCGAAACTTCGTTGATCGGGGCCAAGACCTCGAAAGGCCCCAAAAACCGAGGGCCTAGCTTCTTGCTGGGCAAATTCAACCGTAGGTTCCGGGTGGAAAGGTAAACTCGATCCCCCGGTCGGATCTCTTCAGCTGGTCGTCTCTTCCGGTCGGCGTCCTCTTTCTGCGCTGCCTTGACTTTGTGGAGCTGCTCCTGCAGCGACTTCCAGCAGCTCCCGGCACGCTTCCCCCACTCGCGAAGGTCGGCCGATTCCCGGGCGGGGACCTCTCCAAGCTCCGGGAAGTGTCTCAGGTCTGTCCCGTAGACGACGGCAAAAGGCGACATCTCCGTGCTGCTGTGGTCTGCGTTGTTGTACGCGAACTCGGCCAGGGGGAGCAGGGGCACCCAGGTGTCTTGATGATAGGAACCGAAACACCGCAAGTACTGCTCCAGTACTTGATTAACCCGCTCGGTCTGCCCGTCCGTCTGGGGGTGGTAAGCGGAGCTCAGCCCTTGCTCGATGTCTAACAGGCGCAGGAAAGCTTGCCAAAACCGGGACACGAATTGTGAGCCCCGATCGGAAATCACCTTGTCCGGCAGCCCGTGCAGTCGGAACACGTGATCCAGGAACATCCGAGCCAATTGTGAAGCACTGGGGACACTGGCGCAAGGAATGAAATGGGCCTGTTTGGAAAATAGATCTACCACCACCCAGATCACCGTTTTCCCCTTGCTGGGAGGCAAGTCTGTTATAAAGTCCATGGAGATCACTGACCACGGCCGGGTCGGGACCTCGAGCGGGTGCAGCAGACCTTTCGGCTTGCCAACCCCCGGCTTGCAGGTCAGGCAGACAGGACAACCACTGACGTAAGCTTTTGTGTCCCGCCGCAGACTGGGCCACCAAAACCGCCGCCGGGCCAACTTCCAGGATTTTACGAAACCGAAGTGCCCGGCGGTCTTAGCATCGTGGCAGAGGCTGAGGGCTTCCCGTCGTAGCCCTTCCGGGACGTAGACAGCCTCCCCCCTCCGCCAGAGACCGGAGTCCAAAATCAAAGAGTCCCGGAGCTCAGCCAGCTCCTCGTCTGTCCCGTAGGCTGCCACTAGGCGGTCTCGGAGCGGGGCGGTCGCCGGGTCGGGCTCCCATTCCTCCCTGGCCCGACGCCTAGTGACGACCCCCCGTCCCAGCTGCTCCTCACCAAACACGGACCTGGTGCAGGGAGCGTACCCCTCCCCATAATGCGGCAGACGGGAGAGGGCGTCTGCGAGGAAATTCTCTTTGCCGGGGATGTGACCAAGCTTGAAATTGTACCGCGAAAAGAACTCCGCCCACCTCATCTGCTTGGCGTTCAGGGATCGCGGTTGCCGGAGCGCCTCCAGATTCTTGTGATCTGTCCAGACCTCGAACGGCTCCTCTGTTTCCTCCAGCCAATGCCGCCATTCGGTGAGGGCGAACTTAATCGCAAACGCCTCCTTCTCCCAGGTAGACCAGTTCCGCTCCGTTTCGGCGAATTTTCGTGAGAGGTAGGCCGCCGGCCTCAGCTGTCCCGCCTTGTCTCGCTGCAGGAGAACCGCCCCGGCTGCTGCGTCGCTGGCGTCGACTTGTACCACCATCGGCTGGGTTGGGTCGACGTGCAGTAGCGTGGGCTCAGACGCGAAAGCTTGCTTGAGGGCCAGGAACGCTGCCTCCGATTTCTCATTCCAGCCGAGCGCTGCGCTGGGCCGCGTGGCGCGAGGACCTCTCCCCTTGGTACCTAGCAAGTCCGTGAGGGGAGCCACTACGGAGGAGTATCTGGGGATGAAGCCTCTAAAAAAGTTAGCAAACCCCAGGAAGCTTTGTAGCTGTTTCCGGGTGCGGGGCCTTTCCCAGGCCAGCACCGCCTGCACCTTCTCGGGGTCCATAGCTATGCCCTGGGCTGAGATGCGGTAGCCCAAATAGTCCAGGGAGGGACGGTGGAATTCGCACTTAGCCAGCTTCACGTATAGGTGGTTTGCCAGCAGGCGCTTTAACACCTCCCTCACCAGGGTCACGTGCTCTTGGGGATCTTGGCTGTAGATCAGGACGTCATCCAAATAAACAACCACCCCCTGAAACAGAAGGTCCTGCAACACCTCATTAATTAGACTCATGAAAACCCCAGGTGCCCCGCTTAAACCGAACGGCATCACTTTAAATTCGAATTGTCCCAATTGACAGTTAAACGCTGTTTTCCACTCATCCCCCTCCCGGATGCGTACCCGGTAGTACGCCTCCCTTAGGTCCAGCTTAGTGAACAGAGTCCCTTTGCCCAGCCGGGCCAGCAAATCCGGGATCAGCGGGAGGGGGTAAGCGTTCCCCGCTGCGATGGCGTTGAGGCCCCGGTAGTCCTGGCACAGCCGTCGGGACCCATCCTTTTTCCGGACGAACAAGACTGGAGCTCCCATGGGACTGGAAGCGGGCCGGATGAAACCTCGGGCCAGATTTTTACCCAAAAACTCCCGGAGGTCCTTGAGCTCACCCTCACTCATCTTGTAGATGCGCCCTTTGGGTAGTACCGCCCCCTCTGGGATGTTGATAGCGCAGTCCGTGCGGCGGTGTGGGGGTAGCTCGTCCGCTTCCCGCTCGCTGAAAACGGCTGCGAGGTCTCGGTACTCTGGCGGGACCTCGGGCTCTGGTATCTCCTGCTGCGCCGCCGCCGCTCCCCTGGGACGCGCCGCCGTCCTCTTGTGGCTGGAATTCTCGTGGGGGACCCGATGCCGTGCACCCACCGTCAAGTCGAACTTCAGGGTCCCCGCCCGCCAGTCCACCACGGGGTTGTGTTCCTTCAGCCAATCCAGGCCCAACACCGCCCGATATCCCGCTACGGGGACCTGGATCAGCCACCGCAGCTCTTGGTGGTCCCCTATGTGGATGGCGATAGGACCCACCTCCTCCCCGAAAGGTCCCCCCTGAATCGGGCTGCCGTCCATCTGGACGAAAACCAGGGGAACCTTCCGAATGCGCTTCGGTAGCCCCAAAACCCGGGCTATCTGGGGGTGGACCATGCTGTGGTCGCATCCAGAGTCCAAAAGAGCCTCCCCCACCCAACTTAGTCCGTTCTCCGGGTTCCGGAGCTCTAAAATTACCACGTTCGGAGGTCGCGCCTCATGCTGTAGGGGTTTTCCCTCGCACCGCGGGACCTGCTGCCCGGCGCCGTCTACAGCAGGTCCTGGCCGTTTCCCGTCGCCTGGGCGCTTCCCGGTTCGTTGCGGAGGTCCTCCGCCCGGCGTGCCTGCTGGGGGCGTGTCGCACCTCCCCCCTGGGAGAGCCCGCGGTCCTCCCCCCCTTGCCGTTGGCACGCTGCTGCGAAATGTCCTGACCCCCCGCATTTCAGGCACAGACCTTCCCGGCGTCTCCTTTCCCGCTCGGGGTTCGGGGGTCGTTTGGGGCGAGAGTTGTCGGGGCCCGGTCTCGGCGCCTCGGCTGACCCGCCTTTGGCCTCCCGGGGGGGTGCGGCGGCCCAACCCAGGCTGGCTTCCAGCTTGGCGACCACAAAACACCACCCCTCCAGTGTAGACAGATCTTCTTCCGTCCCCTTGATCACGGCCCATTCCCTGAGCTTCGGGTTAAGGCCCTCCCGGAAGTACTCGATTTGGGTCTCCTCGTTCCAGGAGAACACCTTGCCTGCTTCCCTCCGGAAAATGTCTATATAGTCCATAACCCCCCTAGTACCCTGTCGAAGTCCCTTGATCCGACTCTTTGCCTTGTCCTCAGCCTGGGGGTCCTGGAATCGTCGGCGGAGCGCGACCACGAAGTCCTGCAGGTCCCGAGTTGCCGGGTCGCCGCGCTCGGCCAACCCTAGGTACCACTGACCCGCCTTGCCCTGGAGACACGAGGCCACCCCCCAGACCAAGTCCTCGGAGTCCTCATACCGGTCTCCATACCTCCGGGCATGCGTCAGCGCGTGGAGGAGGAACTGCGGGAGGTCGTCCGGCGTCCCGTCGAAACGCGCCTTAAGCTCTGGGGGGGAACGTTTTGGAGAGTAGTCCGACCCCCTCCGGATCCGGGATTCTCGGCGTCCGCCGTCTCGTCCTGCTCCGCTCCACCGGCTACCAACTTGCCCAACGACGCCGTGCCGCTCCCTGCCTTGCACGTCGCTCCTGCGTTGGTCCGGCTCTCGCCGCCCCGTCGGCTCCCCCGCTCCCCCGAGATCCTCTGCTGTCTCGCCTCTCCGCTGGCCGTCTCGCCTACTCGGGACTGAAAACTGCTCCGGGTCGGGGTCCGGGGCCCGCTCACCAGTGCCGGGCTCGTCCTCGTCGCTGGAGACGTCCTCACTCGACGCGATCCCCTCCGCCGTTGTATTACCAGTCCCTCCGGGCCCGGCCCGAGCTTGCTCACGGGCTTCAGCTGCCTGCAAGCGCCTGGCCAAGTCCGCCATGGCCCGCCGCAGGTCCTCTAGGGATTCCTCAGGTCCTACCGGGCGAAGCGCCTGCCTCAGCTGGGTGTCCCAGGTTGGGGCCAACCCCCCAGACCTCGGCGCGCTCCCCGCCGTGCTTGGGAACCCCATGGCCCGGCGCCTTCCCTTGGCCGCCGCTGCCGAGGGTCTCGGGGTCCCGGACAGCTGCTCCTGGCCCCCCGATTTTCGGAGGAAATCTCCCGGGGACATTAAACTCATGTTCCCGGGGTTCGTGGGGGTCGAGACCGCCCCGTTGCTTGAAAACGCCATCTCTGGATCCGTCCCGATAAGCGCTCGGATGCGATGCCGACCCTGGAGTTCGGTGGGAAGCTCTTACGATGTCGGGGACCCGCTTGCTAACTGAAAAAACAGGGTGCCCCTTTGAAGAAAACGTCACGCCAGGCCTGGTGAACGATACAACAGGAACAAGCTTTATTTCAGCAACGTGGAGTCCGCTGGTATGGAGTAAGAGCTTCCACCGAACTCCAGGTGGAAGCTCCCTTTTATACAAAACCCACCTCCTTAGGCTGTATTGCCCCACCCAGTACTTGCGGAGGGAACATGCTGATACAATCATGACTCATGCACATATGCGAGGTTTTCCGGGGTTCCTGATGGCCCATTTTCCTGGAACAAAGGGCCATCTCCGGGCCCTTGTCAAAAGGTGGAGGGGGACATTGAGGTTCTTTAGCGGCCATTGCCACCTCAACGATCGGGTGGGGCGCCCAGCTGCCGGCTTGCCTATGATCACCATGCCCTACCTCCGTGATCGCGGGCGCCTCTGATGGCGGGGTTCGGTCCGGTTCCCAAGCCACCAAGGACCGAACCACGACACCCCTCAGGGAAAAGAGAAAAGCCTGAGAACCCTGGCGATACTGCCTGCTGGTTTGCCACAGGCACTGAGCAGCCATGAGCCAAAGGCAGGTCTTCAAGGCCCCGAGGGAGTCTGTTGATGGGTGAGGGGGGTAGATTGTGACAGGCCAGTGAAAATGCCCCAGAGTCCACCCTCCAAATCAGCCATTTTCTCCAGGGGTACTCATCTCTGTTGCCTGGAGATGAGCTGTAATTCCAGGGGATCCACAGATCCCACCTGGAACCTGGCATACTTAAACTTTACTGAGATGAAAACATGGCAGCCGTGCCGGATGCAGGAGTTTAGAGCTCCACCCGGCACCACTGGTTATGAGTGCCTGGGGACTACCAGGCACTCTCCCCCTGGCAATTTTTGGGGGGACTGGGGTTACTTTCCCCCCCTTTCCCTTTCGTGGAGTTGGCTTGGCAGCAACCTCAAGGAGGCAGCGGTGCAAAGAAGGAGATAACAGCGGCCTAGCACGCCAATTACATCACCGAGCTCACGTCGGAGGGCACCCCAGCGTGAGTCAGCTGTGCTGAGGGAAGGGGACTGACTCGAGCCTTGGGGGGTGATTCGAGCTAGTGCCAGACTGCAGCACAGGGTCCCAGCCCTGCGAAAGATCTTCTCTCCATCTGTTGGGCTGCGCGCCCCGTTCCCTAAGCTTGGAGCCCCCCGGGGTATCCCCCCCGATCCAGCTGCAGTGGGGGAGAAGAGGAAAATCAGCGCTTGCTGGGAGAGGAGGGTAACACGATGAAATAACTACTCACGGCAGGTCTCTCTGGGCTTTGGCTTGGTTCCTGGCTGGCACGGCGTCAGAATGCGGCGGCGGCGGAGCATTTTGGAGTCTGGGGAACCTGCTGTAAGAGTCGGGGGTCGTGCCTCAGTGCTTGGACCAGTGTGGGAATGGAAGGAGGCTCCCTGGTGGAGTTCTGCTTGCCCAGGGCCCTGCGCGGTCGTTAAGGAGATCCCTAACCAGTGGAAGTGCGACCTGGAGGATGGGAAAGCCTTTTGGTGCTTTCACTTTAAGAGCGAAGCCAAGACTGGAGGAGAGGAGAATTTGGTCCCCAGATTGCCACCCAGAGGCAACCGGAATATCTCCCAGAGCTTGGTCTTTGGGTTTAGCTTTGCCCTCTCGGTTTCCACCCAGTAGCTCTGGGCAGAACATCATTTGGACCTGCTCCTTTCTTATTGCTGTCAATACTGACTTGCTGTGGATGGAAGGGTGATTTTTGAGATCTTCACCAAGAGAGGCTTGAGATTAGGTTAGGTCAGCTAAGTAGAGAGGATCAGCCGGAGGACAGAGAGAACCCCTGAGATAGGCAGAATCTCACCCTCGATCGGACCCCTCTCGCTAGCTGCTAGAATTGGTGGGTGGGGGGAGGTGAGGTTGTGCGGGTGATAGTGTAAGTGGGCTGGGCGGGCTAGGGTGGGACGTAGTTGTAGGGAGAAGGACCTAGCTTAGGTGCATTAGTGCCCTCTCTTGGGGGGGGTAGGTGGGAGGAATTATGGAGGGGGAGTTCTGGTCAGGGGGGAGCATATAGAGGGGCCGGGATCCCAACGATCACGGGCCAGGGGCGCTATGGCTGGGGGAGGAGGTTGGACAAGAGAAGGGTTGGGACCACTGGTGTCCCATATAGGGCCCGACCGTGGAAACACAACTGGTGCTCTGGGTGTGCTCGATTCCCTTCTAACCTCCGTCCCATCCCCAGGGATGTGAGGGTGGAGGCTAAGGGGAAAGTGGGTCTGACATTGGTCTTGTGCAATGCAAGGTCGATCAAGAACAAGGCTGCGACTCTGCAACACTTCTTTGCGGAGTCGAAAGCTGACCTTGCGTGCATAATGGAGACTTAGCTGAGAGATGGAGATGGCCCCAGCAGGTTACTCCATTCTTCACCAATCCCGGACCCACAAGAGAGGAGGGGGGGTGGCAATCTTGGTCCAGGAGGCTTTCTCCTACAGGGCTCTCCCAGGGCCAGAAATCGGTGGGGTGGAGTGTGTTGGTATTGAGTTGGGCTCGGTTGAGAGCTTGGCTATTTGGCTGGTATATCGCCCACCCAATGCCCCACCAGATGCCCTACCCCGCTGGCTGGAGGCGGCGGCCGCCTGGGCGTTGCAGTTCCCCAGGCTTCTAATCCTGGGTGACTTCAACGTCCACATGGACGCGCCCTCTTCAGGACTTGGCGGGGACCTG
Organism: Paroedura picta; assembly: GCF_049243985.1. Taxonomy (NCBI): domain Eukaryota; kingdom Metazoa; phylum Chordata; class Lepidosauria; order Squamata; family Gekkonidae; genus Paroedura; species Paroedura picta. The sequence continues at coordinate 79,024,769 of NC_135371.1, read as the reverse complement.
GTGTCAACCATGGCGACCCTGGGGCTCTCGCAATCTGTTGCTGGGCCCACCCATTACGCCGGCCACACGCTCGACTTTTTTTTTGGCACCGGAATAGAGGTGGATCTGGATACAGCTTTGGCTATGCTGTGGTCAGACCACTATGCCCTGCGGGCCCAGCTCGAGATATCACCCCCTCCCCAGTTGGGCGGTGGCCGTATTTTTGCCCAACCGCAGAGACTCATGGATCCGCTCGGTTTCCAGAATGCTCTGTGGGACCCAATGCCTCCTGGCGACTCAGTTGCGGGGGACTGGTAGTCCCGCTTGACGGCTGCCATAGATGAGATCGCCCCTAAATGTCCTCTCTGCCCTCGACTCAAACAGGCCCCCTGGTACACGGGGGTGCTCCGGAAGAAGAAAAGGGAAGTGAGATGACTGGAGCAAGTGTGGCGGAAGACTTGTGACAAGGTTACAAGAACATCTTATCACACGCTTATGAGGGCATATGAGATGGCGGTGAAAGAGGCTAAACGTGAGCCCGGGTGAGAACTTGTTGGTCATCCCCAGCCCAAAGGAAGCGCGCCTAGCCTCGACCAGGGCCAGGGCTTTTTCAGTCCTGGCCCCTACCTGGTGGAATGAGCTCCCGGGTGAGCTATGGGCCCTGCGGGATTTGTCAGCTTTCCACTGGGCCTGTAAAACGGAGCTCTTCCACCAGGTCTATGGTTGAGGCTGGGGTCAGCGAATCAGGGACATCCAGAGTTGGAGTGTACGCTACTCCCCTATCCTTTCCTCTTCACCTCTTTAATAATTGGGGGAGGGATGGGATTTTTAGCGGTCATGTTAGTAGATTGATGTTTTAATGGGAATTTTAATGGGGTTAGTTGTTGTGACCCGCCTCGAGCCTGTCGGGAGAGGCGGGAAATAAATCTAATAATAATGATGATGATGATGATGATGATGATGATGATGATGATGATGATGATGATGATGATGATGATGATGATGATGATGACACCTCAGAGTCCACATTCCAAAGCAGCCATTTTTCTCTGGGAAGCTGATTGCAGATGACTTCTAATTCCAGGAGATCTCCAGGCCTCACCTGGACATTGGCCACCGCTAGGTTGGAAATAATCCTTGGAGGTGGGACCTCAGAATAGTGTGGCGTTTCACAGTCTGTCCTCCAAAGCACCTTTTGCCCCACAGAGCTGATCTTTACAGTCTGGGAGTGAGTGGTTTCTTATGACATGCATGTTTATGTGTATGAGGTTTCCCTGGCACAACACACACCACACAACTGGCTAGTGCACATTGCCTTTAAGGGTGCAATGGACTTTACTACTAGTATAGAATAAGAAATCTTTTCTTCTGAAGTGACAAAGTGTACTTCAAATATCCCCCCCACACACACACACACATGCCCAAACAGATTGCTAAAGAAATTCAAATACTTGGAGTTAATAAATGAGGGAAAGCTAAAATATGAGGGAAAGATGACTGGGAGGTATATAGTATTATGGACAAAATGGAGAGAGATATTTCTCACTCTTCTAGAACTTCCATTGCATGTCATCTAAGGAGAGTAGACAGACACAATGAATAAATTCACAACAAAGGGATTAATTGCCACAAGAATCAATGATGACCACTATCTCAGGAAGAGGTATTTAAAAAACTTGGGGAAATTAATCTTAAGGACGATACCTAACAGAACCTGTAGTTGATTTCTGAGAGAAAAAAATTCCCATATTGAAGTTTAGTGTAATCTGGTAATCTACATGGTGTTTGGGGACAGGCTTTCTGATCATTAAAATAAGCTAGAAGAAACATAGAGTTGGCAGTGAGGGAAAGTTCAAGTCCCTCTGCCTTTCCTCATAGTGCTTGGTCTTCAGTCCCTGGATCATCCTCATCACTCTCCTCTTAACCATCTCAATTTTGTCCCCATCCTTTTTGAAGTCAGGCCTCCAGAACTGCACACAGTACTCCAGGTGAGGTCTTACCAATGTGATATACAGTGAGACTATGACATCTTGTGATTTTTTTGATCTGATGCCTCTATTGATACAACCTACGATTGCATTTACCTTCTTTACAGCCACATCACACAGTCTGCTCATATTTAGCTTAACGTCCACAAGTATTTCAAGATAAAGATCATGCACACTGCTACCCAGAAGTGTATCTCCCATCCAGTATGCATGCTTCTCATTTGTGTGATCCAGATGTAGAACTCTGTACTTCTCTTTATTGAATTGCATCTTGTTTTCATTTGCCCACTTTTTCAGCATATTATTATTATTATTATTATTATTATTATTATTATTATTATATTTATATCCCGCCACTCCCTTGCAGCTTGTGGCGGGTAACAATATCACAATCCCCATTAAAACCCCATAAAAACAATAATAACATTGCCAATATTGTTGGCATGGCAAGAACGGCAGCTCAACTCCCCCCCCTCCCACTACTAGTGGGTGGAGAGGAGGTCCTGATGATGTTTTGCTTCGGGTCCAGAACCCGAGTCCCCGGGGGGGCATAGATCTATTATCAGCCCCGGCCTCAACCATAAACCTGGTGGAAGAGCTCCGTCTTGCAGGCCCTGTGGAACGTTGAAAGATCCCGCAGGGCCCGCAGCTCTCCTGGGAACTCATTCCACCAGGTTGGGGCCAGGACCAAAAAGGCCCTGGCCCTGGTCGAGGCCAGGCGTGCTTCCCTAGGGCTGGGAATTACCAACAGATTTTCACCCGCAGAGCGCAAGGCCCTGCGGGGGGCATAGGGCGATAGGCGGTCCCTCTGGTATGTGGGTCCCAACTTGCGTAAAGCCTTGAAAGTTAGAACCAGAACCTTGAACCGGATCCGGGCAGCAATTGGCAACCAGTGCAGCTGCCTCAGGACTGGCTGGATGTGGGCCCTCCAAGATGTGCCAGTGAGTACCCTAGCAGCTGCGTTTTACACTAGCTGAAGTTTCCGGATCAAGGACAAGGGAAGGCCCGCGTAGAGCGAGTTACAGAAATCTATTCTGGAGGTGACCGTTACATGGATCACTGTGGCTAAGTGTTCGGGGGACAGGTAGGGCGCTAGTAGTCGGGCCTGGTGAAGGTGGAAAAACGCCTGGCCCGCTACTTTTTTGACCTGCGTCTCCAAAGTCAGGGAGGCGTCAATGGTCATACCCAAGTTCCTGGCCTGGGACATGATGGTTAGTTGCGTCCCTGCCAGGGTGGGTAAGCACGCTTCCTGGTCCTGCCCCCTACGTCCCAGCCACAGGACCTCCGTCTTGGAGGGGTTGAGTTTCAGGCGACTCTGCTCGAACCATTCTGTCACTGCTTCCAAACATCTGGCGAATGGTTCCGGGGGGGGAGTCTGGGCGGCCGTCCATGAGGAGATAGAGCTGGGTGTCATCAGCGTACTGGTGGCAACCCAGTCCAAACCTCTGTACCAGCTGGGCCAGAGGGTGCATAAAGATGTTGAATAATGTGGGGGAGAGGACCGCGCCCTGAGGGACCCCACAAGGGAGTCTATAGGAATGCGAGAACTCATCCCCCACTGCAACCCTCTGGGTCCGGTCCTGGAGAAAGGAGCGTATCCAGCGTAACGCTGTGCCCTGAATCCCCGTGCTGGCAAGGCGGTGGACCAACAGCTCATGGTCCACGATGTCAAAAGGGGCCGACAGGTCCAGAAGAACGAGCACTGCCGACCCGCCCTTATCCAGCTGGCGATGGAAGTGATCGAACAGGGCGACCAGCACCGTCTCCATCCCGTGGCCAGGTCGAAAGCCAGACTGATATGGATCGAGTGCCGAAGTTTCTTCCAAGAATGCCAGGAGCTGGTCTGCCGTGGCCCTTTCAACCATCTTGCCCAGAAACGCCAAGTGCGATACTGGGCAATAGCTGGCGGGGTCCTGCGGATCCAGCGTAGATTTCTTCAGGAGAGGGTGAACCACTGCCCCCTTCAGCTGATCAGGGAACTCCCCGGACTCCAGGGAGAGGTTGATAATGTCCCTGAGCTGGCCTCCTATCTTCTGGCCGCCTCCTTTGAGGAGCCATGATGGACAGGGGTCAAGGGGGCAAGTGGTCGTCCTAACCGAGCCTAGCAACTTGTCCACTTCAGATAAAGAGAGCCGTCTGAAGCCATCAAACGTCACCTCCAAAGGCGGCCAACAGGCCTCCAGTTCGTTTACTGTATTAACTGTGGCAGGAAGATCGCGGCGGAGAGAGAAGATTTTTTCCGCAAAATAGCTCGCAAATGCCTCACGGCCGAGTTCCAATTTGCTATTATTTTGGCGCCCCTCAAGGGCGGTAAGGGATATAACTACCCTAAATAATTGGGCCAGGCGAGAGCTTGCGGACGCGATTTCCATGGCAAAAAATTCACGTTTTGCCACTTTCACCGCCATCTCATACGCCCTCATAAGCGTGCGATAAGATGTTCTCGTAGCTTTGTTGCGAGTCTTCCGCCACTCTCGCTCCATGTCAGGAATCAGGCTGAGCCCAGCCGGTGGAGTCCCAAGTGGAAGCACATCCAAAATCCAACAGCCAGTTGCAAATTTCCAAGAAGAGCTTTATTAGGCAAAATCCACAGTACGCTAAAGCAGGTCAAGATCTTCCTAAGCAAAGATCTTGATAATAACAAAGTACAGGGGGAACAGGTGGGGTAGTTATAGGGCTCACCAGATAGGGGAGGGGGACCCTGAAGGTTTCGGCGGGAGAGTGAAGAGAGGTGACAAAAGTGAGCCTGTTCCCAGGCTGCCAGATGGCCAGGAGCCTTATCGGGAGGTTGGCGCATTGTTGAGACTTTGCTGTCTCCGCAAGGACACTTACAGTAAGATTGATACATTTGGTGAAGCTCCTCACCCGCTGGGAAAGGGAGTGAAGTTCTCAGAAGACAGGTTTATTGCTTTATGGCCTTGGCCAGAACCGGCCGGGGAAGACATAGAAGTGTGAGAATATGCAGGGTCGGGATAGATCAAGATGGCATGAATTAGGGGATTCATGACACTCGCCTCCCCTTAAGGGCCCCCCCCGTTCAGGCACCTGCGGCGATGGGGGCCAGGCCCGGCTTGTCGGGGAAGCGGGCATGAAAGTTGTGGAGGAGGATGGAAGCGGCCACGTCCTCCACGTCCACCCACTCATTATCGGAGTCGGGGAACCCCTTCCAGGAGACCAAGTATTGCAACTGCTTACGGAAGAAACGGGAGTCGACAATGTTGGCCAGCTCGTAGTGGGTGTCCTCCCCTACCATGACGGGGGGAGGAGGATGGGACTGAGGGTGCCAAGCGTCAGGCGGGGGGGCCTTCTTGACCAAGCTGACATGGAAAACCGGGTGGACTTTGCGATAAGCCTTTGGGAGGTCCACCCGTATGGTGACTTCGTTTAGCACTTTTACCACTTTGAAGGGGCCCACAAATTGGTAGCTCAGCTTTTTGCATGGTCGCCTGTTCTTGAGGTGTTTTATGGAAATATACACCTCGTCCCCCACGGAGTAGGGGGGGGAACTCTGGCGCTTCCGGTCAGCCCACCGTTTGAAGTCAGCTTTTGCTTTTCCCAGGGACTCTGTCACTTCCCCCCAGGTCATCTCACTTCCCTTTTCTTCTCCCGTAGCTCCCCGGTGTACCAGGGAGCCCGTTTGAGTCAAGGGCAGAGAGGACGTTTAGGGGCGATCTCATCTATAGCAGCTGTCAGGCGAGACTGCCAGTCCGCCACCAAAGCCGCTAGTGAGTTGCCAGGAGGCATCGGGTACCGCAGAGCATTCCGGAATCCAATTGGATCCATAAGTCTCCGCGGGCGGGCTAGAATACGCCCGCCGCACAACTGGGGGGGGTGGTATCCTGAGCCGGGCCTGCAGGGTATAGTGGTCTGACCACGGCACAGCTAGAGCTCTATCCAGATCCACCTCTATCCCATCACCAAAAATCAAGTCGAGCGTGTGGCCGGCATAATGGGTGGGACCAGCAACAGATTGCGAGAGCCCCAGTGTCGCCATGGATGACACCAGGTCTCTGCCATGGACTGAAGGCGGCACGTTCGCGTGGACGTTGAAGTCGCCCAGGATCAGAAGCCTGGGGTACTGCAACGCCCAGGTGGCCGCCGCCTCCAGCAGGCGGGGCAGGACATCTGGCGGCACGTTGGGCAGATGGTATACCAACCAGATAGCCAATACCATCCAATACCGACACACTCCACTCCACTGATTTTCGGCGCCGGGAGAGCCCTGCAGGTGAGGATCTCCCAGACCACAATTGCCACCCCCCTCCCCTCTTGTGGGTCCGAGATTGGTGAAGGACCGAGTATCCTGGTGGGGCTAGTTCTTTCAGGGCCGCTGACTCGCCTTCCCTCACCCAGGTCTCGGTTACGCAAGCAAGGTCCGCCTTCGACTCCGCGATGAAGTGTTGCAGAGTCGAGGCCTTGTTCTTAATCGACCTTACGTTGCACAAGTCCAATGTTGGACCCTTTACCCTAGCCTCCACCCTCACATTCCTGGGGATGGGACGGAGGTTAGAAGGGGATCGAGCACACCCAGAGCGCCGGCCGTGTGTCCACGGCCGGGTCCTATACGGGACACCAGTGCTCCCACCCCTTCTCTTGTCCAACCTCCTCCCCCAGCCATAGCGCCCCTGGCCAGTGATCATTGGAATCCCGACCCCAGTGCAAGCCCCCCCTTATTTGGACCGCTCTCTCCATGTTCCCGCACCCCAGAGAGCAAACCACTAACCTCCTGCATCTTCCCCCCTGCTTAGCTGCATTAACCCACCCTAACCCGCCCTTCCCTAGTACTACTCCCACCCGGCCCTCCCCTCCCGTCAACCCTAATCTAACTAGCAGCTGGCGAGGCAGGAGCTACACTCTAGGGGCGAGATCCCGCCTATAAGGGGTTCTCTCTAGCCCTTCCAGTTCGCTCCTTCATCACCACTGGTCTTGCCCTAACTTCTATTTCTCTCTGGGTAAAAATCCCTATCCACTAACCCCCCCCCCTAATATCAAGACTGGCCAGTCCAGACAACCACAGGCAAAATTACAAAAAGTACAAAAAATACAGTTGGCAGGTGTTCTTCGCTTGGCCACCAGGTGGTGCTAGATGCGATTCTCAGCTGGACCAAGTCCTTGCAGTTCTTCCGGTCGCCACTAGGTGGTGTCCAAGGGAGCCAACTCTTCCCTCCCAGTTCAGATCTTAAAGTGGAAGCGTCCTCGCCTTCGTCCTCCTCCATTTATCTGGCGGTGGGAGTTTGGCTTGCAATAATTAGCTTGGCGAGATCGGTATCTGCTCCTGATGAATCCACAGTATAGAACAGCAAGTAGCAAAACAACCAAGCAGCCAAGTAACACACCTCTGGATCACAGCTCCAACTCTAGCAAACACCAGCAGCAGGACCAAAAAGAAGAAGCAACACTGGCAGCAAGAACAGAAAGAAGAAGCGATGACTCCTCCACAAATGACCGAAGTAGGCTCAAACAAACCAGCGTCCCGATGTTTCAACAAGCAGAGAAAGTCCTCTGTGTCTTAGACCGCAGAGAAATAAGGCCATAGCAGTTCGGTGATATAACCAGCAGCTACAGATAACTGCAATTAGCAAAATTCACTGTGTGGCAACAGCCAAGGTCGAAAAGATATTTTGCTGCTTTCAAAACAGCTGCAAAAAGGTTTTAAGAAGCTTTGTAGAGACTTATCGGAGGAGCGTTAATTAGTTGCTCTCACTCCACCGCCATCTTCTTTCTTCCTTTTAAGATCTCTTTCTTCCTATTAAGATCTCTTTGGACTTTATATCTTCTGGGATGTTTGTTATTCCTCCCAATTTGGTGTCATCTGCAAATTTAATGAGAAATATATCCACTCTGTCATCCAGATCACTGATAAAAATGTTGAAACTATTGGATCCAGAACTGAGCCCCATGGCACCCCACTGCTCACTTTCCTCCAATCTGATGAAATACCATTGACAACCACTCTTTGGGTCCAATTTTCTAACCAGCTCTCTGTTGTGTGCACAGCTAAGTGGACCCGCAGAGTGGGAACTGCTGTTCAAACAGCGGGGACAATTAATGCCATTGGTTAACACACAGGCTGCATCCTGCCACTGGATCATTTGAATGGTCAGTTTAAACATGTGGTCTCACATGGAGCCAGTCACAGGCTTTGGTGGGAATGTTGAACTGTATATAAGTTCAGGAGAGGCTGTTTGATTAAGTTCTCTGGTGTGATCTGAATAAAGAACTGATGTTTCACTCTACAAGTGATCCCAGTATTCAATATTCACTACCCACCTAACCATGTGAAAATCCAGTCTACAGTCCTTCAGTTTACCCATAAGATCATGGGGAACCTTGTCAAAAGCCTTGCTGAAATCCAGGTAAACCACATCAACTGAGCTTCCATTATCTAATAAGCCTATCACTCAGTCAAAGAAGCAAACCAGGTGTCAATGTCAATGTCAAGCGCTGAGAGAACTCACAACTAGCTTCTTAATAATAACTAGCTTCTTAATAAAAGCTTTATTGAGAAGTACTACACGCATCAAGACTGGCAAAGTCAAATCTGACCTGAGTACAGATTTGCTTCTTCTTATCAATACAATTCTCCCGCTCAAAACTTGAAAGTTCCCAAGGGAGGGGAGAAGGAGAGAAGAGGCACATGCAATTAAAACAGTGACACATTCTCATGGCCTTGACTGGGTGATAGCGAAACCGGGCCCAGCCGAGAGGCCTCAACAAGTGATAAGAGTTACAACAACATATATTTCACTTTTAATAGTTAGCATGAGTACAGGACCTGCAGCAACCAGGCACCAAGCAATATAACTGTCATGGAAGAACTCAGGCTAATTTATGACAGAGATTCTACAATCCTGACATCCTTCCACCCTAAAAAGGACCCCCCACACACACACTAGCCCGCATCCACTGGACGAGGGCATTCCGGGAATGCACGGTGGAGCGCCCGAAGGAGGCGCGGGGCTTTTACATTTGCCGCCTCCACCCACTCCCTCTCCCCTGAAGGGAAATCTTTCCAATCCACCAAATATTGGAGGCGACCCTTGTGTACACGAGAGTCCAAGATCTGGTTGACCTCGTATTGAGTGTCTTTATCAATGTAGACTGGCACTGGTGTTGAGAGCAGAGGGTGCCACACATCCGGCACAGGGGCTTGCCGCAGCAGGCTGGAATGAAAAACCGGATGCACATTCCTGTAAGTTTTAGGCAAACGCAATTCCACAGTCACAGCATTGATCAGCTTCACAATGGGAAAGGGCCCCACAAATTTGGGACCCAGTTTCTTAGATTGCTGCTGACAGCGTAAGTTTTTTGTAGACAGGTAGGCAAGGTCACCTACTTTCCAGGCTGGTGCAGGTGCACGTTTTTTGTCAGCCTGGGACTTATAAGCTTGTTTAGCCTCCTCAAGGCTAGAGACAATGTCAGGCCAACCTGCACTAATAGTTGCCGCCCATTTTGTGACTTCAGGGGCTTCAGCAGAAACTAAATCCCAGGTGGGAGCAGCAACTAAGTCTGTCCCGTACACCACCTTAAAGGGAGACACCCCAGTGGAGGCATGCACCCCGTTGTTGTAGGCAAACTCAGCAAGAGGCAAGAGGGCAACCCAATCATTTTGTTGGTGATTAATAAAACAGCGCGGGTACTGTTCAAGAATCTGGTTCACCCGTTCAGTCTGCCCGTTGGACTCAGGGTGGTAGCCCGATGTCAGGGCTTGCTCTATCCCCAGCAACTTCAAAAGCTCCCGCCAGAACTTGGCAACGAACTGTGGGCCCCGATCCGTGAGCGGTCGCCTAGGAATTCCATGTAGGCGGATTATATGAGTCACGAACATAGAAGCTATTTTGGCTGCTGAGGGCAAGCCCGTACAGGGAATAAAATGGGCTTGCTTTGAGAAAGCATCCACCACCACCCAAACTACAGTCTTGCCCTGGCTGGGAGGCAGGTCTGTAATAAAGTCCATGGTGACATCGGACCAGGGGCGGGCAGGGGTGGGCAGAGGCTGCAGCAGGCCTCGTTTCTTTCCTCCTGGGGGTTTGGAAACCATGCAGGTAGGGCAGCCCTGCACGTATTTCTCTACATCGATCCTTAACGTTGGCCACCAATAATGTCTCCTGACCAGGTGCAGAGTTTTCACGAAACCAAAATGTCCTGCGGTTTTCGCATCGTGGCAAAGTTTTAAAACGTCCCCGCGCGCCGCCGCTGGAACGTAAAGGTGCTCCTCCTTGAAAAACAGGCCCCCCTTGTCGACTAGGGCAGGGCGGAGGGAAGCAAACTCAGAGTCCTGTAACACCTCCTTCTGAACCCACCCACCGGGAATCGGGTTTCCTTTCTTTGTTTGACTGCGCGTCACTGCTGCCATCCCCAATTGGGCGGGAGTGAAAACTGTGTCCACCAATGGGTCGCACTTACTGTTGTACTGGGGCAAGCGGGAGAGGGCGTCCGCCAAAAAGTTCATTTTGCCTGGCAGATGCTTAAGAGTAAAGTTGAAACGAGAGAAAAACTCCGCCCACCGCATTTGCTTGGCAGAGAGTGAGCGGGGCTGCTTGAGTGCTTGGAGATTTTTATGGTCTGTCCAAACTACAAACGGGACAGCAGACCCCTCCAACCAATGTCTCCAAGTGGCAAGTGCTAATTTTACTGCGGCTGCCTCTTTTTCCCAAATCGCCCAGTTGCGTTCTGCCCCAGAAAACTTCTTTGACAGATAGGCTAAGGGGTGCAGCTTCCCATCCTCCCCCTCTTGTAGGATTACGGCCCCCATTGCCACATCCGAGGAATCTACTTGCACGGTAAATTGCTTAGTTGGGTCAGCATGGGCCAACACCGGTTCAGATGTAAAAAGGAGCTTCAGATTCTCAAAGGCTTCCTGACACAGGGGGGTCCACTGGAGTGGGGCGCCCGGTCGATTCGCTGCCTTTCCCCCCTCCTTCATTTTCAACAAGTCAGTAAGCGGCAATGCCACCTTGGCAAAGCTGGGAATAAACGTTCTATAAAAGTTCGCAAAGCCTAAGAAGCTCTGGAGCTGCCTCCTTGTCCTGGGGGGTTCCCAGGCCAACAAATCACGCACTTTGCCCGGGTCCATTACAATTCCCTCTTTGGAAACCCGGAACCCCAGAAACTCCCCCGCGTCCCGGTGGAATTCGCATTTTGAAAGTTTGGCAAACAGATGGTGCTTCCGCAGCCGACTGAGCACCTCGCGGACTAATTTGGCGTGTTTGCCCGGGTCTTCAGAATACACCAAAATATCATCAATGTAAACCAGCACCCCTTGATACAACAAATCATGCATGATTTCATTTATCATGTTCATGAACACGCCCGGAGCGCCGGCGAGCCCGAACGGCATGACAGTGTATTCAAATTGGCCCAAGGGGGTGTTGAAAGCGGTCAGGTACTCGTGCCCCTTCTTTATGCGGACCCTGTAATAGGCTTCTCTCAAGTCCAGTTTTGTAAAAATCCGGGCCCTCCCCAAATGTCCCAACAAGTCCTTAATCAAAGGCAAGGGGTAAGCATTGCAGGTGGAAACAGCATTTAGCCCCCTGTAGTCTGTACAGAGGCGTAGGGACCCATCCTTCTTTTTCACAAAGAGGACTGGGGCAGCCACGGGAGAAGTGGCCGGTCTGATAAATCCCCTGGCTAAATTCTTGTCCAAGAACTCCCTGAGCTCCTTCATTTCCCTAGGGCTCATAGAATACAATTTGGCTTTGGGAAGCGGCTCCCCCTTCTTCAGCTCAATTGCACAGTCTGTTTTGCGGTGGGGAGGTAGTTGGTCGCATTCGGTCTCTGCAAACACATCCTCAAACTCTCGATACTCCCGTGGGAGGGCAGGCGCCCTAGCCACCCCCACTGCGGCCACGGTTCGACAGCCCTGAGCGGGTTGGGGCCGCACATGCTGCTTGCAGCTACGAGACGAAAACTTCACTGTCCCTTTCTTCCACTTCACCGTGGGATCGTGTTCCCGCAACCAGTCTAGCCCCAACACACATGGAAAGGCAGAGTGGGGCGCTACCAGGGGTTGGATCTGCTCCCAATGTTTTTCAATGTCCAAGTCCATCGGGAGGGTTTTCACTGTGGCCTCCCCCCCTGGGGCACATTTCCCATCCAGTTGAGTAATGGGTAGGGGCTCCCCCAGAGGCACCTTCCCCACCCCCAAAGTCTCGGCTAGCGCTGGGCTAACTAGGGTTTTCGTACACCCCGAGTCCACTATGCAACGAACACCCAATTTTCTCCCAGAGTTGGGCTCTGTGAGAGTCGCGGGCAAGAGAACCAGTGGAGAGTCACTCACCGAGCGTCTGCCCCTGCCGGAGACCTGCTGGCGGGGCGCTTTCACAGCAGGCCGTCTTCGTTTCCCGACTGCTCCTCCGATTGAATTTCTTCACCTTGGCTGCTGCTGTCCTCCGATTCCTCCACCACAGTTGCGGCCCCAGCCGCAGCAAGCAGGGACTTGGCACTTTTCTTCGGGGCCGCTTTCTTGGTTGTGGAAGCTTTAGCTGGGGTTCCCCCCATCGACTTGGTGCTGGGCGATGTTTTGGTTGGGCATTGGGCGAGAAAGTGGCCAGCCTGGCCACAACCCAGGCATAATCCCTTTTCCATGCGCCGAGAGCGCTCGCTCGGTTCCAGTTTAGCCTTGGGCTTGGCTTTCTTAGGGGTAGAAGTCTTTCCACCCGTCTTGTCAGCAATTCCTTTATATTCGGCCGCCCGCTCCAGACGGCTTTCCATCTCTCCTGCCAGCTGCACCCATCTCGACACGGTCAATGGGTCTTCCAGAAGGAGGCACTTGCTGGACAAATCTCCGGAGAGCCCTCCCACGAAAGCATGCACTCTCTGGGGCTCAGTCCAATCCGGCACCGCGGATGAAAGTTCCTTGAACTCCCGGGCATATTCGGCCACCGTCATTTTCCCTTGCTTCAGGGCCTTGAGCTTCTTCTCCGCCGTCTCCTTTTCGAAAGGTTCCACGTACATCAGGCGCATGGTTCTCAGGAAGTGATTGTAGTTACGGACGGCTCTCGGATTGTAACGATAGAGGTCCATGAACCATTTTGCCGCCTTCCCTTCCAAGCACTCCCCCATGAAACGAATGCGCTCGGCATCATCGTTAAAAGTGAACCCCATGTCCATCATGTAGGCTTGGAGATGCACCAGGAACGACGGGAAGGTTGACGGATCACCCGAGAACTTGGCTTTAAACTTGTAGGTGCTTCGCATCTCCACTCCTCTGAGATGGGGAGGCAGACGTCCTGGACCCCAGTCCATCGGAGCCCGCGCTCCTCGACCAACGCCTCGACCCACTCCGGCCGCTGCTCTCGCCGCCGCCGCCGCTCTCGCCACCACCGCTGCTCTTGCTGCCGCCGCCGCTTCAGCCGCTCCACCAGCCCCTGCCGCCGCTCTGTCCGCTGCTCCGGCTCCGTCGGCAGCCGCCGCTGCAATTTGTAATCCACCAGCTCCTGCAGCCAGTCCGTGGGCCACGACTTGACCCAAACCGGGGAGGCCCGCTCCTCTCCCAGCATCGGCCCCACCAAGGCCGTCGTCCTCTTCCTCCTGCAACTGTGCTGCTGCTCTCGCCGCCGCCAAGGCTGCGGCTTCGGCTTCGGCGGCGGCATTCATCGCCGCCTCCTCGCGCTCCCTCAGGGTGGGAAGATCCCCCAGCCTCCGGCCGCCGGGTTCGCAGAAGTTTCCTTGCAATTCGCGCAGCAGGCGCCTCGCCTCACGCTGCTCTTCCGGATCCAACCGTCCCGACACACCCTGCAGCCAGCTGGTCATCTTGTCCAGTTTCTGCTGCAACTCGCGCACCTCAAGGGTGGACGCCATCCCTTGGCTGGGCACCCCCAGGGGCAGTTGGTCAGGCCACTGCTCATCACCCGTCAGGTAGTCGTACCTCGATAGACGCCTGCGTTCGGTGATGTGCTTTTCCAGGAACTCTGCGTGACCCGGGGTCGCCTCTCCCAAGGCTTTGATCATGCCCGAGCTAAACGAGCCCGCTCCGGCCACATCGTCCTGAGAGAGATCCCAATCCAGGCCTTCTTCCTGCTCAGTATAGAGATTGCCTTCGTCCTGCATATTGGCAGGCGAAAGGTGTTGTGAGATTTGACTTAATGTCAAGCGCTGAGAGAACTCACAACTAGCTTCTTAATAATCAGAAAGCTTTATTGAGAAGTACTACACGCATCAAGACTGGTGAAGTCAAATCTGCCCTGAGTACAGATTTGCTTCTTCTTATCAATACAATTCTCCCGCTCAAAACTTGAAAGTTCCCAAGGGAGGGGAGAAGGAGAGAAGAGGCACATGCAATTAAAACAGTGATACATTCTCATGGCCTTGACTGGGTGATAGCCAAACCGGGCCCAGCCGAGAGGCCTCAACAAGTGATAAGAGTTACAACAACATATATTTCACTTTTAATAGTTAGCATGAGTACAGGACCTGCAGCAACCAGGCGCCAAGCAATATAACTGTCATGGAAGAACTCAGGCTAATTTATGACATAGATTCTACAATCCTGACAGGCAGGACCTTTGGGAGACAAATCTGTGCTGACTTCCCTGGATCAACAAATTGTTCTTCAAATGTTTGCTGAATACCCCCTTTAAAATCTGATCTATTATATTCCCATCAATAGAGATCAAACTCACTGACCTGTAGTCTCTCAGGTTGTCTCGTCTTCCTTTTTTGAAAATTGGGATAACATTCACTTCCCTCCAGTCTTCTGGCATCTCTCCAGTCCTCCCAAGAGGTCCTAAAAATGACAGACAAGGGCTCCAGAAAGTTCTTTGAGCACTCTTGGATGTACAACATCTGGCCCAAGGGATTTGAACTCAACCAGCTCAGCCAGGTGCCCCTCAACAGCCTCTCTTTCCATGTCAACCCACCACCCAGTCACTACATGTTGCCTACTATCATCCCTAGATGCATCCATAATCTTTTGGGAAAACAGAGATGCAAAGTAGGTACTGAGCCTTTCTGCTTTCTCTCTGTCCTCTGTCTCTCCAGCCTTACCCAACAGCAAGCCTGTTGCCTTGTTTACCTTACATTTGCTCCTCACAAATATGAAGAAGCTCTTCTTGTTATAGTGAGTTTTCTTGGCCAGTCTCAGCTCACTCCCAGCTTTGGCCTCTCTGATGGCTGACATACAGTACCTTGTAACCTGCAGATACTCTTCTTTAGAGGTCTGTCCTTCCCTCCATTTCTCGAATTCCTTTTTCCTCCTGGACTAAATCTACTTAGGGTATTTTTATGCATATTACTTGTGTTAGAATATGCAACATCTGCAGTGTGCTTAATTGACCAAAATATAATGCAAGAGGCATTGATGTGAAATTCCTTGAACTAGCTGGTCAGGAGTGGCAGTATATAAGTGTAATAATGAATAAAAGAAATAAATTGGAGGAGGTATATATAGCATAGATAGGATAGACACTTTCTAATAATTTTCAGATTATCTCCTCCAGTGTCCTGATTAGCTGAACAGAAGACTTTTCCCCTGTTGCTTCCAGAATAGCAGGTGAACAACAGAAGAATGACTACAAACAGTCTGTTAGATTGTAGGTCTCTCTCCCTCTCATTCTATACATATTTGTTTCTCTAACTTAAAAAAACACCTCTATTTTATTCTTTAATCAGTCTGCTGCTTTGCTCTCTCTGCATATTCCAACTCTGCCAACAATTTGTACTACTCATCATTCAATGACTGGAATATTAATTGATAAGGATAACAGTCATCAGAAGTTAAACAACTCAGCTGAAATACATTGTTATTCAAAAGGCACAAGTCAGCTTTGCTGAATATTGTCAAATACTAAGCAATCAACTGATATTTATGTATAAGGGAACTTTAGTTTTGTCTCTATCTAACCATAAAATTCTCATCCAGTATCTCACTTTTAGATAATTTTGGAACCTAAGAAGCATAGAAGATTTGTAGCCTGATCCTAAACATCTTTACTTAAAACTAACTTCTGCCAAATTCAATAGAAGTTGTACATTTGCATGCAGGGAGACACATTCCGGATTAATTTCCCTTGGCTCAACTAGAGCGGAATGATAAGGCCTATAAATTAGATATTTCCAACATCTGGTCTGTGAATCCAGACCAGGCACGGCTCTGGAATGGCTCTCCTGTGAACCCTTGAGATGTAATTTCATCTTTCTCTCCAATTGCCTTATACATAATTTTGGCTCATGTAATACTGCTTCATCCAGGGAATAAAAGCCAAAGTATACCCTGGTTTTCTAAGCAGACAGAAGCATGACAGGGTTTATTAGAGATATGCACTGATTTTACTTTCTTTTTTGTATTTTACCCACTTTAATTCTAACAATATTATTTGGGTTTTTCATGATCAGAATCAAAACCATTCATTTAGTTATTATCTGCACTTTTGTTCCCTCTACTTTCTATTTGCCACACAATTTGGATCAGTGGTCCCCAACCTTTTTATCACCGGGGACCGGTAAACACTTGACAATTTTACTGAGGCCTGGGGAGGGATGTAGTCTTTTGCTGAGGGATGTCGCCACTGCCGCCTGAGCCCTTGCTCCGCTTGCTTTCCCGCCAGCACCCCTGGCTTCCCACCACCCGCTGGGGGGCACTGCCAGCCATGGCAGCCAACTGAGAGCACCAAAGGTGAGCTGGTGGCAGAGTGGCAGGGCAGCCCCTGAGGCAGCAGCTGGGGAGAAGGACGAGGAGGAGCCACGGCCCGGTACCGACTGATCCACGGACCAGTCCCGGTCCGGGGGTTGGGGACCGCTGATTTGGATAAAAAACCTGAGGGATTATATTCCTCACCAAAGGCTTCCTTTCTGCCAGATTTCAAATAGAGGAATAAACAGACTACTGTTTATATGTTATTAAAATTGTTGCTTGCAGAGTAGGTACAAGAAGGTAAGATAAAACTCAACTGTGAACAAGTGGGAATCCACAACACTCACAGGGAGATCCCTTTCCCAGGCTTAGCTTCCTATGCCCCTCCCTCTCAACATCCCTGTTGGATTCATTAAGGCTCTTGATCTGCTCCATCAGGACTGTGTGTTTCTGGCCTCTGCTTCCCATTCCACATTGTTGCTACCACCGCTAGGGCAGCCACAGCCCTACAGAAACAGTAATGCCTACTGTGATAATATGCCTACTGTGATAATATCATTTTGTGAAAAACATCTGCTAATTCCTCTTGTTGGAAAGATGCCCTTGTCTCTTGGATTGTCTACTGAATTTGTATTTTCCTTGCTGTCAATTATTCTGCCACTTTATGCAAGCACAAAAATAGTAGGTACAACTATATCTGTGGCTCATTTGCCTTCTGTTTCAAGACTGATCAGACACTAAAATTTAGTATTAGGCCTCTTGGTCCATATTTAGGAAATATGATGAGTCCCAGACAAGGATCTTTCAAGCTGAAATAAAACTTTATTGAAATAACGAAGGCATCCTAGACTAACCTGATTCATGCTTCATTTACCACTAAGACCGTTTATGCACTGAGAACTTCACTGCCCCAGCTCTCATGCAGGAGCACAAACCGGGACAGATGAAATGCACCAGGCCAAATGCTCTCCCATGTGGGTGCAGGAAGAGTTGGGGCAACCTGCCATGACTTAAACTCCAGCCTGCAGCCCGGCATGAAACCTCCAGTGCATAAACGGTCTAAGATTGGCAAGACCTAGCTATATGCACAGGCTACTTGCATAGGATGATAATGGAAAATAGAACTCTACTTAGACCCATCTTACCTCCTGCTTTGTAAGGATGATGATGTCACAGTATCTCTGTACCTTCTGTCCACTTCTTTGAGTTCTATTCCCCTACTCTCCAGAATGCATTTGTGCCCAGTTCTTTCTCAGTACCAAAAATTCCCTATTGACATCTTTCTTGCACAGTGTCAAGAGCTACAGTTTTCAATGGTTCAGGATTGTTTCCCCTTATCTTTGTGTGCTGGCTGGAGGGGGATATAAGTTCAATCATATATTTTGTGTCACCTTGGACCAGAACAAGCTGTTCTAGGGCCAGAATGCTGTAATCTTGTACTTTGTTCTATATGAAATCATGACTTAAGAAATTGTTAATACTACAGTTTCTGACTATACAGAAAGTTCCAGGGATGGTCGCAAGTTAGCTGTTTTTCTTTCTTCATTCTTGACGCACCCATTCATGCAGTCACCCTTCCAATTTCTAGCATCAACCGAATAGTGAACAGCAGAAAATGCACACTAGCAAAGCATGTCACATAACTCAAAGTATGTCACATAACAGTCCTGAAATTGCTTCCATAAAGGAAATATGTTGATATCTGAAGACTTCATAAAATGAGTCTTTTGTTTTTAAACTGGGTTCAGATATAGGTCATAAGCAAAATAATCCACTATATAATTTAAATGGGTCACTGGAAGTAGGGAGAGGTACAGGTAGAGTACCTGGGTTATAAGCAGGCGCCTGCTTATAAAGAATTCCGCTACCCCCCCCCCTCCACACACACACACACACACTTTATTTTTCAAAATCAGGAAAAAATGGCAAAGGCTGTATGATTAAATTCTATGGTAATCATAACTAGAAAGAAAACTAACAGAATATCTACCAGCACAGGCTTGTTTAAAAGGTGCTGTGCCTGCCTTAGTAATGTGGTTCTGTAGAAGGAGGAGAATCCAGCACCTGCCTGCCAGATCCTGCACTCTCTTCCCTTCCCAACTAGCTAGCTACCCAGCCAGTTGGTTGCTTCTGTCCAGTCAGTCACTGGCTCTGTATGGTTAGTGGCCTGACCAGCTGCTGGTCAGAGTCAGCCTCAACAAGCCACAGTAGCATCTGGAGTGACCCAAAAAACCTGCCCTTTCATACCAAAGAAGCATGGCTTGTTTGAAAGTTTATCAGGCTGGTGAAGTGGAGGGGTCTGAAATGCCAGTTCCAGGTTGCAAGAGAATGAGGAAGCAGAACTGCTTCAGGCTATGGGCAGAGGATCTGGTTTTGGGCTTACCAGTGATTTAAAAAAAAACCTTCTCAGGTTAAGGGATGGTATGGTGGGGGTTTACGTTTGCATTGGAGCCTCTGCTCTGTTGTGGTTCATCCTGCCCACTCTCTACAAGGAACAGTATACCTCAGTATACCTCAAAGGTGGAAAGATGGTAGTTTTGGCATTCAAAAGTCTGTGTATCCAGAAAAGTCCCCATGCCCATGAAATATAATTCCCATGTGCCAGAGAGATTGTCAGACGACTTTGCAGCACAATGGTGGAAGTACCCCCTCCCACAGTTATAGTCAGAAAGGCTTAGAATGCATAATTGCTCAAAAAAGAAACACAGAAATGCAGTTGAGACTCACCTCCAGCTGCCATTGACACAGGGAAGGAGCAGGACAGAAAGGAGGATGTGCTTGGAGAAGCCCCCGGCATTGTGCAAGGTAGGAACAGTGATGATGCATCCCTCCTGGGGTGGGGCAGGATGGTGTGGGCCTGGGACACCTTACAAGGCACCTCGTGCAGAGGGCCCAGCCTGTTTCACCTGAGCTGCCACCAGAAGAGCTTCCCTCCCACCCTCCCTATTATTTTGTCTAATACTGTTATGGTTGTGAATGGGAGTACTGTCGTATGTCTTGGAATTGCATTTGTCACAGCTGGCGGTTTGGCATGGGATGGAACCTGTTTGGGGGGATTTTGGTCTGGAGGGAAGACATAGGGCTTGCAGTACCAAGTAGCCCAGGGTGAGACCAAGGGGGGCATGTGCCTCTCCTTGTCACCCCAGGGTGGCTTGTGCTGGGTGGCCTGGGGTAGGACCAAGGTAAGACCAAAAAAATGATAGCTGATGTTAAGCATGGCTGGCATGTGTTCTTTATTGTATTTATTTGTATGTGTTCAAGCATAGAATGGCTACTGACCAATGCTGAAAATTTCCCTCTGTTTCAATCTAAGTCTTCTACTCTGTGCTTCCTAAAATATACCAGCATGAATTCTAGATGGCTAGGACTTTCTGTGTATCTCTTGAAACTTCCAGTTCTGCAAAAGAACTTCTAGTTCTGAAAAAACTTAACCCTTGCTAAATTTATTACTCATAATTTTGGCAAAGGAGTATCTCCATGGCCTGAACCACTCTGACCTAAGTTCCTGTTCCTGTTATATTGTTGTTTAAGATCACTGAAATTGTGTTATTTACATTATTGTTGTTGTATTTGTTTATGTTATATATTATTTCAATCCATGTATCCTCCCATGATGTATGTAAACTGCCCTGAGCCATATGGAAGGGCGGTATAGAAATGTATGTATGTATGTATGTATGTATGTATGTATGTATGTATGTATGTATGTATGTATGTATGTATGTATGTATGTATGTATGTATGTATCCTTATCCTTGGTTCTTCTACATATTTGTGAAACAGCCTGGGGGTGGAATGTGTCTGGCTGTCCGAGTTGGAATAGGGCCAATAAACCTGGTTGGCCCTGCCCCTACAGCTCCCACCTTCCTTCCCTGGATGCTAGCCACGTTCCTCTCAGACATGCCAGAGATAGAGAGACACACACAGAGGCCTGCCAGACCGAACATGAGCCCTCATTCCCTCCTATCACTCCTCCTGGTTGCAATGGGCTTTATTGCTAGTGTGTGTATGTTTGTTGTTGTTGTTGTTAGGTGCAAAGTCATGTCCGACCCATCACAACCCCATGGACAATGATCCTCCAGGCCTCAGATGTCTCTAAGCAGTTTAAAATCACATTCCCTTCCTCTCCCCATAACAGACACCCTGTGAGTAAAGTAGAGCTGAGAACTCTGAGAGAACTGGCATGGCCCACAGTCACCCAGCAGGCCTCAGTTGTCTCTAAGCAGGTTAAAATCGCCTTTTCTTCCTCTCCCCATAACAGACACCCTGTGAGTGAAGTGGGGCTGAGAGCTCTGAGAGAACTGGAATAGCCCAGAGTCACCCAGCAGGCCTCAGTTGTCTCTAAGCAGGTTACAATCACCTTTTCTTCCTCTCCCAATAACAAACATCCTATGAGAGAAGTGGGGCAGAGAGCTCTGAGGGGCAGCAAGCAGTCACTTGGCCCCTGACCCAGAGCAGCAGTCATTGCCTCAGCGCCCACTCCAAAGCAGCAGAGGTTTTCTGGCAGTGAGGGCAGCAGCAGGCAGGCCCCTCAGTCACCCACTCTCCAGACCAGTGCCCCTGAGTCTGACCTCTGTCTCCAGTGATGTCCAGTGGCCAAATGGCAGCTACTGGCCTTGTGGGGATGGGCCGTATGGTCACTGGCCAACCAGGAGGGATGTACCGGACGGACAGTGCCCCTGACAGTCTTCTCCCAGGAGGCTGTTTCCAAAATATAAAAGGGAGCAAAAAGTGTTATTTTTGTGTTCCTTCTCTATTCCACCTATTGTAGGACCATAGTGTCTGATTTCTGTGAACTACCATATAGAAGAAACATAATCTAGAATGCTGGCTCATCTGCATGAGTCATTCCTAACTCATTAGTCACCCAGTTATTACAATTTGGAATTTTTCTCAGATGCCAGCCCTCTCCCCTGCAATTTTCCGCCCCAGAAGAGACACCAACAAGATGAGGCCTCATCCAGGAACTGAGAAGGATTAGTGAATAATGTAGATGCATTAATAATTATAAACTTACCAATAGTGCCTGAATAATAGTACAGGAGAAATACTGCAATCTTCCTCTTATATTTGTTGTTTTTCTGCATTTAAATAAATTTTAAATAACTTTAAGTAATTTTAAAATAGTTTTTTAAAATAAAAATTTCCATATAGAGTACAGGCTTTCAGTAAACGAAAAGTGAAAAAAACATGCAGATTGTGTTGTGTCATTTTGGTTGGTCTAGATTATGAAGTATTGGCTGGAGTGTGATTTGTTTTTGGCATTGGATCAGCCTGGCTGTAAACAACTTTTGTCGAGCATTGTTTTACAATCCTTTTATACTCCTGCGTTATCACTAGAGGTCAGTACACTCTTTCTTTGAATCACCTTATATCCATGTACTTATTTTCCTTCAAGATTTTCACACAGTATTTAGAGTTATTCAGACCAGGTTTCCCCTCAGTCAGAATGTTCCTTACATGATTAAAAAAAGCCATACTTTCTTAACCCCTCTCTTCAGCAATCTCTCCGTCATAACATTGATGATAGAAGACTCACTTTTCAGTCATGCTGAATTAACCATAACTAGTGAGAAACACAAAACAAAATGGTCTAATTTTGCATGGCATCTGCCTGGTTATTTGGATATTTGAAACAATGCATATATTTTTCGCCAATAATATTAAATAGGTTGATTATATTCAATATTTGTTCCTCCCAGAAAAACCTGCAGTGGGCAATGAAGCCCATCAAGAAAGGGAATGATTTAAACAAAAATTCTAATGATATAATAGTAATAGCTGCAGAGAAAAATACAACTATTTGTAGTCACCACCATTTTATTATAAGAATTAAAGTATTCAGAATGATATCAGCCAATGTGATAGTAGGCAGAGTTATAGTCTGTGCAATCACAATTACTAACATAAATTAATATACCTGTGATAATGCTCGTTGTGTGAAAAAATACAATGGGCTCTAGAAAACTATTTGGGGGTAGAATCTGAGCCAGCAAAACATTTAAGAGGAAGCTAGCGCCCAATCTTTCTCTCATTTTGAATTACCACTTCACATTTGTCAAAGGTACACAGGAACCTCTGTTATCCCTCCTTCCCTTCTTTTGAGGAGCACATGGTGGGGTATGTGGTCTCTCTCCCATCTTCACAACAACCCTTGGCTGAGCCTTATACTCTTTTTCAACCCTGCAAGCTGCTGTTTCAAAAGGATCTACTTTCTTCCTGTCTCTCCCTCCATTGTCCACTCAAAGTGCTGGGAAGCAAACGTATAGCATTAATGAACCTGACTTCAGTTGACAGCAATGTTTCCTTACCAATGCACCCACAGGAGCCAGCAAGGGGACAAAACAATCCCCCCAAACCCACTGGGTCCTAAGATGGGCAATTCTGACCAGTATATCCAGTCTGCCCAGCTAGGAGCATCTGCCTTCTTCTCTCAGCTCAAGATGGCACTGCCCAGAGAAGGAAGGCCCAGCAGAAAGCCAGGGTGATGGGGGCAGCAGGAGGGGAGCTGATCTATCTAGAGCTGCTGGTCTAGATTGGAATGAGAAGGGCCCTGGAGAAGCACAGCATTGCTTCAGGAAGGGTTGGCGGGCTTCCTTGTTTATCCTACAACTATCTCCAAAGGGGATTTATGGTGCCTTCCTGGGAAGGTGGCATGATCCCACCGCTGGAAGAGCTCTTGAACAAGAGACCCCATGGTGGGTCTTGTACAGGAGAACATTGCCTCCCACTTCCTGCCACACAAGCCTTGGCCCCAAGTGGGGGATATTCAACCAATAGGAAAAAGGCAGTCGGGTTTCATCAGCACTTGGTGGGCATATCCCTTTGATTGCCTTTTTCCTATTGGTTGAATATTTTCCACTCAGAGCCAATAACCTCCAGTTTTAAGAAGTGAGTCATCTGTCAGTATACACAAACACACACACACACACACACACCGAACATGGCTCACATAATTCAGAGAGAGAGAACACAGAAGACAAAAGTATTCCTCCCTTCTCAAATAGCAAACCTTATTCACCATACTATCACTTCTCCATGCAGGAAATAACTGAGTGTCCCGATCCTTGGATTGCTCTGAGAATCCATAGACCAGAAGGTAATTAAAGGAAAAGGCTGCAATAAAGGGTGGCAAAGACTCACCGCAGCCACTGGTTGACGCTGCAGAGGGCTGGCTGGAGGCGGACATGACTTCCCCAGCAGTCCTGGCACGCTGCGTGCTTGCAGCACGCAGCACGTAAAACGGAAAGGCGGGACCGCGGTGCCTATAAAGTGGATGTTCTCTGTTAATATTTCGTCATAGTTGTGGGTTCGCATGGGATGGAGCCTGTTGGCAGGAAGTCCGGTGTGCGATCAGACTCCCTGGGGTTCGGGACCTCCGTAAGAGGTGGCATGTAAACATGCGTGGCTTACCCAGCTGGGAGGCCAGGGGCTCATTTAGCCAGGCGGCCTGGGGACAGCCAAATGAGGTTGACGCCCATTGGCTCCCCTGCATAGGTCGCTTCCCCTAGGGCGGACTTCAGTAGGCAAGGGGATCTGCTCTCCCAGCTGGGAATAGTGCAGGTCCCCAGGGCGCCTCTGGACTCCGTGGATTGTGGTGCAGTCTGCTGACTGCTAGGTCAGGCTCCCTCTCCCATGCTGCGCCAACCCTCCCGTGGGGAGGTAATAAAAGCTGTGGCCTTGTTTATCCCAACATCGGTGTGTCGTGTCTTATTCCAGCCCAAAATGCCCTCCTGCAAGTCAACAGTCAATGAGCAAGTCAAAACAGACTAACACCATCCTCCTGCAACAGCTTCTTCTGCCTGTGTTCTAGGTGTAAACTGTACAGAGCTTTTATTCCAATCCCAGGTCGATTCAGTCCCTGCCCTCTACACAAAATGCGATTTCCTTTTTGATTTGGGGCAATTTAAATTTTCCTTCTGCAGCAAGAAGGATTGATCCGGAGTGACCCTACCTTTATTGTGCAATATCTTAGTGCTTTTAATGCTCAATATATTTTAAAATCACATTGTTTTGAATCTGGGCTTTCCTCCGTGGTAGAGAACCCCTGAATGGCCAAAGCTGGTCATGTGACAAGCTTGTCTTAAAGGAGAAGCCCCTACTTTCTCTCAACTTCTGTCGGCCTTGGATTTTTTCTGCCTTTTTCGATCCTCTCCCCCCTTCAAGAAAACAAAGAAAGAGTCTCCATTTGCCTTCCCCCCTTCTGAACTACCCTAACCATGTGCAGAATACTTTCCTGTTTCAGTGAAGAAGACTCGAGTTCAAATCGATCTGAATTCAACAGGATTGACAATGGAATAAGCAAAGTAAGTGCAGACTCTGCCCCAGTTACATCTCTTTAAGGCAATGGCAATTTGTACAGCTTGGTGAAGTGGATAATAGGAGCAGCTCCTAATGTGTAAGCAGGATGTGATTCCCTGCTCCTCCACATGCTGGGTTACCATTGGCACAGCATTCAAAAACCAGTGGGGAAACATTTTAAGCTCTTAAGTTGCTGACCTAATAGTGACAGTTCTTTTACAAAGAAATTTCAAAGGGAGATTAGAAAGGTTGCTAAATTGCAACTGATAATGAAACTCAAGATCAGGCATCCTCCTAGACTAATCTGAGACATTTATCTACTTTCTATCAGAAACCAAGCAGTGGAGACCTGCAAACTCACCCCATAGACATCACAATCTGCCTTCAGTAGGAAGCTTTAAGTGAAAAGTCTTCATTTGGAAGTCAGCAAATTAAAGTCCAAATATTGCATATGCTCACAGACAGCAAATTTTGACATGGGCATTGTAGTACAGGGGTGGCAGGACATACATACCTGGGCCATGGGAAAGGGGCAAGGCAAGAAACCAACTTAGGTGGGAATAGGGCAATCACACAAGAAAGCATATAGACTGGACTTCAGGAAAGCTGATTTTCACAGACTTAAAGGTATATTGCGTAGAGTCCTGTGGTCAGAAAGAATTAAAGAGATGGGAGTCCAAGAGGGCTGGAAGTTTCTTAAAAGTGAAATACTGAAGGCTCAAAAACAAACAATTTCCTTGGGAAGAAAAGATGGAAGGAGCCTAAGGAAGCCAAGTTGGCTCCATAAGCAGTTGTCAAATGATTTGAGGAATAAAAAAGAATCATTTAGGAAATGGAAGGAAGGCCTTATTACCAAGGATTATAAACAAATAACCAATAATTGTAGGGGTGTGTGTGTGTTAGAAATGCTAAAGCTCAATATGAGCTTAGGCTAGCATGAAAAGCTAAACATAACAAAAAAAATCTTTAGTTATATTTCAAGCAAGAAAAAGAATAGGGACACCATAGGACCACTGCAAGGACAAGAAAGTGAAATTATAACAGATGATGAAGAGAGGGCTGAACTGCTTAACTCCTATTTCTCCTCAGTCTTCTCTTGTGAGGGAAATAGTGATCAATGTGGCAAAAATGTAACACAACACAGGGGATGGGAATGGTGGCCTAGGATCGCTGTTGGAGCAGTCCACAAACACCTATTTCTTTAAATGAAACAAAGTCTTCTGGGCCAGATGAACTGCATCCAAGGGTACTAAAAGAACTTGCAGATGTCATCTCTGAACCTCTGTCCATTATTTTTGACACTTCTTGGAAAACAGGTGAGGGTCCAGACGATTGGAGGCGGCATATGTTGTCCCCATCTTCAAGAAAGGGAAAAAAGAGGGTCCAGGAATTATTGACCCATCAGCTTGAGATCTGTAGCTGGAACAAATAATCAAACAGTCTTTGAGCAGCTGGAACTGATAGCTGTGATTTCTAAGACTCAGCACAGATTTCGCAAGAACAAGTCATGTCAGACCAACCTTATCTCTTTTTTTGAGAAAGTGACTGCCTTGCTGGATCAGAGGAATGCCGTGGACATAGTTTATCTGGATTTCAGTAAAGCTTTTGATAAGGTTCCACATTATATTCTTGTTCACAAGTTGGTCAAATGCAGTATGGATCTTAAATCTGTCAGGTGGATCAATAACTGGTTGACAAATCATACCCAGAGGGTACTTGTTAATGGTTCAGCATGGAAAACAGTGACAAGTGGAGTACGCCAAGGATCTGTCCTGGGGCCTGTGTTGTTCAAGATATTTATAAATTATTTGGATGAGGGATTAGCGGGGATACTTATTACCAAATACACCAATATAAGTTGGGGGAGTCTTGTCTTGGCAGTAGCATGTGTGAAAAGGATCTAGGAGTCTTAGTAAGACCATACATTGAACATGAGTCAGCAGTGTGACTCAGTGGCTAAAAAGGCAATTGGGATTTTGGGCTGTATCAAATGGAGTATCATGTCCAGATCACAGGAGTTGATGGTACTGCTTTACTCTGCTCTGGTTCAGCCTCACCTGGACTACTATGTTCAGTTTTGGGCACCTCAATTGAAGAGGGATGTTGACAAACTGGAACGTGTCCATAGGAGGGCAACAAAGATGGTGAGGGGTTTGGAGACCAAGATATATGAAGAAAGGTTGGGGGAGCTTGGTCTGTTTAGCCTAGAGAGGAGACGGCTGATAGGGGATCTGATAACCATCTTCAAGTATTTAAAAGGGTGCCATATGAAGGATGGAGTAGAATTGTTCTCTCTTGCCCCAGAGGGACAGACCAGAACAAATGGTATGAAATTAATACCATTCTAAACATCTGGAAGAAGTTCCTGATAGAGTGATTTCTCAGTGGAACAGGCTTCCTCGGGAGGTGGTGGGTTCTCCATCTTTGGAAATTTTTAAACCGAGGCTAGATAGCCATCTGACGTAGAGGCTGATTCTGTGAAGGCAAAAGGGTGGCAGGTTACAGTAGATGAGAGATAGGGATGTGAGTGTCCTGCATAGTGCAGGGGGTTGGACTAGATGACCCATGAGGTACCTTCCAACTCTTTTATTCTATTATTCTATGATATTATGATATGGTATGGTGTTAAACAATTTCCCCATCTGTTGTTTTGGGTTCCAGAGAAGGCAGCCTTGAAAATAGGAGATAGCGTGGCGCGGTGGAAACCATGGGGACCCTTTGAAATGCAAGCTGAGAGCAAGGGGAGGTGTGGCACTCCAAGCCTCATGGGGATGCCAGAATTGGGCAGGAGTCCTGGGAAGTATCAGGGAGAAGAATACAGAAACCAGGGCAGGAATCAGGGGGTTTATGACACTGTCTGCTATTGTCATTTGGCATCTGAAATCCCTCCCCTGTCCAAGATATAAAACCAATGGACTCACATTCTAGCTGTATCTGAAGAAGTGAGCAGTGACTCACAGAGGTTCATACCCCGCCACATATTTTGTTAGTCTTTAAGGTTCTACTGGACTCTTATTCCTTTCCTCTAATAAAGATTACAAGCTGTGCTGATAGGTTTCTTATTTTTTGCTTATTTGTTTTGATTTCAGACTGGGCAAAATCCACCCAGTGCTAGTGATGATAATGAAACAAATTTAAAAAGGGGTATGGGTTAAAATAAAGAAAAGCCACAAATGAGGTGGAAGGGGAGAGGAAGGCATGTTGAATGGAAATATATGAAAGCATCAGAAAGGCCAAAGCTGAGAGTGAGCTAAGATTGGCCAGGGAAGCCTATTGTAACAAGAAAAGATTTTTCAGTTATGTGAGGAGCAAACGTAAAGTAAAGGAGGCAATTGGCCCACTGTTGGGTGCGGATGGACAAACTCTAACGGAGGATGCAGAAAAAGCAGAAAGGCTTAGTGCCTATTTTACATCAGTTTTTTCCCACAGGTCAAAGTGTTTAGGCACATCTAGAGATGGCCGTAGCCAAAGGATAGTGTCTGAGTGGCAGGTTAACATGGATAGAGAGGTTGTCGAGAGGCATTTATCTGCACTGGATGAGTTCAAATCCCCTGTTCCGGATGAAATGCACCCGAGAGTGCTCAAAGAACTTTCCAGAGAACTTGCACAGCCCTTGTCCATCATCTTTGGAACCTCTTTGAGGACTGGAGATGTCCCAGAGGACTGGAAGAGAGCAAATGTTATTCCAATCTTCAAAAAAGGGTGGAAGGATGACCCGGGAAACTACCGACCAGTGAGTCTGACCTCTGTTGTGGGGAAGATAATGGAGCAGATATTAAAGGGAGTGATCTGCAAACATCTGGAGGACAATTTGGTGATCCAAGGAAGTCAGCATGGATTTGTCTCCAACAGGTCCTGCCAGACCAACCTGATTTCCTTTTTTGACCAAGTAACAGGTTTGCTGGATCGGGGAAATTCGGTTGATGTCGTTTACTTGGATTTTAGTAAAGCTTTTGACAAGGTTCCCCATGATGTTCTGATGGATAAGTTGAAGGACTGCAATCTGGATTTTCAGATAGTTAAGTGGATAGGGAATTGGTTAGAGAACCGCACTCAAAGAGTTGTTGTCAATGGTGTTTCATCAGACTGGAGAGAGGTGAGTAGCGGGGTACCTCAGGGCTCAGTGCTCGGCCCGGTACTTTTTAACATATTTATTAATGATCTAGATGAGGGGGTGGAGGGACTACTCATCAAGTTTGCAGATGACACCAAATTGGGAGGACTGGCAAATACTCCGGAAGATAGAGACAGAGTTCAAGAGATCTGAACACAATGGAAAAATGGGCAAATAAGAACAAGATGCAATTTAATAAAGATAAATGTAAAGTTCTGCATCTGGGTCAGAAAAATGAAAAGCATGCCTACTGGATGGGGGATACGCTTCTAGGTAACACTGTGTGTGAACGAGACCTTGGGGTATTTGTGGATTGTAAACTAAACATGAGCAGGCAGTGTGATGCAGCGGTAAAAAAGGCAAATGCCATTTTGGGCTGTATCAACAGGGGCATCACATCAAAATCACAAGATGTCATAGTTCCATTGTATACGGCACTGGTCAGACCACACCTGGAGTACTGTGTGCAGTTCTGGAGGCCTCACTTCAAGAAGGACGTAGATAAAATTGAAAGGGTACAGAGGAGAGCGACGAAGATGATCTGGACCAAGCCCTATGAAGATAGGTTGAGGGGCTTGGGAATGTTCAGCCTGGAGAAAAGGAGGTTGAGAGGGGACATGATAGCCCTCTTTAAGTATTTGAAAGGTTGTCAATTGGAGGAGGGCAGGATGCTGTTTCTGTTGGCTGCAGAGGAGAGGACACACAGTAATGGGTTTAAACTTCAAGTACAACGATATAGGCTAGATATCAGGAAAAAAATTTTCACAGGACTCTGTGAAATAAGGACTCTGGCAACATAACATTTCTAGAAATTACTTGGCCACAACTTTATTCAACATTGCGTAGCATTGTGTAGCATGGGACATTGGATCGGCCATCTTGAGGTCCACCGACCACAAGGCAGCCATCATACATCAGTAGGCTGCTGGTGCGTATCCATCCAGCGATTCCGCTGTGATCCCCAGGCACAGCTGGAACTGGCAGGAGGTGGCTGATTTATTTTTTTTACTATTTATTACATTTGTATACTTCCCTTCCCTGAAGCTGGTTCACATGGAACTTCTCCTGGGTTCTCCTGCCATCCAGCACTGCAGGGCTGCCGTCAAGGTCTTCTTCCTCAAATGGGGACCAACTGGCTCTGCTGACCCTCGGCCTCTTATGGAGGCTCCCTCAGAAGGGTAATCAGCTTGCAGGTTTGGTCTACCCCAAAACAGATCTTCCCCATGCTCCAAACCTACAAGCTGTGATGATAATGAATTCTTTAATAATAGTCTAAAAAACAATGAACAAAGAACAACAGGGAGAGTGAGTGGATAGCCATGTTGGAAAGAGGGAAAAGAGGCTGCAGACACTCTGGCAGCCCATTAAATAGGTGCCTGTTCATCTCCCCCCGCCCAGCCTACCGCACACCGAAAGCCCTGGGAATGCCGTGAATTGAAGTCCCAGGGTCCCATTGACCGGGTCCTCCAGCAGCACAGAGTCCCCCAGAGCCACAAACGTGCCCCTGAGGAAAGTCTCATTCACTCTTCCAGACATTAAACAATGGAATCCAGCTGAAGTGTTGAAATTCTTAATCATGT
The DNA here is from genome assembly GCF_049243985.1 of Paroedura picta. Lineage (NCBI taxonomy): Eukaryota > Metazoa > Chordata > Lepidosauria > Squamata > Gekkonidae > Paroedura > Paroedura picta. The sequence goes on along the minus strand of NC_135371.1, from coordinate 78,994,235 downwards.
TCTTTTTGAAATAAAATAAAATCCTAGATAGGCACAGAAAAATCTAATCTTAAATAAAACCCTTTTCAGAATAAACCTAAATCATTTCCTTTTAATTCTCTGTTCCCCTTATTCCAATGGCCCTTCCTTTTAATATGTATCTGTGTGTGTCTGTGAGTATGATCTCAAAGTCAATAATCGAGCAGGGCAATTTCAATGCTTGTCAGAAGAATCCCTCCTCCCTACATCAGAAGTTTATACTTCAAGTACACTTTAGCCAAATATTAAAATTGCAGCGATTTTCCAGATTCACATTGATTGGCATTTTCTTCTAGAATACAAATTCCTTCTCCCACAAGGGTAAATATATTACTCCTATAAAATAACAAAGGAGTGGAAGAAGGGCAGATAAAAAGAGATGTGACACAAACCATGTATAATTTTCTTTCAAAAATATTTAATAAATAAAATTATGGTATCTGCTTTATTTCATAGAATCATAGAATCATAGAGTTGGAAGGGGCCATACAGGCTATCTAGTCCAACCCCCTGCTCAATGCAGGATCAGCCCAAAGCATCCTAAAGCATCCAGGAAAAGTGTGTATCCAACCTTTGCTTGAAGACTGCCAGTGAGGGGGAGTTCACCACCTCCTTAGGCAGCCTATTCCACTGCTGAACTACTCTGACTGTGAATTTTTTTTCCTGATATCTAGACTATATAGTTGTACTTGTAGTTTAAACCCATTACTGCGTGTCCTCTCCTCTGCAGCCAATGGAAACAGCATCCTGCCCTCCTCCAAGTGACAACCTTTCAAATACTTAAAGAAGGCTATCATGTCCCCTCTCAACCTCCTTTTCTCCAGGCTGAACATTCCCAAGTCCCTCAACCTAACTTCATAGGGCTTGGTCTCTTGGCCCCAGATCATCTTCGTCGCTCTCCTCTGTACCCTTTCAATTTATCTACGTCCTTCTTGAAGTGAGGCCTCCAGAACTGCACACAGTACTCCAGGTGTGGTCTGACCAGTGCCGTATACAATGGAACTATGACATCTTGTGATTTATATATATACTAGCAAGAAAGCCCATTGCAACCAGGAATGCAATGGGCGCTAGGACCCAGGGGACACCAGGAGGTGCTTTTTTTTCCTGCTGCATGGAGCTGTGAAAGGCTCCTACAGGGTTTTTTTTTTTCTGCTGCTTGGAGCTGGGAAAGGCTCCTACAGGGGTTTTTTTTCCTGCTGCTTGGAGCTGGGAAAGGCTCCTTCAGGGTTTTGTTTTCTGCTGCTTGGATCTGCGAAAGGCTCCTGCAGGGTTTTTTTTTCTGCTGCTTGGAGCTGTGAAAGGCTCCTGCAGGGTTTTTTTTTTCTGCTAGCTCTCGTGGGCATGCCGGCTTGGAGCTCCTACAGGGTTTTTTTTTCCTGCTGCTTGGAGCTGGGAAAGGCTCCTTCAGGGTTTTGTTTTCTGCTGCTTGGATCTGCGAAAGGCTCCTACAGGGTTTTTTTTTCTGCTGCTTGGAGCTGTGAAAGGCTCCTGCAGGGTTTTTTTTTTCTGCTAGCTCTCGTGGGCGTGCCGGCTTGGAGCTCCTACAGGGTTTTTTTTTCCTGCTGCTTGGAGCTGGGAAAGGCTCCTTCAGGGTTTTGTTTTCTGCTGCTTGGATCTGCGAAAGGCTCCTACAGGGTTTTTTTTTTCTGCTGCTTGGATCTGCGAAAGGCTCCTACAGGGTTTTTTTTTCTGCTGCTTGGATCTGCGAAAGGCTCCTACAGGGTTTTTTTTTCTGCTGCTTGGATCTGCGAAAGGCTCCTTCAGGGTTTTGTTTTCTGCTGCTTGGATCTGCGAAAGGCTCCTACAGGGTTTTTTTTTTCTGCTGCTTGGATCTGCGAAAGGCTCCTACAGGGTTTTTTTTTCTGCTGCTTGGAGCTGTGAAAGGCTCCTGCAGGGTTTTTTTTTTCTGCTAGCTCTCATGGGCGTGCCGGCTTGGAGCTCCTACAGGGGTTTTTTTTTCTGCTGCTTGGAGCTGGGAAAGGCTCCTTCAGGGTTTTTTTTTCTGCTGCTTGGAGCTGCGAAAGGCTCCTACAGGGTTAATTTTTTTCTGCTGCCTCTCGTCGGCGCGGCGGCTTGGAGCTCCTACAGGGGTTTTTTTTTCTGCTGCCTCTCGTCGCGCTAGCGGCGAAAGGCTCCTCCGGGGGTGTTTCTTTTTTTTCTGCAGCTTCTCGGCGGCTGGAGTCTTGTGTTGTGTTTGCGGCGGGGGCTTCCTTGGGGCCGGCCTGACGTGGTGAGAGACGCTTCGCGCCTCTCACCACGTCAGGCCGGGAGCAACTGCGAGCCGCGCTGAGCGCGGCTCGCAGTTGCTGGGGCTGGGAATCGGAGGGACCAATCGGCAGGCGCGAAGCGCCTGCCGTTTGGTCCCTCCGGTTGTCTGTCATGAGGAAGGGTCCAATCCGGACCCTTCCTCATCCCGGACACATCCCGCCCCAGAACCCCTTACTGTTTTATTTAGTCCGTGGCGCCCGCGGCGCCACGGGTGGTGTACAGATTTCATATATACAGGGAGTGGAAACATCATTCTGTACATACTTTGGAGCCTTCTTCTCATTAGGAATCAAAGAGTTATGAGAGGAATGAGTGAAGCTAATACATGATGTAGGTAACTCGTCTTTTAGGACCGCATATTCGTTTACAAAACCAATTCTGAAACTCTGTGTTGGTGAGCCACAGCTCAACCCCCCCCCCCCCCCATAGCCAGACTTTCTATTGTTTAAAAATAAAAGTGGTTTGGATAAGCAAACAAACATCCTAACAAGAAACTAAATGATGCCTCTGGAATATATGAATACAATGCATTGCACCCTATTCCTATAAATAATTTTAGCAAGTTCTCATAAGGTAGCTGGCAAATGTTTCAACTTTTCTTTCATTCAGGACTTATCATGGCCTTCAAATCCTTTATCAGACTTCCCATTTTCTTCTGCATTCAGACTTGATCTTTAAAACTCCCTATCGCCTTGCCTGCTCATTGTTAAACGTGCCCTTTGCTCTTCCAGACACCCAAAGATATATACTGTCTATTCTCCTTGCCACATTTATATCCAAAAATCCTTCTCTGAATGGCTATAGGATCTCTCCCCTGCCTTTTCTAAATCCCTCTTCTATACCTATGTTCTTCCCAAATCCTTTGATTAAACCCTTAATACTAATTCCTCGTAATTTATGATGGTATTATTTCTGTTTTCCTTTCCATTACCTGTTTTAGCTTCTACGTTCCTTGTGAGCAGGGTCATGCCTATATTTTTCCTGATAAAGCTCTGCAGTTCAATGTACATTTGTAACATTGTGCTATTCAGTATTTTCCTTTAGCAGTATGCACAAACTATATTCCACATATTCAGAATATGGATTCTATAACTAGCACAACCTAGATTTACCACTGCCATGATTTGCAGAGCAGGAGGAGGAGAAGTACTTTGAGGTCATCCAGTGAGTGCCCTGGAAGGTTGAAATGTTGTGGTATACGTTTGTCAGTGTTGTGATTCTTGATGTTAAATTTGTGCCCTTTTATCCTTTGATGTAGGGTTTGACCTGTTTGTCTTGTGTAGAGAACTGATGGCCATTCCTGGCATTTAATGTAGGGATGTCATCCTCCAGGTGGGGCCTGGGGATCCCTCAGAATTACAGCTCTTCTCCAGACTAAAGATATCAGTTCCACTGAAAAAAATGGATGTTTTGTAAGATTGTCCTTCCCAGGCTCTATCCTGAAATCTCCAAGAATTTCCCAACCTGGATGTGGCTCCCCTTCCCCTGCCAGTGGCCATGAGGTACCTGGAAACCCAAATTTAATGAGCAAGTATATAAGACTAGCAAGAAAGCCTCTCTGTGTCTCTCTCACACAAGCTGGTTCCTGCAGCATCTGAGAGCAAAGTGGCTAGTATCCAGGGAGGGAGGGTGAGAGCTGTACGTGCAGGGCCAATAGCCCTATTCCAACTCAGACTGCCAGGACACTCTCCACCCCCAGGGCTGTTTCACAAATATTACGAGGAGGAACAATGGATAAGGATGAGCAATTAAATAAGCCTGACATAATGTTGCAGGTCCAGTGATTGTATTGTCTGGGTGTATGTGGCAACAAAGTTAGTATCTTGGTTTATTGCATATTCTAGTACTGGTGTCCATATTCAAAACAGATGTTGTATTATTGTGGGTGAGGAGTTCTTTGAGATTGGTCTAGACACACCCATTTAACAGAAATTTACTGACTTGCAAACATATCGACATGCCTCCAGCTACCATTTTAAACATATCAAATGATCCATTGTATATTGCCATACTTTATGCAACAGTCACATCTCCTCCAATCCTACAGAGAGTCTCACCTGAAGGATCACAGCCAACATTTCTGGAACTAAATATCCACCCCATGAAGTCAAGAAACAGATTAATAACACTGGAATGGTATCCAGAGAAAACCTGTTACAAAGCAAGGGCCAAAGAGATAATGGCAGAACACCACTAGGACCGTTTATGCACTGGAGGTTTCATGCTGGGCTGCAAGCTGGAGTTTTAGTTGTGGCAGGTTGCCCCACTTCTTCCTGTACCCACATAGGGGAGCATTTGGCCTGGTGCACGTCATCCGCCCCTGATTTGTGCTCCTGCACAGGAGCTGGGGCAGTGAAGTTCCCAGTGCATAAACGGTCTAGTAGTCACAATCCAACACATCATCAGTGACTTACAACCTCTACTGGACAACAATAATCATTCTTTTTCACAGACATGGGGGGGCAAACCTTTTTGGAAAAAACATAAGTGTAAAAGAGGAGTTTGTCGAAGGCAAGGGAGGAATCCTCTAGCCATTCAGAGAAGCCATTCATACAGCCCCCCAAATCTCAAACAGTTCCTCACCCACAGTAATACATCTAATTTGAACATGGACACTGGTACCAGAGCTTGCAATAAACCCATATGTGACCATCCAGCTCTTAAGCCTAGTTAAGAATGGGTTAACCCATTGCCATTCACCTCTCACCATTGCTGAAGCTGCTTTTCTCTCATGGGCAACATGGTGTAATTTGGAGACCTGTAAGCATGTACATTGTAATATGAATGCCTATGCAAGGACAAAATGGGAAACAACAGCCAGCCCTAAGTGTCTGGGAAGACCCAGGCTGATTCCACACAAGGACCAATGTTGCCAGTTGGTCCCACAAAGCTATTTTTAAAAGTGCAATCCAGGTGTTACGCATGCCTGCTTTTTTAGTGGAACCCAGTAGCGTTTCATTCGTTTCCCACAGGTTTCTGGTCTTGCAAAAATTGCTAGACAGGAAGCGATTTTTCCTGTGCTTTGTTCCGCCCCTGGCCGTCAGTCAAACGAACAGCCAATGGGCGGTTGTTATCATGCTCCAGGAAAGTCCCTTTCCCTTTACAAAAAGTTTTTAAAAAAACACGTTGCAACGAATATGCGTTAATTTGTTGCAAACGGAGAGACCCATCAAGCTGGCAGCTGGTAAGTGAGCTGGTGATTCACCGTTGGCATGCTCCCCCGAGTGAAAAGAAAAATCCCCCCCCCTGCACGGGCACGATTTTCGGCCGAAAATAAAGGGAACTTGCAAACAGGGCTATGTTGTGCTTGGTGACTTAGGGGAGCTTTTAAGCACTTCTGTGGAGGGACTATAGCCAGAGAAGCATCGCGGGGTGAATGAAGGCTCACTAGTTCGTTGCTTTCTGCACACTCCAAGGGAAAAAAATGGCGATCGCTTCGCCAGAAGTTCGGAGGAGAGAGCCAGGGGGAGGGACTTTGCTGGAACTGCAACAATGGGAATGCACAGGTCTTTTTCGCTAGTGTTGCAGATTGTTTGCAAGAGTGTAGCGCTTTTTGGAGGATGAATCCACTTTTCCCGATTTCCCTTTAAGTGCTACAACAAATCGCTTTTTGCGGGGCTGTTTCAGGAGTGTGGCAGATTGTGTGCGACGTCTTGCGGAACTGCAAATTAGTAGCATTAACAATTTGCAAGCCTTTTGCAACACTAAAGTCGTGCGGACTGGACCCCAATGTAGCTACAATAATGATAACATAATAAAGAAGATATAACTGTCCAGGATGTTGGAAAGAACCAAACATTTTAATGGTAAAGACAGACTTCTCCTTTCCCAGAAGTGTCATAGCTCTGCTTTTGTTAGAACATTATTCACAGGACATTATTCACAATTTTGAAGTAAGTGCTAATATAAGAAAGGCAGATATAAATCTTTTTATAACAATTGGTACCTGTACATCCATGTTTCATTTTGCAACCTTTTAAATTTTGCAACCTTATCTGCATGGGCTGTTTCTTAATATTACTACTACAGAGGTAAAATCATTTTGTTTTTCTCTGAGAGGCTAATAGACCTTTCATACTGGCTGCATACAGGTAAGATTATAAATCAATTCTTGATTTCTTTGCCAGTCAAAGTTATAATGCCTGGTCTACCGATTAAGATAAAACAGCTTATTAGCAGCTAGACGGAACAAAATGAGCAATTTTCACAGATATAGAGCTATCATCTCCAACAGATGAAAGATAATATTACTAGACCTATTTTGTCTAATGGCATTTAGCTGTCTTGAACAGCTATGACTGGAGCATATTTGATTGTCTCTTGAACAAAAAGGTTTTTTAAAATGAAACTGATATACTGGTTTCTTTCCTCCCCCCCTCCCCATAGGTCATAGACACCCATTTCCATTCATGCCATTTCAGTTGTAGTTCTTCTTGCTCCTGCTTTCTCTGTGTTTATCTTTTGAAGTTGCACTTAGAAGAACTTGTGAGGCATAAAGCCTCATTTCATTCATGGAAGATGTCATGTTGACATCCCACTGGTAGACTATGGGAAAGGCTGACATAAATAAATGACTGTAGGTGTGCATGTTGACATCAGTTAGACAGAATGGCTTTGCCAGATCATATATCTGGGGCAAAGGGCGAAGGAAATGACCTAGGGAATCTGTAAACAAAAAGCACCAAAAGATTAATAGCAGCCACTGTTGAGCACTGATGACAGTTCTCTGTTTGGGATACTTTATGTCCATTGAAGGTCAATGTTCTGAGCTGTTAATAGTGAAAGAAATAAGTGAAGGGAATAAAGCAGACAACAGAGTGCTATTTTAATAAAACAATAGATAACTATTGCATTATGTCTGTGGTCAGAAGTAGCATGGAGCATAACATGGCATGGCTTAGAAAACAACTTAAATGCTCCCAATCCTCCTCAGAAGCAGAATATAGGCCACCACTATGTAAGAAAGGCAGGAAGGTAAACAAAAGGAAAGCAAGGCAGCCTCTTGTATTCAAACAAAGACATCTCTAAGATTCCAGAAAATATTTGGATGAGTATGACCCAGATTGTAAAGACAATAGTAAAGAAAGTGTTCTGTTCTCTATCCTGTCATTGCACCACCTGAATTTCATCAAACACCTTCAGTTTCTGTGCGGTTTTGATACCTTCTTTTTTCCCCTTGAGATATTAGATACCTCAGCGGCATGTTGTTACCTTTTTCTAGATTCTGCATCAAATTTATCTCATGTGTTCCAGCTTGGTTGCTAGATGGATTTTTGAACCATTTTCAGATATGTGAAATTCACTTGTTTGTCTAGACTGCCTGGATCATTTTGGTATATTCTTCAATTCTGGCTCTAAAGAGTTTCATGCAGTTCTGAAGGCTCTCAGATGTAGCTAGGACACTTGTCCTTTTTGATTGATTAAATCTTGCCATCATAATCTTAAAGACCCTCTGGCTAAAAAAAACAGGGCTTCGTTATATAATAAATCATGCATAATTTCATTGATCAAGTTCATGAACACGCCGGGTGTGCTGGTTAATCTGAACAGGATCACGCGGTACTCAAATTGCCCCAGGGGGATATTAAACACTGTCAAATATTCGTGCCCTTTCTTTATTTGCACTTGGTAATAGGCTTTGTGCAGATCTAATTTGGTAAAAATCTTGCCCTTCCCCAAATGTCCCAACAAGTCCTCAAAGACATTGGAGGATCATGTGAATCTCATGAGAGAAGTGTTGGCTAGATTAAAAGCTAATCACTTGTATGCCAAATTGTCCAAATGTGAATTTCCTTAGGAGAGCGTGGACTTTTTGGGCTACCGCATTTTGGCAAAAGGGATTGAAATGGATCCCAATAAGGTGAAAGACTTGTTGGGGTGGGAACCCCCCAAGACCTGCAGACAACTGCAAAGTTTCTTGGGGTTTTCCAATTTCTACCAGTTGTTCATCCTGAATTTTGCCAGGGTGGTGTTACCCCTAACAGATTTATTAAAAATGAAGGGGGGAGGTTTGAAAGTGCTAAAACCCAGTGCAGCACTTCCATGGACTCCTGAACTCCAAAAGGCATTTGAAAGTTTGAAAGCCTTATTTACAACGAAGCCCATTCTGAAGCACGCCAGTCCCCAGAGGGCTTTTGTGATCCAAGTAGATTCAAGCAGTGTGGCCATGGGGGCCGTGATCCTCCAGAAGGGGGAGGATGATCAATTACACCCCTTAATGTACATCTCCAAAAAGTTTTCTGAGGCTGAAAAGAATTGGCCCATTTGGGAGAAAAAGCAGCAGCTGTAAAGCTAGCCCTCACTACTTGGAGGCACTGGTTGGAGGGCTCCCCTATCCCATTTGAAGTGTAGACTGACCATAAAAACCAACAAGCTTTAAGACAGGCCCACTCACTTTCGGCAAAACAGATGTGCTGGGCTGAGTTTTTCTTCCACTTCTCCTTCACCCTTCGCCATCTGCTGGGTAAACTAAACTTTTTGGCTGGATGGAAACTGTATTCATCCCTGCCCAGTTAGGACTGGCCGCAGTGACACAGTGTCAAGCATTGGGCGGGGCTCCCTCCCCTGGGGGTTGGGTCCAGAAGGACGTCACATGGACCTTGAGTTTCCACACCTACGAGACTCTTTGCAGGAAAAGGAGGGGGTGTTTTGCAAAGTACGTTCCCGTGGCAGCTCCAAAGGAGGTTTTAAAACTGTGCCAGGATTCTAGGGCTGCAGGACATTTTGGATTTGTTAAGACTCTCCATTGATTCATTGACATTACTTGCGGCCCACCATTAGACCTGATGTAGAATATATATGAGTTTTCCCGTATGTCTGACAGCAAAACGAGCAGGGGGCAAGCCAAAGGGGTTATTGCGGCCCCTACCCACTCCTTCTGCCCTATGGAAGGAGATAACCATGGACTTTATAACTGATCTTCCCCCCACTCAAGGGAAGACTGTTGTGTGGGTGGTTGTGGATACATTCTCGAAACAGGCCCATTTTATTCCTTGTGCTGGACTGTCCTTGTCTCCCAAGCTAGCCTCTTTATTTGTAGCACACGTTTATAAATTGCATGGTTTACTGAACAGTAGTTGATCGGATCGGGGAACACAGTTCATTGCCATGTTCTGGCAGGAGCTACTAAAAACTTTGGGGGTGAAGCAAGCCTTAACCTCAGGCTACCGTCCCAAAACTAACGGACAAACAGATTGGGTGTCCTTACTGCCTTTGGCAGAATTCACCTATAATAATGGAGTTCACTCATCCACAGGGCTATCCCCATTCAAAGTGATCTATGGCACAGACTTGCAATCTTTACCTACATGGGTTCCAAAGGAGGATGGTCCCAGGGACTTAAAGGAGTGGGTCGAGAACATTGCTACAGCCTGGCCCACTATTCTAAAAACATTAGAAACTGCCAAGAGGGATTACAAACATCAAGCTGACAAGAATCAGGGTGCTACCCCTGACTAGAAAGTGGGTGATCTAGCCTACCTGTCCACTAAAAACATGTTGCCAACAGCCTTTGCAGAAATTGGGTCCCAAATATGTGGGGCCATTTAAAGTGTCTCATGTGATCAATGCTGTGACTGTTGAATTTCAATTGCCAAAAGCATATAAACATGTTAATCCTGTGTTTCATTTCAGCCTCCTCAAGAAAGCCCCCCCTCCTGATGATTGGCATCCTGCTTCTGCTGCCCCCATCCCCGTCTTTGTGGACAAAGACACTCACTATGAAGTAAAACAGATTCTGTACTCTAGGTAGCATCGGGGCAAACTGCAGAATTTGGTGGACTGGAAGGAATTTCCCATGGGGGACAAAGAATGGGTGGATGCCACCAATGTGTGGGCCTCAAGGTTTGTTCGGGAGTTTCACATGGCTTGTCCACATAAGCCAGCTCCTGTGTGGGTGGGATAGAGTTAATTTGGGGAAGGTTAATTTTGGAGGAGTGGAATGTCAGAATCCCTATATTGCTGCCATGATTTAAAGTGTCTTAGCCAACATGTAGCCATTTTATTGTGTGTCTCCTAACCCTAAACTGTCTGCCTGCATTCTGTAAAGCAACAAGAGTTATTATCACTGTAACTAGTAACACTGGATGGTACAAGGTCAAAGCTGTACATGTTATCATTGTTGGACGCCTTCCCAGACAGCACCTGCACATGAATGCCTATTTTGTCTAATTGTGCAGAACAGAAGTGTGTGAGAAAATTGGGATTAAAAACTGTGCTTTTCGGTTGACATGTTAGTTTTGGCTTTGAATCGTCCAGGACAGCATGCATTCAAAATAAACGCTTTCTCAAGAAGTTGTTGTTTTCAAGTCTGTCTTCCTGACAGGGATGTGCAAGGCGGTGGAGACCTTAGGTTATTGGTTTGGCCCATAAGAGCATCACCTTTCCCACCTCCAATAAGAAGGTATATAATCTCATGTAACTGTATTGTTCTCTACACAGGAATTTTTGGAACCATCCCACCTGTGTCATTTCTATTCTTCTGCAGTGGAATAAAAATTATAAAAGGTTTTCCAGTCTAGTGGTCATTCTATTTGGGCATTGCACACTGTGCAAATGATCCTATAAGGCCCAGACTAGGATCTGGACCATCAGAATTTGGCACCCAATGTGGGGCATTGCCTAGTTCAGGGGGGAGCACACTCCCTTATGCCCCATTTCCATTGAAGGTGCACCTACACTTCCTTTTGTCTAAAACAGCCTGCTGGGACTTGAGGGGGTGACCTCCTCTCCAACACAATGGTGACAGTGCCCTGTGTTGAAAACCTAAGGCCTGACCAGGAGTAGCAGATTCCTCCCTTCAATGGTGAGTTGAAATTTTGAGGGGGGGCCAAGCCAAGTGGGGCTCATGATTGAGTAGTATAGTCAGATTTTCTGAGGGGTTCAGAGTATGTATAAAGTAGGTATTTGCTCTGTTCAGGGGACTGCTAAAGGACAGCACTGTCAAAGGGCAGAGTGAATGCATGTGTGTGATTCTGTTTCTGATCCATATTATGAGCTGCAGCCCCTAAGACTGTACATTCCCTGTGATTCTAAGGATTACAGAAGTTATGTGTCTCTGCAGACAACCCCTTTGTGTCTAGGTTGCTTGACAATAAAGTAAGAGTACGTGTGAGTCTTGTGAGTTACCCGGAGATCCACACCTCATAGACAAAAGCAATGCCAGAGTCAAGTAGCGGTTAACAGAGTAAAGTAATGTGAAAGAGAGATCCCATTGGAATGTGTTTTGTAAAACTGGAGGGCCCTTGGAGAGGGAATCCGCTTTCTAAAGGTAGACTAAAATTTTTGTGCAGCATCATTTGGGAAATGGCATAGTTTGTCCACAAGGTGGTTCTCTGTACCACAGTGTTTAAGGCAATTAAGTGTATATTGCCAACTACTGGTATAATCTGATGAGTGAATGTACGTTCAGCTATTTATAAAATTAAGAAATGAACTGATCAATTATTGTCTTTATGAGCTGACCTGGTTTTCGATTGTAGTTTTACAATTGTGATTTGTTCGTTTGAACTTACTGCAGTATTGCTGAAGGCATCTGAGGGGATGCCATATTTTCTGTGCTTAAAAAAAGGATTTATCTTACAGGGTACGAAAGCTATAAATTATAGAGTTCATTTTTTTCTTGAAAATCCTGTGTAAAAATTATGTGCGGAATAGTCTCTGAAAATGTTTGGAATGTTTTAGTGTTCCCTCCCCCTTTTCCATGCTCTGAGCTTAATGTCTGCAACTCTCACATGTGTTGTTCTACCATAAAATTAATGGGTGACTTGGAAAATGAACAGAGGGCTGAAGAGAAATATAAGAGAAAAGTAGAAAGAGAAGTTGCTGCAGAAAGGCAAGGGACAAGGTAGACTTGTCCCAAGAGACTTGTCCCAAGAGAAAGCAGACCAGGAAGTGAATGATGGGGTGGTGGAAACCCCTGGAGCCAGAAAGACTTTGGTATGTTCTGTCACTTTTATGTTTTTTTCTGGGTTTGGAAATATCCAGGCACGATGGAGGAGTATACCCTGCACGTGATTTAGAATCCATAATTGGTAAGTGATATAAAAGAAATATGCTTGTACTTTCTGGCAACATCTCTACTTGTGATTCCTGAAAGGAGAAACTAGACAGAGCCATGCAGACGCAGGGCAGTTAGAGCTCAATGGGACTAGGTTGAATTCTCACTGGCTCAGGCTAACACAGAGTTTGGGAATGATGGCAAGATACTGGTGGACCTTAGAAGGAGAAAATTCCTAAGGATAAGAAGCCGGTGGCAGATGCCAGGTGAAAAGAAAGTCAAACTCCAGTGGCTGTAAAGCAGTATCCTATGTCCCTGGAAGGAACCCTCACCCACCCAAGGGTCCCCCCTATAGTATTACACCAAATGAAATAATATATTCATAAATTGAAGTTGTTATTAATTGAGCAATGTTTAGTTTAATTATTCTAACTCCACCTCTACTTGATAAGTATTGAAGTTATTTGTATATTAAGATTTTTTTTTGCTTTTATTAGAATCTCTGGTTAGAAAGCAAATGTACTTGACACTGAATTTTGAGATGTCCAAGATCACCATTGTTATGAATTATATGTGTGTATTTCAGTTGGTGAAAGCTAAATGTGCCTTCTATTTTGGGTAAAAAGGGATAATTTTCTGTTTGTGTATTAAATGAGAGTGGTAGACAGGACCAATCAGAGTTCCTGATTCTCTCTCCTATCCCACTTGGTTTCTACTATATCTGTTGGTTTCCACTATATAAGTTAGTAGGTTTTGCTGGCAGTTTCTTAAATCTCCAGAGAGTTGGCATCCATGGGATACCTATAAGATTTGAAAAAAACTTAATCTAGTAAAACTGTTTAAGACATTGTATGTGTAAATGCAAGCTGAAATGATTTGCTGCGCTCTTAAGAAAATCTTGCAGGAGAAAGCCCTCCATGAAACGTTTTTAAGGTTTAAATTCATTTATAAGGCACATAGTATCTGGATAAGGTTGGGCCCATTGTTAAAGAAATATTAAGAAGATTGTTAGATGTTAAAATATTGAATGCAGTTTCCCTTTTTTTGACTGTTGAGCACCCACTACTTGATATGTGTCCACTGTGTATTGGTTGACCTAAGTCAGCACCAAGTGAAAAATTGTTATTGTTTTTATACCTCCATGCCTGCAAGCCTCCAATGGAGGGGATTTTAGCTGTTTATCTTTCAGGTTATTCAGTTATCTAACAGTATTTCGGAATGCAAGTCAGCTGGGGTATTTTGCTTTTTAATGTGTCTAAAGTAAAATGTATCAGTTTATGACTTAATAAGAACTCTTTATGGTTTTAAAATAAGTCCAGGCTGGAGGTATCATCCAGGGGCTGAAAATACCATGAGAATGTTCTCACCCCCCTTTTTTTCTCTAGCCCAGAGAAGGAATGTTATCTCAAGGTATCTGTGCCTAGAGAGAGAGAAAGAAATTCTTTCCATGCAGTGAAACCTGAGAAGTGAAACTAAGATGCCCAATCGAACTAAGTGATTGAATGCTTGTGGAGTTGTTTTGGTCATATAATTAAATAATCTGCTTTTGAATATACCTGTTCAGGATTACTAATGCTCGACCACTAAGAAATATTTTGTGCAGATGTCTGTGTGTTGTGAATTGGGCTAGATGTAAGCAGAAAGATATGTACTATAGCAGGGGTAGTCAACCTGTGGTCCTCCAGATGTTCATGGATTACAATTCCCATGAGCCCCTGCCAGCAAACGCTGGCAGGGGCTTATTGGAATTGTAGTCCATGAACATCTGGAGGACCACAGGTTGGCTACCCCTGTGCTATAGGACCTATTAGTTATGGCAGGCCCCTGCAACTATGTAATTATATATTTTTGTTGATAGCAACCCCCCCCCTATTTTCTTTTGGGCTATTTTGAGTGACTCTCTCCTATCAAGAGGAGGGACAAAGAAAGAGGGTACATCCCTGTATTTTCTCGGTTTTCCCAAGCCTGCACATTGAAGAATACTCCGTTCATGGACAAAAGTTTTGGATTGAACTGTTTTATAGTTATTGTTGTTGTTAGGTGTGAAGTCATGTCCGACCCATCGCGACCCCATGGACAATGATTCTCCAGGCCTTCCTGTCCTCTACCATTCCCCGGAGTCCATTTAAGTTTGCACCTACTGCTTCAGTGACTCCATCCAGCCACCTCATTCTCTGTCGTCCCCTTCTTCTTTTGCCCTCAATCGCTCTCAGCATCAGGCTCTTCTCCAGGGAGTCCTTCCTTCTCATGAGGTGGCCAAAGTATTTCATCTTCAGGATCTGGCCTTCTAAGGAGCAGTCAGGGCTGATCTCCTCTAGGATTGACCTGTTTGTTCGCCTTGCAGTCCAAGAGACTCGCGTGAGTCTTCTCCAGCACCAGAGTTCAAAAGACTCAATTCTTTGACGCTTGGCCTTCCTTATCGTCCAACTTTCACAGCCATACATTGCAACTGGGAAGACCATAGCCTTGACTAGACGCACTTTCGTTGGCAGGGTGATGTCTCTGCTTTTTAGGATGCTGTCTAGATTTGCCATAGCTCTCCTCCCCAGGAGCAAGTGTCTTTTAATTTCTTAGCTGCAGTCCCCATCTGCAGTGATCATGGAGCCCGGGAAAATAAAATCTGTCACTACCTCCATTTCTTCCCCATCTGTTTGCCAGGAATTGAGAGGGCTGGATGCCATGATCTTTGTTTTCTTGATGTTGAGTTTCAAGCCAACTTTTGCACTCTCCTCCTTCACCCGCATCAACAGGCTCTTTAGTTCCTCTTCGCTTTCTGCCATTAGAGTGGTATCATCTGCATATCTGAGGTTGTTGATATTTCTCCCTCCAATCTTGATCCCAATTTGTGACTCCTCTAATCCCGCCTTTCTCATGATGTGCTCCGCATACAAGTTAAATAGGCAAGGCGACAGTATACAGCCTTGCCGATCTCCTTTCTCAATTTTGTGCCAGTCAGTTAATATTCAGTGTGGAAAAGGGGAGAATCCTGAGAAGAATAATTCTCCTAACAGAAATAATAAAGGCATCCCTTTAGTTTTTTAGTTTAAAAGTAAACAGGTTAAGCAGGAACTAGTGTGAATTTCAAAAATACTAGGAAATATTTTTAGGCTCTTTAACCCTGATGTCTTCTTGCATTTTTTGTGTACAAGAGATCATTTATGTTCTCAAAACATTTTTGCAATGTTTAGACATGTAACTCAGCAAAGATTTGCTCAGCAAGCTTCACTCTGGCCCATTATGCACGGCCGCCGAAACGGCGATTTCGGGTCACATGGAAAACGCGGAGGGGGAAGACGCGACGCATACCGGTTATACACGGGGCGGGGCGCGACGGCGGCAAAACCCAGAGTAACCGATTATGCACGCGCCGATCCGGGCGCCGCTTCTGGTTGCGCCCCGCTCACCCGGAAGCTGCGCTTTCTTCCGCGTTTCACTGACGCGGCTTTTTCGGCGGCATGCACCGAAGCTGCAGCCGGTTGCAGCCGGCTCCGTGCGTTATCCGTGATTTTAGTCGCCGCCATTCCACCCCGAATGTGCACTAAAACCCCCGTGCATAATGGGTCTCTGAGAAGAAACATCCTGCTCTCAGCTACCTGTTCTCAACAAGGCAAGGATGAATGAGTCTGTCAATATTAGGTTTGTTTTCACTGGACTGGGTAATTCTTGGAGATTTGGGAATTATGGCTTTGGAGGGTTCTGTTTGGGAAAGGAGTTCAGCAGGATATAATGCCACACAGTACATTCTCCAAAGCAGTTTCTCCACATGAGCAGACCTATATATTCTGGAGATCAGCTGTAATTCCAGAAGAGCTCCAAACCCCAACTTGAGGGTGATAACAATAGGATTGTTCAGAATAGGGATGTCTGTTCCCAAGTGGAACCTGGGGATTCCCTGGGATTACAGTTTATTGCCAGGTGACAGAGCTCAGTTCCCCTGGAGAAAATGGCTGCTTTGGAGGGTGGACTTCATTTGCTTGCTTGCTTGCCTCATTCATTCATTCATTCATTCATAATCCACCCTACCCAAAAGGCTTAATGCAGATTACAACATCTTAAACCACAGGTTTAAAACAGTTTCTATCCTGATGTCTTGGGTCATATAACTTAATTGAACAACAAAGTAAACAAAACAGTCCACCATGATATAAAATGGTCAGCAATACCATTAAAATACTTCTAGAACAGTCAGTGTGGTATACTGGTATGGTTAGCAGGTCAACAAAAGAGATATGATGGAAACTAGAAAGCCTTGGACAAGTTTTGGTATCAGCCTATAGGACCCCAGAGGATTTTTGTGAAGGTAAAACTGAATAATACCATGTATGCCAGTTTGACTTCAGTGAAGGAAATTGGGATACAAATATGGTTAATAATAAAACCATGCCAATCTTCTTATGCTGCCATCTGGCAAAGAACATGTTTGTCTGACTATAAACTTACCAATATTACCTCCAGTTGAGAAGAAACCATCTTCACACAGATTTCCAGTTTATCCAGTAGATGGCACTGTGTGCATCTGAAAACCACAGCCGGAACTGCAGGAGCCTCTTTGTACAGACCAGAGCTCAGTGGGAAGAAAATTGCAGAGCACTTGCATGTCCTATTCTTGTAATCAGTTTTTTTTTCCTCACTTGTCAGCAGACTGAATTCTCTCAAACCTTAAGGACAATATAAATAACAAGTACATTAAAATATTGACATTGTTAGTTGAATCTGAGTTTTCTAACATGATTATCTAGCTGTGTAGTTCATGGTTCATACCCATCTCACTGTATCAGTGGAAGCTTGTGAACCCTCTGAAGTCCCATCAATTGGAAGATCAATCTTTGATGTTCTTCAAGCTAATTAATAACCAAGGCTTGGACTCCACACACACACACACAAACTTCAATGTGTTCCTGTGTCTCTCTCATTCATTTTCAAGGTAGTTTAAGGAAAGCTCCCTATGTATTTTGTCATTAATGGGAAATATTTGAAGAGAAACAATGTAAAACACAAAAAAGTTAGTAATTCACCAGGTTAAATATATACCTCCCCCCCACCCCCATATGCAAAAAAAAAAAAAAGCTTTAAAAAACCCAACACATTTTTATCTGCATTCCTTATTCTTCAAGGAATATTGCATTCAAAGAGAGATATATCGACAGGAGTTTAAGAACACACAGTTTGCTCTATGACACATGACACATTTGGGGGAGGGGTGTGTGGGAAAAGCTGGAAGACTAACATTGTATGCATTTAGTGTGTCTGGTACTCTGAGAAATGTTAAAAGTGGACTTTTAAAAAACCTCGCCATCCATGAACCAATGTCTCAAAGGCTGATGTGATGACTTGTCATAGTCGAAGAGATCATTCGCAGCATGGAAAGGAGGGCCAGCAAGCCAGAACACCTTCTACAGTCTGCTGCCAATCACTTCTTCCCTTCTAGTGACCATTATTGCCATCATTAAGTACAAGACTTTTCATTTCCTCTTGATTGCCTCCACCTCAAAGCTTTGCCTTCAAATCCTCTTTGATTTCTTAGAGGACCAATGGGAACTCACAAGCAATTCTGAGATAGATGTGAAATGAAAAACAAAGCTTAAGAGATCAAGGTGCTTTCATAACAAAGCTATGTCTTATTACTCTTTTTTGTTTTTACTGGAAATGTTTTACTAGAGATTTTTCAAGGCATCACAACGTGCACTTTAAAAAGATGGGTTTTGAGACGTGGAATTTGGGGATGCTCTACTAACTTGCCATTATCTAGGAGAGAGTACTAGATAGGAATGATATAAACAAGAGAAACCTGGGACTAAGAAGCAAGATGTGAAAGAAATACAAGTCAGAATACTGAAAAAGAAAGCTGAGGAGAAATCTTAGCTGGAAAATTTGGCTTCTGACAACTCGATGACCTGAGAAAAGAACAAGGCTGAACTAAAGTAAATTAGTTTGTTTTAGAATCTCCCAGGATAGAAAGCATGCTAATTAGGTTTAGCTAAATACTTGTTTGCTCTTTTTTAAAACCCCAAATACCCCTGTATATGTGTATGTGTATATGCACTTGCACTAGAATCAGCAACTCTAAGTTGGTAAATACCTGTGGAATTTGGGAATGGAGCCCAGAGTGGGTGGGATTAATGGCCAAAGCAGCCATTTTTTCTGGGTGAACTGCTCTCTGTCACCTGTAGGTCAGCTGTAAAACCAGGGGACTGGCATCCCTAATGTGCATCTGTATATAAGCTGCTTGAAACTTTATTATCAAATTATACATTCTTCTGCTTTCTGTTTCATAGGCTAACCTTATAAACTATTAATCTGCAATGGGTAAGGTGTTCCTAACCCCAAAAGCTTTAAACTTTAAAATAGCAAGATCCAAATACAAAGAAGTAGAAACTATTCCATTCCTTCACAGCATGCCATGGTGGTACAGGAGGCTGCAATGCCTGGAAGGTGAAGCCTATTGCATCTCAGAAACTTTCAGAACCAATCAAAGCTCTGCCAGACAAGATTATTGTCAATTCTGTGTATTTCTTGATGGGCAAGATACCTTCAAGCTTAATTTGGTTCAGCAGTTATAAGTTTTAATTGCAAATATGCAAGAACAGCTCATCTATTTCCATCCCCTACCCCCACCCCAAATCAGAAACAAGACCATTTTAGATGCAACAGCAAACCCATATCAGGTTATCAAGGAACATTTGAGAGTACTGACCCAATTGGTGGAGATTCTCACCAGACAAAATGACAGTACCATCATGGAGTCCACAAAAATCACCCATATTTTCATGAAGAGCAAAGGAACTACATGCACAGAAATTAACATGATGAGCTACAGAATTTCTGCATAATACAGTCAAGCATTGAAGCGTTGCTCACAATTCTTCACATCAGGCCAACAAAACTTGTGACTTACTGAGCCAAACACAGCTTATGAGAAATCCCTATATTATAAACATGTATATTATCATGTGGAAGTTAGTGAAGTCCAAATTAGATGTACCTCATATGTTCTGAAAGTTAAGATAAGTAATTTGCTTGAGGCCAACTGACTCAAAACACCCAGACTGAGAGGTCAAACCTACCAAGGGCTTGTCAAAGTTCTTTATTGAAATGCTGTTCTAGCTGATACGTTATTGTTATTTGTTATATTGATATCTGTTATATTGTTACTAGGGGCAAAGCCTATTGTATCCAAGAATACAACGGGTCCTAGAGCTTCGCAGTAGGAAGAGGATGGGGAAGAGTTGTCCAGTCTGTAAGGGCATGGGGTTGAATGTGTGTGTTGTGTGGGAGGTTGTGGTGGCTTGGCATCCAATGAGGGCTTGGGTGTGGAGATATGGGTGTCAAGAACCTGTGGTGTGGAATGTTCACAGAGTGTGGGAGAGGACTGACCTTTGGGAATTGTGGCATACTGGTTACAGATGAGCTTTCCAGAGCCATATCTTCAGATATGTGAAGGGAAAATCAGACTGGAGACTCTTCTTAGGGGAAGATTACATGGCAACCAATTCCTCCCAGTTCTGCATCATTTCCTTCTTGTGTGAATTAGGCCACAGATATCACAATGTCCCTCTGCCCTAATACACATGGAGTAGTCACAGTACGCAGGTGTCCACCCTGTACCTTCTTCTCCATTTTTTCATTATTGATAAAATGTTATGTGCCTACATGCTTCTTTCATGATTGCTCCTTAGAAGAAAAACAGATTTTTGTATCCTGTTTACTACCCAAAGGAGTCTCAAGGCGGTTTACAAACACCTTTTCCCTTCGCGTCCCCACAATAGTCAACCTGTGAGAGGTGTGGGGCTGTGAAAGATCTGAGAGAACTGTGAATGGCCCGCAGTGACCCAGCAGGCCCCAGGTGTCTCAAAGAATTTTCCAATCATCTTCCCTTCCTCTCCCGATAGCAGACTCCCCATGATAGAGGTGGGATAGAGAGCCTCACATGGAACCTGGCAACCCTAATAGGAGGACTCTCTGTGCACAGCAGTCTTGACCTTAATAAGGTTTTTTATATTGTTTTTTATTTGCCAGTTCAAGGTTGAAAAATTAATTTCAGTTCCCATGTCTCTCCAGCTGTTTACTTGTTCACTATTTACAGTTTCAGGCTGTAAATATTTATTTAGATCTTCCTGCACTTTCCAGATACACAGGACTGATGCTGGTCTGCCAGTTTGCACCCAGAATACAAACAGTTGCTGATAAGATCTGGCCATAGCCCCATAGCCCAGGAGGGACAAACCTGCACCACTCCCTACCAACTACAGGCAAAAATGGCTCCTTTGAAGGCTGGACTCTGAGGCATTGTACGATTTTGAAGTCCCACCTCCAAACCTCCAGGAATATTTCCAACCCAATAGTAGCCAACCTCCACGTGGGGCCTGGAGAGCTCCTGGAATTACAGCTCACCTGCAGAGTATAAAGATCAGTTCCCCAGGCAGAAAGGGCTACTTTGGACAGGGTTGTGGTAGAGAAGAAAGATTTAAGGCTTCCCACACAGGTTGCTGTTGAATTGAAAGCCTTGAGGCCTACTGCACAGGGTTGTTGTGCAGATGAAACAGGAGACTAAAGAAACTCTGCAACAGCATCCAGTTTCGTCTGCAAAATAACGCTGTGCAGTAGGCCTCAAATCTGCAGAGAGTGGCAAAGAAGAATGACACATGGCTTGGCTGTGTCTAACCCCGGCCAGAGCAGTATTTTAAGTGAGAAGGGGCTTTTCTGTGGCCTCCCTGTCAGCCAACTGTTTGGCAGAAGGGGAAAGTTCCCCACCCTCATAAGGAATGCCCTCAGGCTCCCCTGCGTTGCTCTTGGAAACGCCTCCCTCCCCTTTGTCAGGGGCTGTTGAAGTCTTCTTTGCAGCAGGCCTGAAGGCAGTGCACTCTCCAGCCTCCTGCCAGCTCTGTCAGGGTTTTGAAACAATTTACAGTTGGACATGACAGTTAGGACAACCTTGGGGAGAAAAGGGCTGGCTCAGCCTCTGTTCTCTTTCCCCTTGGCAGCACTACTGACCTCCTCTCCCTGTGGTGGTCAGGAGCTCACTAGCAATCATGTCTCCAGATTGCGGCAGACCAGCTCCTGGCTTTCTTGGAAGAAACTTTGGCACTCGATCCATATCTGTCTGGCTTCAGCCCTGGCCACGGGGTGGAGTCAGTGTTGTTCACCCTGCTGGATGACCTCCGTCGCCAGCTGAATAGAGGCGGGTCAGCCGTGCTGGTCCTCTTAGACCTGTCCATGGCATTTGACATCATGGATCATGAAATCCTGGTTCACCGCCTTGCCGGCATGGGAATAAGTAGCATAGCCTTGTGATGGATACTCTCCTTCCTCCAAGACTGGACCCAGAGGGTTGCTGTGGGGGATGAGTTCCTGCGTCCTTATACACTCCCTTGTGGGGTCCCTCAGGATGTTGTTCTCTCCCCCACCTTCTTCAACATCTTTATGCGGCCTCTGGCCCAGCTGGTTCGGAGTTTTGGGCTGGGTTGCCATCAATACGCTGATGACACCCAGCCATATCTCCTAATGGACATCCACCCGAACTCTCCCCGGAACCATTCGCCAGATGTTTGGAAGCAGTGACAGAATGGTTCGAGCAGAGTCGGCTGAAACTCAACCCCTCCAAGACGAAGGTCCTATGGCTGGGAGGAAGGGGGCAGGAACAGGAAGCATGTTTACCCCCCTTGGCGGGAGCGCAACTTACCATCATGCCCCAAGCCAGGAATTTGGGGGTGACCATCAACGCCTCCCTGACTATGGAGGTGCAGGTCAAGAGAGTAGTAAGCCAGGCATTTTTCCATCTTCGCCAGGCCCAGCTACTAGCGCCCTACCTGTCCCCCAACCACTTGGCCACAGTGATCCATGCAACAGTCACCTCCATATTAGATTTCTGAAACTCGTTCTACGCGGGCCTATCCTTGTCCTTGATCCAGAAACTTCAGCTAGTGTAAAATGCAGCTGCTAGGGTCCTCACTGGCACACCTTGGAGGGCCCATACTGTACTGAGGCAGCTGCATTCGCAATCCTCACACACACCAAAACCTGTTCTTCTTCTCTGTTGCAAGAGTCAGAAACACCCAGGATGGGGGGTGAGAGAAGGACACTCCTGCCCCAGTTGGAATCAACTGCCACCCCATCCAGATACCCAGCCACTAGCAGGTGGGGACTCCCAGCTATCCAACTGCCACCCAGCAGAGGGGAGAAACATCTTCACATCCTGTTGGGAATCGGTCTCATGCTCCCTTCCCTCTGCTTCTGCTGTGAGCTCAGCCTCTTTCTTCCTTCATCCAGCCGACTGCTTCCTTGCTCGGCTCTCCTATATATCTGTCTTCCTTTGATTGGGGTCGGGGACACTGCCCATCTGGCATCACTCTAGGACACACTCCTCATTTGGGTATTTTTTTGTGGACACGCGTATAGACTACTTGGTACTTCAGGGCACCTGTTGTCTCTTCCTGGACTTCACGGTGTTCATATACAGGCTCCTATTCACACTTTGAGGTAAGGGGGGGTGGCTTTCTTTCTTTCTTTCTTTCTTTCTTTCTTTCTTTCTTTCTTTCTTTCTTTCTTTCTTTCTTTCTTTCTTTCTTTCTTTCTTTCTTTCTTTCTTTCTTTCTTTCTTTCTTTCTTTCTTTCTTTCTGCCTTCCTCTCTCTCTCTCTCTGTCTCTGTTTCTTTATGTCAGTCTGTCTTTCTTTCTCTCTTTCTGAAGGTTTCCCTTTTTTTTCTCTCTGTCTGTCTTTCTTTCTGCCTTACTGCATGCCTGCCTGTCTTTCTGCCTACCTCTCTGATATCTGCCTGTCTCTCTCCATCATCCACCACCACCCCCGCTAGCACCCGTTGTATTTACAGGTGCAACAGGCTTTAAATCTAGTAAATAAAAATAAAATAAATAAATAATCCAAATTGGACACTTAAGAAAAACTAGAAACAAATTAGTAAGGTTTTATCCACAGTATCCAGGTACCTGGCTAACATTATTTCAGTTTGACACGAGCAATGAGAGGGGACAGGGGAAGGGAAGTGAGTGAATCAGCAGATAAATACAAATGATAGACAGGAATGTTACTCAAGCAGCATATTAATTTTGCATCACCAAAGATAATTGCACCGATAAGAGTTCTGTACACAGATTTTCCACTATTAATTGAACTGCTGGAGATGCAGTAGCCCATGTCTACCATTTTCTGTGTTTCTTACTTTGCAGTTTCTAAACTCTGTGCCTTCTCTGCTGAGTTCATGCTGCCACCACCGACCCCTTCACTGCTCCCAGGGAATGGGAAGCCTGCCTGTCTCCTCTGGCCAACCCCTCACCATGAACGGTAGCTGGGAAGACTGCCAGCCTTCAAAACTCACCCCCTTATGCCTACTCTGCCCCAGCCCTGCTGTGTTCCCTGACCTCCTTACCTGTAGGCTGGCCACCAGCTGCCCGTATCCATTTTGCCCCATCCTCGCCACCCACACAGCCCTCCAGGCCTCAGGTGCTGGTGGCAGGTATCCAAGTGTACACTCTGCTCCACCCCCTGCACTTGTTATGTCTGGCTATGGGGGTATTATGCCTGCTAACTATGTGCTGCATCACTGGCACAGCCAGCACACACCCCTGCCTCCACCCCTCCCAGACCTCCTGGGGGTAAGCCTGCCACTACCTCCATGCCCCTTGTGGGCAGCTTCTACTGGCTCCCAAGGAGAGCATGCAGGATGGGAAAGGCTCCTGCTAGGTTCTTGCCTGCACAGCTAGACTTACTGCCATGTGGGAGGTACTCCTCCCACCTCCCTGCCCCCTGCCATGGCTGCCACAAGCCTCTGCCCCACCTGCCCATCCACCTCAACGTGGGGCTGAAGTGGCACTGGTAGGGCAGAAGGGATGCTGATGCTCCCCAGCCCCACCCACTCACAGCTGCTGTGGAGGGGGAGTAGCTTCCAGCCACTGCTAAAGCTTCCACCTGATAGCAGGTGGGGGGGGGGTTGCTGCTGCCTTCCACAATCCTGTTCCCAGCACCCAGGAAGCATCACAGAGGTCACTACAGCAATGCTTTACAAGCAGCCTGGGAGCCAACAGCCACCCTGCACCCTCACCATCAGACTGCAGGGAAAGGGGGCTGGGGTGCAACACTACTGCTAGTAAGGGGGGCCCAGTCCACTTCTAGCCCACTTTTAAAGCAGGCTTAACCCCTTGTTTGCCCTTCTCCGCCCATATAATATTGGGCTGGGAGAGCCCCTGCTGTTAGAGGTACTGCCTTTGAGAATTTTATCCCAATTAGCTGGGAGAAATGATTAGAGAGCTGTAAAAGTATTCTGTGGTATTTACTAGCTACGTTAAAGATGGCTTAATCATAATAACAATAAAAAAGGATATTTCCTATGAGTGAAATCGTGGTATCATGCGTTATCATAAACATAGTTTGGGTGTTTTAAATCATACTCTCCCCTTTGCCGTCTTTCACCATTTGTTTCCATATCATACATCAGTTGAGTTAACCTAATTTTGTACTTGCAATCGATGACACTCCTTGTGCCCCAGCCTGGGAACTAGAAGTGCTGCTGGTGAAGGCCCTGATAAATTGCACTTACAAAGTTCACCTGCTAGAGAGGCCATTTGGGCACTTTGTTTACACAGAAGATACAGCTTAATAGATGTTGCTGGACCATTAAGGTTAACTCTCTTATGTGGGATAATACATTTTCAACCAGGAAGACTGCGGGAGGCACACCTCTTAAGCTTTAGCAGTAGATATTCATCATTTGTATTCATTTATCTATTTATTTATTATATTTATATACTACCCTCCCCGAAGGCTCAGAGTGGTTTACATTATTTAATTGAGTTTAATACTTCACCCTTAACATATGTCAATCTTCTTTATCTAGTCACTGAATTGGTTTCTGAATTGTTTTTTTTTTTCAGGAGAAAGGAAGAAGGAAGTGAGATGACTAGAGCAAGTATGGAGGAAGTCTCGCGACGAGGCTACAAGGACATCTCATGGCAAGCTTATGAGGGCATATGAGAATGCGGTGAAAGCGGCAGAGCTCTCACCCGGCACAATTATTTAGAGCCATTAGGTCTCTTACCGCCCTCAAGGAAGGGCGCCAAACGATGAGGGAATTGGATTTGAGCTGTGTGGCATTATCAAGCTACTTCGCGGACAAAGTCCTGTTGCTCTGCCATGACCTACCTGCCACTATTGATACAGTTAGCGAACTGGAAGCTCCGTGGCCATTGAGGGGGTTAGTGTTTGATAGCTTCAGGCAGCTCTCTTTAACCAAAGTGGACAAGTTACTGGGCTCAGTGAGGGCGACCACTTGCCCCTTGGATCCCTGTCCATCCTGGCTGCTCAAATTGGGCGGCCAGCGGATAGGAGGCCCCTTGAGGGAGATTGTCAAACTCTCCTTATCATCAGGAGAGTTCCCTGAAGGTCTTAAGGAAGCAGTAGTATGCCCTCTACTGAAAAAAACATCATTGGACTTGTGGGACCACGCCAGCTACCTCCCAGTCTCGCACCTTTCGTTTCTGGGTAAGGTAGTAGAGTGGGCCACAGTGGACCAATTCCTAGTATTCTTAGAAGAAACTTGGGTCCTGGATCCATACCAGTCTGGCTTCTGTCTTGGCCATGGGGTGGAGATTGCACTGGTCACCCTAACGGATGATATGGGGGCTGGATGGGGGCGGTTCCACCATTCTCGTGCTTTTAGATCTGTTGGCCGAATTTGATGTGGTCGATCACAAACTATTGGTACACTGCCTTGCCAGGGCCGGGATTAGGGGGACAGCACTTCAATGGCAGGTCGCCTTTCTCTGGAACAGGACAGAGAGGGTTGCTGTGTGGGAGAAATTGTTGGACCCCTTTGAGGTCCCTTGTGCAGTTCCACAGGGAGCAATACTCTCCCCCACACTCTTTAACATCTATATGCGCCCCCTAGCCCAGCTGGTCCGGGGCTACGGGCTGGGATGTCACCAATATGCAGATGACACCCAGCTCTACTTCCTAATGGATGCCCCCCCGGACTCCCCCCCCCCCGGATACATTTGCCAGCTGTTTGGAAGCAGTGGCTGGATGGCTCAGGCAGAGTCACCTGAAACTTAACCCCTCCAAGATGGAGGTCCTGTGGCTAGCAAGAAGAGGGCAGGATCAGGAAGCGCGCCTCCCATGCCTGGATGGTGTACAATTCACATCTGTACCTTTTGCCAAAAATTTGGGATTGACCTTTGATGCCTCCCTTTCTATGGAGGTTCAGCTCACTAAAGTAGCCAGGACGGCATTTTTCCATCTTCGCCAAGCCTGGCTACTAGCGCCCTACCTGTCCTCAGATCACTTGGCCACAGTGATCCATGCGACAGTCACCTCCAGACTAGATTACTCTACGCGGGCCTGCCCTTTTTGATCTGGAAGTTACAGCTGGTACAAAACATGGCTGCATTTATCTTCATATGCTTCTCTTTTCTCCTTACAGATCTCAAGCCTGGCAACAATGAATCTGGTATGAGGAACTGGTGGATGCACAGCTCTGGCTGGCTTCTGGATTCCCCTTTCTGGCTATTGTACATGGTGTGCATGGAGAGAATGACTCTTGGGTTTCTATAGCTGTCCCCAGTGCTGGAGAGGACTTTACTGGTGCTGATGGTGACTACCTCTGTTAAGTGCTACTGGCCCAGTGTGGCCTCAGAAGTTGTACAGGACTGGGACAGCTCGGAGGGCCCATATTCAGCTGGTGCCTCGACGTCTGCACTGATTACGTCTGTTTCCAGGTCAAGTACAAGGTTTTGGTATTAACCTTTAAGGCCATATGTGGCTTTGGTCCAATTTACCTGTGGGACCGCTTGATTGCTTACGTCCCCTGCAGGGCCCTTCGCTCTGCGAGTATGAATTTACTGGTCATCCCATGTCGCTGGGACGTTTGCCTGGCCCCAAACTGGTGGAATGAGCTCCTGGAAGAGCTGAGGGCCCTGTTGGAATTGTCGCCTTTCTGCAGGGCCTGTAAGACGGAGCTCTTCCACCAGGCATTTGGTTGAGGCTAGGATAGAGCCCTGGTGTTTCCATCAAGGACTCCTTCCCAAAGTCTATCAAAGTCTACTAGAGTCTATTAGACCAGCACCCACTCACTCCTAGTGGAAGAAGACTCGGCCTCCATCTGAACTGTCTGAACGAGCTGGGATGGGATAGATTATTTGTGTTTTGGCCACTTCCTTGTTTTATTGCAAATTGGGGGTTTATGGGGTTTTATTGTATTTTAATGTTTTATTCTGTGAACCACGGCAGGTTAATAGGAAATGCAGAGATATATATAACGAAATAATAAATAATAAAATAAAGTCTTCAACCCACTACCGAATTCTTATATTTTATATATCTTACTTCCTGAGTAAACTTTTTTCTGAATTGTTTTTTTTTTCAGGGTTACAAACAAATTCTTCAACCCACAATCTAATTCTTACCATAAAGGTAACTATCTTATAAATGTGGGTCATTCTTATATTTTATATACTTAATTCCAGAAGTACCGGCAAGATTTCAAAGAGGCAGAGGAACTAGAGATCAAATTGCCAACATACACTGAATCATGGAGAAAGCTAGGGAGTTCCAAAAGAACATCTACTTCATTGACTATGTTAAAGCCTTTGATTGTGTGGAGCACAACAAATTTTCGCAAGTTCTTAAAGAGATGCGAATACTAGAGCATCTTACCTGTCACTTAAGAAACCTATATGCAGGTCAAGAAGCAACAGTGAGAACCGGGCATGGAGAAAGGAGTTCGGCAAGGCTGAATATGGGCCCTCCAAGGTGTTTGCAGCCATACATTGCAACTGGGAAGACCATAGCCTTGACTAAACACACTTTTGTTGGCAGGGTGATGTCTCTGCTTTTTAGGATGCTGTCTAGATTTGCCATAGCTTTCCTCCCCAGGAGCAAGTGTCTTTTAATTTCTTTGCTGCAGTCCCCATCTGCAGTGATCTTGGTGCCCAGGAAAATAAAATGTGTCACTATCTGCATTTCTTCCCCATCTATTTGCCAGGAATTGAGAGGGCCGGATGCCATGATCTTTGTTTTCTTGATGTTGAGTTTCAAGCCAGCTTTTGCACTCTCCTCCTTCACCCGCATCAACAGGCTCTTTAGTTCCTCTTCGCTTTCTGCCATTAGAGTGGTATCATCTGCATATCTGAGGTTGTTGATATTTCTCCCTGCAATCTTGATCCCAATTTGTGACTCCTCTAATCCCACCTTTCTCATGATGTGCTCCGCATACAAGTTAAATAGGCAAGGCGACAGTATACAGCCTTGCCGAAATCCTTTCTCAATTTTGAACAAACCAGTGATTCCATGTTCAGTTCTCACTGTTGCTTCTTGACCTGCATATAAATTTCTCAAGAGACAAATAAGATGCTCTGGTATTCCCATTTCTTTAAGAACTTGCCACAATTTGTTGTGCTCCACACAATCAAAGGCTTTAGCATAGTCAATGAAGCAGAAGTAGATGTTCTTCTGGAACTCCCTAGCTTTCTCCATGATCTAGCGTATGTTGGCAATTTGATCTCTAGTTCCTCTGCCTTTTCAAAATCCTGCCTGTACTTCTGGAAGTTCTCAGTCCACATATTGCTGGAGCCTAGCTTGTAGGATTTTGAGCATAACTTTGCTAGCATGAGAAATGAGTGCAATGGTGCGGTAGTTTGAACATTCTTTGGCATTGCCCTTCTTTGGAATTGGAATGTAAACTGACCTTTTCCAATCCTGTGGCCATTGTTGAGTTTTCCAAATTTGCTGACATATTGAGTGTAGCACTTTTACTGCATCATCCTTTAAGATTTTGAATAGTTCAACTGGATTGCTGTCACCACCACTAGCTTTATTGTTGCTCAGACTTCCTAAGGCCCATTTGACTTCACATTCCAGGATGTCTGGCTCCAGGTCAGTAACTACCCCATTGTGGTCATCAGGGATGTTAAGCTCACTCCTGTATAGTTCTTCTGTATAATTTCGCCACCTTTGTTTAATCTCTTCTGCTTCTGTGAGGTCTCTCCCATTTTGGTACCTTATCATACCCATCTTTGCATGAAACGTTCTCTTCATATCTCCAATTTTCTTGAAAAGATCTCTGGTCCTCCCCATTCTATTGTTTTCTTCTATTTGTTTGCACTGTTCATTTAAGAAGGCATTCTTATCTCTTCTAGCTTTTCTCTGAAATTCTGCATTCAGTTGGGTGTATCTTTCTCTTTCTCCCTTGCCTTTCACTTCCCTTCTCTCCTTAGCTATTTGTAAAGCTTCCTCAGACAGCCATTTTGATTTCTTGCATTTCTTTTTCTTTGGGATGATTTTAGTTGCTATCTCTTGTACAATGTCGCGAACCTCCGTCCATAGTTCTTCAAGCACTCTGTCTATCAGATCTAATTCCTTAAATCTATTTGTCACCTCTACTGTATATTCATCAGGGATATGATTTAGTTCATACCTGAGTGGCCTAGTGCTTTTCCCTACTTTCTTCAATTTAAGCCTAAATTTTGCAACAAGAAGCTGATGATCTGAACCACAATCAGCTCCTGGTCTTGTTTTTACTGACTGTATAGAACTTCTCCATCTTTGGCTGCAGAGCACATAGTCAATCTGATTTCTGTGTTGACCGTCTGGTGATGTCCATGCGTAGAGTCGTCTCTTGGGTTGTTGGAAAAGAGTGTTTGCTATGACCATTGTATTCTCTTAATAAAATTCTACCAGCCTGTGTTCTGCTTCATTTTGTACTCCAAGGCCAAACTTGCCAGTTATCCCGGTTATCTTTTGGCTTCCTACTTTAGCATTCCAATCCCCCATGATGATAAGCACATCATTTTTTTGGCATTGCTTCTAGAAGGTGTTGTAGGGCTTCATAGAACTGATCAACTTCATCCTCTTCAGCAGCAGTAGTTGGGGCATAGATTTGGATCACTGTAATGTTGAATGGTTTGCCTTGGATTTGAACTGAGATCATTCTGTCATTTTGGGGATTGTATCCCAAAACTGCTTTTCCTACTCTCTTATTGATTATGAAGGCTACTCCGTTTCTTCTGCGAGATTCTTGTCCACAGTAGTATACCTGATGGTCATCTGAATTAAATTCACCCATTCCTGTCCATTTGAGTTCACTGATTCCTAAAATGTCGATGTTCAGTCTTGTCATTTCTTGTTTAACCACGTCCAGCTTGCCTTGATTCATGGATCTGACGTTCCAGGTTCCTATGAAATAAAAATCTTTACAGCATCGGACTGTCTTTTCGCCACCAGTTACTTCCACAACTGAGCGTCCTTTCGGCTTTGGCCCAGTCGCTTCATTCATTCTGCTTCTACTCGTACTAGCTGTCTGCTCATCCCCAGTAGCATATTGGACACCTTCCGACCTGAGGGGCTCATCTTCTGGTGTCATATCATTTTGCCTTTTGGAACTGTCCATAGAGTTTTCATGGCAAAGATACTGGATTGGTTTGCCATTTCCTTCTCCAGTGGATCACCTTTTGTCAGAGCTCTCAGCTATGACCTGTCTGTCTTGGGTGGCCCTGCACGGCATAGCTCATAGCTTTACTGAACTACGCAAGCCCCCTTGCCACGGCAAGGCAGTGATCCTTGAAGGGGGATATAAAGTATAAGGTGTATAAAATATAAGAATTAGGTAGTGCGTTGAAGACTTTGTTTGTAGCCCTTAAAAAAAAAAAGCTAATTCAGAAATAAATTTACTGAGGAAGTAAAATACGAAAAGGAGGTTTTATACCTAGGAACTTGTTCTAAATAAAGCTTCTTGCCATCACCAGCTCGGTGAGCGGTATCATAATTGGTTAAGGGGTAAGTGGGCAGAAAGTGGGTGGGGCCAGATCAGGTGAGAGGCGAATCGGAAGTCGCTTTGCACTTTGCGCTTTGCGCCTTCCGATTGGACCATCACCCAGACAGACAGGAGCCCTGTCCAGTCAGGAGCCGCAAAGCACCTCCCAACCCACCCAGCCCAGCCAGAGGCAATCTGGAAACATCTCTGCCAGTCTGCTCCTGACCACCACAGGGAGGTCAGTAGAGCTGCCAAGGGGGATGAGAACAGAAGCTTGGGCAGGCTGTGCCAGCCCTTTTCACCCAAAGGGTGTCCTAACTGTCATGTTCAACTTTAAATTACCTCAGAACACTGGTGAAGATGGCGGAAGGCGGGTGAGTGCTCTCCCACCCCCCTTCAGGCCTGCTGAGAAAGAGCCTTTGAGAGCCTCTGACTGAGGAAAGGGAGGCATTTCCAAGAGCAATACAGGGGAGTCTGTGGGCATGGGGGTGGGCATTCCTTTTGAGAGGGGGGGATGAATTTCTCCTTCTGCCAAATGGCTAACAGGGAGGCCACAGAAAAGCCCCTTCTCACTTAAAATACTGCTCTTCCCGGCGGTTAGACACATATGTATTTAGCCATATGTATTTCTTCTTCACAATTCTCTGCATATTTGAGGCCACTGTGCAGTGTTATTCTGCAGACAAAACTGGATGCTGTTGCAAAGGTTTGTTTGTCTCCTGTTTCATCTGCACAACAACCCTGTGCAGTAGGCCTTAAGTCTTTAAATTCAACAGCAACCTGTGTGGTAGCCTTAAATGTTTCTTCTCTACCACAACCCTGTCCCACCTGGGGAGTTGACCTTTATACTCTGCAGATGACCTGTAATTCCAGGAGCTCTCCAGGCCCCACCTGGAGGTTGGCTACCCCTGGGTTAGAAATATTCCTGGAGGTTTGGAGGTGGGTCTTCAAAATCATACAATGCCTCAGAGTCCAGCCTTCAAATGAGCCATTTTTGCCTGCAGTTGGTAGGGAGTGGTGCAGGTGTGTCCCTCCTGGGCTATGGGCAATGGCCAGCCCTTACCAGCAACTGTTTGTATTCTGGGGTGCAGACAGACAGACTAGCATCAGTCCTGTGAGTCTGGACAGTGCAGGAAGATCTAAATAAATATTTACAGCCTGAAACTGTAAATGGCTGGAGAGACATGGGAACTAAAATGACATTTTCAACCTTGGCCTGGCAAATATTAAACCAGTATAAAAAACCTTACTTAGGTCAAGACTGCTGTGCACAGAGAGACTTCCTCTTAGGGTTGCCAGCTTCCATGTGAGGCTCTCTACCCCACCTCCCTCATGGGGAGTCTCCAATGGGAAGAGGAAGGGAAGACGATTGGAAAATGCTTTGAGACATCTGAGGCCTGCTGGGTCACTGCGGCCCATTCCCAGTTCTCTCAGACCTCTCAACAGGGTACAAAATTCCAGTTTTTCTTCTAAGGAGCAACAATGAAAGAAGCATGCAGGCACATAACATTTTATCAACAGTGAAAAAATGGAGACAGAAGGAGCAGGGTGGACGTGTACTTTGACTACCCCATGTTATTAGGGCAGGGGGACATTTTGGTGTCTGTGGCCTAATTCATGCAAGAAGGGAAATGATGCAGAACTGGGAGGAATTGGTTGCCATGTAATCTTCCCCCAAGAAGAGCCTCTAGTCTGATTTTCCCTTCACATATCTGAAGACATGGCTCATCTGTAACCACTATGCCTCAATTCCCAAAGGTCAGTCCTCTCCCACACTCCCCAGGGGGAGGGAGGGAGGAGTCCTTCCCTACAGGTCCAAAAGCACACCCGCGGCCTCAAGGAGGCCGCGGGTGCACTTTTGGGCCCGGGGCGAAGGCCGCACCACTGCCCCAAAAGCACTCCTAGCATCTGTTGTATTTACAAGTACAACGGGCTTTAAATCTAGTTATATAATAAGATTACTTATAGAACAACAATAGCTGTGAGGCTAGTTAATTTTAGGTGCATAACTGTTCACTGGATAGTGAGACACGGTATAGTGACTAATTTCTATATATCTGAGCTGGGCACAGGTTTCTTTTTAGGAACTGTGAGCCTGCATTGTATTGAAGTATGAGTCGGGGTTTCTCTCTGGAATTCTTAAGCTAGGAGTAGCTGTTTATAGAATTTTCTACAGCAGTCTTTGGTTTGTTGTAATGGTATTCAGGTTAAAAACCATATATACCAGATTCTGTGTTAATAGATTGTTCTCCTAAACTGCTGTTTCCAGCAAAACACATTGGGATTGATTAAGAATTCTGCTTATTAGAGTATTAATTGAAGATTGAAGGCTCCCTGGATGTCTGTTTACTACACTGGATACTGGATACTACACTACACTGGATATTTTATTGTACCATATTGGAGTCCCAGTGTCTTATTGCT
Source organism: Paroedura picta (assembly GCF_049243985.1). Taxonomy (NCBI): domain Eukaryota; kingdom Metazoa; phylum Chordata; class Lepidosauria; order Squamata; family Gekkonidae; genus Paroedura; species Paroedura picta. Next base: position 78,960,773 of record NC_135371.1, on the reverse strand, counting down.
TGTTCCTTGTTTGGTTTCTGTGTTCCACCCCTCTTATTTTATTTTTCCTCCCATGGTTAAAGTGATACGGTGGTTGAAAACCACTGATTTAAAGGTTTAGTTTGCAGTGCTAAAAATATTTTCTTGGGGAGCAAAGCCTGCTAAATAGACTGGAGGATTTTGAGTAGACCTCATTAGAATGATGTTGTTAGTTTTGTTTTTTTCCTCTTTCAGTTAAAAATGACACAAATGATGTATATGGGGTCTTTTTTAAAAGTTCTTGATAAAAACACATCTCTGTCTAGGTCAGCTTTTGTCTCACCAAGGGCTTCAGGAACATTACTGCAATGTTCAGCTTTACCTGAAACCTATTGCATGGAAACAATCCTCCTTTGTAACTGAATCTCTATCTGTAATTTCCATCTTTGACTACTAAGAGAAAGAATCAGAAACACAGGGTCCCGTGGGTGCAGGAAGCAAATGAAATCCTTTGGTTTTAAATTTCAAAGTATTTAGACTATGTGCTAGCAAATCCCTCAGTGCTTTATTACCAGCAAATTGATGGCTGAGTATTTGGTAGAAGGGGATGAGGATGTTCCACATTGTTTACTTCCCCCAAAAGTGTGTTTGTGTTTCTTTTCAGAATAGTGGAAACACATATTCATTCTTGTTTTAGAAACATTCCTAAACAAATACTCAGAACATCTGCATAAAACTAAATCCATAGACCTGCATTGTTCCCATCCACCTCCTTATGAGAGGGGGGTGGGGGCTTTACACTGAGCCCCAGGAGTGAGGTGTGTACTTGTTTGTTGTCAGTTAAGGGAGTCTTGTCTTGATTAGACAGTGAGATGGCTCCAGCAGAAATTTGCAGTGACTTATATTTTGAAATGTTCTGTAATTATATTGTTTCTCTTTCTGTTTTTCTTTTTCTGGCCAAAGTGACATCTCACACTGCTGTGGCACCAGTATACTTATCCCTGTCCCCCAGTTCCTTGTAGGAGGTTGCCTGCTGTGGCTGCCAGGCCCCCTATGTTGTCCCCATTCATTGAATAATCATAGTCCACCTTGATGCATGCACATAAAAACAAAACAGACAGATCTGTTCTCACTGGAAAACTTGTTTCAGGCCTGCTGATTTCCTAACTTCTTTCTTTGTTGTCATGCTGACTACTACTTGAACAGCTGGCATGTGCCAAATAAAATGGCTCTTCTCTCAAGCTCGCAGCCTGCTCTTATTTGAACACAGATAATTCACAGGAGCTTTTGTTTATTCTAAGACAAAGGGACAAAGTGGTGGATAAGGTTACATTTTGGAGTGTTGCTCACAATTCTTCACATCAGGCCAACAAAACATGTGACTTACTGAGCCAAACACAGCTTATGAGCCATGTATGAAAGCTGGCTGGAGTAAACTTCCTGTCTTTACTGCAGTGCCTGCTGGGACTGTGTAAGACCAAGAGGACCCCTCCATATTAGGGGTGCCTTTTCGCCAGAGTTCCCAGCCAGCTTCTGTCTTGCAGCTTCTCTCTGCAGCTGAATTAAAGCTAGGGAGGTACACAGATAGCACAGGAAACTGGTCCAGATATGGCTACATGTAGCCACACACCACAATTATAGTTCTCAACATTGCTCTCTCTCACAGAATCACAGAGTTGGAAGGGGCCATACAGGCCATCTAGTCCAACCTCCTGCTCTACACAGGATGAGCCCAAAGCATTCTAAAACATGCAAGAAAAGTGTGTATCCAACTTTTGCTTGAAGACTGCCAGTGAGGGGGAGCTCACCACCTCCTTAGGCATCCTATTCCACTGCTGAACTACTCTGTGAAAATTTGTTTCCTGATATCTAGCCTATATCATCGTACTTGTAGTTTAAACCCATTACTGCACATCCTTTCCTCTACAGTCAACAGAAACAGCATCCTGCCCTCCTCCAAGTGACAACCTTTCAAATACTTAAAGAAGGCTATCATGTCCCCTCTCAACCTCCTTTTCTCCAGGCTGAACATCCCCAAGTCCCCCCCTCTCTTTTTCTTTCTCTCTCTCTCTCTCTCTCTCACACACACACACACATTGCCAGAGAGAGATTGTATTAACAGAACAACAGAACTCAGGCTCTCCCTTAATCCATACAAGATTCCTCCAGCTTCCAGGGCCTCCAGCTTCCAGGGCCAAAATCTTCCATTTTTCAGGAATTGTATCCTACTTCAGTTTCCCATCCTACTAATGATCATGAGCAATCAAAGGTACTGTCATTTTTAATCATCTATTCAGAGACCATCTGGTTACTCTGATCTGCCTACTGTGACTCATTGTCACCTGGCAGGAAACTCAGAACTGCCCCACTTATTGCACATCTCTGGTCTTTGTTTCAGCTCAGCCCAGGAAATCACTCATGTTCCAATGTTTTTCACCTCTCACATTAATCCCTTCCCAAGCTGAGCTAAGGCTGCAGGCTACTTAAGCAAGGCACAAACCCACCTTAGTGTGTATTCATCTTGGCACCAGACCACCCAGATACAAACTGTATCCACCGAAATACAAACTGTATCCACCCAGAAACAAACTGTTCTTGTGTCTGTCCCTCTCTCTCAGCTTTTCAATTATCCACTCTCTACAGGACAGGTTGTATGTCTATTTAACCCCAATTAATCCCTCTATCTTAGATGCTATAGTCTTTACTTCTCTCTGGATGCCTGTGTGTATATGCTATTTTTAAGAACTGCTCGTTAAAATTGTTTAGGATTTCTTTTTATTTATTCTTTAGTCAATATCAATCTGCTTTGCCTGAGTTCTGGTATATTCAGGTGCAGGATTTCACCGTAACCAGCCTCTTACTCCTGTAATTTGCCATCATAATTTGTGACAGACCATTGCTGGTAACAACTGGGGCAACAGATGCAGACTGATTGGCAAGGCCACAAGTCATGCCTGGAGGACTTCTTTCAGCTTGCTGGGTTACATTTGCTATTTCAAGTTATATCAGTATTTCAGCTTGTTTTTGTTGTACCTCTACATCATCATTAAAGGAAGTCTGGCTTTGAAGCTAATACTGTGAGTATGGTCCAAGTTCCTCAGTAAAAATCCTTACAAGCTTTTATTTTTTAAAAAATCTGTCCCCTGTTTGGGTTTCCACACCTAGCTCTGCCTCAGCATTGTTTCATAAGCAATGCATCCTTTGCCGTAGGCCTGATTTCATTTCAACATTCAGTTCATCTCTTCAGAATACAGAAAACACTCTAGCTTTTACTTTTAGAGTTTGCCTGACCCTCCCAGCAATGCCTCTGGCAATTTAGTTCTGCTTCTGAACTAACCTCTTTGGTGATGTCAACATGTTCACATGGGGAAAGGCTGACAGGGGGCTGTTTAATCAGTCATGCCTGTGCAGTACTGAAAGCCTTTCACACATTTATTCAAGAGAGATACTAAACCGTGTTATGTGCCTATTCTGAGATGAACAAGAAAGATTATCTGTTAACATTCCCATTACCCAGTTATACTGTTCGTTAGTTGCAAAATACTGTCTGACCAGTCACGACCCCATGAACAATGACCCTCCAGGCCTTCCTGTCCTCTACCATTCCCCGGAGTCCATTTAAGCTCACACCGACTGCTTCAGGGACTCCATCCAGCAACTTCATTCTCTGTCGTGCCCTTCTTCTTTTGCCCTCAATTTCTCCCAGCATTAGGCTCTGAGAAGGAGTCCTTCCTTCTCATGAGGTGGCCAAAGTATTTGAGTTTCATCTTCAGGATCTGGCTTTCTAAGGAGTAGTCAGGGCTAATCTCCTCTAGGACTGACCAGTTTGTTTGCCTTGCAGTCCAAGGGACTCGCAAGAGTCTTCTCCAGCACCAGAGTTCAAAAGACTCAATTCTTTGACGCTCGGCCTTCCTTATGGTCCAACTTTCACAGCCATACATTGCAACTAGGAAGACCATAGCCTTAACTAGACGCACTTTTCTTGGCAGGGTGATGTCTCTGCTTTTTAGGATGCTATCTAGATTTGCCATAGCTTTCCTCTCCAGGAGCAAGCGTCTTTTAATTTCTTTGCTGCAGTCCCCATCTGCAGTGATCTTGGAGCCCAGGAAATAAAATCTGTCACTACCTCCATTTCTTCCCCATCTATTTGCCAGGAATTGAGAGGGACAGATGCCATGATCTTCGTTTTCTTGATGTTGAGTTTCAAGCCAACTTTTGCACTCTCCTCCTTCACCCACATCAAGAGGCTCTTTAGTTCCTCTTCTTTTATACTAATGAACATATTTAATTATGGAATCTATATAAATTCTCTTATAATCTACCCAAGAGGATAGATTCAAATTAGTAGCTGTGTTGGTCTGAAGTAGTACAAAAAAATCAGAGTCCAGTAGCACCTTTAAGACCAACAAGGATTTATTCAAGGCGTGAGCTTTCGAGTGTAAGCATTCTTCGTCAAACTAAGAACTGACCATCATAACAGTAGGAATATATAAGCAAAAGTTAATCTTGTTACATTAGTAAACTGTGTCACAGCAACCAAACACAGCCACATGAGAACTCTCTGCCAAACCAGCCAATCAAAACCCTCAAAACCCTCAAAAACATTTGTAGTTCACAAAGACATATTAGAAATAAAACTGTCAAAGCCATGGCTCACACCTACTATTTACTGTCGGGGCCCCATCTGTCTCCATACCAGTGTGAAACTTTCTTACAAGTAGAAGCTAAGCTGGCAGCTATCTTGTCCTGGGACCAGAAAGTAGAATTCAAAATTACATTACATATTACTAACAGTCACATAATCCCAATTAAAATAAATTGTGAGGAATGTGGATACAAAAGTTACATAAGGTTACCATGCATAGTGAGATAAAAAACCTTTGTCCTTGTTGAGTCCAGGGTATGTCAAAGTATTGAGTGTTGTAATAACTTTCATTTCTGCAATCTCCCTTTCTAGCCTGTTCTTGAAGTTTCTTTGTAATAAAACAGCTACTTTCAGGACTAATAGAATGTCCTGGAAGGTTAAAGTGTTCCCCTACAGGTTTTTCAGTCTTGTGGCTTTTGATGTCAGCCTTGTGTCCATTAATTCTTTGGCGGAGGGTTTGATCTGTTTACCCTATGGCCCATTATGCACGGCCGCCGAAACGGTGATTTCGGGTCACATGGAAAACGCGGAGGGGGAAGACGCGACGCATACCGGTTATACACGGGGCAGGGCGCGACGGCGGCAAAACCCAGAGTAACCGATTATGCACGCGCCGATCCGGGCACCGCTTCTGGTTGCGCCCCGCTCACCCGGAAGCTGCGCTTTCTTCCGCGTTTCACTGACGCGGCTTTTTCGGCAGCATGCACCGAAGCTGCGGCCGGTTGCAGCCGGCTCTGTGCGTTATCGGTGATTTTAGTCGCCGCCATTCCACCCCGAATGTGCGCTAAAACCCCCGTGCATAATGGGTCTATGTAGAGAACAGAGGGACATTGTTGGCACTTGATGGCATATACCAAGATTGAAGATGAACAGGCGTATAAGCCTTTGATGGTATAGGTGACGCTGTTAGTTCCAATTAATTGTGGTATTGGAGTGTATATGGCAGCAAAGTTGGCATATGGGTTTGTTGCAAGCTCTAGTATCAGTCTCAATGTTCCCATTCGATGCTGCATTGTTGTGGGTGAGGAGCTGTGTGAAAGAAAAGGTTTACCTCCCAGTGCTTGGGAAAGAGAACTGTCATTATCCATTAGGGGTTGTAAATCACTGATGATGCGTTGTACCGTCTTGAGCTGAGAGCTATATGTAACCCCTAGTGGTGTTCTGTTGTTTTCTCTTTTGGGTCTGTCTTCTAACAGGTGTTCTCTTGGTATCCTTCTGGCTTTGTTAATCTGTTCCTTGATATCCCTGACTGAGTATTTTAGTTCCAAAAAGGTTTGTTGTAGACCATTTAGATGGGAATCTCTGTCCGTGGGATTGGAGCAGATGCAGTTATAACGTAAGGCCTGGCTGTATACAATGGATTGTTTGGTGTGTTTAGGATGGAAGCTGGAGGCATGCAGGTACATTTGTCGGTCAGTAGGCTTCCGGTATAAGGTGGTCTCTAGGCATCCATTGTTTATTCTTCCAGTAGTGTCAAGAAAATGTATTTCTTGCGTAGATTGGTTCATTGTCAGATTGATAGTGGAGTGAAAGTCATTGTATGCCTGGTGGAAAGTATCCAGGGCTTCTTTACCATGTGTCCAGACAATAAAAATGTCATCAATTAATCACAGGTATACGAGAGGTGTGAGTGGGTGAGTATTCAGGAAGCGTTGCTCCAGGTCTGCCATGAAGATGTTTGCATATCGAGGCACCATGCAGGTGCCCATGGCTGTACCATTGTTCTGAAGGAACAAGTCATCACCAAATCTGAAGTGTTATGGGTGAGAACAAATTGGCACAGTTTGGTGGCTGGGTCAGCTATGGTATTTTTAGAAATTGTATTCCTAATAGCTTGCAATCCATCTTTGTGTGGGATGTTGGTATAAAGGTGAAGCAAATGACACGGAGACTGTAGTTTGGTGAAAGCAAGCCTCTCGATGCTCCGAGAACAGTTTATTTATACATTCCTGCAGACCACCTGGTGAAAGCTCAGTGGCTAATACTTGCTGCAATAAGGCAGAGACCCTGTGACCTGGTCAGGTAGGTGGCTCCTGACCGATGCATACCATGTCCTAATATGGATTGTTGACCCTCCTGTCCATGTATTCAAAGGGGACCTGATATGGTTTGTTTACTACGTGCTCTGTTTAGGGTAAAGGTGCAGTGTGGAGACACTATATCTTGGGATGGTTTGCCAACCCCAGGTAATGAGTCCAAAGTGCACCTACATAAAGGGGCTCCACATCCATGGTGACTAAAATGGTATTCTCTTGGAGGTTGTTCAAAGATTGTATTTTCCTCAGAAAGTCTGTGGTGTCTCGAACATAACTAGAAGCCTTCATGGCATAAGGCCTTAGAACAGAGTCCATATAGCCAGATACCCCCGTGGTGATAGTGTTTATGCCTGAGACAATTGGGCGTCCTGAGTTGCCCGGTTTGTGGATTTTGGGTAGAAGATAAAAGGTACCTGAACGTGGTTCCTTTGGTGTGTCTGAAAGGATTTCTTCCTGAATGCTTGGAGGTAATTCCTTGATTATCTTGTGCAGTTCTTTTTTTATTCCTGTGTGGGGTCTGCATCCAGTTGTTTGTAAAAGGTGGTATTGGAGAGCTGACTTTGAGCCTCCTGGATGTAGTCTGATCTATTCATGATGACAACATCTCCTCCTTTGTCAGCTTCCTTAATTACTATATCCGGATTGTTCCTAAGGCTCTCTATGGCCTTCCTTTCAGCATAGCTGATATTCTGCTGTGTGCGATGTTTGTTGATCACATCAGTTTGAACCCTGAGCCGGAAGCAATCTATGTAGAGATCCAGTGTGGCATTGGGACCCTCTGGGAGAGTCCGTGTGGAGTCTCTTTTCTAGTAGCGTTTTTTTTGTTAGGGAGTACCTTACCCAAGAGTACCTCTTCCTTTAGAATCCCCCAAAAGCATTACATTCAGGATCTCTGGCTTGAGAGAGGTAAAAATTGGACTCAACCAGTAAGCCCCAATGGAGACTCTCATTCCCATCCTGATGGAATGAGATCCCAGGAGAGATCAGGGCCTGCAGGATCTCAGGCACTTCTTCAGGGCCTTAAAAATGGAGCTGCTCCACCAGACTTATGGACAAGGCATACATAACACTCACCAAAATATCTGGCCTTACCACTAGGAGGAGGAGGAGGAAAAGAAAACAGAAGATCAGTTCTCTAGGACTTCCCTTTCTAGGAATTTTTACGGGGGGGGGGGGGGATTTGTGTAAGACAATTGTTTTAATGTTTTAAATTGTATATTGATTTTACTGAAATTACCCACCCTGAGCATTTGGAAAGATGGGGTAATTAAAAAATATATAATATTATTATTAAAAATATTAGCAGCAGCAGCCAAAATAACTAATCCTGTCTCTTCAGATGCCATCAAAATTAATGAAAAATTAACGAAACATGTAGAAGTGGCAGGGGAATCTTCTTTTTTTGTAAAGGAGAGGTTCAGGAATTAATTCTACCGGTTCTACCAATTCTTCCTGCAAATCAAAGGAGGCTCTGGGAGGTGTTTCAACTGCCTCCTTCTGTGGTGGTGTTAGGTGTCCTACTGCATCTTCCTCCTTTGAACCTACAACCTCTTCATTTGAGGTGTATATACTCTGGTCCATGAGCCATATCAGCTCATATTTTCAGCATCTCAAACACAAAATCACACATTCTTTGCTAGAAATCTAAAGCAGCTTGTTATGCACTTTCTTTCTACCTAAATACAATACTGACTGTACCACTCACCTACTTCAAGTGAGAAAGTTTTCTTTCAATCCTGATTTGCTATGTGCCATTGGGATATAGGTTTATCAAAAATGTCATCCTTATCCCGCCAAACTTTTATCACTAGTAAGTCTCATTAGAGACTATAGAACTGGATGTGGTCACAGTGCTAAAGGACTTTGTCATGGGCCATTTCCTTGAAATGGGTCCATCTGAATGATGTCAGAGATTATTGGGACAGTACAGTCAAACCATAATTTTCTCTCCTGTAAAAGGAAGGAAAATTACATTTCCCCTTATGGAATTTAAAGTGGGGCTGTCCATTGTGTTTTCCCTACTAATTAGAAATTTAATTTTAACATTATTGTTTAAATGACATGCTGTAGCTTTTCATATAAATATAGCCCTGTTTTCACCTGTACACAGAATACAAATAAATCTGATGCTTGGGGTATTTTTATTTGCTTGTTTGCAGAGCAACAAGAATGTTTTACAGATACATCTATTAATACTGACAATTGCCCAAATTCTGCTTAATTTAAAATTCAGATAAGCTTCTGCAGCATTTGATGATGTAGGTTCTACAGACTTCAGTGCTGTGAAATTAAAAGGACTTTGGCACTATTTTTTACAGCTGGGAAAACGTCGTTAAGCAAGTAGCGGACTGCTACTGCTCACATAGTTCTGATTCAAAACTTCAGAAATTCTGACACATCCCTTCAAGTTCTTTCAAAATTCAAGTCTGGATTAAGTCCTCTCATGACTTCCATGAACATACTGAGAAAGTAAACATATGTCTTTAAACAGTGCACCCTTAGTTTGTGTGACAAACAATTCTTAGACAGCTGTACAAGCAGGGCTGGGTATACCGTTAGACTAACTAGGCTGAAGCCTAGGGCCTCAAAATCTAATGGGCCTCCAGCCAAGGTATATAATATTTTTGACACTGTCATAAGCCTTTCTTATACATGCTGACATAATACATTGCTCTAAACAACCAATTAAGTCTGCAGATTTGGTGTATACAGACTCAGATACTCTTTGAAAACAGCTCTGTATCTGTTTGCATCATAGAATAATAGAATCATGGAAGAGCCTCATGGGTCATCCAGTCCAACCCTCTGCACTATGCAGGACACTCACAACCCTATCACTCATCCACTGTAACCTGCTACCCCCTTGAGCCTTCACATAATTAGCCTCTCTGTCAGATGGCTATCCAGCCTCTGTTTAAAAATTGCCAAAGATGGAGAACCCATCACCACCCGAGGAAGCCTGTTCCACTGAGAAACCGCTCTCTCAGGAATTTCTTCCTGATGTTGAGATGGAATTACTTTTGAATTTATTTCATACCATTGGTTCTGGTCCATCCCTATGGGACAAGAGAGAACAACTCTGCTCCATCGTCTAGAACAGTGGTCCCCAACCTGCGGGCCATGGCGCCGGGCCGCAGCTCCCTCTCCCTCTCCCCGCCCCCCCCCGCAGTAAAAAACTTCCCAGACCGCAAGCTTGCGGCCCGGGAAGCTACTTACTGCGGGAGGGCGGGGAGAAGGAATCGGGCCAGGCTGCGCCCGTGCAGGCCACGTCCGCGCGACCCGATCCGCGGGCGTGGCTCGCGGGCGCAGCCCTATCAGCGGGCGTGGCTTCTGGGCGCGGCCCGATCAGCGGGCGTGGTTTCCGGGCGCGGCCCAATCAGCGGGCGTGGCTTCCGGGCGCGGCCCGATCAGCGGGCGCGGCTCGCGGGCACGGCCAGGCGTGGCTCGATCCGCGGGCGCGGCCCGCGGGCGCGGCCAGAAGCGCGGTCCCCGCGGTCCCCGCGGGCGCGGCCCGATGCCCTGCCGGTCCCCAGCCTAATAAAGGTTGGGGACCACTGGTCTAGAAGAAGAAGAAGAAGAAGAAGAAGAAGAAGTAGTAATGTATAGGAGAGTGAAATAATTTTTTAAAAAAATTATTGTTCTGTAAAGAGAGGTTTAGTGTACCAGATTGGTTTGTAAAAGAAGAAAACCTATTCCTGTCCTTGACTGTATTTTGAAATGTTACCAAGGCTGAGCCTTCGGGGAGGGCGGTATATAAATCTAAATAAATAAATAAATAAAATATGCTCTATTCTAAGGCTAGAGACAGTTGTTTATATCATGCCATTGTTTATGTTACCAGAGGATTGAGAAAGAAGGGGAAATTGCCTTTTGCAACCTTTTCCCGGTGACTTAGCATAATGGCAATGGGTGGTCCTCTGGGATATGCAAGGGGGTGGAGACCCCAGGTTATCGGTTTGACCTGAAAAGCATCATTTCTCCCTGCCTTCAATGGAATATTATAAAATCTCAGCTAATCCTTTGTTGGACACACAGGCTTTTTTGGGACAAACCCACTGTGTCATTTTGTTCTTCTGCACTTGAATAAAATTATTAAAAGGTTTTCCAGTCTAGTGGCCACTCTGTTTGGGTACTGCACACTAGGCAAACGATTCCAAATTGCCCAGACCAGGCCCTGGGCTATCAGAAGAAGAAGAAGAGTTAGGGCCATTCTGCACCGGGATCAATGTTGCAAATTGTTTGCGGAACGAAAAATCGCGATTTTAAATAGTGGAATTCGTCGTTATGCATACCTGCCTTTGTAGTGGAATCCAGTTGCGTTTCTATCGTTTCCCACAGGGTTCCGGTCTCTGCAAAAATCGCTAGCCAGGAAGTGCTATTGCCAAGCTGTGTCCCGCCCCTGGCCGTCAAGCAGCCAATGGGCGGCCGTTATCATGCTCCCAAACAGCCCCTTTCCCTTTAAGAAAGGTTTAAAAAAAAACACATTGCAACGAATATGCATTGATTCAGTGCAACGGAGAGACCCATCCAGCTAGCAGGTGGTGTTTGAGCTGCCGTTTCATCGTTGCCATGCTCCCCCCGAGTGAAAAAAAAATCCTCCCCCTCACGGGCACGATTTTCGGCCGAAAACAGTGTGAAAAATAAAGGGAAAATAAACCAGCAAACGGGCCGCTGTGTTCCTTGTGCTTGGTGACTTTAAACAGAGGGACTGCAGCCGGGGAAGCCTCACCGGGTAAACGAAGGCTTGCCAGTGCGTTGATCTCCGCTCGCTCGGAGAAAAAAAAATGGCGATCGCTTCGCCGGAAGATCAGAGGAGAGAGCTAGGGGGCAGGACTTTGCAGAAACCGCAACAATGGCAATGCACAGAACTTTCCCGCTAGTGTTGCAGATTGGTTGCAGGAGCGTAGCGCTTTCCAGAGGGTGAATCCACTTTTTGGGATTTCCCTGAAAGCGCTACAACGAAGCGCTTTTTGCGGATCGGTTTCAGGAGTGTTGCAGATTGTCAACGACGTTGTGCATAACGGCAAAACTGTAGCGATTTCAATTAGTAACCATTGTGCTATTTTGGACGAATGCGGAACGGCCCTTAGTTCTTATATGTTGCTTTTCTCCACCCGAAGGAGGCTCAAAGTGGCTTATAGTCACCTTCCCTTTCCTCTCCCCACAACATACATCCTGTGAGGTGGTGAGGTTGAGAAAGCCCTGCTATTATTGCTTGGTCATAACAGTTTTATCAGTGCCATGGCGAACCCAAGGTCACCCAGATGGCTGTATGTGGGGGAGTGCAGAATTGAACCTGGTATGCCAGATTAGAAGTCCGCACTTCTAACCACTACACCAAACTGGCACCCTTTTAAATACTTGAAGATGGTTATCAGACCCCCTCTCAGTCATCCCCTCTCCAGGCTAAACAAAGCAATTTCCCTCAACCTTTCTTCATACGTCTTGGTCTCCAAACCCCTCACCATCTTTGTTGCCCTCCTCTGGACTTGCTACAGTTTGTCTACATCCCTCATCAACTGGGGTGCCCAAAACAGAACACAGTACTTCAAGTGAGGGTGAACCAGAGCAGAGTAAAGTGGTACCATGACCTCCCATGATCTGGACATGATACTCAGTTTGATACAGCCCAAAATTCCATTTGCCATTTTAACCATTGAGTCACACAGCTGACTCATGTTCAATGTATGGTCTACTAAGACTCCTAGATGCTTTTTGCACATACTACTGCCAAGACAAGTCTCCCCCATCCTATATTGATGTATTTGGTTTTTTCTACCTAAATGCAGAACTTTACATTTATCCCTATTGAACTTCATTTTATTCAGTTTAGCCCACTTCTCGAGCCTATCAAGATCATCCTGTATTCTGATTCTATCTTCAGTTGTGTTTGCTACCCCTCCCAGTTTAGTATCATTTGCAAATTTAATAAATATCCCCTCTAATCCCTCATCCAAATCATTTATAAATGTGGTGAACAACACATGCTCCAGGACAGATCCTTGGGGTACTCCACTTGTCACTCTATTCCAAGAGGATGCTGAACCATTAACAAGTACCCTCTGGGTACGATCTGTCAACCAGTTATTGATCCACCTGACAGAATTAGGATCCATACCGCATTTTACCAACTTGTGAACAAGAATATCATGTGGAACCTTATCAAAAGCTTAACTGAAATCCAGATAAACTAGATTTCATTTTGTTTGTTTATTTATTTATTTCTTGCCACTCTTGACATGGGGCTTTTGGGGGATACAAAATTGATACCCATTTACAATAAAATCTGCAATAAAATCCTATTAAAACAACACACAATAACAATCCTCACCCCAACCATCCGCTGGTCACTTGCATGTTGGTAGATCTTCCTGGGGAGGGTGCATCTGATTTCTGACAGCATTGACCTCAAACATATTCCAGGCAGAAGAGCTCTTTCTTACATGCCCTGCAGAATGTCACAAGCCCCCACCGGGCCCATAGCTCTTACACAAGGTCATTCCATCAGGTGGGGGCCAGGACCAAAAAGACCCTGGCCCTGGTTGAGTCCAGGCAAGCTTTCCTGGGGCCGGGAATGACCCACAAGTTGGTACCCGCAAAGACTGCAAAGGGTCTTAAATGTCAAAACCAAAACCTTGAGTCTGATCCAGGCCACCAATGCAGCTGTCCCAGTGTGGACCCTAGCAGTCGTATTTCATACCAGCTGCAATTTCTGGGTCAGGGACAAGGGCAGGCCTGCATGGAGCAAGTTACAGAAGTCAAGCCTGGAGGTATCCTTTGCATGGATCGTAACAGATAGGGTTCTAGTAGTGATATAGAGAAGAATAGGGTGGGAAAAGAGGGTCCAATATAATTACCTTTCCTGGAGAGATGATAGGCAAGAGAAAGCAGGCTGTACTTGGACCATGCACGTGGACCATGCAGGATGATTCAGATGGATTCCATATCCAAAATACATGAAGGGGCTTGCTAAAAGCATTGTTCATATAGGGTTTGGGGGAGCTGGCCTATGTGATGCAAGGCAGGTGGGAGGCTAGTGGGAAATTTCCACTGAGCCTGGTGTTGAGCAACAGCTGGCCCAAGCTGGAGATGGCTGTTAATGGCCTTAACAAAGGTGTTAATAGATCTAAAAAAAGGGAGCCATCATGCCTCAATGGGTCTAGCAACTAGTATGTCATGAACCCCGATTCATGCCATCCCGATGCTGCATTTCTCACACTTCTCTGATCTTACCGGCCAGCTCTGGCCAAGGCCATAAAGCAATAAACCTGTCCTCTGGTTCTCTTACTCCCTTCCTTTCCCAGTGGGAGAGGCTCCATGCGAATGTATCAATCTTACTGTAAGTGTCCTTGTGGAGACAACCCAAAGTCTCAACAAAGTGCCAATTGCTTGATAAGGTTCCGGGCCATCTGGTGGCTTGGGAACCAACTCTCCCCTGTTACTTTTCCACTCTCCCGCTGAAATACCTTCGTCCCCCCTCCCCTATTTGGTGGGCTCTATAACTGCCCCGCGTCTTCCCTTGTGCTTTGTTATTATCAAGATCTTTGCTTAGGAAGATCTTGGCATGCTTTAGCTTTCTGTGGACTTTGCCTAATAAAGCTCTTTCTTGAAATTTGCAACCGGCTGTTGGATTTCGGATGTGCTTTTACCCGGGACTCCACAGGCTGGGCTCAGCCTGATTCCTGACAAATTGATAATAACCACCTGATTCCTGACATAGTGTTTGGGGAAGAGATTTTCCTTGGCAGAGGGGCCAAGTAGCAGTAATGTTGCAAGACAAAGAAATTGGTCAAGAGTCCCTGGCCAAACCAGTTCTGGCCAGACTATATATTTTTGCCCGCCCATGGAGACTCATGGATCCGCTCGGTTTCCAGAATGCTCTGCGGGACCCAATGCCTCCTGGTGACTCACTTGCGGCCATGGTGGGGGACGGCTGCCATAGATGAGATCACCCCTAAACGTCCTTTCTGCCCTCGACTCAAACAGGCTCCCTGGTACACGGGGGTCCTCCGGGAGAAGAAAAGGGAAGTGAGACGACTGGAGCGAGTGTGGCGGAAGACTCGTGACGAGGCTACAAGAACATCTTATTGCACGCTTATGAGGGCGTATGAGATGGCGGTGAAAGAGGCTAAACGTGAGTTTTTTGCCACGGAAATCGTGTCCGCAAGCTCTTGCCTGGCCCAATTATTCAGGGTAGTTAGATCACTCACCGCCCTTGAAGGGTGTCAAACACTAGACAATTGGAAATTGGCTGTGAGGCATTTGCGAGCTATTTTGTGGATAAAGTCTTGTCACACCGCCGCGACCTTCCCGCCACAATTAATACAGTGAATGAACTGGAGACCTGTTGGCTGCCGTTGGTAGTGAGGTTTGATGGCTTCAGGCAGCTCTCTTCTTCTGAAGTGGACAAGTTGCTAGGTTCGGTCAGGGCGACCACCTGCCCCCTCGACCCCTGTCCTTCTTGGCTCCTCAAGGGAGGTGGCCAGAAGATAGGAGGCCAGCTCAGAGACATCATCAACTCCTCCCTGAGTACGGGAGAGTTTCCTGAGTGGCTCAAGGAGGCAGTGATCCGCCCTCTCCTGAAGAAACCATCGCTGGACCCGCTGGACACTGCTAACTACCGCCCAGTGTCGCATTTAGCGTTCCTGGGCAAGGTGGTGGAGAGGGCTGCAGCGGACCAGCTCCTGGCATTCTTGGAGGAAACTTCAGCACTCGATCCATATCAGTCTGGCTTCCACCCTGGCCTCCGTCGCCAGCTGGATAGAGGCGGGTCAGCTGTGTTGGTCCTTTTAGACCTATCGGCGGCCTTTGACATCGTGGACCACGAACTGTTTACCCACCCTAGCAGGGGTGCAACTTACCATCGTGCCCCAAGCTAGGAATTTGGGTGTGACCATTGATGCCTCCCTGACAATGGAGGCTCAGGTCAAGAGAGTAGCGGGCCAGGCATTTTTCTATCTTCGCCAGGCCCGGCTACTAGCACCCTACCTGTCCCCTGACCACTTGGCCACAGTGATCCATGCAACAGTCACCTCCAGAATAGATGTCTGTAACTCGCTCTACGCAGGCCTACCCTTGTCCCTGACCCGGAAACTATAGCTGGTGCAAAATGCAGCTGCCAGGGTCCTCACTGGAACATCTTGGAGGGCCCACATCCAGCCGGTGCTGAGGCAGCTGCATTGGCTGCCAATTGCTGCCCGGATCCGGTTCAAGGTTTTGGTTTTAACCTTCAAGGCCATACGCGGGTTGGGACCCACATACCTGAGGGACCGCCTACCGCTCTATGCCCCCCGCAGGGCCTTACGCTTTGCGGGTGAGAACCTGTTGGTCGTCCCTGGCCTGAAGGAAGCGCGCCTAGCCTCGACCAGGGCCAGGGCTTTTTCAGTCCTGGCCCCTACCTGGTGGAATGAGCTCCCGGGTGATCTGTGGGCCCTACGGGATTTGTCAGCTTTCCGCAGGGCCTATAAAACAGAGCTCTTCCACCAGGTCTATGGTTGAGGCTGGGGTCAGCGAATCCGGGACATCGCTCCCCCCCCCAGGAGTTGGAGTGTACACTACTCCCCTATCCTTTCCTCTTCACCTCTTAATACTTGGGGGAGGGATGGGATTTTTAGCCGTCATGTTAGTAGATTGATGTTTTAATGGAAATTTTAATGGGGTTAGTTGTTGTGACCCGCCTCCAACCTGTTGGGAGAGGCGGGAAATAAATATGAATATGGATATGGATATGGATATGGATATGGATATGGATATGAATATGAATATGAATATGAATATGAATATGAATATGAATATGAATATGAATATGAATATGAATATGAATATGAATATGAATATGAATATGCTATTAGCAAAACTATGGGGGGGGTGGAGAGAGAAATCAGAATCTAGAGGCACCTGAAATTCCAACCTATAGCAAAGGACATGTCCTGGTTTCCAAGATGGATGTTGCCCTAGCCGTGTGTCTTGTCAGGGTGCTTGAGTGTGTTCCTGTGTCTGGCTTACTCCCAAGCCTAGGTGGTTGTGGTGTACTACTGGTTATGGAGTACAGTATGCCAGCATATGAGGCAGGAGTCCTGCCATCCTTGACAAGAGGTCAAGGCTACTCTGTTCAAGCCATCCAGCCACACACCACTGGTCTGGGTTCTAAAATGGCTGCCCTGGAGACTGCCCTGGGACTGTGGAAGGGAGAAGATTATGTACCCCAATGGGGATGGAGAAAACAGGCTCCAGCAGGGGGAGGAGCTCATGTTATATAGGCTCCAGCCCTCCTGGGAGGAGAAAGTCTCTCCTGGATCTTCCAAAGAAAGGGTGTAAGACCTGTTCTGCAGAGAAGGCCCTGGTTGCCCTAGGCAGAGGGACTTGGCCTGGCCTGGCTTGGCCTGGCTTGGCTAGGTTAGGCTACAAGTGGAATTGGAGAAGGCTGGAAGAGCAGCCAGCAAGGAGCCTCACCTCCTGAAGTGCAGGAGGCAGATGGTGAGACTGGGTTATGAGTGGCAAAGGGGACCTCTCCTCCGTTCAGTAAGGGTGGGTAGGGAAAGAGGAGAGACTTTCTTCACCCGTTAATTTTATGCCCTCTGTAAAAGTGCTGTTACTTTATCTCATGCTGGTGGGATTGTTAATTTACAAATCTTAAAATGTAAATCAGTTAAATAAACTTGAGTTTTTGGTGTTAAAAGTGACCACTTAGTGGACCTCTGGACCACTTAGCCTCACCTGCTTGTATAGTGCTAATGCATTGTCAGGGCCTGGGAAGGAAAACAAGGCAAAACTGGATATTTGCCAAGTCTTCAAGCAGGACTTGGCACATCTTCATACAAAGTTTAGAGTTTAAGGGGGACAACAGAGTGAACAGAATGGATATCTTTAGACAGTTGTCAGTGACAACAAAGAGTCTAAGGAGCTGGGGTTCAGCCTTAGTTTTAACTAGTTTCCACCACACCCTCAGGGCTACTTCCTTTGGTGTGAGAACTGCTTTTAAAAACTAAAAATCACTAGATCAAACTGCAAAGGTGTGGTGTGTAAAAAGCCAATAGACAAATGGTAGGTCCTGATCTGATGTGGGACCTCAAAGACAAGCCTTCCTAGAAACTTAAAGGGAATGACTGAAGAGTTCTTGATGCAAGGTGTCTGTGGTTTGACACTTAACCAATCAGGAGACCCAGAGCAGAGCAAGTCCTTTCCGGCTAAAGCCCACTTTGTTTGCTGCCACTCTGTAATGGAACGAGTACGCTGGGTTCCGGAGGGATCAGTGAGGCTAACCTCCACATGACTGTATTCCCAGTGATCCACTGAACTGCCCACCAGAATGTTAATTCTAAGAGGGTCCCCAATATTCCATACAGCTACAGAAACAATTGCCAATTTGCACGGGGCGATGGAGCCAAGTCCCAGTATGAGAGTCTGAAAGACCTTGGCATCTACATTGATAAAAGGCAAACACACAAGCAAGGAAGCATTAAGATAAGACCTATTTCTGGTTGCACAGAAAAAGTCTAAATTCCCTGAGTCTTTATCAGTACAACAAGCAGAGTAATAGACAACATACACACTAACATTGGAAACAGGTCAGAACAGATACTTGTTCAGAAGGAGACCTAGAGGCTTCCATAGGGCTCAAGCATTTGACAGAACAAATTCAAAGAAAGGGGGACTCCAAGAGTGGCAGTCCCAATAGGGAATAACTATTTCCTGTTGAGGAACAGTGGCTGGAGCAGAGGCTCCAAGAGAGAGAGAACAAGGAGAGTTAGATGAAAAGTCATACCTTGGTCTAGTCTCTGTGTGTTCCAGTGGCAAACAACACAATCAACTGGTGAAGGAGTGCGGGCTTTAGCAGGGGCTATTTACAAAGACTCAAATGCCTCAGGAAAGGACCTCCCCCCTTGCTTCCAAAAGAAGAGAAAGCCTTTGCTGGGCTAAACTGATCCATGGGATTTACCCAGAATCAGGGACAGGAAGGTCTCAGTGAGGTCTTCCATGGGTTCTGCCTCTTTGAGAGGGAGAGAGACTTGCTCAATGGCAATAGTTGCAGTTGGGGCTGGAGATTCTGGATTGCCTCATGGTTGTGCTTGGCTCTCCAGGACTAAGATACCATCACCCAGTTGAAGAGGGATGTAGACAAAAGAGGGATGTAGAGGAGCGCAACAAAGATGGTGAGGGGTTTGGAGACCAAGACATATGAAGAAAGGTTGGGGGAGCTTGGTCTGTTTAGCCTGGAGAGGGGATGACTAAGTAGGGATCTGATAACCATCTTCAAGTATTTAAAAGGGTGCCATATGGAGGATGGAGCAGAGTTTTTCTCTCTTGCCCCAGAGGGATGGACCAGAACCAATAGGATGAAATTAATTCAAAAGAATTACATCTCAACATCGGGAAGAAGTTCCTGACAGTTAGAGCGGTTACTCAGTGGAACAATCTTCCTTGGCAGGTGGTGGGTTCTCCATCTTTGGAAATTTTTAAACAGAGGATCGATAGCTATATGACAGAGAGGATGATTCTGTGAAGGTTCAAAAGAGTAGCAGGTCACAGTCAAGCGATAGGGTTGTGAGTGTCCTGCATAGTTCAGGGGGTTGGACTAGATGACCCAGGATGTACCTTCCAACTCTATGACACTGAGAGCTGGGAGAAGGAGGAAGTGGATCTCAGGAGCTGACTGCTAGCTCCGCCCTCTGCTGAATGGCCCTTTGTTCTATAAAAGGCTCTTACAAAAACCAAAGGACTCTTGGGTTCTGGATCAAGCCAGAAGATTATGTAAGGAGTCAAATGGCAAGAGCTAAAGGACTCTTGGCTGTTGGCTGTTCCCCGGTGGTT
Source organism: Paroedura picta (assembly GCF_049243985.1). Lineage (NCBI taxonomy): Eukaryota > Metazoa > Chordata > Lepidosauria > Squamata > Gekkonidae > Paroedura > Paroedura picta. The sequence goes on along the minus strand of NC_135371.1, from coordinate 78,941,324 downwards.
CAAGCCAAAGGATTTAGTGAAGTACAGGGCTGTTTGACAAGTTTAGGATGGATCAAAGTGGCATGATGACTGAAGGAGCTGAGGTAGTGACATGTTCCATCTGTGTCATGTTTATCTTCCTACCTTGGGGGAGCAGCTTTTATACATGCAGCAAGTGTATATTAGTGGCTCCACTGGAGGGGAAAGTACAGGGATTAGAGAAACACTTGAACATGCTGCAATATATAAAGGAGGATGAAGAGTTCATGTACAGATCTCATAAAGTACTCTTGAAAGAGCAAGTGCCAGTGGAAGGAAAGTTATCAAAACAGACATTGGAGCACTGAACACAGGAGGGTATTAAATGGAAGTCTGTTATGAATCGGAGTAGAAGAATAAGGAGAAGCTCTGCCACATTGATGCTCAGCAATGGTTTTAAGGTGAGAGTTCTAGGTCTGCTCCCAAGGGTACAAAGAAACAGGTACTGGTAATTGGGGGTTCCCTGCTGAGAGGCGTAGAGGCTGAAGTATGTAGACCAGACGTTGTCTCAAGAGGTCTCCAGCCTACCTGGTGCATGCATCAAGGATGTGACAGAACAGGCTCATCAAACCCACAAATCATCACCCTTTACTTCTCATCCATGTAGAAATAAATAACACTGCCCACCACAGCATATAACATATTTAAAAAGACTTTGTGAACCTGGGGGAAAAGATAAAGGACCTGGGAGCGCAAGCCTTCCTGTAAGTAGGAAAGGAGAGAGAAATCATGCAAGTAAATGACTGGCTACATCACTGGTGTCGTTGGGAAAGGTTTGGATTTCTGGATCATAGTCTAGTATGTCAATATGAGAGGCTACTATCAGGTGATGGTGTGCACTTCACAAGGGATGGAAAGAGTTGTTTTGGCAGAACCCTTGCAAACCTGGTGAAGAGGACTTTAAACTAAACACAAAGGAGGAGCAAGCTGTAAATTCAGAACCTGGTGTGATGGCAAGAACTAAAGATGTGAAGATTGCAAAGCTACAGGGAATGCCACCTAAGCAGGGAACTACTAACTTGCAAGGAAGTTCAAAAGCCAAAGCATGGGGCACACAAAGGATGGATTATGAAGTCTCTACACAAATGCAGGACAATGGGAAACAAGCAGGAGGAACTAGTAGTCCTAATAGAGGAAGGGGACTATGATGACCTAATAGGAATCACAAAAACTTGGTGGGATAAAACTCACAATTGGAATACAAGAATTGAGGAGTACAATGTATTCAAAAGGGACAGAAAAGAAAAGAAGAGGGGAGGAGTTGCAATATATGTTAAGAATCTTTATATTTGTGAACAAATACAAGTACCTGAGCATGAAAGTTCAGTTGAGTGTATTTGAATAAATATAAAAGGAAAGGAGAATGGTATTATAGTGGGGGTCTGCTATAGACCACCAAGCCAGTCAGAGGATTTGGATGAGATACTCCTAGGCCATTCTCAAAGAGGGGGTAAACAGTGGTGACTTCAATTACCCAGATAGCTATTGGAAGACCTACTAAAAATACAAACTCCATTAATTTCTTAAATTGTCTTGTTGACAGCTTCATTTCCCATAAAGTAGAGAGGGGAACCAGGGGGTCTGCTATTTGACACTTGATTCTCATCATTAGGGAAGAACTGGTGGATGAGGTGGAAGTAGTGTGTAAACTTGGTAGTAGTGACCATGTGATTTTGGAATTTGCAATCATGGAAAAGAGAAAACCTTTAGGTAGTTGGACGTATAGACTGGATTTCAGGAAATCACGGCTGCGACTGAGCGCGGCCGCCGTTGACGCGGCGGGGGTGGCAGTAGTGGCATGGACCCAGCCACGTCATCGGGCCGCGCCGTGGCCTGTCGCAGAGGGGTGGGGCTGCCGGCCTTAAATAGGCCAGGAGTAGGCAGCCTGCCCTCATTGCCCGGGACACGCCGCCTGAACAGCTTGCTGTTTGGGCTGCGCAGGTAGGGAGGGGGGATCTCGGAGAGGCCCATAGCGTTGCGGGCGCCGCCTCTCTGGCCCCAGTTTTTTCTTGGGAGTGGGGAGTAGGTAGGTAGCCCCCCACGGGAACGAAGGGCTTGGGAGATGCCGCGCTGGACGAGGCAGGACTCTAGAGGCCGCAGTGGCGGTGACACCCCTGGGGACGCGGCAGAGGGCCATGGGACAGATCCGGACCGGGCCGCGGGGCGGAACTCCACCGTGTGGTCTGGCGGGGCGCAACAATCTGTCTCTCTGGGGTCTCCAGCCTGCGAGCCGGGGAGGGCCCCGGGGATGGGGACCAGGAGCGGCGGCAGGGCGGACCCTCCACGTGGCTGGCAGGGAGCGGCTGCGAGGGGGTCTAATAGGCCTCACTCGCCAAGGGCGGGTCCCAACTGACTCCATCGTGGCCCTACCAGATCCCCCTCAACCCCGGCAACCCAGAGGTCTGGGCGGATCTGCAGATTATTGGGAGGGTTACACTGAAGCCAAGGCTTTTTATAGTGGGTGGCGGACCCAGCAGCGAAGTCCCGCCCACTCCGGGGTCTCTTTGTCTGGTAGCCCGCTGGAGATTGCCGGTTCCCGGGGTACTCTGCCACAGGCCTGACACGGCGGGAAGCGGCGGCACAGGTCTCAAAGGAGGGCCCACAAGAGGAGCCGCTCGTCACGTCACAGCCCGCACTCGGGTGAGTCCTCCTCTTGGGACGAAGGGAACAGCACCATCCATGACGGATGGTATTGGATCAAGGGTGCATTTGTTCCTGGAATACTGCAATGGATGTTGAACCGGAGGCATAATATGGTTCGTTTGCTGGATCAGGCTGGTGTCAGCAAGCGGCGCCTCGAACCCCCTGGGCGGTTCCGGGATGGTGAGGCCCCGCTAGGCCTTCATCTTCCCATCAAACTGCGGGAGCGAACCCTCGACGGGTATTACGTCGATTTCTTTGACCTTGCAAAATGGCGGTGCAAGGGCGCCGACACAGGCAAGAGGGGTGACAAGGACAAACCGCAGGCCCAGCCATGTGAGCGGACGATGCTCAACTGGCTTAAGGGATTTGTGGATTTTCAGGCTCTCATCAGCGGGTCCTACCCCGAACGGGGGTGGCACCTTTCCCGATACCTGTGCAATGTTTTGGAGGTCTGGAAAGTAGGGGGGAGGCCACCATGGACAATGATAGAGAGTTGGGATCTCAGATTGCATGATGCATGGATCATGCAGGTCGGTCCCAGCGCTAGACAGAGGAAGGAACATGCAAAAACTAGTTCAACAGGGCCTGTGAGGAAGCTAGCCGGCTTGGTTTGCTGGTATTACAACAGAGGTAAACACCACAGGTGTCGGTTTGAACACCGATGTGAAACCTGTGGGGGCGCACAAACCATGGCTTCTTGTTCCCAGCCATCCACATCCCAGCCCTTTTGAGGTACCTGATCCTCTGGGAGAAAGGACAGGGGATCAGGTTCCACCGCAACTTCCAATGTGCCCAAATCCGGTTGACCTTGAGGGGGAGCTTGGCTCGCTGGCCCCGACTCCGGTCAAGGTGCCCGTTTTGTTGGCCTGGCTGCAACATTATCCCAACTGGACTGCCGCCGCCTACTTGGCCGCCGGGTTCACTGAAGGTTTTAGGATCCCATTCACCGGCAAACGGGTAGCAACCATAAGCGGAAACTTGCAGTCTGCCTGGGACCTTCCGTAGGTGGTGGCAGCCAAGATAGCAAAGGAACGGGTGGCCAGTTGGATTGCTGGCCCCTTCGGTTCCCCTCCGCTTTTGAACTTGCGGATTTCACCCTTGGGCATGGTGCCAAAGAGGACGCCGGGTGAATTCCGCTTGATCCACCATTTGTCCTACCCGAGGGGCGGGTCGGTGAACGACTTCATTCCTGCGGAGCTTTGCACTGTGAAGTACACCCCATTTGATGCCGCGGTGGCCATGGTTCGCAGGTGTGGCCGGGGCACATTGCTCGCAAAGTGCGACGTGCAATCGGCATTCCGGCTCCTACCCGTCCATCCAGACGACTTTTGCCTCCTGGGTTTCCGGTTCCGGGAGGAATGGTACGTGGAGAAAGCCATGCTGATGGGGTGCTCAATTGCCTGTACGGCTTTCATAACATTCAGCTCTTTTCTGGAGTGGGTAGCTCGGTCACGCGGACAGTTTGTCGAGCTGGCGCATTACCTAGACGATTTCCTGATGGCGGGCCCTGGGGGCACGGACATTTGTGCCAGCAGGTTGCGACTATTTCAGGAGGTCATGGCCGAGTTAGGGGTACCATTGGCCTTGGATAAGACAGAGGGTCCCGCCACCAGGCTCATGTTCTTGGGGATACAGTTAGACACCGTAACCGGGACATCCAGCTTGCTGGCGGATAAGCTGGCCTCCATCTGGGCGCTGTTAAACAGTGTCCTTTCCAGGCGAAAGTGCACGCTGCGTGAGATTCAGGTGTTGTTGGGACACATGAACTTCGCCTGCATGGTGGTCTCCCCTGGGAGGCCGTTTTCCTTTCGTCGGTTGTGCTCAACCAGGGGGTTGTCCCACCCGTTCCACCACCTGTGCATCACTCAGGCCATCAAGGATGACCTTAGGGTGTGGGAGCAGTTCTTGGATGGGTTTAACGGCGTGGCCATATGGCAAACGCTATATGCCCTGCGGGATCGGCTGCAGGTGCACTCTGATGCCACCGGCGGGTGCAGGTTCGGGGTGTACTTTAATGGGTTGTGGTGTGCTGAATGGTGGCCAGACGGTTGGAGGGCAGAGGTCCTCCGTGACATGACTTTTCTTGAGTTCTTTCCCATTTTGGTGGCGGTTCGCCTTTGGGCAACCCAATTTGCGAAAGAGCAGGTGGAGTTTCTGTGTGACAATCAGGCCGTGGTCCACATAGTTAACAGACAGTCTTCCCGGTCAGCGAGGGTGATGCGCCTCGTTCAGGGTTTTGTCTTGACCTGTCTGTCTCACAACATCTCCTTCTGCGCTAGGCACGTCCCTGGGGTTTCCAATGACCTGGCCGATGCTCTCTCTCGGTTTCAGGTCGAGAGATTTTGTCGGGCCCGCAGTCGCCATGGGGGTGTGCCCACCAGACCTGTGGTTGCTTGGCGCCGCCTGATCGTCGACGGAGTCCTGTCTTCGCTGGCGGCATCCACACGTCGCGCTGATTGCAGGGCGGCCAACGATTTCGTAGCCTTTGCATGTCAATTTGGGTCCCCTCATGCATGGCCCATGGAGGAGGACATGGTGCTATGGTTCCTGGCTCACCTTAAGGGGCGGGGACTTTCCCATAGGACTATGAGGGTCACGTTGGCCAGGCTCTCATTCTGTTCAAAAGCTATGGGGTCCTGGTATCCTGAGCTGTCGTTCATGGCCAGACAAGCCGTTAAGGGGTGGGGGCATCAGGCCCCAGTGTCTCCTGATCCACGACGCCCCATTACCTGGGCGGTGCTGTTCCAGTTGCTCAACCACTTGGCTGCCGTCGCCAAGTCCGAATATGAACTAGTGCTGTTCCGGGTGGCATTTACCTTGCCTTCCACGGTGCTCTATGGCCGGGCAAGATGGTGTCCCAGTCACGATTGGCCCGGGTCGCAGCTGATGAAGAGAGGGCTGAACTCCTTAACTCCTATTTCTCCTCAGTCTTCTCTTGTGAGGGAAATAGTGATCAATGTGGCAAACATGTAAAACAACAAGGGGGACGGGAATGGTGGCCTACAATCACTGTGGGGGAAGTCCAGAAACACGTAGTTTCTTTAAATGTAACAAAGTCTTCTGGGCCAGATGAACTGCATCCAAGGGTACTAAAAGAACCTGCAGATGTAATCTCTGGAACTCTGTCAATTCTTTTTGAGACTTCTTGGAGAACAGGTGAGGTGCCAGATGATTGGAGGTGGGCAAATGTTGTCCACAGCTTCAAGAAAGGGTAAAAGGAGGATCCAGATAACTATCGATCCATCAGCTTGACGTCTGTAGCTTGCAAAATTTTTGGAACAAATAATCAAACACTCGGTCCTTGTGCAGCTGGAACAGAGAGATGAGATTTCTAAAATTCAGCATGGGTTTTGCAGGAATAAGTCAAGTCAAACCAACCTTATCTATTGTTTCGAGAAAGTAATTATCTTGCTGGATCAGGGGAATGCTGTAGTCATAGTTTATCTGTTTTTCAGTACAGCTTTTGATATAGTTCCACATGATATTCTTATTGACAAGCCGGTAAAATGTGATATGGATCCTAATTTTGTCAGGTGGATTGGTAACTGGTTAACAGATCGTACCCAAAGGGTACTTGTAAATGATTCAGTATCCTCTTAGAGAAGAGTAATAAGTGGAATGTCCCAGGGATCTGTGCTTGGTCCTGTGTTGTTCAACATATTTTTAAATGATTTGGATGAGGGATTAGAGGGGATACTTATTAAATCTGCAGATGATAGTAAACTGGGAGGGGTGACAAACACAACTGAAGACAGAATCAGAATATAGGATGATCTTGATAGGCTCAAGAAGTGGGCTAAACTGAAAAAAATGAAGTTAATTAGGGATAAATGTAAAGTTCTGCATTCAGGTAGAAAAACCATCTACGCCAATATAGATGGGGAGACTTGTCTTGGCAGTAGCATGTGTGAAAACCATCTGGGAGTATTATTATTATTATTAATGTTGTTGTTGTTGTTGTTGTTATTATTATTATTATATCCCACCTGCCCCCAAAAGCTCGTGGTGGCTCACATAAAACCCCATCCCCTAAAATCCATAGCAATGAACAGTAAAATTACAGTGATTAACAACCAATTGGTCAACAATAAAAACAACAAGTGATGGCATAATCCTAATCATCCAGTCTCCGCATCCTCAGCTACAGGGAGGTGGAGGGAAGCTGACACTCACTACCACCAGTTTGTGAGGGGGGGGCCTGATCCTCCTCACCGCCCGGCCTCAGCCATAAGCCTGGCGGAAAAGCTCCATCTTACAGGCCCTGCGGACCACACATTGAACATGAATCAACAGTGTTACTCAGTGGCTAAAAAGGAAAATGGGATTTTGGGCTGTATCAAACGAAGTATTGTGTCCAGGTCACGGGAGGTGATGGTACCGCTTTACTCTGCTCTGGTTTAGCCTCACTTGGAGTACTGTGTTCAGTTTTGGGCACCCCAGTTGAAAGAGGGTGTAGACAAACTGGAGGATATCCAGAGGAAGTGCAACAAAGATGGTGAGGGGTTTGGAGACTAAGACTTATGACAAATGGTTGCGGGAGCTTGGTCTGTTAATCCTGGAGAGGAGATGACTGAGAGTATTTAAAAGGGTGCCATCTAGAGCAGTCAACCTGTGGTCCGCCAGATGTCCAAGGACTACAATTCCCATGAGCCCCTGCCAGGAAATGCCAGCAAATATAGAGGATGGAGCAGATTTGTTTTTCTCTTGCCCTGGAGGGATGGACCAGTATTAATGGGATGAATTTAATTCAAAAGAAATTCCATCAAAACATCTGGAAGTAGTTCCTGACAGTTAGAGCGGTTTCTCAGTGGAACAGGCTTCTTAGGTAGGTGGTGGGTTCTCCATTTTTGGAAATTTTTAAACAGAGGCTGGATAGCCATCTAACAGAGAGGCTGATTTTGTGAAGCTTCAAGGTGGTGGCTGGTTGAGTGGGTGAGCGATAGGGTTGTGAGTAGGGATGGGTGATTTGGATTCAGAAACCTTCGAATCACCCAAATCATGCCCAATTCTGACGTTTGTGGAGTGGAAAAGGTCTGAATCGGGCACCTGCAAGCTTTTAACGGTTCGAATCGCCGACATTTGGTGATTCGCCAGCTGAATCGATCTGGATCTGAATTGATTCGGCCAAGTGAGAGGCAGGCAGGCAGACATTGCCTGCAGCCTCTGGCTGCCATCTGGGTTTTTTTTCCAGGTTTTTCCCACTGAAAATGGTGGCCGGGGGAGGGGGGAGTGAGTGGCCAGTCAGAATGCCTGTAGCTTTTCAGCTCAGGCATTCTGGCCACTCATGGGAGACATTTTATTTTTTTTAATCCCCTTGCTTTGTAGCCTGCCCAGGAGGAGGCTACTTAAAGCAAGGGGCTGCTTGTTGGAGCTCACGAGCTCTGGCTGGCTGGCTGGCTGGCTGGCTGGCTGGCTGGCTGACTGACTGTCTGTGCTGATCCCAAGCTGCCTGCCTGGTTGAGTGGCCTGCCTGCCTGCTGCCCTGGTCTGCTGTGGAGAGGAAGAAGAGAGGAGAGAGACCCATCGCTGGAGAAGACATCCAGTAGTTTGATTTAGGTCCCCACCCCTCTTTTCTCTTCTATTTTTCTCTTTTTTGCCTCCCTCTTCTCCCTCTCCCTCCCTCCTCTTTTCCAAAGTTTTCTTGTGTGCCTTTGGGTTTCTGTGGATGGGGGCCTGGTGGGGGAGGGGGGAAATCTGATGTTTGTTTTAAGCTGTGTTTGCTGTTTTTGCTTTTTTAAAAACTCTGTTTAAACTGTTTTAAACTGTACTTGCTGTTTACTGGTTGTTTTGTTTAAATGTATTTGGGGGGTTGGGGCTTTGTATTTTGAATTTGTATTGTTTCTGGTTGTTTTTTGGGGGGGGGTTATTTGATTGTTTTGGTTTTTTATCCCCAGTTTTTCACAGTTGCCACCTTTGGGCTTCATGCCCTGGGTGACTGCTGGGTGTTTGGTAGTTGTAGGTGATTTTTGGTGGGGGCTAGTTTGAGTTTGCGGAGGGAATTGTATTTGTTCATAGGTTGGTTTAGTTGTTAGGGCTTTTCAGGGGCAGTTTTTCTTGACTGCCACCTTTGGGGGAGTGCCCTGAGTGGCTGCTGGTTGTATGTTTGTTGAAGCTGTTTCTTTGGTTGGCCAAGTTGGCCAAGTTTGCTTGTTTGGTTTAGCTGTTAGGGCCTTGCAGGGCTAGCTTTTCTTGGTTGCCATCTTTGGGGATTGCCCTGGGTGGCTGGCAGCTGGTGTTTTTGAGATTGTTTTCTGGGGGGAATTGCTGCGTTCTTCTTGGGGTGCCCAATTAGGAGTGACCCTTTAAATAGGCAGTAAAATCCATAGTGTTAGGAGAAATTATAAAATTCTGATAATTTTTTAGAATAGATAGTTTCTTTCCTAAGTAGCCAGATAGGATTTTTATAAGATAACAGTGAATTGGGTTCTAGGTTAAAATAGTACTTTCTTAATAGTTTTAAAAACTTGAAACCAGCAGGGACTGTGCCTTATTGAAGGCCAACTTTCCTGGTAGAGACAGGAATTGATTTAGAGGCCACCAGGTTTAGGGATTCTTCTTAACAGATCAGGTGGGGGCTTGGTGTATGAATCTGCTCCAGCCTCCCTTCTAACTAGTAACACTCAGGTAGCTTAAAACACTTTAAATGTGTAATAAGGTTTTTTTTTCTAATTTTTCCCTGCTGTTGGTTAGGTAGGGCGAGTTAAACTTAGTTAGGCCCATACTGGTTCCTTAAGTTAAAAAAGAAAAGAAAAGAAACCTAGAGAGAACAGGAAAACTCCATAGAAGTCAGCTTAGGGTCTGTCTATCTACACCGAGGAGACCAAGGGGTCCAGAAATCAACCATACTTGGGCTCCCTCTAGACTCCACCGTATCCCTCGTGACACTAGCGTGGAGGAAAAGGTAAATAACCCGCCTCTGACACTGGTGCTGTGCAATGCCAGGTCAATAAAGAACAAAACCTCTACCCTGCAAAACTATTTTGCAGAACAAAGAGTGGACCTGGTCTGCATGACGGAAACCTGGACCAGAGAAGGCGAAACGGTTGCCCTCAAAGACCTAGCCCCTGCCGGGTTCTCTGCCCTCCACCAGTCTCAGACAGCGGGGCAGAGAGGAGGGCTGGCAATCCTGACTCGAGAGGCTTTCTCCTACAGGGCCCTTCCTGCGCGATCAATACCAGGCATTGAATATGTTGGCCTCAGATTGGGATCAACTGAGAGCATGGCCATCTGGTTAGTGTACCGCATGCCCAATGCACCACCAGATTCCCTGCCTGCCCTGCTAGAGGCGGTGGCGGCCTGGACTCTACAGTTTCCCAGTCTATTAGTCCTGGGGGACTTAATGTACATGCTGAGCTGCCGTCCTCTGGAACTGGGCAGGACCTGGTGTCAACCATGGCAACACTAGGACTCTCGCAGTTTGTTGTTGGCCCCACCCATCAAGCAGGTCACACCCTGGATCTTATTTTTGGCATAGGTCTGAATGTGGATCTGGTCACAGCAACTGCCATGCCATGGTCAGACCACTATGCCCTGAAGGCTCGGCTATGTCTACCACTCCCACCTCAGTTGGGCACCAAGCAAATATTAGCTTGCCCATGGAGACTTATGGATCCGATTGGATTCCTGAACGCTCTGTGGGATCCAGTGCCTCCCGGCACTTCTCTCAATGGCCTGGTCAGCAACTGGCATGACAGACTGCTGACTGCCATTGGTGACAAAGCCCCTCGATGCCCTCTCTGGCCCCATCTCAAGCGGGCCCCCTGGTACACCGAGGAGCTTCACAATAAGAAACGGGAACTGAGACGGCTAGAGCGAGTTTGGAAGAAGACTCGCAACGAACCCTTGAGAACATTTTATAGAATGCAGATGAAGGCCTATGAGATGGCGGTGAATAAAACACAATTTTTACTCGGCTACCATCGCATCTGCAGACTCATGCCCGGCTCAATTGTTTAAGATAATTCTCTCACTGCCCTGGCTGAAGGGCAACAAAACAGTAGCAAATTGGATATCAGCTGTGAGGCATTTGAGAGTAATTTTGCAGATAAAATCTCGACACTCCGCCATGACCTCCCTCCAACCTTAGATACAGAAATTGAACTAGAGGCCCCTTGGCTGTCTTTGAAGAAAACCATGAGTAACTTCAGATGACTCAGTCTGACCAAAGTAGACAGGATGCTAACAACAGTAAGGCCAACCTCATGCCCACTAGACCCTTGCCCATCCTGGCTCTTAAGAACAGCTGACATTAGGATAAAGGGACCCCACCAGGTGATAATCAATCTCTCTCACAACAGGAGAATTTCCGGAGGGATTGAAAGAGGCTGTGGTACACCGACTGCTTAAAAAAACATCCTTAGACCCACGAGAGCCCAACAACTATCGACCCACCTGGCATTTAGAGTTTCTGGGGAAGATGGTAGAAAGGGCTGTCGCAAACCAACTAACAGAATATCTGGAAGAAGCTTCGGTCCTAAACCCATCCCAGTCAGGCTTTTGGCCTGGCCACCCTAGTTGCCCTAATGGGTGACCTCTGTCACCAGTTGGACCGAGGCGGGTTAGCACTGCTGATATTACTAGACCTATCAGCAGCACTCGACACAGTCGATCACAAGCTTCTAGCTCGCCGCCTCATCGATGCCAGAATACGAGGGACAGCCCTCCAATGGCTGATCTCCTTCCTCCGGGATCCTGGACAGAGGGTTGCAATAGGAGAGAAAACATCAGACCGCCGGCAACTTACTTGCAGAGTTCCACAAAGAGCGGTCCTCTCTCCTATCCTATTTAGCAGCTTTATGCGCCCTCTTGCACAACTGGTACAGAAGTTTGGGCTGGGTTGTCATCAATGTGCAGAAGACACCCAGCTCTTCCTCCTGATGGATGGCCACCCTGACTCCCCCCCAGAAGAATTAGCCAGCTGCCTGGAAGCAGTGACCAGATGGCTGAAGCAGAGTCGCCTGAAGCTCAATCCTTCAAAGACGGAGGTCCTGTGGCTAGGTAGGAAGGGCCCATATGAGGAAGCACACCTGCCTGTCCTGGATGGTGTACAGCTCTCTACAGTTCACTCTGCCAGGAACCTAGGCGTGTTTCTGGATGCTTCCCTTACAATGGAAGCCCAGATCACAAAGGTAGCATGGCTGGCATTCTATCATCTCTGCCAAGCCAAACTACTAGTGCTCTACCTGGCCCCAGAACACCTAGCCACAGTGATCCATGCGACGGTCACCTCTAGACTGGACTTCTGTAACTCACTCTACACAGGCCTGCCCTTAGCCTTGACCTGGAAACTACAGGTGGTCCAAAATGCAGTGGCCAGTATCCTCACAGCAACACCATGGAGGTCCCACATCCCACCCATTCTCCACCAACTGCAGGGGCTGCCAGTTGAATTCCGGATCAGACTAAAGGTTCTGGTAATTATCTTCAAGGCCATCCGCGGTCAGGGCCCAGTGTACCTGAGGGACCACTTCCCTGCCTATGCCCCCAAAAGAGCTCTACGCTCTACTGCCTCCAATCAGCTAAGGATCCCTGGCCCTAAAAAAGTCCATCTGGTCTCGACCAGGGCCAGAGCATTCTCTGTTCTGGCCCCTACCTGGTGGAACGAGCTCCCAGAGGAGCTCCCCCCCCCCGAACTCCACCAGAGCGCTCTGGACCTGTTGTGCCATTGCACTGTTGCATTGTTGTAGTGTTATATTATATTGTTATACTATATTGTTATACAGTTATATTATATTGTTATACTGTTATAAACACTGTTATTAATATTATTGTATGATCATTAACGAAGATTGTTTCATGTATTGTTCATAAGTTCAATGTAAACCGCCCTGAGCCTCCAGGGAGGGCGGTATATAAATATAATAAATAAATAAATATAAATAAATAAATAAAACACTAAACAGGGAGCTGGTGGGAGGTTTCATAAGTTGCAAGGTTTCCTTAGAAACAGGTATTAGGGCAGTTAGTGGCAGGGCCTCAAATTTCACTGTCTCTTAGATTAGAAACAGTTTGTCCAAGGGAACATGAGTGGCAAGAAGGAAGGTCAGGCTAGGGGCCCTGGGGGAAAGGCCCAACAGAAAACTAGAGGGGTGGAGGGGAGTGAGAGGGGGAAGGAAGCGTCCTTCCCCCCACCTGAGAAGAGGCCTGTCTTGGGTCGACCTTCCACCACTCTGACCTCTGGCCGGAGTGGTGCAATAAAGAGTGTCTGAAAGGGTCTCTTTATTGAGGCAGCTTCAGGGGCGCCCCCTTCTAAGGTGCGTAAGGAAGGGGTGATTACTGGCACTTGTGCGGGGCCTGCTGATCAGGCAGCCCCTTGTATCACTCCTGTTGCTAGTGAGGCATGGGGGTGTCAGGAGGAATTGCCTGATCTTTCCCTCAGGGTGATCCTTGGGGACATGAGTGGCTTGTCCTTCATGACCCCAGGCATCACCTCAGGAGTGCAGAGAGCCTTGGAGGAGATGGGTGAGGGAGTGGCCTGCCAGCCTACTCCCCTTTCTCCTCCAGGATCCAGCAGGCTTGAGTTGGGGGGGCAGGAGCAGATGAAAAAGTTGGTGCAAGAGGGAGAGATGGAGGGTACCCCTTTCGTCTGGCCAAAGACGTTTACTTCCGCCAACTATGCCGTCGCATATCTACCTGGTATACGCCTCCTAGTTGTACCACGATTAGCAGGTCAGTGTTGCCCTCTCTTTATAGGGTAGCCAGGTGCTGTGTGGAGGTAGAGATGTCCCAAGCTTCAGGGACCGTACACTTCACGTCGGACATACGGACGTCATGTCATGCGCAGGATGCGTACATCTCGCTGACTGCGCATTGGTGGGATGTATGAGAGGTGCTGGGTGGGGTTGAGCCTGTTAGGCAGGGTGAGGGCTGCCCAGCAGGCTATCGCCATGCCTTGCTGCACATCGAGCCCTTTGATGTGTGGCACACGGCCGACAACATTGAGGGCACCATCTGTAGAATGGTAGATGAATGGGTAGGCAGTGGGACAGGGCTCACCAAGGGCTTCTTGGTGACAGATGGTGCCCTCAGCATGACCAAGGAGGTCAAGGACATGGGCTTGAAGCACATCTCCTGTGCGGCCCACCTTCTCCACCTCGTGGTTAAGGATGCCCTTGGGATCGGCTCCAAGGGAACCGGTTCATCCGCCAAAGCCATTGACTTCAGGCATCTCATCAAGAAGTGCCAGAAGATCATGGCACATTTCTCTCACTGCTTGTATTACGTCACAAGGCTGGAGAGAAAGCAGGTCCTGATGGGCGTGCCGCAGCACTGCCTTATCAGAAACGTCAGCACACCCTGGAACTCCACCTGCGCCATGCTTGAGCGCTTGGTGGAGCAGAGGAGAGCCTTAGATGCCCTTGTCCAGGAGTGAGGATATTTATGCCGGGGGAGTGGCTCACCCACCAAGACTGGGAGATCATTTCTTAGACCGTGGAAGTTCTTGGGCCTTTCAAGACTTCCACGGAGATACTCTCATCTGACCCAACGAGTTTGGGTCTGGTCGTGTCAATGGTCCACAAGGCCCATGTGGTACTGGCCCCCTTCCTGGACCCAGCTCGAGGATATGCAGACATTGTTCCAGCCATACGCACGCTTGCAAGGAGACGTCTGAGAGGGCTCGAGAGCCGCTTTGAGCCCCTCTGCAAGTCACTGACATACAGGCTCGCCGCCATGTGTGATGGCTCCCAAAGAACATTCCCCATAGAAGTCTATGGGGAAACATGTTCAAACCAAAGAACCTGACCATTCTATACAATGGAGCAGATAGGGGCACCCTCTTTGGGAGCCCCTAGGATTGGACCCCTTGGTCCAATCTTCTTGAAACTTGCAGGGGAGCTCCCCAAGAAGTTTCAGTGGTTCAACTTATACCCCTCCCGCCCAGCACCCGGGGAATGTGCGGGAAGGATTTCGAATGCAAGTCAATGGCTCCATTGACTTGCATTGGCCCCAAATAGTTTTGGACAGCTCCGAAACGATTCGGGAGGCTTTCCAATGCAAGTCAATGGGCTCCATTGACTTGCATCAGCCCTGAATCGATTTGGACAATTCCAAATCAGTCCGAATCGGGGCCTCCGTGCACAACCCTTGTTGTGAGTGTCCTGCATGGTTCGAGCGGTTGTACTAAATGACTTAGGAGGTCCCGTCCTTCTTGTCAGAATCCTGTGGGTTCTGCCATGATTGATTGATTGCTTTTGCTAGTTAACTTAACTGTAGCCATTTTGCCTGTCATCTGTATTTTTCCAGACTTATGTTTCTGTCTGTTCTACAAGGTATGTTTTCCAGGCTAGCTGTCTCGGCCCACTCTATCTCTGTTTGGCTGGGTTCCTGGATCATTCTGTCCCTGGGGTTGTGTCTTGTAATGTTTTGACCTTGATACCACTGTTACCAACTGTACCATGGAGGGGAGGGGGGTCTTTTGGGTCTTATAATGTGTCGTTTGCTCAGGCCTGCTCAGAACTGACTTTGAGTTTCAGTGTGAATTCAGCTGCAATAAAGAGTCTTATTTTAAACAGAAGAATTCACGTTTGCAAGTCTGCAATCCTGACAGTAAGTCAGTTCTCCTAGTTCCAGTGCACCATACTGGTCTCGTCAAGCAGCTGGAATTGTCACTGATCCTACAGATAATATGGTGGTGGTTTCAGCTGCTGTGACCAACATGGACATGGTCGCCCCAACCTAGCCCAAGGGGGCCATGGCATCTGAGCCTGATGTAAGTCCTTGACAACCCACCAATGGGATTGATCATTGTTCGGGGGTTGCTAGAGTACTCAGCACTCCTGGTGGGAATGGAAGTGTGATTGTTCGATAGGTAGAGCATTGGGGGTGGCATGCCCTGACTCGCTACAATGAAAAGCTGTCTGGTTGGCCTCATGGGGGATTCCTCAGCATCCTGAATATGGAGACAGCTGCGACCCATGAGGTGAATGAACTTCTGAGTCGTCTGGAGCGCATGGCCCTTTGGATCTCAGCTATCATGGCCAAAAAAGACAACGAGGCCCAACGTGTTGCCCAAGAATTCCTGCTGGAAATGGGCAAAGCATTGCCAGGGGATGGGGGTGAGGCGACGGATGCCCTAGCTGATGGAGGCGTGGCAGCAGTGCTTGGCCTGGCTGCCAGTTCTGGCTCTCCTGGCTGGTACCCTGCATCAGGCACCCAGGAGGTGGTTGGAGTTTGACAGTCCAGATTGGGACACCCACCGTCAGTCACATCAATTCCAGGTCCCATACCCTGACTGTTTTAAAACTGTTGATCCATGTCCCACCAACAGCAATTATTCTTGCTTCAAGACAGCTGGTGAATGGTGAGATCTGTAACCTTAACCTGGATTGCCACCAGGGAAATGAGGAACACAAGAGGCAGCATTCAAAACAACAGTCAGCTTTATTTATAAATAAATAACAGGGGGTCTGGTCATATAGAGGCACCTAGGATGGGGAGTATGGGTCCCTGGGCGTCACCTTCCTCTTTCCCAAGACCGGTCTCCACCTGGTTTGTGTTGCCATATTGTAGGAAGGTGTTGGTGGAGTGTGTGGTGGAGGGGGGGTCAGGTTAACACCTCCAAACCTCCAGGAATATTTCCAACCCAGGGGTAGCCAACCTCCAGGTGGGGCCTGGAGAGCTCCTGGAATTACAGCTCACCTGCAGAGTATAAAGATCAGCTCCCCAGGCAGAAAGGGCTACTTTGGACAGGGTTGTGCTAGAGAAGAAACATTTAAGGCCTCCCACACAGGTTGTTGTTAAATTGAAAGACTTGAGGCCTACTGCACAGGCTTGTTGTACAGATGAAACTGGAGACAAAAGAACCAGTTTTGTCTGCGGAATAATGCTGTGCAATGGCCTCAAATCTGCAGAGAGTTACAAAGAAGAAAGAAACATGGCTTGGCTATGTCCAATCCTCGGCCATAGCAGTATTTTAAGTGAGGGGCTTTTCTGTGGCCTCCCTGTCAGCCAACTGTTTGGCAGAAGGGGAAAGTTCCTCACCCTCAAAAGGAATGCCATCAGGCTTCCCTGCATTGCTCTTGGAAAGGCCTCCCTCCCCTCAGTCAGGGCCTGTCAGAGGCTCCTTCACAGCAGGCCTGAAGGGAGGGGGAAGGAGGGAGCATACTCACCAGACTCCTTGCTAGCTCTGTCAGGGTTCTGAGGCAATTTGCAGTTGGACTTGACAGTTAGGACAGCCTTGGGGCGAAAAGAGCTGTCCAAGCCTCTGTTCTCATCCCCCTTGGCAGCCCTGCTGACCTCCTCTCCCTGCGGTGGTCAGGAGCAGACTGGCAGCCATGTCTCCAGATTGCCCTGGAACTCTGGTCTGTCCTGGCGAAGCGCCTTCCGATTGGCTCCTCTGCTTGTCAGTCAAGGGCCAAGGGGCCAATCCGGCAGTTTTGATCACGGACACAGCCCACCCCAACACCTCTTACTGTTTTATTAACAGGGAACAGACTAGCAAGAAAGCCCATTGCAACCAGGAATGCAATGGGCGCTAGGACCCAGGGGACACCAGGAGGTGCTTTTTTTTTCTGCTGCGTGGAGCTGTGAAAGGCTCCTACAGGGTTTTTTTTTTCTGCTGCTTGGAGCTGGGAAAGGCTCCTGCAGGGTTTTTTTTCTGCTGCTTGGATCTGCGAAAGGCTCCTACAGGGTTTTTTTTTCTGCTGCGTGGAGCTGGGAAAGGCTCCTACAGGGTTTTTTTTTTCTGCTGCGTGGAGCTGGGAAAGGCTCCTACAGGGTTTTTTTTTTCTGCTGCTTGGAGCTGGGAAAGGCTCCTACAGGGTTTTTTTTTTTCTGCTGCGTGGAGCTGGGAAAGGCTCCTACAGGGTTTTTTTTTTCTGCTGCGTGGAGCTGGGAAAGGCTCCTACAGGGTTTTTTTTTTCTGCTGCGTGGAGCTGGGAAAGGCTCCTACAGGGTTTTTTTTTCTGCTGCGTGGAGCTGGGAAAGGCTCCTACAGGGGTTTTTTTTTCTGCTGCGTGGAGCTGGGAAAGGCTCCTACAGGGGTTTTTTTTTCTGCTGCTTGGAGCTGGGAAAGGCTCCTACAGGGTTTTTTTTTTCTGCTGCGTGGAGCTGGGAAAGGCTCCTACAGGGTTTTTTTTTTCTGCTGCGTGGAGCTGGGAAAGGCTCCTACAGGGTTTTTCTTTTCTGCTGCGTGGAGCTGGGAAAGGCTCCTACAGGGTTTTTTTTTTCTGCTGCCTCTCGTGGGCGTGCCGGCTTGGAGCTCCTACAGGGGTTTTTTTTTCTGCTGCTTGGATCTGCGAAAGGCTCCTACAGAGTTAATTTTTTTCTGCTGCTTGGAGCTGGGAAAGGCTCCTTCAGGGTTTTTTTTCTGCTGCTTGGATCTGCGAAAGGCTCCTACAGGGTTTTTTTTTCTGCTGCCTCTCGTCGGCGCGCCGGCTTGGAGCTCCTACAGGGGTTTTTTTTTCTGCTGCCTCTCGTCGCGCTAGCGGCGAAAGGCTCCTCCGGGGGTGTTTCTTTTTTCTCTGCAGCTTCTCGGCGGCTGGAGTCTTGTGTTGTGTTTGCGGCGGGGGCTTCCTTGGGGCGGCAGAAGGCTTCCCTTCCCCCCCCCACCCATCCCCCCCCCCGAGGCTCTCTGGAGCCTTCTGCTTCGCGGCTCCTGATTGGCCCCCCCCGAGTTTTTATCCCGGACCGGTCCCGCCCTAACTCCTCCCCACTACCCCTTACTCCTTTATACAGTCCGTGGCGCCCGTGGCGCCACGGGCTGTTTACAGATTATGAACCTGGTCAGATAAGAGATAGATTGTATTTTCAGCAATAGAGGGAAGGTTAGAGCCCTGTAAGATTTCACTGAGGAATTTTGCCCTGCGTTGAGTATAAAGTAAGCAGTCAAATATGCAGTGGGGTAAATCCTCCAGAGCTTGTGAACCACAAATACAAAAACGGCCTGCCTGCCAATACCTCTGTGGGCATCATTTCAAATCGAAGTGATGTAACAGCTGCTCTGAGATTATGGTTAGTAATCTTAGTTAGATAAGAGGATCTACAGAGGTCATATTTAAACCGTTTGAACCATGTTGATATAAGTTGATATTACTGCCTTTAGATTAGTGGTTCTAACTCCATGTCTTGTAGAGATTCACATTCAGAATGATCACCATCCAAAAGAGCCACATGACTACTGTGCACCCTGCGCATCACTACACTAAATATACAAATACAATAATATAGTAGTGATGATATTAGGCATCTAACTACAATCAAAGTTTAAAGAGAAGGGTGGGGAGGCCTTTTAAACTCGTAATTTATATGAAGCTAGCAGCCGAAAAATACTTGCCCCTCCTCCAGTCTTTCCAGCAGTAGCTGTTTCAGTGTGGGAACCATGAGCCAACCACAAGTCCCATGGGGCTTGCTCCATTTCTAGAACATTTTCTTAATTATGTGCACTTTTTTTTTTTTGGTGCTTCTTTTCTGCCCCATTTACACAATGGTAGTGGCAAGGTGTGATTAGTAACCACATTGTTATTGTTGTTGTATGATTTTATTGATATAGTGATTAAAATATATTCAAGGTGTGCTGTGTATGGAACTTCACTAAAGGCGATGTCATAAAAAGTTTGAAAATGTGATAAAGTCAAAAGGCTGAAATGCTTGATGCTGTGAGAATAATGGATTGAAATCCCTGGAAGATTATGAGTGGGGTGAGATGAAACAGCAAGAAGTGCAA